>NC_092024.1:14710069-15910069 GCF_042242105.1 Pempheris klunzingeri | reverse complement strand
AAGTAACAATG
Organism: Pempheris klunzingeri; assembly: GCF_042242105.1. NCBI lineage: Eukaryota > Metazoa > Chordata > Actinopteri > Acropomatiformes > Pempheridae > Pempheris > Pempheris klunzingeri. The sequence goes on along the minus strand of NC_092024.1, from coordinate 15,910,058 downwards.
TGTAGTCTCGGAAGAGAGAGAGGATCATGGAGACCCACTGCTGCCTGTAGAATTCTAGTAATATTACTATGATATTATAGCTTGTACAATATTGCTACTTATGACCCTGTCTGCTCTGCTGGGATTTCTTTTGAAGTGGGATTCTGTTTCATGTTTTACTGTTCATCTCAGCAGCTTCGAAATGCGTACACAAGATAAAAGTATGAAAGATACTTCAGTTAGACTTTTCAGCCAAAGTAGGTCTTTGCAGTGAACTTCCTGAACTTCTCCTACTGTAATGTCAAAGATTCTAAAGTAATCTGAATGTCCTCAGGCTATTTTCACATTTAAAAAGACCTACAGACAAACAGCTCACACTGTGGGGGAAATATGCGGATCATTTACTTAAGAGTAAAGGAAATACCACAACCGTGTAAGAATACCAAGTCCTACAGTCTTACAAAGTCTTACAACGTAAAAGTACACGAGTATTAAAAGTATTAGAAATTTGTGTGAAACAAAACAAAAGGCAGGTAACAGCACTGGAATTAGAAACGTTTTGAAGTTGCTTGAAAGCTGAAATATTCCTATTACATCTCTAAGAAGACAGACTCACTGAACCGACTCATATTACAAGCTGCATATGTTTTGTATGGAGACGTAAGCAGCTGTCATAGATATATTATAGTGGAGTAGAAAGTGCAATACTTCTTTTTTTCTGAAATGTAGTGATGCAGAAGTAGAAAGTTACAGGAAATGTTGAGCACATTGACTCATGGAAGGTCCCCCTATTCACTGGGGCTAAAATGGACAATTCCCCTGTACCTCTGGCACCGTGTTACCACTTGACTTTAAGATTACTTTCCTTGCCAACGCACCCGTTACTGCAAGAGATCTTAAAATTAAAAACAGAACGGACAAAAAAAACAGCAGAAAATAAAACCTTTCAAGACAACTTTTTTCATGAAAGATCAACTCCTGTGAGCAACATTCCCGCTGGCCTCGAAGCTCAGCGAAGCTCTGCTAAAGCAAACCAAACCTGATCCCAACAGCAGCAACGCAGAAGGTGATTTAAGGTCACTAAATTAGTATGTGCCGCATGAAAATGGTAATTTACCATGATATTCCTCTAAAATGTTTGGTCAAGCACAAGCATTCCCTCCCCCATTTGTCATGATAGCTCAGAGCACACTTGGTTGAGTCACAGGGGTTGAAACTAACAATTAGCCTTAAAGAAATGGAATTAAACATAGCCTGATCTCCCTCCGAGAGTCTGCGTGGTATAATAGCGTGGACCTTACTTGACTTGAGGTCACAGTTAAAGTTTCATGGCAGTTGATCAAAAAAAGGCAAGAAAAAATGGAATGGAGTGCATTAAGGACATAAGAATATGCAACAGTGTAATTATGGAATAACGTGAGTGAAACAAAGAATAAAATAAAGTAGTACAATACACCTAACAATTCATCATGTTCAAAGTGGACATGGAAAATGCATTTATTTACTGTCTTGCAGATGAGCAGACCGATACCACTCACATGTCTGTAGTTAGAAGCTAGAAAGAAGTCAGTTTAGCTTAGTGCAAAGATGGGAAACGAGTGGAATCAGTTAGACTGGCTCTGTCCAGTTCACTAATTAACACATTAACACAGATATAACTTAACTTAGCTACATTAGCTATTTCCCCCTGCTTTCAGTCTTTATGCTAAGCTAAACTAACTACATAGTGGCTCCAGCTTCATATTTAAGAAAGCAAATACGTGTATTTCCCAAAAATATTGAACACTTCCTTTTAACACAGAGATTGGAAAATTGTTTTTGCACCTGACATGATTTTGAAGCCACATTGAAAATAGATTTGGGGAGTGTTAGTATTATCACTCCACTGGTTCTATCCATGTACAAAGTATAATGTATCTGAGCGAGTACATCTTGTATATTGGACAATGTGAATTTTGCATTCTTCTGACCAACTGCTGGGCAATAAACTTTAGTCTTTATGTATTTACAATAGTGTGAATGGCACAAAAAAAAGAACCTAAAAAAACAGCAAACAGGCATTTTACCCAATAGACCAGAGGAAGTATCTCTGATGAATTATACTTGGTGCACAGGCCCAGTTCCCCTTCAGATTCAAAGCTCTTCAGTGAGTACTTTGGGCCCATTCCTCTGTGTTGGCTTTCAGACCAACAATGTCACAACTTCAGTGCAACCGTCTGACACTTTGAGCTGCTAGATCATACTTTTTCAGAACATTTTGTGTCAAAACTTTCCAGTCTTTACTTAAGATGTTAGGTTTCAAAGGTTCCAGTCTAAGAGTTGAAAAAGAGTCCTGAATCTTGAAGCCTGAATCTCAAAATTTAAAGTTTTTACTTGTTAAACTCATACCCAGTCTTGGTCTCAAATAGCCTCATAAGACCGTCATCGTTAGAAACAATAATTGAAAAACAAGTAACTCTGAAAGTCTTTGAGCCACTGGGTCACATCAATTCACACACTATCTCAAAGCTTCATAGTTTTTTTTTTTTTTTTTATTTGGACGTTGGCCCACCATATTTTATTTGCAGCCTGTCTCCCGGAGCCAGTAGCTGTCTCTCACTTTCAGCCACTAAGTCATAATACTTTCACACTTATTTTCTGAGTGCTTTTCAATCTTTTGCTTACTGCAGGCAGAAATACTCACGAACTTTGTAAAGTTATTCATCTTAGTCTGGTCAGTTAGCTGGACATTTTCAGTCGATGCAAAGAAATCTTTAGATTATAGTATCTGGCTGTGTTCAAAGTTTAGGTCAAACTTCTAATTTAAATTCTTGACATCATTCATCTGAAAACATCTTTTTTGCTTATTAGTTTATTTCTTATTTTTGTACATTTATAGCAGGAACTTCAACTTGGAATTAACTGACGTTTGACTACATAATGATCCTTCATATCATCCCAAGAAATCTTGTGATAGGTGCACAGATCAAATTATTTTTTACATCCTAATAAAAGTGTAATGTGCAGTCTATATGCAACTAATACAGTATTAATTATTCAAAGTTAAAGATTCAGTTTCATAAATCTAATCTTTGTACAATAGATGAAATCTTCATTGAAAAAAAATGTCTAGAGGAAAAACTGTAATGTTATTAATAATAAATAATAAGTATCATGTAATTTATCTGTGCTGACTTGTAAACTGAATTTTCAACCGCAATCAAATCGAACAATTATATTTTGGACTTTAAAGCTGCATTATTCAATATTTTATATTGACAAATGGTCTGTGTTATGTGAAAGGGGCTGCTCCAAGTGTCAAACCTTAAAAAAATGATCACCCAACTCTGCAGCATTATTAAGCACTGGAGTTTTTTTTTAGCATTCAAGTGGCCAAAGCCACAACTCCAAATGAGTGATAGTGTCGCTCACAACTTCTGATACTTATATAGTATTATATGTCAGTGTTGTGTTTACCTCTTTTTCTGTGGCCCCCAAGTGGACAAAACATTTTTTTATTTGTGTGACCGATTGTATAGTTATTTGTGCTGAACTAGAGATGACCTTGTAATATGTCTAAAAATGATCTCCCTGACATCCATTTAATTCATATTGATCCTAAATAACAAAAAGCAGGTTAACAAAATTACTGAAGGAAACTCGACATTCATCTGTTCATATCTCCGGCTTCCTCTATCTCTCTATTTACCTTCACCTTACAATTTCACAACATGGATTTTCCACCGAACATTGTATACAAGAAGTCAGTCGACACAACACAGAGGGCAAGTTCAAAGCAGTTTTAATCGCATTAAAAGTTTCCATACAGTCATTTACAAGTCTAAGCATTTCCATTGTTAAATTGCCATTTTCATTCTTATCTTCTCCATGCAGTGTCATCATGAATTAAACAGCAAACACAGACCATGAACACAAAGCCTATTTCCTTCCTGACAAACCCATACAAATTTAAAATCCATGGTTAATTACATGTAACAGAACGAGTGGAATCCATTTTCCAGACTTTCCGGACCTTTGTGTTACATAAGTTGGGAAAAAGTTTCCCACTGTATTGAGTGCCAATCATCTCATAGAAACCTCACATAAAACAGACATTAACAGTTCTCCTGACAGTGAAGGCTTTTCTCTTTAGAAAAGCAACAGTCGTGCCTTCGATCCGCAGTCCTGGCTCCTCAGGATGGACCTCAACACAAAGGCTTGCAGTGCCTCATGTTATTGGCACAGGTTCGGCCCAGGTTGGCCCCCTCCAGGAGCAGATCGGAGAGTCGGTCCAGGCCGAGGCAGGTGGTGAGGGGGCTGATAAGGCCGTAGAGACCCCCTAAGGTGATGCCGAGGGGCCAGCCAATGCACAGGAGAACCACCAGCCAGATGATGCACCAGAAACATGACCCACAACTGGCCATCCTAGTCTGGGAGAGAGAGAGAGAGAGAGAGAGAGAGAGAGAGAGAGAGAGAGGAAGGTGAGAGTGGCTAATCACAGTGGACATCAGTATGCTTTGCAAAGCCAAATGCTTCCACTTGAGTTAAGCAGACAAACAACTGTTACTGAACACTGGAATTTGGGAGTAAGTCTGGCAGAAGAGCACTTTAGGGTCATAACTGACAGTGTGTCAGTCACTACAATAGCATCAGAGTGTGTTCCTGTGAGTGGCTGCACCTCTTCAGTGATGATGGGAGATTATCAGATTGAAACGTGCCCTGTTGATGATCTGGATGTACTTGTCAGGATTAGGCAGTGGCCTTGACAAAGCATGATAAGCCTGGCAGCCTCAAGCAATAACCACCAGGCCTGTCTGTCCATTGAGGCCAACACGCCATCCACTTAGAGGGTGCTGAAGATTGGCACTGGCACATTAGTCACCCACTAATAGCAGATCAGCAGAGATCACGCATAACTTTGGTAATGAGCATTACTTTATCTGTCAACGCCGATAACAAACAGTGGCCAAGAGTATAATGTCCTGCTATTTTGAGCTATAAAAATGCCTGTTGTTTTAGCCGTGATGAAAAACTGCTAATTGGATCGCTGTGCTATGTGTGAACCTTCCCAACCTGATGATTTAGGCAAAGTATAATGGCAAACAAACGTGGAGATTTTTGCTACCATGAAATGTTATTTTCTCAAGAAATGCAATGTTAAGGGAGAGGAGCTTTTTCGTGTGTTAAAATCCAGCAGAAAAATCTGCCCTGAGGCTCAGCCTTGAAGTTGAGATTGTAGAACTGATGGTTTTATGAGTGTGAAAGAGTTGTGTGCTGTCAGATTCCCTAAGCCTGTTTTAGCTTTAAGACACAATGGTCAGACCCCCCCCCCCCTCCCCCTCCAGGCACTACTGTCTTGACTCTATTTAATGTGTAATTTCCTGTTGTGACACTACTGTCACGAAGGGTTGGGCAATAACTTACACATTCAACACGAGTGTGTCCCACGGTGGATCCCGTGCTTTTGGGAAACGCCTTCACATTGAAAAAAAAAATAAAATACACCAGCTACTAAGACACAATTATCTTAAAGGCAGAATAACTTTCTCTCAAATCTCTTCTCCTGCACTTTGTATTTCTTGTTTTTGACGAATAACCAACATTATTCTTTATAAAAACGCCATATATGTGTCATATGTGTGCAGCAGCCCAAGACATTTTAATGTGGAAAATTACATGTCAGTGTACGGAGAACGATACTATGCTCAAAATGCACATTAACAGTTTTACCGCATGCTGTTAGTCTGTCTGGCATATCAACCCATAGCAAAGGTTAGAAGTAAGAGCGTTGCAAAGTAGCTATTAACCTAATGAATACCTGTCTTGTGAGTATAAAAGACATGTTCACCTTCAGCAGAGAAAGGTTCTGGAGAAAGTGAGTTCCTGATCTTCTTCTTGCTTTCAGGTATTCCTTCCAGTCTCCCAGATCCTGTTTGAGACACCCAGGGATGCGGTGTGCCAGCAGAAGTCACTTCCCACCAGTTAGCTCTAATTTACAACAATAAGGCACCACAGGGAATTGAATTCTCAAGAGGCCGGCTGAGAGAAGACAGAAAGTTAACTGTAAGGCTTAAGGGGAGGGAGGATATTACACAATGCAGACATTCATGTGATTCAAGTAAAAGTATGCTTGCGGTCATGGGTTTTTAAAGGAATAATTGGTAATGTATTTGAGGGAACACCATTTATATTTGTGTTATAGATACATATAAGTCTGTTACGGTTCTGTTCATTCTTGCATTATGAATCATAAAATATGTCAGAATCATGTGATAGACTGTATCGCTCTGTCTAGTGGGCTCTACGCCAAAACTGTTGTCAGTGATTCGTAGGTGCAGCCTTAGCCGACTGATTATCTCCCTTATCTAACCTCCCATTCTAATCCTTTCTCAGCTGACAAGAAAGGCAAAGCCTACAACTCCAAAACACTGATGTGCACTTCGACCTCAAATGCCCTGCTCTGGAAAAATGGAAAAATACACATTACTGGGCTCCACACTTGACTGAATGCAGAAAGTCTGTCTCTCCACATCTATCAACACATGGTTCTCCATCAGGTCTTTAGACTGGCCCAGGCAGGAGCAGCTGTGTGGCTGACCTGTTCTCTCAGCCTGCCTGAGGGATGATGTAACAACAACCAACCTCTGGTGCATGATAATGAATGAATTTCCAGTCTGTCTTTTTGCCCGCAGGGCGGTGGACTGTTTTAACCGCTTCATTTTAAATGGATTTATGTGTAAATTACCAAGATCTGGGTTGGATCTTGGTTTTTGAAAGGCTGTTTTGCATTCATTTGCAAACTTTAAACCGCTAATTATTTGGTTGAATTTGGGTGTGAAACCTCAACGCTGATTAAGTCGATGCGATCTACTCTGTTGTTAGTACTCCACACAAAGTTATGAATGGCAGAGGATTCAAGGTTTGCTGGTTGAGTGACCGTGTACATCCAGAGGGCAAGTTGAAATCCCCCAGCATGCACACTGGCCCTAGGGTGAAGAGGCTGACCCACAAATGCAGCTTAGTCGCAGCTTGTGTAGCTGGTGTAGGCTGAGCCAATCAGATTTCAGTTGTGCTTAAAGCAGAAGAAGGAAGCAGATGAATGGATGGAAGTATCATGACAGAGAGATACGAGGCTTAAACATGTTGACTATAAAGTGTTTGTTAATGTGTGCGCGTAAGAGGGACATAGATTAGAGTCTCTTTAGAGTATTAGAAGCTCTGACTGGTACACAGATAGTGAAACGTGTCACAGACGATGAAGGGTTTCCATTTCTTTTAATACAAAACTCCTGATGGTTACAAAATCACATGTACTAGAAAAATGCATGAAACGTTATCACTGGGGACCTTTCAGTAGAAAACAAACTCAGAATCACTGACTGGCTAATCTTTTCTTAAGGGACTGTCCATTTGGTCCCCTCAATAACCTTAATTAGACAGTGTCCCACATGAGGTTGCCCTACTGCTCTGCGCTGTCCTCCTCCCCCTCACTGTCGCTGTCTCTTCCGGGATGCTCTGGCATCTTAGCGTGGTCCACTGTATCTTGATTTTCTTCCTTCTTACTGATGTCCTCCGACTTTGGCTCGGAGTTTGCCTCTGCTTCTGGGTTGTCCTGCTCCATGGGGGTTTCTTCCTGCGGCTCCCCAGAGCTGGCTGGCACTTCCTCGACCGCAGCATCTGTCTTGGCTTGTTGCGGAGGCAGGGCCAGTGTCTGCTGCTGCTGCTGTGAAGCCAAGCGAAAGGAAAACAGGAAAAGATTCAAGATGTGGAGGCAAAAAAAAAAGAAGAAAATCAAATCTAGGTGCATTCTATTGGAATACAGTCTATGTTGAGGGCAATGTAGTATAAATCCTGTCAAAGCAAAGTCTTTTTCTTTTACTTTATTCTCCCACCACCATTTCATAATCCTCTTTTTAAGTTTCCATCAGCAACAAAATGTGACAGTGTATGTAATGTTAAAATAACCTGAGCTCCACTTAATATATTTATTTAGCTTGTGGCCTTTAGTGGCATCTCCACCTGCACAATTACAACAGTTCTCTTACATCTGACCTATTTACTGTGTTGCAGTTTAAAAATGCCAAAATAGTGACCAGGAAGAGACGTTCAAAGCTTTTAGCACTGCTTCAGATTGCTTATGAAGTAAAACATAGTAAAAATATTAGTTCTTTTTTGGTTGTTTTGAATGATACGGCAGTGTATCCCATTCTTTTTAACACACTTTTTGTATTCATCAAAGGTTTTTACCTGTCTGTACTTCTGGGAGGTCTGGATCATGTGCATGTACATATTATACACAAGGTTGGCCATCTCTGGCATGTTCTTGACGATCTGGTCTGGCTGTCCAGAGGCATCTCTCTAAAGGAAAGGAAAGAGATTGTTTTGAATCAAGGGTGTGACATGAAAAGAATCATAATGAAGAATCCCTTGCTGCCTTCATAGCAGGCACCGTTTCAGGCACCATATGGTAAACTATTGATCTGATGCAAATGTGCAGTGAAATGACAATTCACCTCCCCACTACCTGCTTGTTATTTAAAAGCAAATTTCTAACTTTCTGACTCCAGTGAGCACCGCTCAAGCACCATCAAAAGGAGTCGAGGATGCAGAGTTTGTAATTTGACAATATTAGTATGCAGACAGAGTCTAAAAGTCTAAACTGAGGAATGAGGCGAGCAGAATATTTAATCTGCTGGGCTGTTACTTCCTAAATACAGGGGTGATGCTCAGAGGCCCTTTGGGCATCATGTCCAAGTGGAAGCCCAGACATCCTCAGTGCTGTGAAATGATGGGTAAAAACATCAGTAATTAATGTGTTTCTCTGTGATTGAGTGCTATTAGAGGTTAGGCTTTACCGTCTGTCCAATACCATCCAACAATGCTGTAAATGTGTATGTATCTGTATGAAGCATTAAGTAGCAGCGTTATCCTTAATTTTTCTAACTGCACCTGAATCAGCATAGTTAGGTAACGTGAAAGTTCTCGTAGAGTGTTGCCAGACAAAAATCTAATTTGCATCTATGTGTAAGAGGAGTGCCTCCAGATACGTATAGCGCCAGATCAGTCTCAATATTAATAAATGCACAGAGAGGGACTAACAAATGTATTTAAGGATTAATATATAAATGACTCATTCCACATTTTCTTAATGCACACAAAAATAGTTAATGTTGTATATAAGTGTAAAAAAAAAGAAAGAAAAAGAAAAAAACAGTGCTGCTTTTAGATGTTCTAAGAAAATGCCAAATCTTAACAACAGGGAATAACATTTCACAGCTCAGAAGTCGTTTCATAACATTGTGTATCCTGTATACGTTTATGGATGTAACACTACGTGATCACATTACATGACACCCTCAAATCTACGCTTACACGATCGGTTGAAACGAAGGGAGTCGTCTGATTGGCTACAGATAATTCCCTGTTGCAAAAAAAGTATCTGAGAATGGAGAGAATGGAGGAAACCTGCTTGAAGTCAGAGGAATCTCAAAACACCCACACACACACAAATGCAGTGAGGTGCACAAGCAATTTGTGAATGCAGGTTCAACAGTTTGTATATAAACAACATCCAAATATGTTTTTGAGAAAAACTGCAAATAGTTTAAAATAAATATTTGTTCATTTTTACTACATTTATTTAAACTAGAAATATTTGTGCATCAGAAATACATTTGTGAACCTTTTTATATGCGGATTTGTCTTATATTCGTACACAATAACTATTTTTGTGTGCGAAAAATATTCATGTGGTGAGAGTCATTTATACATAAATCCTGAAATGCATTTCCGAATCGTTCTATGTGCATTCATTAATATTGAGACTGATCTGACTCCATAGATAGACAGGCTAAGCAGAGGCCGCATGTGTGTGCCCAAAAGAGCTGTCCCCCATGGGAATGAACACTCTAGAGTCACAGAAAGTGTCACAGGCTATGGGGTATTTTAGACACGCCTGTTGCCACACACGCCAGTCAGTGAGACACAGTGACCAGACAACAGTCATCTCATGCTGGCCTGGCGGGATTTGGCAAAGTGGTTTTGCCTTCTGACCTTTGGTGGTTAATTATAGCCAGGTCTGTGTTTCCCAAGCTTGCAGATGGCTCCTGCAGAATGCTGTTAACAGACCTGAGCCTTTGGGTAAGACTTGGGACCAGGGAGGACCAAAGGGAATGAAAATGCCATTCAGAATATAGAGACAGGATTAGACTGGGTCAGCGGGGCTGTAGCTGCAATGACGTGGAAAGATGTTGGAGGATATATCAGTTATATGGAAATGGGCACTGATGTGGAACATGTGGAAAAGTAAGCTCCGTTCTTACTGGCAAATCTGGAGCTTGAGTGCTTCATTATCAGCCAAATTTAATGGAGTAGAAGATTATTAAGCTTTAAGAAACTGTGTGTGTGTGTGTGTGTGTGTGTGTGTGTGTGTGTGTGTGTGTGTGTGTGTGTGTGTGTGTGTGTGTGTGCGTGCGTGTTTCTACGTACGGGCTGTTCCTGGCTGTAGTATTCGTGCGGTCTGATGTGCAGCTGCAGAGGTCTGGCAGTGAGCTGGTTGAAGGCAGGAGTCAGCTCAAAGCAGTTTTGGAACAGAGACACTCGTGCAAAGATGTATAGACCCAGTCTGGCTCTTGACATGGCTACCACCAGACGCCTCACATCTCTGTGGTGTGACAGGGGGGGGAAAAAAAAAACGTAAAAAATTTATTTGACACAAGGGGAGAAAAAATTAAAGAGAAGTGGCACGGGTGTGGAGGATATTGTGAAATGTGTTAAGAGAAGGAGAAATCATGTAGTGCCAAAAACTGAAGCAAAGAGACGAAAGTGGGAGGATCAAGTGAAGATTGTAAAGGAAGGAAAAAGACGGTGTAATGTAGGAGGAGAGTTTTAGCGAAGGATAAGAAGAAATAGGTGAGGGGGAGAAATATAGATGCTGAGAGAGAAATAAAGGAGCAAAAGGCAGAAATAAACAAGCTAGACAAAGGGAGGGAAAGGTGGGAGAGTACAAGGGCAGAGAGGTTACTTTTTCTTGCCATCCAGTAGAATTAAGAGATTAGAGATCGAGGAATCATTTCCCAGAGGATGGAGGAATCCTGCTTGGCTTTCTGTAGTAGCAACAGTGGTTGTTTACCTGCCCTATTTTAGAGGTATACCCCTGATTGTCTCTATACCCATGCTAAACAGCTGAAACATATGCTTTGCACTGCAACATGCAGTAAGAGTGAACTTCAATTTCTAATAACAAACTGAATTTTAAGTTGTATACATTACACATAGACACACATCCTTCGACAGCTTCTAAAAGCTACAAAAATGTGCTCTTTCACAGAGATAACCGGTAAGAGAGAGGAAGCAGGTACCCATCAACCTGTTTCAGTAAGTAATAAATCTTCGTGTTGTGTGTTTAGGTGTTTGAATAGGAAACCTCATGTAGCTATGCAAAATATGGCCATTTAGGTGGCCTATAAATCTCTGACACAGTAACATACTGGATTATATAAACCTAGGAAGTGCATATGAGGGGGAAGAAGTATTTGGTTTACTCAAGCAGCTCTGGTGATGCTCAAAACCGTCTGATGTTTGATGTACGAGTATTTGGCACACATGCATATTTGTATGCTTTTACTCACCAACACACATCAACACAAGCACATGTTGAAAAGCAGCCAAAAAATGTGGAATATGTCCACCTGAGCACTTCATGAGATTAAGAGGATTAATTCGTGCAATATGCATGATGAGTTCAATGAATATGTAGAAGGAAAAAAAAAAAGGCTTGTGGAAACCATTGTGTAGGGCTTATGAGTGCTTTAATGTGTGCAGCCAATTGGGTTATCTGAAATTACTAGAAATTTCAAGTATGTTGCAAAAAGTTGAAAGCACAACCTTTCCTCAGAGACAAACTACTACAGCCTTCAACCAATGAGCATAGAGCTCTAGAGGAGATGAACCAATCATGTTGCATGATAGCCTGTGGACATGGCACTAGTGAGACGCCCACCTGGGCTGTGCGGTGACATGGCAGGGCAAAGTGGACGAATGCCGTTCGTGTGTGCGTTTCCCACATGTTTGTGTGTACATGTCAGAGCGTGTCTGGATCTGTGCTTCCCTGTCAAAGAGTGTGCTCCTGCATGTGACCGTGCCTGTGTGTATCAGCAGGAATGCTTCTACTGTCAAAGCAAGGGTCAGCTCGTCATATGGTCAGCTGCGTCCCCTGTGGTTGTCACGGCAGCAGATTGCCATGAGGAGAGATGCAGCAAGAGGGGAGAGTGCAGGGCGAGGAGGATTGTGAGGTAAGACACAGTGGTACACCACAGTGATCCCACACTGGGAAGAACACAATGGACAGCACAAGAATTCCCAATGAACCACTGCTCTTTCAACCACTCAGCCGACCATTGAGAAGTGTCTGGGACACCAAGATATGAATGAATGTGAAGCCATAAGTTAAACCATAAAAAATGGGATTGACAAAACATTTTCTGTCATTTCAATTGCTCTGTCGTTAAAGGCGCTGACTTTAAATACGAGAATCTGTTTACAGGTTTTGGGCTATAACACTGCATGCTTCGAATGACATAACCTGGGTCAACGGCAACTGGGGCAGAAGTCTACACGTCGGAAAATGAAAAAGACCTGGTGGTGTGGAGCCCACTGTCAGTGAGGTGAGAATGTGTGTAAGGCAGTGTGCAATATCCAGTGTAAGACAAGATCAAATGAATGATACCAAGAGGACAGCAGGCGCTGCCAGCAAGATAAAGTACCACTTTCTGTGGCTCGCTGCACTTTGTATTCCAGCTACATCAATTCATTGCTTTATCTGTGAGATGAGGACAGAACAAAATAGAGTTTTAGTGTTTCCTCTGCCAGCTAAAAATGATCACGCTCAAAGGTGGGGTGTAGAGGGGAGCATGTATATAGCTACGAAAGGAGTGACTTCTTATTCTCACCAATGTGAGGGTGGCTGAATCACTGGCAATGCAGCTGTGATAAAGCTGTGAGCGGTGAAACTCCCATAGCAGCTACTTTACATCACAGCCAGAGGCCAGCATGGCACGCTTAAGTACTGTGGAAGACTTCAGCCTCAATTGTCTGGTATCAAAACATGCAGTGTATTAAGTGTGAAGAACTCATCAGGATCTCATGGCAGCCGAGGAGTGAAAGGCCATTTCGCTACAAATCAATTCAGTGAAATGAGGAAGGAGGCGGGAGTGAGGAGAAGAGGGGGCAGAGAGATAAGGAAACAAAGCTGAAGACTAAGAAGAGCGCCAGCATAGTTGAGCAGATAGCAATGGGACATGGAATGAAAAGACATTAAACTTGCTGCTGCAGTTTGGTTAGCCATCGTGGGCTCTTAATGACTGTTATATGGTGTGCCTTTGATCAGAACAGAGCTCTTTGTTTAATAGTCTTACCCTAATCATCAGAGCACAATGGCTTCTCTTAACCAGGACAAAAGTAAGAGTCAGCTCCACAGACATGCTCCTGTCCTGAAGCACCCTTTCTTTTCCCTGCCTCAAATTAAGCTCATGCATACTTCAGGACAGCCACGGTGTTACTGTCGTCTCAAGAGAGTTAAGTGCCTACATTTTTGCTGTGTCGTGCCCCTGGATGATGTGCAACCAAGGTGTAGATCCTATTACAAACGTATTTTTGTAGAGGAATAGCTGCGGAAGGTGTCCATTTTGGGTCAGGCACGTTTTTGTGTTTGGCATGCATTGGAGTAATTACCTCAGGTGTCCTACAGCTTTGGTGCGGACCAGTGAGAGGATGATGTAGTCATTCTGCTGACCCTGGAACCTGTCCACTGTTGTCACCTGCACAGACACACAAACATATTCATTACTGAACGAACAAAAAAAAAAAAGACACAAACACTCTATACAAATATACACATAAATATCAAAGATATGCTAACTAAGCTATGGCATGAAGAATTTTGCAAGGTAAATGAGTGTGTGCATTTTATGTTGGTAGAGGGATTTAGCTGAAATGTTTAAGACGGAAAGCGGTCATGCTCATGTTTCTAAACCCTCGCTTTTTAAAATTATTTTTGAGGGGGGCAGATGAACGATGGTGCCTGTGTTTTCTTGTTATTGCTGTTATCGCTGCGGGCCACACGGGCAGCCACTGGGGCTAATACGGCTTAGAGGGCATTTGCTGCCACTAGCCTTTTACCTGGGCCCCTGAGACTCGGGGCCAAGGTGCTGGGGGCAACGCTGCTCGACTGGATCAGAGATTAGAATGAATTTTTTTTTTTCTCACCAAAGCAAGAAGAAACTCTTATCAGCCAATTTGCTTTTCATCCCAAAAATCCTGTCTTGCTGGGAAGCTTACTTATTCTGGTAAATGAAGAACAGAGCTGCGTTTCGACTTCGTCAGTGCTGCTACACCTTATATAATAAAGACAACATACTGCACTTGCACATGGAACCTGATACAAAGGGAGGAAATTGATGAGATGCAACCCTGTAAAAACCTGAAACTGCTATATATACAGTATACAGTACTAGTTGTACTTGTAACGGGATGTTCTTAAACATAAGTGTCTTCTACATTTGTCCACAAGCCATGGCAGATTGTACTGTTAGAGTATGGTCTCAGATTTGTGTCACATGTTCGGTCTTGCTGTTAATAATTTTCAATTTCCCATATCCAATGTTATGTGATTCACAGTCAGAGCATTACTGAGCTTGGATTTGTATGAAGTCGAGTCATTGTTGAAACAGCACGAGAAAAGATGAACAGCTGTGTTAGAAAATATCTGGTTCTTTGATAAAACATCAAAATGTACATGCCTGTGTGGATAGTCCTCCTAATGTGTGATTATACAAAAAAATATTACTATGCAGTTATATAGGCTGCATGTGAGAGAAATCCAAAGCCCAGCAGAAAGAGGTTGGCCTTTCGTCTGTAGATCCATTCTCTAGAGTGAATCAATAGGACATCATCTACCACTGAGAAACCACACAGGCCCAGGACTACTACGGCAACCAACCTATGAGCCCACCATGTTAAATAAATCATCTTGTGGTCGTAGTTACCTCCTATTAGCTAATGCAACATTCAGATGTCCTGGAACTCCCTTTCCAAACCCTTCCAAAACCCCTTTTGGGTAATAGGAAAGGAGTGTGAGGGTGAGAGTGTGTGAACATGTAAAAGAGGGAGAGATGGGGCCTATGATGTAGTAGACCAATATTTATTTACGTCTCCCTGTTGCTATGTAGAACAGGTGCATCACCAGAGGCAACAATATGTCGGCTTCACAATAGCATGAGGTATTGTGGGCTGTATGTTCAAGTCGAACAGCCATGGTATACATGCATGCACATGGTCACACAAATGTGGCATACACAGACACATTCCAGCACACCCTTTGTAGACTGTGACTGTGGACTTGGAGGGGCTATAACTGCATGATTTAAACCGAAACAGTGAAACTTGTTTAGCATAGAAGGGGTGCTTAAGAGAGGAAGTTATTCTTAGCCCACAGACAGCGACAACGAAGCCCAGATAGAGAATCTCCCTAAGGCGTAGCATTTTGCATGGTGTTTAGTTATTTATGAGAAATCTTCCAGAGAGTGAATTACAGAGGTCATGTCATTGTGACACATGCATGTCTATGGATATAGGGAATCACACACACACAAGATGCTGTGAGCCACATATTTGTGCACACACACAGTTTGCTGCCAACAGAAGCTATTTAATTGACAATCATTTTCTTTCATCTTGCCCTCCCTTCTCCTTATTTTCATGAGGACAATGACACACTGACTCTCAGCATGGATATCTCCTCGCTTTCTTTACTTGCTACTCACTTCCATCCATCCTGCTATGTCTTATTCATGGCAATTATGCACCAGAATGTGCAGAAGTCACACTACCAGATTATTGAATTTTTCACAAGAGACTCTCAGGGATGATAGCCTTGTGCATTCATATCCACATATCTGTCTGAAAAAAAAAAGGCACGCTGGGACATGTTAAGAAGACATTTCCCTATCTATGTCAGCAAATCTGGCAATAAGGTGTCCTTATTCCAGTCACACAGCAATACTTGCTTTCCTGTTAAAGTATTTGAGAAAGTAAAAGAAATTCCAGAGTATGGATGGGAAAAGTGTGTGAATTTTGTGACCATGTGGAAGACTTTGAATGAGGTAGTAATGGGCAGAATGCGGACATCCCTTTTTAGCCATCTCTCCTCGACTCTGTTGCATCCAAACTAACTATAGAAAGATAAATGAATTATGGATTACAACCTGTCATAATTCCATCACAGTTAGTTGGGGTGAGATTCAGCTGAGAAGAACAGATGTTATAAGTCTGAATCCTACGGATGCATTTTTTCAGACCAAGTACAGGACCAAGTAAATAGTACAGTAACAGTACTTGCTGGTTACCGGTTAATATGAGTGCTTAATAGTGCCATTATGGTGTACCATTTCCTTTACATTACTCTTACATCAGTGTGAGCTGTCACTAGCCACTACATGTCACAGAAGGAATTATTGTAAATCAAAACGAATTATTTGTAACAAATTTCATTTTGTTTCACAACAAGCGAAATGATAATCTGCTTGGTGGGAGTAATTACATAAAATGAATGAAAAATAAAAGACTCAGCCACACAACCCATTATGAGAAACGATATGCACCACCCAACCCTTAAAAATATGTGTTAATCAACCACCCGTACCAGATCTGCAAACTACCAACTTAATGCATGATGGTAGCACATTTATCAGGACAGAGACAACAGACATGAATAAGAGCTCTGTTTCAGGGAGATAGCAACAGAGAGAAGGAAGGTGAAGGTGAAAGATGGACTATTGCAAGCAATGTTTTTGTATGTTATTAAACGCGGAACATTGCTTTGACAGACTTTGAATTTCCAACCCACCTGCCCGGACCCATATTTTCTTTTAGGCTTAACCGAAACCACCCGGCCCACAGGTTGGTTAACCCACGCATCACCGCCGACAGTCCTAAAACAGATTTATGGCTGCTGACCCGTCATGTCAACAAACCATGCACACTTCTCTCCTGGGTGACAGTGAGTCGAGGAAGGCATCTCCCAGCTGCCGACAGAGTGCCACTCAACTCAGCAGCTATGTGACGGGTGCCGCTTGCCTGCCACTTAAAGTGGTATCAGGTGTGGTTGTATCAGAGTAGTTTTTCCAAGTATGAGTACAATGGAATCAATAACAGTATCGATGCATCCTTACTGAATTCAGTTTGCCATTATGTGATAAAGTTCTGTTTGTGACCTGGATAAATAAATACCATCCTTGGGTTTCATTCATTCATAGAGTAAACTAAAAAAAATAACAAAGAACAAGCAACATTAAAGATGCATACGTGCATTACTGCAAGTGTAACTATGCCAACTCAGTAGACAGCTTAAGCTTGTGTGTCTATTTGAGCATGGGACTGGCTGCTGCTCACTGGTCTTCCTCTTCTTTTCTGATAATTAAAGAAATCACAGTAAAGTGGGCACGCTGTTGACATCAGCTTGGCTTTAGCCATTGTGACATATTGTCAGACACACTGTGGACCCTGTGCTCAGCGCCATGACCTTTCAGCTGCTCAGCATTTTCCCACAAGAGTAAACTAAACCTCTTTTTCATCTCTCTCCCTCTCTGGCTGTCTTTCTTCTCAGGAAAACAGCCTGTCATCCCAGTCACTCTATTACTGACGTACATACTGACTAAGGCCATGAGCAAAATGAATGACACTTTAGGTCTTAACATTGCAGGACATTTAACATGACCAAGCACAATTTCTGAATAACTGTCCGAATGTGACAAATACGTGATGACAACACAACACGGTAGCACAAAATACAGACACAACAACAGCGGATTGTTAACACTCCAGCTCTGCGGGTGGTAGAAGGATCCACTTCTTACCTTGCTAGAAAATTAATATGCTGCAACAAGCGGTAATTCATGTTTGTG
This sequence comes from Pempheris klunzingeri, assembly GCF_042242105.1. Lineage (NCBI taxonomy): Eukaryota > Metazoa > Chordata > Actinopteri > Acropomatiformes > Pempheridae > Pempheris > Pempheris klunzingeri. Next base: position 15,892,140 of record NC_092024.1, on the reverse strand, counting down.
CCTTCATGCGTTAAAAGGATGAGTCTGGTCATATTCCATACTGTACAAATTGTGAGCAAATCCCATGAAAAGACCAAAACTAACAAAAAATGGTCCTACTAACAAAGCCGGATACCTCCACTTAGTCAAAAGGTATTAAGGCACACTGGGTGACATGTTCCATTACCAAGAACATGGGTACTGCACTTTATTTTGAGTCCGTCCCACAAACCCAAGCCTGCTGCCTTACACACTCATTATGGCACTATATGTGTATTTTCCCACGACTGAAAATAGTCAACCTATTCTTGTTTGCGTAACATTTGCAACTACAGTGTTGAGCCGTTTAAGTAAACTGACTAACCTTTGAGGAGGAAGAAAAAAAATCTAAGTGTGTAATTGTGACCTCTTTTAAAAGATTTACGGTTACGTCAGGCTGGGGGGGTCAGAAAGTATCAAAATATAAACTTGTGCATTGTTGGTTTTGGTCTTTTCATATTTGCTGACAATAGCAAAAATTTACAGCCACAATAAAAACCCTTAAAGGTGAAACAACAGAATTCAGGCTTATATATGGTTGAGCTGACCAACAGATACATTGCTGTGCTTGTATTGCTTGTGTTTGCTGTCCCCTCTCTATTGATAGACACTGCTCAAATGTTATTGGCCAGTGGCACTTTTCAAACTCAAACTACACAACTGAAAATATGCAGCATGTTTAAACAACACAACTTAACTGGAAACATGCTGACCGTCAGCTCCCTGTGTCACAATGACACTCATGCCTGGTGATAAGCCATTTTCACTCCAAACGTGCTAGTTTCTCTGCCATGCCTAAATAGTCTGTTACTTAGGCTTTTCACACACTTTACAATGTCAGAGACCAAAGAAAGGTGAGAGAACGTGGGCAGGGAATAAGAATGGAGAGAGGAAAGAATAACCCGAGGCTAGTGGGTAAAAGCAATTAGCAGTACAAACAGAAAACGAAGGGAAAACTGTGCCATGGGGCTGCTGACTTAACACAGTGTAAAAGAAGGAAAGAGAAAAGAGAGAAGAGTTTGGGGAAACACTGTGGGCTGGACGAAGACAATCCGGCAGTATCCTCAGGGATGAACACAGCGCAGAGTTTACACCCACTCTCAAAGTATGCGCATATAAATCCTCAGACATGCACACACACATACCTCAGAGAGTTTGATTTACAGAGGTATGCAATTGGCTGGTATGTGAACTGTTGGGGACAGAGGGCATAAAATGTCCTGTTCTATTTGGGTCTTATGACCTGCAGCAGTCTTGATGGTCTCATGATTTGAGGGAGCAGGACAATGAGGGCCAGGGTGAAAAGAGAAATACCTTTTCGCTTTGCCTACAACGGTGAAATATGAATCAAGAAGCTCCATGGGCTGCTCATTAATTTTCCACCCTGCAAGAATCATGCAGTTCCACTAAATTCAAGGAGATACTGCTTGCAACACAGTTGGGAAATCTTGCAGTTAAAATGTACAAACCTACTTAAATTGTACAGGGGGAGAGAGAAGACTGTTTGTTTGCGGTAATGGGAGGCAGAAACAGCAAAACCCTTGTGAGAATTCAGAGCTGTGAATTTCTTTCTCAGTGCAACCGAGGACAGAAAGTTGGTTCACTGACTGCAGCTGAAGGTGCAAACTGTGTTCATCCACATGTTATGCAGGTTCCCATTAAACTAGCCTGGGACCTACATATATATATATATATATGAGGTGAAAACATGTCTGTTAAACTTCATGACAGGAGAGAAGAACAGTTTACCCTTAAGTTGATATTAGGAGTGTGTACAATTCATGCATGTGGAATCAGGTGTTACAATGCAACATGAAATACATAAATGTCAGCACTTCATGAGCAGACTTTAACTATCTCAATCATATAGATGGAATTGCTATTTTGTTTCATTCCATTTGAATGGCTGAACAACCCGGATATGTGGTTGGTGACTGAGAGGTCTGGAACCAGAATATGTGTTAAGCACAAACGTGAGTACTATAAACACCTTAATATCATTGATGCACCTGTGTGCAATGTTCAGTGTGATCAGTGTCAAGTGCTGCCTTACCTTATTAGGCTGACCAAAGAAAGGATTGCCGGCACAACGCTGGTTGATGACATCTCTGATCAGGTGTTTTTGTCCATTGTAGGTGGTGAGAATGCTGATGCGGTCAGAAGGGTAACCCAACAGACGCATGTACATGTACAAAGCCACCGAGTACTCCGCCTCCGCCAGGTTCTTCACAGGAAGAGAGAGAAAATGAGCGTGTAAGATTAACATGATTACATTTTAACTGTACAGTGTTTTATACAAGTAATAAGTGCAAGTAAACAGATCTTTTGGAAGCTGATCCAAAAAACCCTGTTGTCGTGTCTCCCTTCCTATCAGCACACCTGTCTGCTGTCTTTGACACCTTGCTGTTTTCATTCTCTTGTACTTTAACATCTTGCTCTAACCCTTTCTCGCCTGTCAAGTGTTTAACTTTTCAGCCAGATAAAAGCCCGCTCATTCACGCATGAGTAGCCATCTGATTTGGGGTGGAATTAATTGCCTCAGTCAGCGCTCAACACCAACACTAGCCAAGCTGGGACAAAATGTCCCAATCTAGGTTCCCTTACAGAGAAGTGAGAAGGGTGAATGGTATATTTCTACTGTGGCTTTTATATTTATTAAGTGGGGAAGAGCTGATATTTAGTATGACTGACTGCATCATCAAAAGTTTCATTACTCAGTCTGATGTTATCACAATATGCTACTACTGCTCCCACCACATTTACATATTAACTAGGAGAAGCAGGAGTAAGAATTTGGCTCCAGATTATATACAAAGTTGATTGCAACAGGGACCCTCAGTGCTTGAAAACACACACACACACATACTAGATATATATATATATATATGTTCAAACACTAACACAGAAAAACCAGCACTATCCTAAGCAGGTTAACATTTCCAGGGCCCCCAGGACAACGTCACAAGTCCTCCAAATGTGACAAAATGTAAAGGCCAGTGTTGCTTACAGCATTCACCCACTTTGCAATCAACAAATTCCTCAGCATGTGCATCCTGGCTCCAAGGCTACACGCTGCCCTTCAAATGTGACCAAAAAAAGAAAATAAAAGGAGCCAACAGTATGCATTATTCATCCAGTCTCAATTAAGCCTGGACTGTAGCCTCACATCTCTGATAATAATTTATGCAGTTTCATCAACAGTTCCTGATCCAGCTGCACTGGAGTCAGCACATCAAAAACAGTGACAGCCATTGTTCTGCCTCCCTTATTACCTGTCTCCAAATGGCACAAATCCATAACCTTAATGACCACACAATGTTTATACTGAAATAAATTTCATTTTTAAGTTCAGCAGTGAATGTTATTCATGGTATGAGAAGGGAAAAAAATTCAAATAGGGTGATTTTGGGTCACATGAGTAATGCTGGGTGGCCTCGCCATATTAATTCTGGCCATATTCTTACTGTTACGTCCTGTCCCAACTTCATGTTTCACCAGGAAGTAGAGTAATCATATTAAGGAAGTAAAGATCCCTTCATTAAATGTTTAGGATAAAGATTATTTTTGAAAACCTGTAATTTCAGTTGTACATCTGAATAGATAAAAAAAAAGTACTGATATAAGTCTACAAGAACCATAAACATATGCAAGAGACTCTAGCTCCAACTCTAACACAAAGTAATACCCAAGTATACATGTAGCTGGCATTTCTAGCTTTCTACCTCATATGTATATTTAACATGCATGTGATCTAATGCCCTAAAACACCAGAAAAATCGACAACCACAGCAACAAGGTGAGGCCCTGGAGTTTGAGCCAATGGCCCAAGGCTATATGAGGACTGGAGAGGATGGAGGGATGGCACAGTGACAGAAACAGAGATGAGAGAGAAGGTAAGGCTCCCACACTGGTGCAGATACAAACACATAAGAGGTAATAAAAGGCATAAAACTACACTACCTGTGAGTAAAGCCTGCAATGCTCTCGGCTCTTATGTAATTTAAAATGTAGCTTTTGAAGCAGAAAAGCCTTGACTAACAAGCCTGGTGGCTGAGAGAAGCCATTTTCTAACAACAGAAGATGTGGATCCCCTTCTTTACTGCTAAAGTGGACACAACCCGTGCCTCTCTCTCTCCCTCTAGCCCCCCCTCTCCGCTGGACACTGACCACCCTATGCCAGTGGGCTCCCGGACCATGTCACACTTTACTGGCACCACACAGCAAGAGGTCCAAAAACTCATCTGTAAGATGAAACCCACCACATGTGCCCTGGACCCATTCCCCACAACTCTGATAAAATCAAATATATACGCCATAAGTCCCCTAATCATTAAAATCATTAACCACTCTCTCCAGGCCGGCTCTGTTCCACCTCCACTAAAGACAGCTGTCATCAGACCCCAGCTCAAAAAACCAACCCTCGACCCTGAAGTCCTCGCCAACTACAGGCCAATTTCAAACCTACTATTTCTTTCCAAGGTTTTGGAAAAAGTCGTTGACACTCAGCTACACGGCCATCTCAAATCAAATGATCTATATGAAAAATTTCAATCCCACAGCACTGAAACAACCCTAGTTAGAGTCACAAATGATCTACTTAGGGCAGCAGATGACGCCTCCCCATCGCTCCTCATCCTCCTCGACCTTACCGCTGCAATTGATACGGTTGACCATAACATCCTTTTACACTGCCTACAGCACACCATTGGACTCTCTGACTCTGCCTTAAACTGGTTCCGGTCTTACCTCTCAGGAAGAGCAGAATATGTTGCTCTGGCTGGTGCTAAATCTCAGATACATCCTGTCACCTGTGGAGTTCCTCAAGGATCAGTCCTCGGCCCCACCATTTACCATTTACATGCTCCCCCTCGGTCACATCATCAGCAAACACGGCATCTCATTCCACTGCTACGCCGACGACACACAACTTTATTTCAAAACAAATCCCAACTCCTCTGCAGCCATGTCTTCACCCACACTCACCACCTGCCTGGAGGAGATTCAGGCGTGGATGAATCTCAATTTCTTGCAAATAAACAGCTCCAAAACTGAAGTCATCCTAGTCGGCACCCCACATCAAATCGGGTCATCAAATATCACCTCTATAGCCTTCTCTGGCCACAACATCCCACTCTCCCCATCAGTCATCAATCTAGGTATTAAATTTGATCCCCAACTGACTTTTGATTCCCATATTAAACACCTGTGCCAGAAATCCTTCTTCCACCTCAAAAACATTGCAAAACTCCGCCCATCACTCACCCTCCCAGATGCTGAGAAACCTTTGTTGAGCCTTTGTCTCCTCCAGGCTGGATTATTGCAACGCACTCCTCGTCGGGATCCCTGACAAGAGCCTTCAAAAGCTCCAATACATCCAAAACAGCACTGCCAGGATCCTGACGAGGAGGCGGAAATACGACCACATCACACCCATCCTCCACTCACTTCACTTGCTTCCCATCCACCTCAGGTCTGAATACAAAATATCCCTCCTCACCCATAACTGCATTCATGGCAACACACCAGTCTACCTTAAGGAACTCCTAACCCTCCAAACCTCCTCCAGAAACCTCCGGTCTGCAAGCAACTACCGCCTCTGCCCCGCCAGGACAAAATTGCGCACAATGGGTGACCGGGCCTTCCAATCTGCCGCTCCATGCCTGTGGAATGCCCTCCCAGACCACCTGAGGGTGCCTCAGACGGTGGACTCTTTTAAAAGACATCTCAAAAACCATCTTTTTAAGATGGCTTACCCCTAAATCAAACCTACCTTCTTGGGAACAGCACCCTGCTTTTATGTTGTTTTTATCTGCTTTTATGTTGTTTTATCTGCTGTTAAGTCTGGGTCTTTAAACTCTGTTGCTTTTTTAACTGTCATACGTTGTTAGGTTTTTAATTGTAGCACTTTGAGATCTGTACCGTCAAATATAAAGTGCATTATAAATAAAATGTATTATTATTATTATTATTTAGATAAGCATCTTACTCTTTATGAGCCATCTGACAACTTGGGAAGTACTATCAATGGGCCGAGACTCAATATGGAAAGTGTTTTAACAAATGAGGCGGAGAAGCAGGAACAGACCTTTGGACTGTGGAGTGTCGGAGTGCATGCACGTGTTTGTGCGTATGATGTACAGATCCTGTATAAGTGCAAAGCTGGGTTGTGGCAGTGTTTGTTCAGCTGTGACAGGCATTCAGCATGCACTGGGTAAAATTGCTTCTCTAGTGTCCAATTTATCCATTCTGGTTCCAAGGAAAGTGCATGCGTCTGTGTGTGTACGGGTGTGTGTGTGCGTGCATCAGGCATGGTGAGTGATACTGGTAATTCCCTTGAGAAGCCTGAAAATGGCAACAGGCAAATGGAGTTGAGGTTCATGTGACCTGGTGCCTCGAGAAGTGCACATGGTCTGGATTTACGAACAATAAGAAGCTTCAGGGGCATGAGAATGCACAGTGTTCGATGCTGCAGTAACGCTAATGAGGCACTGAGATATGTTTATCAGTCACGCAATTTATAAAGAAATCTGGACTGATGTATTTGTTCATTTGTGCCTATTGTAATTATAAGACTAATTAACTTTTACCTGAAATTAAGTGCTGCTGGCTTTCTAACAACTGGCTGGCTGGCTGGCTTTCTGTTGTAAAATTCATCTTATACCTCCAACAACTCTTTTGATTATAGCTTCCTTCCTTAATTACAAAGGAAGATTTCTCAGCAACACTTATTAATCCAGTTAAACTAAATGGTTTCATGTTACATTTCAGTACTTAAAATATTGCTATCTTACTGTTATACTTGACAGGACCATTTGGGTTCCTGTGCTGGTGAAGTGCCAAAGTAAACATCTTTTCACACACACCCCCATCAACCCCACCCACTCAGTCTTGAGTGTCTCAGCAATGTCATGATGAAACACAATCTTGCTCCTGGTGTGGAGGACAAAACCCACTGGTCTGTGCTGGGCAGGCGGTGCTAGCTGTAAACTAAGCAGGGTTATGAATTTATCATATGGACTGGTAGCTAAACCATTAAAATTTAAAAATGAATGAACTGCTGTACAAGAACCAATTCAGAGGAAATGGAGGCTAGGGAGGAATATGGTTCTCTGCTCTGGTGGAACTAAGAGTGTATGACTGTGTATTTGTGTAAAAGAGTGTATAAATTGTGCTGCCACACATGATGTGATATGAACTATTTCTGCTGTTACAACATTGTCTATGCATCTGTGCTACAGGTAAACAGAATACTGGTATCATATCTTCACTGTTAAATTTAAGTAATGCACGAGTCTGTGTGTGTTCATGCTGAAGGCATTCACAGGTGAAAAAGCCTTATTTGGGTTGTTGTAAATCTAGAAGTGGAATGATTAAATGTGTAATATAACTGGCAGACAGACACACAGGCAGTAAGTTTTGTATGTACTCGGTACAAATACCTGCTGTGCTGTGTTTGTATTTGTGTACTGTAGTGTGAACTACTGACCTGGTAGAAGTAAGGGTTGGGCTCAGATTCTCCTACTCCATTGAAGTCCTCCACGTTGATTAGCTGGAAGTCAAAGGTCAGGCCAGGGTTGGGCACCTGGAATTCAGGCAGTTGCTGGACATGAGGCAAGTTCCCCAGGTGTTTGTAGCGCCAGTTGTAGAGGTTACACAGGCTTTGGGACAAGAGTATGAAGGAACACGTTAAGTCTCACTGATGTTATGTCCTCTCTGTGAGGAGACAGTACCAATCACTAAGACACTGCACTGACTGTAGCTTTTTGTTCCACCAGGGTCACCCACCTTGCACGTGCGCGGCCCTGTGCATCCAGATCTATAGTGGGCACTCCCAGGCGCACAAATCGGGTGAAGAGAGACTGCTCCATGTTGGAGTACTTCTGGAAGGCCATGTTCTTGATAACAGGGGGCAACTGGTGGTGGTCTCCAATCATGATCCAACGCTTCAGTCTGCTGTAGCCGTCCTCTGGGTTCTGCAGAGGGAGAGAAAAAAATTAGTGGTAAGAACACTTGTTACAGAGAACACTTGAATTTCAAAACTTCAAATACAGGGATCCGTCCTAGACTCTGTAAAATATTATCTTTTCCATTTTGTGCCGAATAGGTGAAACCATTAATTGGGTTTTCCTTGGAGCTGCACAGGTGGCTGCGAGAATTGAAATCAAATTGTAATCACACAGCACTACAACTACTCCATATTGTCCAACTTTATTCAATTTAGTTTTCTCTAACGAGACAATACTATATTGTGTATGTGAAATCAGATCTTCAGCAGAAAATTACATTTAAGTGCAGGAGGGCAGTGGCGCTTGAGGGGCCTGTATAGTATTTTTACTCATGTCTACGTCATGCTGCCAGATTTTGATAATTAGATATGGTTTATTTGAAGCTTGACCTCTGTCAAATCTGATATAACAATCTTTTCAAGTCAAGAGTTGATTTTATCACTGAAATCAGAGATATGGGTTGAATGGCTAGATAATGAAAGGGAAGGGGAGGAGGAGGAATAAACTGTTTCTCTGTGATGAATACCTGGTAGAAGCCTCTGACAATAACTCACTAGAGAAAAGAGATAAAGAGAAGAGCTCTGGTGTGGTTGTTGGATGGGCTGATGTGCTTAATGATCTCATCTGTAAACAGACATTAGCACTATCTCGGACAATTAGGCACAACTACCAAAGACAAGCACCATTAGTGTGTATGGAGCCCATCACTCAGACCTTAACAGATAAAGTTAGGTATTAGAAGGCCGAGTCCTGAGTTAAGGATTAAACTAGGCGTGATACTTATAACAGTGCTTAGGTCAGTTTCACAATAAGACTTCAACAAGATAATATGGTTATAAGGTTTTAAGACTCAGTGAAGACAGGGTTACCTGTAACAGGAGGGGGATGAAGGTCTCAATCTCCAAAATCTGAGCAGCCTCTTCCATCAGGATGTTGTCATACTAATAAAGAGAATCAGCGATTTAAACCCAATACTTAAAATAACTGCATTATACAAACACTTTACTAGGTTGTTGTCTTTATGTCAGCTGAGAAGAGTCTACCTTAAATCCCAGCTCCACCAGGTCATGACGTTTGAGTGCAGCATGTGTACAGGTCATGGCAATAATTTTGGCTTCTTTCACCAGCAGATACTTGGAGCGGTCCAGTCCACTCCTCAGCAGCTCAAAGGCCCTAAACTCCTTTCAGGGTAGACAAGAGAGAAGACAAAATGACAAAATGATGGATGATTACTGTCAAAGGTGATGGATAGGATGATTATCTTGGATGAAATAATAATACCTCCAAAAGAAAAAAGGCACAGTTCAATAATTGGATACATAACCAATACATCTTTGTGTCTACCCTCATTTCAAAAAGACATGTTTGAAAAACTCAGTAGCTCAACCTAAGCTCTCTAATAGATCAAACTTCCTCTCCTTTTGATTCCCTGGAGACGTCCCATAACTCTCAACTACAAGACAGTCATAAAAGATGATAAAGTGATTGGCAACCTACACACCTTTAATTAAACATCATTAACATAATCCCTCTGATTGTCACTGGTAGACACGTTCTCCTCTTTTCCCATTATGCAGTGATACAAAGGCCAGCCAGCCACAGGGCTGCTCTGCAGAGAGCACACTGGGTGTAGTTTTCTGGTTAATATCTGCTACTTGAAGAACACTTTTGCCCAGATTTTCTTACATAGTTCATACTGAACTGGAATGAAAAATCTAGGATCAGTTTTTACACAAAATACAAATGAGTTCACTTCAGAGTGCCGATATCATGGCAGTATGAAAACCACGCTGTGGGGGGGCAAACGCAAATGGGGAATCTGGGTAAACTGGCGTGCTATTTTCAGGTCGCCACACTAGTCGTGTAGGGGTAGGGAAGGGAGAGAGAGAGGGAGGACGGGAGAAGTAGATTCGGACAGCACACTGGGGTATAAATATTTGATGGGTTACTATTTTAGTATTAATATTAAACCAATCAAAACATGCAATATTGATGAGATCTATTTTTAACCCCCATGGCTCCGGAGAGGTTGATGGGTGAAATCAAGATGGTAAGGATACACGGACACTGAGAAGAGAGGGAAGACAGGGGAAAAAAGTGAACAGCGGTGAAGATGTGGTGGGAATGCAGAGGAGGAAACGGGAGGTGTTTATACAGACGGAACCCAGGAGGCACATTGTGTCCATCTGTCTGTCTAGCAATAAATTCTTAATAAATTCCTATGACAGCTCATTCAAAACTGCTTTTACATTTGAAAAGGCGGACTGATAAGCAAATTCAGCATAACATTGCTTTGTCTACCCTGCACCACAGACAGCAATACCTCTTAATGGGTGTACAGATTTCACTGCAGCATGGGTGAGGCTGAGGGAGGAGGGAGAGGTGCTCTGATGCAGTGATACAGAGGCCAGCCAGATAAATCAAGGTCACCACATGTGTTGGGATATTACCTCAAGCCAATAACTTCTTTATTGCTTTTCGTAGACCTTCTTGGTGTTCCCATAAATCTGAAATGTTATTGTTATCCCTATAGAAACACTCTATGGGTGGAAGAATGATATCACATTCAGCTGTGTGTTTGTGAGTGTGAGAGAGTGTCATAGAGAGTAAAAAAGATAAGTAGTAATAGCCTTCATCACTTTCTTGCACCACTTATCTTTTCAAAGGGGTCAGCAAACATGTCTACAAGTAAACAGTACGAGCACTGTTAAGTATTTTATGTAATGATTCACTCCATCAATTGAAGCAAAGAGACAGGTGATGACTAAAAGTCACAGAGATGCAAAAGAGCTGCTCATACGCAGACACATCAACACAGACATGACAGCGTCTGACTAATCTAAAACCTGCCACTGTGGTGGCCAGGAAGGCACAGTTACTTGTTGAGTACCATTAAATACAGCTGACATAACCTGTGTGTGTGTTTGAGGAAAAAAAAAGGAAAGCTAATTATGTTTACCTCAGACAAGTTGGAGATGATGCATGTGATGCGTGTTTCTGGACAGGTTATTTGTTGCTGTATGCATTTCAATGTAAAGCACACTGAATTAAACTGTAATGACATGCTCTATAAATAAAATTGCCTTGCCTTATTCCACTCAAGTAACTTGCTTACATCCCACTGAGTGCTGTTCAGCAGTGAGGGAACAAGTACACCCTGTGTGTGTGTGTGTGTCAGTCTTACCTCCAGCTGGGTGAATATTTTCTTGATGTGGCGGTAGCAGCCCTCTGCAATGTCCATGTCCTCTTCATATGATCGGCCCTTGAACACGGGCTGGGGGGCGTTGGAGAAGTACTTGTGGAAGGGAAAGTGTGCAGCCACACTTTGCACCTCAACTTTCTTGCCCTGTTTAGGCCGGACTTTACTCATGTACTCTTCCCAGCGAGATATCACCTGTAGTGGAGAGATAGAGCAGACATTCAGTACCCTCTGAACAATCAGAGGCTGAGCCCAAGGAGTGAGAGTCTGTTTAATGTATATTTGAAAACCCCACACATACCTGTGGCTTGGACAAATGTGGGTTCTCTGTGTTACAAATACAGACAGGCCTTCTGAACTGAACTGGTATGCATGACTGGCGGTATTGAAATTATATTGACAGAAATCTCATAATTGTTTACACCAAAAGGACTGGCAACATGGTGCATGCTATATTTTCTCTCTATTTATTTGACCATAGCAAAAACACATTACAAACAATGAGAACAGATAGCCTCACTCAGATACAGGTGCCCCTGCTGAGCACCTAATAAACCAGCTTCAACCAAACAGCAGGATAGCCTAGTTCTATTAATACCCCTGTGAAAAACAACTTAAAGGATAACATTAACGCGTCTGCTAGAGGGCTCAGCTTAATTGTGTGCCAAGTATCTATTTGTATGCATTATTAGGACCACCATCGAAACTTTAAGTGTCTGCATCTGCATTGTTATCATTGATCACCGACAGAGTAGCTTGTTCAAAGTCACAGATTCACCACGCTAACAACTTCTTGACATTTTCATCTTCAAGTGTCAAAGAACTACACTGTTAGCAAGTTTTCAGAGCTAAAATGAACAGAAGAACTCAGCTGAAATGAAGAGTGGGTGGAAAATCAAATCTCCATGCACCATCAAATTAATAAGAGTGGCGTGCGTGAGGCAGACAACTGAGAAACTTCTGGCAAGGTGCAAAAATGGCAGCACAAACATCATCAGACATGAACTCTGACACAGGATCTCGGGTAACAGCTAAGGTAAACAAATATTTACTAAGGCTTTGAGTCACCACACAACTATCTACTATAGGATATACTTTGAGCTATGACCACCACAAAAAACTGTCACTGGCATCTTCACACTGTTTTTATGTGTCTCACATTACAGTTGTGAGGTGATGTGATACTTAGGTGACAGTTACTTTTTTCAGAAAAAGAAAATGATATTAACTTGAGCTCCCCATTAACACTGAGGACGACAGCTACATCCCGCACTTCGTTATGTTGCAAACGTCTATAATGTCTATTTTAGAACCCTTCTAATGAACCATGGGAATGGAAGTAAGTAATTTTCTGCAGTGGCATTTCTCCTGCAGCCTGAGGACATTGATAATTAGGTAACAGGAAGAAACAGCAAGGGTTGCCACTAGTTTCTAGGTATTTGCGGTCTAGGCAAAAAGAGCAGAGAGTCTGGGGAATAGAAACTTTAATACTGTCTGGATTTGATTGGCATGAATGTCTGCGGAACAGGGTAGATAATACAGAAATCCATTCTAATTAATTCTGCAAAATATGTCCTAGAACTCACTCTCTTTGCCTCTCTGTAAATCAATATTAATATCCAAACACAAATTTCATTGATGTTTAGAGGCTTAATTGTAGGACTGAGAGGTGGCCAAATGCAAAAACACAGACTTTTGAACAGTTTGTTTTGCCAAACATGTATGCAATTAATTTTATTTGGACATTAGACTCACTTTTTGCTAGATGAAACATTATGCACAATATGAACCAATGCAAAGGGCAAAATCGGAAATATAGCTAATGCAACATTGCTTGGCTGGACAGCTTAATTTTGTGGCCCTTTTCTCTGCACATTGCATTAACATATACACACCTAAATTATAGTCTTACCTGGTAGAGGTAGAAGTGTCCAGCAGTCTCACAGGTGTAAGAAACATCTCCCGGCACATCCAAGCTCTCCTGCAACCTCCCCACCTCTCTGAGGAGCTCCAATCTTCTAGCTAGCACATAGTTCACCCTGCCATATCTGGAGACCGACAGCACAGTATACTTAGTTTACCTTTTTCTGCCAGGATAAATTGACAGTTGAAATAATGTCAAGAATTACAGGTTAAGAATAAAGCAATGATGGAAGTAGCTTGATATTTAAGGTTCAATTGACTTGAATTGTTTCTAGAAATGAATGCGTAATGACTAAGGAGACATGAACAATTCCTTTTATGCAAATATCTAAACATTAACTAAAATTGTTATTGATACGTTGATTTCTTTGATACAAGTTAACACAGATACATATATAGATTATGATATCACTAATTCAGACAGACAGTCAGACTCTGCTCAAGCTGTTGCTCAAGTGCATTATCAATCTTCTGATGCACTGAGTGATCAGATTGACTCCTGTCTGTTCCTCTGCTCCATTATCAACTTCACAGTGAAATAACTGGTGTCTTGACCCAGATTCACTGACCTCCCTGCTGTTATTTCAATATCTCACCGTTTTGTTATATGCAGCGAACGCTTCTAATTGTGGATTCAGCATCTGATCTGACTCATTCCCCACCGTGGCACCATGTTGTTAAATCTCCATGAACGTAGTAATAGAACAGAGGTCCTTCTTATTTAGATGGTTGTTGTGTGGGATCGTGGTTATGATTGCATGGTTGTAATCACCGCTATTGTAGCGAGAGTAAGCAGGTGAAAAAAACGCCTGGTTGTCCAAGGACATGCAGTATATACTAAAGTGAAATATGTAAAATGTATTGTAAATATGACCCAATGGAGTACAGAGGTTTAAAGAGGGCAATGCTGTCCTTGACAGTGTACAAGGTTTTGTTAAGTTCTATCATGCATCCTGTTGTCCAGGAAAACGATACTGTTTAAAAGCAATTATCAGGTGGCAATGAGACCAGCAGCACGCACAGGAAGACAGGAAGTGGGAGGGGTCACAGGGTGATATTGGAGGTGAACTCTATTTTTAGATCCTCTCTAAAGATCCCTAGTCAGCAGATGACTCAAAGAAAATCACAGTGATCTGCCTGTTTGGCCTGAATAAAATTTAATAAAAATGTAGAGTGACATTGCTTCCCAGGATGATGGACCTGTAAAGCTTTCAGCTACTGAGACAGAGAACCCAGAATACACACAAAGCTGTAGGCACAGCATTTACCAGCAGGAATATTATTTTTGTAAAATCCAATAATTATAAAACTCACAAACAACAGCATCAGCTGTGCTCGAGTCTGAGTGGCAATTTAATTCCCACCAAGAGCAAAAATGGCATTATGACATTTTCTTGACAAAGATTATATTCAACCTGAAACCTAGTGTACAACTATAGACTATCTGCGTGCAATTTGGAAAGATCTCCCTTATACCCCGACCAACTGCACTCTAAAAATCTCATTAAAACGGCACAAAATTCATCATGAAATGCAGGGAGGCATAGGTAATTGATGGTGCTCTAGCTTTCCCTTTGTTAGGCATCCGGAGGAGCACTGCCTTCCATTTTGTCATCTCGTATACAGTGTTAATTAAAACTCTCTGGCTCTCTCCTCTCGCTGGTGTCAGTGGGGTGGAAGGAGTGTGGAGTCTGCATGTTATTATGAGGCAACCAGGCAGACTGGAACATATTAAATGTTGCTAGCTAAAGCTCTTTCTTTTATGTCTATGTTGCTGCATAATTTAAGAATGTAACAGACTGCTTCCATGTGCACACTTCAGTTCCCATACATTGCTATTCAAACAACAGTCATACACTCGCACTGAGCAGTAGTTATACACAGAGCTCACCCCTCCCTTCCTCCTCTGAAAGTGCTGCTAAGGGCTATAGGGTGCAATTTGCTCAGTGCCACAGATGGATAAGGTGGTAATTAACAATGCAGGTTACAAGGATACTTTAAATAGTAGCAGCATGAAAACTTGATTAATATGCACCAACACTGAGCTTTTCATTTGCAGGAGCTGGCTAAAGAGCTTTGTTAGTAAAAAAAACAAAAAAAAAACAAAACAAAACAAAAGAAGGTGGTTCTGGCTGATTCATCTTATAATGGTGTTAAATATAGTAGCAGTCAAGTAGAACTGTAAATGTTTTGGATATCTTAAAATAAACTCTCCATCTTAAGTCTGTCATGAGTGCTTTAAGTGTGCTGTCCCCCTCAACTTCTCTTTTCCCATCTCACTATGTCTCGGTAGTAAGGACTGTGTGTGTGTGTGTGTGTGTAATGCCTCAAGGGATAGTGACTCAAACACTGGAGTTTACACAGAAGTGTGGGTGAGAGAGCAGGGAACTACTGGGGCTTCCTTAACAGGACTCTAGTGGTTACATTTGCTCTGTGCCTTGCCACCAGTGCTATATGAAGAATGGCAGCATTGTGTTTCATGTGTCCATCAGGGTGTGGACAAAGACCACTCTTAAATGACAACTGTTAAAGCTACAAATTGTTTTGTTTTTTACAATTATTTATTTATCAAATCACCCACTACAGATTTAAGAGGGCTCCTACCTGACCTGAGCTAAATGAATTAAATAACGTGAAATATTGTGAATTATGTTTCTGCCAGTATTTTTAGTGCATGTTTTTTTTTTTTTGGTCAGCCCAAACTGCAACAGCAGACTTAAATGATCAAGACATATACTGTAGGAGAGTGGTATTTGGATTAAAATAGCTTCTTTCATGAAAACATACAGGATGTAATTCCTAAATTGTTTAGGAAAACTTTAAAATGTAAATGTGTGACTTTCAGCAACTCCTGAAAAACATGTTGCTTTAATTCATTCTATGCCTGCTGTAAATCTACCCATCCCTCTCATTATGGCTTGTTGCCATCCTACTCTTCTTGGAAATTACTACCAAAGTGGCCACTATGAATGGGTACGAGGTCGGTTCATCACACAGGAATTGCCTCCAAGTTCAAGGCTGTAGGGAGAGATCCTTTTCACTGCTGGAAAGGCCTGAGAGGCCAAAGATGCTTAATGAAGATACACCAGGTCCATGGCCTGGCATATGGGACTATCAAGTAGCACTGTCACTGTGTTGGCTCTTCATTCGTATGTGGGCAGCTGGGCTTTGTACAGCGTATAGCATGTAAACCTGTGTGTGTACATGCATTGTTCGCTTTGCAAGGGTTGCTTGGGCTGAATGCCCTTTCACACATACATGTGTGAAATCAAGGTGTCTCAATTTTCACATCAAGTATGCCAGTTTGTTTAGGTCCATCAATCAGTGCCTGTGTGTTCTCTTGACACCTGCTCCTTACTGTCCTCACCTGCTGAAGTCCTTCTCCGTCTCCAGCTCCTCTTCTCCATGGCCCAGACGCAGGAGGTGGCGCTCGTCAATGTCTAGAGCCATGATCTTTTCAAACAGTTGGTTCAGGGCCTGGTGAAAAATGAACCATGCAACAAGAAAACATGATCAGATGCGGAAAATCCTTTCTTTGACATGCGTGTGTATTTTGTCATCTATCAAGAGTACTTGTTTTAACGTCCTGTCTCTTTTTCAAAGTCAATGTATTTGTCCAAATTCTTCAAACTGTGCTGTGGACTGCAATGTGTAATATATTTGACGTATTCATCATGATGTGAATTATGGAGTCCCTAAGTGTACGTGGGGGAGAAAAAAAATAGATAAGTTAGAAAAAAAAAAAAACGATAAAAACTTTGGTGAACCGGGAGTTCTCTCACAATACTATTTAATTTCGGTCAATCATCCCACATTAAAATGGAACATTTTTCGTGCACACCTTACTGTAATGCATACACCATATTTTCACATGCTTGGAAGGGCATGCAGTGGTGTACTGGCCATCTTGTTAACCCATCTTGTTAATCCCTGTAGGCTGTAACATCGGTGGGCCAGTGGACCATTAAAAAGTATATAAAGTTACTGGCCGTCAGGTCTTGTCTGTCTCTTTACCGGCCCTCTCTGTGTGGCTGTTAGTCGGGATGAGCATGAAAACGTGCTGTGTGCGTTTTGTAGGATATCACCAACTCGACCTGGATTTGGTTGCTAATAAATTCAATCAGGGATGTCAGGTCAGAAAATGCTTTTGCTTGTGCTAAGTATTCTCTTAGGTCGTTTCTCACTTATGTGAATTCTATGCCTACTGCCAAGCACTGATTAAGTGCCTTTATATTTGAGGTACATTTCAAAATAAAATTCTGTGAACCACCCCTACAGATGTGTGCACTCCATTGTTGTGGTTGTGGTGCCAAACTGACCCTGAAGTACATTGACCTAAATAAAAGAAACTTTTAGGTAAAAGCAAAAGTTTCTTTGGGGAAAGCAAAAGTTTCTTGGGAGAGCATAAAAGCATCCTTTATAAGAAACTTAAAAGGAAGGGAGAACTGTTGCTTTATAATAAGGTTTTTCATCATTGTATTCAACAATGCTTCTTATGGCCAAGATTCCTTTTGGCAAGCATCCACTGATGTAAAACAACAGCAGATTACTTTATGATTAAATACTACAGGGGCAAGACCGAGCACAAGGGAGCTTAGATTTTAATTTTTCTTCCATGGTTTGAATAAGACTATCCTCTGATTAATGGGCAGTTCTGAGTACCAACTCTAAATTCTCCAGACAACCTCACTGTAAAGTTTCCCCAACACCCTGCTCAAAAACAGAGATCAGAAATGTGTTTAGCTGGTTTGTGTGTAGGTGTGCTGCGTTTGTGGTGGGTTAACCTGGTTAGAGTGTGTGACTATGAGGGTCCTCTGCTCAGGAAAGTTGTGATAGAGGTTTGAGATGATCTGAACAGCAACATCTGTCTTTCCTGTACCTGGTGGTCCAACAACCTAGAGACAGAGCAGGAAGAGAAAAGGTTTAACAGAGAGAAGCACATTGAGAAGTTGGGTCACAGCACAAAGTCGCTTGCCTTGGAGACATCCTGGCAGTTTTGACAGCTAGGCCATGGGCATGTCAGAACAGGCCTTGTTAGCTGTGCTCAGATATAACCAATGCAACAAGGCTGTGGTGTTTGCCTGGCATGCCAAGACCCAGTGACTGCACAGATGGGCAAAGACACAGAGCTACTTAAAACAGAGAAAAGCTACAGGAGGTATAAGTATCTTTCAAGCCTCCCTTTTGTACTTGTCATCTGAATGCTAGTAGCACTTCATCTCTGTATACAAGTTGCCATGCTAATAAGCTTCATATTTACTTAACTGGTGGGAATAGTACATCTAATTTACTAAATAAATATTCATGAACAGGTTGGTCTCAGTACGGGCATCTCAGGTGAGGTAATTTCTGCTAAAATAGAAAGCACAATTAGATTTTTCTGCATAAATAAGTATATAATCAGCTCCTTGGTTTCCCTACATGAAAGACTAGCCAGGCAGACTGGGAGGTAGCATTTGTTATGGCTGCTAATGACTGTGACAAATGCCAAGAGGGAAGGTTAGATGGGATGGGGTGGGGAGAGGAGAGGAGAGGAGAGGAGAGGAGAGGAAAGGAGCATGCAGGGTTTTACGACTGTGCTGATAGCCTACTTGCCAAATATACCCCGGCTAGCTGCACAATAAATAACTCAGACCCCTCTGCCAGCTTCCAATCAACACATCAGAACAGCACCATTGTCAAAACAGTGTGTTACACTACTCTTGAAATAATAGCAGGCTGGAATGACATAGCTGTGGATGTGCATATAGACTGTGTGTATGTAATTTCATGTGCCTTTGATTATTTTGTTGGCAATGCCAAAATTACAGAGGGGGTTCAGTCTACATGAGTGATGAAGATAGGGACACCAAACAGCAGTATATTCACTGGAGTGGGAATTCCCTTGGTGTGCATCACTGAGATTAATGGTTGCAAATCTTTGGCTTCATAACAGCGAGCTGGAACAGTAAGTATCTGCGGTATCAGCACTCATTGGACTGACTAGAGGTTTTGCCCAGACACCATCACACCCAATGACTTTTGAGAAATGCGTTTAAACATAGCTCATCTCCTTAATTCCACTATGTTTCTAACGTTCACGTTTTTGGTTGCTAGGAACAGAAAGTAAGTGAAGTAATTTTGTACTACTATCAATTTAATAGACAGGTACAGGATTACTTAACATGTGCTCACTGAAATCCAGATATCAGTGATAACCATTTGTCTATCTGGAGTTCATTTGTTTCAATTTGTATGTCACGTGGATCATTTATATCTTGCCAAATTTATTTTGTGGCTTCTGTTGAATCTTGAACCTTGAGAAACACAGTATATACAGTAAAACGTGAAATACAAAATACTTACCATGGTGAGTCCTGGCTGCATCCCGGCTCGAATGGCTTCAATCTGAGTAGGAGTGAACTGAATTGTATTCCTGTAGGAAATGTTCATTACTGATGTTAATAAATCAAGTAATTAGTCGGAGACACTGAACCTTGGCGGCATACGTACATTTGTGTTCAAATGCTTTCATTAGTTTTCTTAAAAGAGATGCTTAATGCCGTGAGTTTTCTTGTGATGTTTTTTGAAACCGTTTTTTGAAAGAATGTTAAGCCCTTGTTTCCCCATGGACATGTTGTATCTATCAAGATTTAAATATCAAAGGGCAAACTGGAAATGCTAAAACATCACCAGAATTTAAATTTTTCATGAAGGGCAATTATTTTGTGGTGTTATAATTAGTACAGGAATGTTAAAGCCTTTTCTGTTCACCTTTAATTGCATAAACATTTCCTTCTATAAAGGTAGGCATAACAACAACCAAAATAACACCACAATATTACAAGGTGGACAAGTCAGGGGGGGATACCATGGCGACAAACAGGGCCAAACAAATCAGAATAGTCAGAACCAGAGTAGAGTATCTATAATAAGCATTTGACTGGTGCTTCTGTACTGTTTTATACTGTAAAGGTGTTTTGGATAAAGGATAAGGACAATATAATTCATACTTGGACCAAGATTCAAGAAAGAATGTTGTTATACCATATGCTATGGGTAGAGTACTAGCTGAAGTGTGTAACTGCCTTTGAAGAGGTCTAATCTCGTTGTTGAAACTGTGAATGGAAAGGCCTGAGTCCTGGCCTTGACCTCTCACCGTTTGGGCTGATTGTAGGGGTACGGCCCACGGTTGGGGGTGACGTAGGGCTCAACAGCCAAAGTCATGTCCTCCTCTTTGTTTTCCACCTCTTCATCAGCCTTTCTCTTCTTCCCTTTGTCTGTTGTGTTGGAGATGGGAAACTTGATTCTGGTAAGGCAAAAGGAAGACGCATAATAGAATATAAGATAAATATAATATATAGCATTGAAACATCAGTTGTACCTACTAGGCATATTATACGACACTAAATAAATAAAATATTAATGTTCTATACACTTACTTTAATCAAGTTAAATTAGCTTAAACAAGAACTTCCGCTTTATCATTTGATTGGACTGGATCTTTGACTTTCACCTGAAAGGGGAGACTTGCAGTTCAGGGTTCTCCTCTGTGACTTTTATGGTGTAACCAGGGAAACATGAACGTAAATGGTCCAGAGACAGAAAGGTGTCATTGAAGTCCAACGTGGAGATCTGATTAGGCATTTTAGAGTAGTGGGCACTGCCTGGGTCGCCATAGCCTAGGATAATGTCGTGAAGCCAGTCTGGGACAACACACTCTGTGTTCATCAGGTTTCTAATGGTCTCTAGCACAGCCTAAAACAGAGAGAGAGAAATATGTGACAGATATTAAACCAGTAGACTACTGAGTAAAAAAATAATCATTTGAAAGAGAAAAATCTAACTGAATGACGCATGTCAGACAAACGACAACCATCTCACACGAGGTGTTTTCAGCAGGATAAGAATAGCTTTGTAGTGGGATGATGGGACGGCAGGTAATTTGCATGTATGTCAATTATATTTTAATGAGCTGCAAACTGTCTGATACCCTGAGCATCAAACATTGGGTAGGGAAACATGTTTACTTTTATCTGTGTCACACATCAAAGAAGGAGAAGAATGTTTCTTCAATACCTATTAGTTCCCGAGCTTCATAAATTCATAAAAAAAAGAAACACAACAACATCATCTGTCATTGCTTTGGCTGTGAAAGACAGAAATGGATGTTCGGAATTACAAATTACAAATTTGACAGAGCTGTAATGAGACGCGCTCAAATGGAAGATTGCGATAAAAAGCAAGAGGGTTTTGTGCATGATTAACATTCTAAAAAAATAGTTTAACAAAATGGAGCAAAACAACGTCAGACTGATGGGATTTTTAACAAAAGTTACTCACATGGCTAACTTTACTACGACCTGTTGAAAACTTTCATATCTATATTATGCATTTTTAATGTCTTTAGTATAGAAACAGTTTAACATGCAATGTTGGCATGTTGCCACAAGGGGATTCTTAAAGGTGAGACAGAGAGGTGGGGGTGCATATCACATGAATATCCAGTGAGAGGTGTCTCTCATTGGGATCACAGGGAGGGCCTTGAGTGGGTGGTAATCTCAGAGTTGCCCTGGCCCCAACCTTACAGCTACAATACCCAAGAGAGTATAATATGTACGATACATCATCCTAGGGTGGTGTCCGTAGGACCAGGGCTCAAGGCCTGATGATAAAGCACTCATATTCAATGTACAATAAGAGCCGATCTGTGTGCTTCAGCGTGTAGTCCAAACCTTGAAGTTATTCTCCTTGGGTTTGCGTCTCATGATGATGTTGAAAGTCTCATATGGGTCTTCAGAGCCACTCTGAATGCTGCTGCTCATGTCCTGCTGGTACTGGTTTGGGTCCAGCCATACGCGGAATGTTCTGGTGTCTCCTCGCAGCTTGGGCTTTGGGTCGGGTCCTAAAACAGAGTGGTATGGAGAATACTTGTTACAATACATCAATGGAGTAATTATATCATAGTGATAGATGTAAAAGTAATAAACCTAAATTTTGATGCCATTTCAAAAAAATAAAATAAAAAAATCACTGTTACAATCTAAAAGAAAAACCTGACTGTAGGCCAGGACAATGAAACAGAAAACTAAGGACAAAGGTAAATAGTAAAGCCAATTCTAAATCACACAATGCTAAAACCATAATTTCAGTAATCATTTCAATCATATCCTTACATTAAAAAAAAAACAACCTTTAAAAACAACTCACTCGCCTTGCTAGTATTAAATGTAGGTGCTTGACTGACAGGCCACAGGCTTTATGCTTGCCCCCAAAGGGAGCCTGTGTGGTGCAGCAAGTGCAGCTTTCACAGATGTCTAAATAGATTCCTGTATGGAGCTGCAGGGCACAGAGCAGGAGAATGAAACTCAATTCTGTTGTATCTGTGCCCATCCATGTGTACATCTGTCTGTGCGCACATGTGTACAGCTATGTGGGGATTATCAAATCCCCCTTATTAAAATAACTGTGGCCATAGTTTAAGAGTGGAAGCTGCACCCTCAACACCATGGGATAACAATGCAGACAGCTGGGCTATGGTGTGTGTGCAAAACAAGTATGTGACATTGAATTAAACTGTTATTAAAAGGTTGGGATTAAATCAATACATGATTTAAACAGCGAAGCATTCAAATTTTCCATGTAACCCACATAGCATTTGTACATTTGTAAGTAATGTCATATTTTACACACAAATATTACAGTCTTGAGCAAGTGTGAGAGCAGTGTGTAAGTCACTATTTACTGTCTCAAAACGCATCTCTTATGATATGTCTCCCCACACCTTCACCAAGTGCCCCCTGATTTATGTGACATCACCCCACCAGCCAGTTAGCCAGAGTACCACTTAAGCCAAGTTGGAGATCTGAAAGTTTAACCAAGCCGACACTGGCGGGGCATGTTCCCTGGCACTATGTCTATTTAGAAAGCCCTGCCCAATGCATATTTAATCCAAACAGATGAGAGGATAGGGGAATGGGTGCTTCAGTGCATGGACACATGTTCCCACAAGGGAAACACTTGGAATAGCAGGGCTGTGGGCTAACTTAGGTGAACCAACCTCTAAGACGGACTTGCTTTGGGCAGTGGGGATGAACATGACACGGTAAACAGAGATCATGTTACTGTATAAACACATTTTACTTTTCAGGAAAGACTAGATATTTGAATTTGGTCTGAGGGGGTGACTCATGTATGGGCACGCACACAAAACAGGCTTTTATTAGTGAAATATGGTAGGTTACAGAAAAGACCTCATGCAGTGCTCAAATCTGTTTTCCAACTCTAGAATGTATTGTTGCTAACAATGCCTTGTTTCTTAGATGCACGTGAGTGTTTCCAATATGACACATTACTATATTCTTCAGGACGAGCACATTCAGTGTTCTCTTAGAAAAGAACATCAATCCAGATAAAGCCAATGCAGCTTCACTTAAGTCCAATAAATAAAGCAGGGGGCAGGGCCCAAAGCTCTCAGGTGTTGTAGTTGACCTCAGGTTAATGGAATGCTAATATGAACAGGTCAGGTCTAAATGTGACAGTCACCATGACAACACCAGTCTGACCCTCTCCCGAGGATCTGTCCGTGGGGATGATTGTGTATAGAAGGTCTCGTGTGTGGATGGATGTCATGTATTATGACTGTGTGTGTGTGTGTGTGTGTGTGTGTGTATGCAGGCAGTGGCCCATATGAGCATACCTTCTTCAATGACGCGCCCCTTGTCATCCAGCATACCCTGCACCTCGCAGCCTCTCACGTACACCAGGCCAGTCTGCTCCACAAAGGGCTGGCGCCGGTCGAAGCGTGTGCCGTAGGGCAGGTTGGGCCGCACCGTGATCAGAAAGCAAACGTCGTGCTTCCGCAGCCCTATAGGGAAAGAGGATGGGGAGACAAATTAGAAAAAGAGAGAAACTGAAGGAAAAAGAGAGACAATGAAAGAGTCAGAGAGGGACAAGTATGCAGGAAAAGAGAGAGGTGGGGGGTGTAAGAGAGTGGTGGTGTAAGGGAGTTTGGAGATGTGACAGAAACCGCCCTGTCAGCATTTGCCTGATCTTTAAAACATGAAGCTCTAATTATACGATGAGGAAAGGGCTAGTGGAAGGAAGGAAGCAATACTTCATATCTCTACTGAATTACAAGCAGGAAAGTGAAACCATAAACGGAGAAAGTGAAGACATTAATTTGGGATATATTAGACTTACTTTTTTTAAAACCAGTAATCACTCCATTACTTATACACCACTTGTACACCACCCATTTATTTTATAAATTAATTAGCGCAATACACCATTGGCATACATTGGCGCATCTTTCTCTAGAGAGCTATAGCAGTCTGCCTGCATTCTGCTTTCTATGTTCCCAGGCTGACAAGCTCCTGTTAACATTATCTAAAGTGCCCTTATCAGCCACACAGAGAAGTAGAGAGAAAAATGATCAGAAAATAAAACAAAGTGGCTCCGTGGTAGAGGCTACACAGAAAAAGCATGTCTTCACAGAGACATGAGGTAGGCAAGGGTCATGAGTCAAGGTCCAGTGGGATGGAACAGAGTGGTGAGGGAAGACTTTATGGGGGTTATAAACTGCTTACTAGGAGAACTGTTAGAAGACACAATAAGAGAAAAAAAAAGAGGAAAGGAAAAGCTGCAGCAAGGCAAAATGAAAGGGGGCTGGGGGTGGTGATGTACAGTATTACTGGTGCATGAAGACATGTGTTGTGATAAATTCATTCTTTGTCATTCTTATTATTCTTGGTAAGTAAAAAAATGAAGTGATACAGAATACAGGATAGTTAGACTGACATAACCAACATAAATGGTGGACCATATAAAGTGATAAATAATACATTAAAAATGTTGACCTAAAAAGATCTAACAATTATGGACAGACACAGACACACAGACACAAAATTACCTTCCCACTCATTTTTGATGTGATCTTGTACGTTGAGGTTAACAGTGACATCAGCTCGCACACGAGCGGGCCAGCTCTCTCCAATGTTGGGCTTGGCCACCTCCACTATGGAAAAGGAGGTGATTGTCTGAGCCATCCTGGCCCAGCCGCCGAACACCACTCCGCCGTACTCTGATTGCCTACGTAGAGAGACAGACACAGCACAAAGTTAGACAAGCGCTGTGGGCTGCTGTCAAGATGGAAACCACTTGGATTCAGGGCAGCACATGGCACAACTGCTTACTTATTTACTTTTGCAGGAACAACAAGCAAGTTGCTACATCACTTGACATAATGGGAGCACTTATTATGTTAAGCAATGGGTTTCCAAATGTGATGTAGCAAATGTCACAGTCTTTTAATAAAATATTATCATTGTGCAATGCCACCATGTGAGAGGTAGTCGGAGGATAAGAATCTTCATTCATTGAAAGGAAAAAAAAGAGAAAATATTCTGTGACTGAGTTAATAGTAGAAATTTGCTCTACTGAGGCAGAAAAAGAAACCACAGATCTACTTTAGTGTATGAGAGAATCCTTTTTTAAACTTTTAAAAAGTTCTACATGATGTTAACAGCTTTTAACTTTTATTCTAAATATTATTCAGAGAGCCTTTGACCACTTCCTCTTGAGTATCCACACCAAGAATTTCAGTATATTACAAATCTATAAATCTTTGGAAATTGCATCTTGATATCTTTAGATATCTTTAGGTATCTATTATACCAATTTTTTTTTATACTAAGAATCCTTTCATCAGACCTTTGAGTTTTCAAAGAGCTGAATGGTTATTAAAAATGAATACATCTCCAAACACTTTAAAACACTAGTTTCAGAAAATTCTAGAAATGTTTGGACCAAGAAAACAATGAGATTTTGGATTAATTTTCCTGTAGCTTTACAGAATTGAGGACATCTCACCATGGTTTCATACGCCACACCACATCTTCAATGTCCTGTCTGATCTCATAGGTAGACTCTAGACGAAAGAGGTTGAAGTTCCTCAACAGGTAGTCATGGAGGGTCAGGAACTGCAGGTTCAGCTTAGGTAGTGCTAGACAGCCTGAGAAGACAAATACAGTGAGTGGATAGAGATAGACAGCTTAAATAATAATTTAAATATGGAAGTAATTACACAAACACTTACAATTAGTCAACAAACATCATAGTTATGTTTTCTATACAATTACAATATAGGCCAAAATGGCCAAATTTATGAGGTTGATGTCTGCTGGCCGGTTAGTTGATATGGTCTTGTCTGACCAACTACTTGTTGGTTATGGTGTTACTTTGATATGAAGAAAAGTCGCCTTAATCCATTATTTTCATCTATTTATTATGCCACAATACTGTAACTCACCACTAGTGGAGGACTGGTGCTGTACTGAAGGTTGTTACTGATATGAGAGCACAAGGAGAACACGGAGCACCAGAAGAAAATGTGTGTGTGACACTGCCAGTCCCTCCTCATAGACCAATCGATTGGTTAAAAAGTAGGTAGAATTTCAGATTTATACTGCAGATTTATATGTAGCTATCTCTCTAATATCAACTGTGTAAATTGCTAAATGTCTGCTGAATGTCTACAAGTTAAAGCCAAACAGTAATATGCTTAAGGGATGTTGCTTGAATGGTTAGAGGTTTGTGAGTTATTCAAGGTGTCCTTGCTAAAGAGGATTCTGCAAGAGAAATGCAAGTACTGTGCCAGATGAGTGCCCTCAGGATAAGGGATAACACAAGGTGTGGGTGTATACTTGTGACTATGAGACTGACTAGACACTGAAATTAGCATTTGTGCTCTTGTGCATGTTAACTCACAGACACATGTGCAGATGTACACAGAGATGTTGGTCAATGGTTATTCGCAAAGATAAACACAATCACAAGTTACACGTGCAACACACACCTTCGCCTGAGTAGTACTCTGTCGGGACGATGTTCTCATCCCAGATTATCTTCTCTGTTGGATAAAGCGGCATCTGGTTAAGTTGCTCAATCTGAGAGATTCTGCGCTCATGGCGGGACACCTGTGTGTGCATGTCGCAAATGAAAGAAACAGAGAGAAATTGGATTAATGAACAAATGCTCCTCTGCCCCTTTCGATGAGTGTCTAGGATCTTTATCTTCTCCCATACTAGACGAAAGAAACAAAGAAAAAAACATTCCCACAAAATCAGGTCATTCAACTAATTTCTTACATCATACCCAGGGTATATGTCTGCTTTGAATGAAGCCTTTTATCATTTGTCATCCTCAATGTAGTTCTGCTGCTAGACCTCTGTTGGCCAATGGGTTTTAAAATGTGTGGTCAACTTTTAGCTTTCAACAAGCTTTCAGATGTTCAACGCATGAATGAGTAGTTATGATGTTGCAACTTTTTTCCATATGTAGACGTTAGGGGTGCAACTAACAATTACATTCATTATTAATTAATCTGGGGATAATTTTCTCGATTCATCGATTGTTTTGTCAGAAAATAATGAAAATTGACCATTACAATTTCCCAGAGCCAAAGATGACATATTCAAATGACTAATTTGTCCAGCCAACAATTCAAAACCCAAAGATAATCAGTGTACCAAAAAACAAGAAAAGCAGCATATCCCTACATTTTTCCTTGAAAAATGACTGAATCAATCTATTATCAAAACAGATGCCACTTCATTTTCTGCTGATCAACTAGTCGATTAACAACAAATTATTTCACCTCTATTATACACTACTCATTACACCTTCATGTAGGTATTTGCTTGAAGAAGAACAATTATTTCAATCAGTGGCGCTAAAGTGGGAGCCTCTAGTATCTATGAGTATCTCTCCATTTTATTGCATTAATCTTTGAACCCATAACCTGTCCTTCTGAGGTTTTGCAATTATTTACTTTGTCAAGGCAAGTGGTATCAGCTTTAGAATACAAACCAGCTCATCTGTTCCACCAGAGGAAGTAAACAGCCTAAACTAGGCTAACGTTGGCGATGGTGTAACAGCAGCACTGTGGTTCCTCCTTCCCAAGCATATTTATGAGTATGTTCTCTGCAGCAAGTATAATTGTTTTGCTACCATGTGGCAGAGTTCTAGTCCTGTGGCCTCTTCCTATTAAACCCACACGGTCAGAGATGTTGGTTGTTGGGGGCAACCTCAGGCGCACACAAATGAGTCCCCTGACATTGTCTCCTGCAACAATCTAATCAGATAATTATGAAACAGCTCTTCTCCATCGCTTCTCTGAGAGGACCTGGGGAGGGTCTGAGTGGGTAATTATGAATAACTGCAGGACAGCCTCGAAACACCCACTTTGATGAAGAGTCCACAGCACATGTGTGAGTGTGTATTGGGGAGACTAGCAGGACAAGGGCCCAGTAGTTTCCTGAAGGGGATTTAAAAATGAAAATTGGGAGAGCACGCGAAGGGGAACCAGAGAGCACAATCAAACTGGCTCTAGCCTTTCAAGATACCTCCACCTCATCAGCCCTGACTTCAGCTCACCCTACGTTACACAAATGCTCACATAAAGCAGTAATTGGATTAGAAGGCAAATTCAAGAGGGACTGGCAGTGAAGAGGGGATACTATATGTATTCCAAGGTCAAGAGCTTAAATTAATGACTTTAAAATGAGAAACACAAAACCTATTATGCTGTAGCGCTGACTGGCCGGTTATTGTTCTGGAAAATAACGGTTCACCAACATTGTTTGTAGAGGTGCACCAATACCAATTATGCACCCTTTATAGTGCCAGTTGACAAGCACATAGTGCCTGAAGTATTGCTTCATTCCCTCATAGAACTAAACAATTTCCAACTAATTAATTCAAATGTCTGATCTATTCAATATTATCTGGTATAAGCAATAGGATCGTTTTTAGCTGAATATATGGTTCTAGTTTGCAAATTTGCAAGTCTGGATTCCCATAAGCATGCACAAGTTTAAGGGCCATGTATCACTGTCTGCATTTCCATCCAAGATTACAGTGTACCAGATGTAGATTATTCTTTATCTTCTATCTATCTTCTATTACATCCCACTGTGAAACCTCAGACTTGCATGGTAAGCCTGTCACTTAACAGGTTATTTACTAGACCGTCCTAAATGTCACGGCCAAAAACAGATTTCTGCCACCAAGGCTTAAAAGCTCAAGTGTCTGCATGGACAGTTTAATAAAAACCAAGACTGCACTTACCAGTAACTCAAGGAGAACCACTTTCTCATAGGTGGTGTCCTGCCCTTCAGGCAGCTCTGGGAGCAGACACAGATACGAGGCCACCTGGTGGAGCGTATTGGGACTATGGGGAGGGATGAGATAAAAGAGTGGTTAGTCAGCTAGTTAATTGGCATTTGCAAATTATACATTTGCAAATGCAAATGTACCTTTATCCAAAGCAGGGATGGCAATAAGCACATAATAACTAATTGCTGTCCAAAGACAATCATTTGGTAATGACTGAAATGGTGAAGATTAAAATTATGACAGAAACCCTCTGATGTCTACTAATATATAACTGTGCTGGCTATATAGCATTACTTTGGCACATTGTATTTGTAACAGCTACTAAGGTGTAGGTTCAGCCTCTTTTTTGGGACACTACGTCCCCTTCTGAGAAAGATTTTTCAAACGGCAAGGGCAACACAACCATATGTGTGAAGATACACAGCCTTATCAAATTCTTTCTGCTTGTTAGCACTGCGGCACAAAGCAATTCTTCTGTTTGCTTTGACACTGCACTCCTGCTCTGTCAGCATGTGTGTGTTAAGGGGCCGGAGCGCACTGATGCGACAGGATTATGAAAATCAAAGCCCATCTCCGTCTCGGAAAGCTGAGGCACGGCTCTCTGCATACAGACCTGTTTTAATCAGGCTGACACACTGTGACAAAGGCAGGATCTGGTACACAACGAAGGACAGGGCCTTGACACATTGTGACAGGCCTGGACAGCCACACGTGGCACTGACCGACTGTGTCCGTGTATGTGCATGCATTCTGCTACTTGTGATGCCCTGCTTGGGCAGTGGGATGGCAAAACTTGCCAACACTGCAGTCTGGTGGCCCTGTGGATGACCTGCCATAGGTCATGTGGACATTCCTTCCCTTAGCAACAAAATAACAGCAGCACAACAACTCACTTTGAGTAAAGGAGATGACTGGACCAGGTCATGACTGACAGCTGAGCAACTGGCAGAGCAAGGTAAGGATGGGGACATAAAAGAAACTGGTCCACAGTAATTTTACTCAATAGCATGAAGGCCATCTTGACCACTTGGGTAAACCATTAAACTAATGTGTAATTTTATCATTTTAGTGATGAACAAATTACAGAGGCCATTACATGGTCAGTTAAAGACCCTTTCCTTCAGCTGGGGAAAACATAACCAGAACATGAGACAACATCACAAGCCCAAAAAACCTTTCTATTTTAAACAAACAAAAAGAAAAACAAAAAGACGATGACTTTTCTGGCAGCCCAACTCTGCTGAAAATTGAAGTGGCTTACGCTTTCACCGTATATTTCTTTCTTAGTCACATAATATCCACAGAATAAAAAGCAGGTTTCAATGAGGAGTGGAAGTGATAAAATCTAAACTCCCTTTCAATCACAAGCCCACGCTGAAGAACTAATCCACAGAACTAATTACACCAATTATTTTGATATTTCCAGTAGTGATGACTCGCTTCAATTTTTGCTAGCATTTCACAAAGTGATGCATACTCTTTGATCTTGTAGTCAATTCATTTTTTGGCCTGAAATGACACTCAGCACGTTTTATGTAACTGAAAGGAGTGTCTGTGTGTGTGAGTGTATATGTGAGAGAATGGGTGTGTATATGTGTGGGCAGGCTATGCAATAATGCTGCGTTTGTGTGTTTGGGGGACTTAGCGGATAAATTCAGAGCGGCGGGTGACTGGGAGCTTAGCCTGTGGGTAGCGCAGCTGGAATAAACTAGCATTAGCGTGAGTTGTTTGGATGAAAAGTGCCTCGTTAAATCTGATCGGCATATTTGAAGTTACCCAGGAGCTGCTTTGGTGACAGTTGTGGAGCAGGGAACAATGCGGTTCCTGCTATATTCAAAACCCTAATTCTGGGAAAAGGAGCAGAGCTTCTAGAAATACATGAAATGGTTCCGTTATGTCTCTACCTGATTCAGCTCAGCTCGGCTCATAACCCTCTGCCTGATTCAAAGAAACTTAGTGTGGGTTTTAAGCATTTATAATCCACTAAAGATGTTAAAAAGAGGTGATGGATATACAAACATCAGCCGCAAAGAAGAAAGTCATGTTCCAACACAGCACCTCAGAGCAATCATGACAAATAAAGACATAACATAGTGTACAAACAAATAAGCAATCGGTCACTCACTCAGAGTGTGTTGTCGAGCCAAAACATGATGGTTTAAAGACCCTTTAAAAGCTTGGATCAATATTTAAACATTTCATTATGATATCAAATGCCAAAAAGTTAGCAACCGTGAAGTAATTACAAATTACTAATAAATCAATGTCTTTTCACTCCCCTTCGCGCATGTGTACAAGTTAAAAACCCACACACAGGCCAGTTCATCAAAGCGAGAATGCTTTTTGGCTCTTTGGCAAGCTAATATGATCTGACAAACACAGCTGTTCAAAGAGTTTATTCTCAAGCCACTGCAAATCGATTAAATTAATGAGGCGTGCCTCTCTCTCTCTGGCTGGTACCAGCTGCCTGTTCGAGGGCTCACTAGCTGCCATTTAGCAGGGAAGTCAGGCAGCAACTGTGCTGCTGATGCTACACTGCAACAAAAGATAAGTAGTCTGCATGTGTCTGTGCTTTAACTGGGTCTTGCATGCAGAGAAGAGCCTCAACAAAAGGTCAGATCTGTATATCTGCTGATGAGTTGATGGACGGCTTTGTTTGTAACTCACTCACCAGAAATGATGGCATGCAACATTATTTTGCGACTCTGCGCCTTTAGAATTTTGAGGTACAACTCGCTACTGTTGTAAATATAAGTCATAGCTTTCTTTTTCTTTTCTTAGCTTTTTCCACCAACGTCCTCTTCGGTCTCCTCCAACTCTGCGATGACATCTGTACTGAAAATACTGAACTATCTTCTTCTTATACATACCTGAAGACCCCAGTTGGTGTTGTGATGTAGTGCCGTGAAGTACTACACATTTTTCCCCAGAAACTGTACTTGTTACCCAAGTGACCCAAGTTGTGTAGTGCAACAACAGGCCTTTGAGGCGAAGAGGGTGAACTATAAGCTACGTCTAGGTGGATAAACAGTACATTTACATACCAGGAAGTAGGCCTGTTAGCTGAAACAACACTCTGGTGTTGAGACATTCACTTTGACTTTGTACTCAGTCCAGCCATGCATCCCTCCATCTGTTCACTGACAACCTGCAAGTGCACTTGTTCATTTCACAATTCATTCCAGATGTTTTGATTTACCTGAGATGGCCAAAGTGTTTGGTCAAAGATTCTCGAGTGTCTACTGCAGCTACGTTGGACAGAGCAAAGTCTTGCAGTTCTGGAAAATGAGCGAACGCCGCCCTCTGCAACATGGGAAAGCACAGAGCAATACACTCAGATTGATGTCCAAATGCATACCATCACTAAAAACATATTTCTCATCACTGCATCCACCACACTGCCTTCACCAGGATAAGCAACTCAAAAATGGTTATAGAAATACATGATGAAAAGATAAATCACTGTGGCATTATGGAATCTGGCATTATATAGATACGTTTATTATTACAACTATGAATACTGGATTTGGTCGCTGACAATACAACATTTTGTATTCATATTGCTTTCTTCCACTACATGCACAATAATACCTAAAGACATTAAATAAGAACATCGTGAGCACTTTCAGTAAAACCAAAGCAGCAGAACTTTAGCAGGAAGGAGATATGACTGAGACAATGTAGCTGAGATATTCCACTGCATGTCTGTCTGTCCTTTATGTACGGCATTTACCTGCAGGGAGGTGATTCTGTCATAGTGCAGAGTCGTCATCTCTTTTCCTGTCAGGGCGTTTCCTGTCTGGTCACCGATCTCAAAACCTGTGTAGAACTTCAGCATGTCCAGCAACTAAAGAGGTGAGACACGTTACTTTTAGACTTGAAAATGAAATCAGGGATTATTTGGATCTCAGCATGCATGCATACGTGTCCTTGTGCTTGCTAGTTTGTCGCACCTGGCAGAAGAGGTGACCCTCTTTCTCTCTCTTGGTGAGGCTGGACAGGTGGCAGCTGACCACCAAGTGGGAGTCATCCAAAACTGTATTGAACCACCGTCTGGTAGGCAGCAGGGCCTGGACAGGGAGTACACCATATTTATAACAATGGACTACATGCTTACAGTTAAAATACCTGATCTTAAAGTTCTCACAACAACTCAAAAACAACCACAAACAAATGTAGGGGGAAATTGTATGGCCAATATGACTCAAGACAGATAAGCCAAATGTGGTCTTGCAGAAACTAAGCTATGCAAACACAGAGTCTGATGGCTCTCTAACAAAGAAAAACGGAATTAGATATTGTATGAACGGATACCTTAAAAGGGTCAAAAGAATCAAATGACTCAACCACATTTCCCAGCATCTCTGCCATGATTATCCATACATCATATTGATCCATGGTCTTTTCTTGTCTTGAGGTTGTTTTGTTTTGAAACATATGATAGAGCGGCAAGCAACAAGGCTAAGACAGCGAGACGTAAGGAAGACGGGGGAAAAAACTGGCACAGCTACTTCTATAGCCATTATTTATTTGCTTGTTGCAGCACATGAACATGACATGAAGGCAAGTACAGAGAAAACCTGTCAAAATGAGATAACAGGGCTGCTTTGGTTGGAAAATAAGAACATGTTGATGAACTGACAGACAGAGAGAGAGAGTGACTGGTGTACGCATTACAAAAAAAAAAAGGGGTTCAATCTATCCCAGGCTGATAGAAGAACTGCCCCCCCCCTCCAAAAAAATGCATTGTGAAATAGAATATGAAATGGAATACTGAATTGCAAAACACCAACAAAACGAGATGTCTATTATTTAATTCATTGAAAACTGCTCTCTTCAAAGGCAGCAGGTGCAGCAGTTAATACCTAAACACTGAGAGCACAGATACCTTTATATCCAACAGTTATCTTTGATCTCAACACAGTCCTGACAGCCGGCATGAAACAGACATGAAAACAGGGATGCTTTTTTTCCCCCCTGCATTAATTTTCAGGTTGTCATTAGAGAGGGGAAGTATGGATTTCGAGCAACTGAGGCTTTGTAAAAGGATAGCACTGAAGGACAAGAGATGTCTCTAGAGGCCGTCAGCTGGCTGGCCACTAGCTGCTGCCAGGAACAGCAAGGCCAGCCTGTCAGCAGGCAGCCAGATGAAATCTATTGAAGCTCCTTGCTAGAAACAGGAGATCTGCACAGGCAGCAAGAGCAACAACCTTATGAGACACTGTGCTTTCACTCCAGATAGTCAACCTCATCTCTTCAAAATGTTATATCAAGATCTATTTCCAAATGAATTCTGTTCAATTAAATGTAATAGTTCATATAGGCTCCTCATGTTTATGAGCCATTTCATGACAATGCAACATAAACGTAGAATACTCCGCCGAACAAACCCAGCAACTGAAACTTTTCATTCAGTCATATACATCAGCCAGTCTCAGTGTGTGAAAAACAAATGGTATGGATTGTTGATTGGTTAACTACTCTGATATGCCCTCTGCTGCGGTGTTTTTCACCCACAAGACCCAGATCACAAATTTACATGCAAAATTACGTAAATGAAGAATTGGTGAGACATTTCAGAGGAAGGTGAAGCATTTAAAAATGAATTCAGAACAGAATGTTGATGATTTAAGAAATTAATTATAATACAAACGGGAATTGTTCAAGAAGGAGCTCAGGTCACAACCCTTATGTCCAGCAAACACTGCATATTACTCTACATCTTACTTCAGATGTCAAAAATCATCAGGCTAAAAATAACCTCTCTCATACTCCAGTCAAAGACTACGGTCTCAAATACTGCACAGCTTTGCAGACAGCAATAACAGAGACGCATTAGGTGGACCTGAGTCTCAACATTTATCCACTGTCTGTTGACCTGAGTTAGCTCTGAAGGACAAAAGAGAAATCAGCTCTGCAGAGACGCGTGTCTACGCTGCTTCATTCAGGATACCACGACTGAGCAAATATACTGGAGCTCTACACTCTTCTACTGAACAGGCACGATGGAAACTAGTGTTTGACTAGTCTGTGTTAAGATTGACTGCATCATCTTGCACTGTAAATTGTGAAAATGGCAAAACATAGCAATAGTTGCTGAACAAGGCTTTGAAATGGGAGGATTTGTCTTACCTCCAAATCAATCATGAGCTCAATGAATCTCTCGCAGTAATGTACTTTGTCCATGCAAACAGGTCCTATGGAAAATGAAGGAGGAAATCATGGAGGTCAAGAGTCAAATAAGACCAGGGAATGCGTGTTGTCAATAACAAATGCAATCTGGCAGACAAGCAGACATGACTATGAACATCCAAGGCCAAAAACAGATAGGGGCGATTAGATGTAGCAGTGGAAATGAGATTGTGTAGCTACCAAGGATATGAGGACAGTAAATACACATGGACAACACCACGGTGCCATGCTGTGTGTAAGCCTCACTGAGATACTGCACTGCCAGCACAGCAGCATGCTGGGACCTTAGACCTCATTAAGGATGTTGGTATGTGTGTGCACTTGAAGTTAAGGCATGCTGCACACATTAGAGTGATGTGGATCCTGCTGGGCTTTAGAGTGTAATCTACTCTGTCAGGTTTGAATTCTACCTAAACACACAAATACACATGTTCTGTTTTTAGCATTCAGGTGGGGGGCCTCTGTGTCGGCCTGCATTACAACATAGGAGTCAGCGCCGGTGGCTGTACGGCAGCTGGAGCACATGCTCCTTCGGCGTCTGCACAAGGGAGGGGAAAGGAGGGAGTAGTGCAACTGAAATAATGATGAAAAGGGGTAACATTACATTTCATAGTGACACTGTAGTCTTGGACTTAAGAAATGTGACACTGCACAAGTTGCTTAAGTATAAGTTGCTTAATCATGCTGGGAAAGGTAGAGAGAGCACATGTAAAAACCTGCTTTGGAACCAAAGTCACAGGGGGGAGTCATCTGGGATCATAAATTTGACTCAATATCCACACCATGGCTGCATCATTTTTAGTAAAATAGTAGCAGTAAGATATAATGGTTATTATTGCTGAAGGAATTCAATGTGAAGCAGTTGTACACAACAACATATGAAACCCCAAGACAAATAAATGTTTTTTTTTTTTTTTTTTCCTGTTTACCTGACGGCGTAATTGACATGAGAACTCCAAGAAACTTTTTAATGAGAGCTGAGAGAAAGACCCTCTCTTTCTTTGCCCTGAGGAAAACACAAAGAAAGCAGAAAAGCTTAGAAATTCATAGCGTACACAACATCATTTCCTAGTGTGTATAGATCTGAACGGGCAAGCAAGGAAAACAATATTACTGCTCAGCTGCATCAGCATCCATCTTATCAAATTTCTTCTTGATTAAATTCCAGAACTTCTGCAGCTTTGGAACTTTCTTCAGCTCATGTTGGAGTCTGGACTGCAAACATGAAACAAATCAGTGAACCGTAGGTTTTACCGAAGCATTACTGTCATAGCAAGGAGGCAATTCTTTCCTGTGAAATTATCAAACAGCGTCATTACTTAGTGTGCACCAATGACCAGAAACATCTAATGAGGGTAGTAATAGGTTGTCATCTTACTGGTAGGAGGCACATCCACATAGGCAGAGAGATGAGCTGCTGCACCTGCTCTCTGATCAAATCCACCTCCTGGGAGGGAGGTGCACGGGGGGGGGGAGAGAGAGAGTGTGTTGTCAAAATGTACTGTGTATGACAGATTTTTATTACACATCAGCCCATAATAAAAGTCTGTGACTAAAATATTTAGAGGCCTTTTTAGGATACAATCAAAGTGCAGCAGGCTATCGCAGCAGATTTTAAAGTGAGACATCTGCAGTGCTTCCCTGTGGTTTAATGCGGCTGCACACGATACAGATGGGTGGGAGGTGGCCCAAGTGGTACTGCCTGGTCTACTACTGCCACCTAGTGGACGTTACAACTAATTGCTTCCATTTCTATTTCCACTTTCATTGTGCATTATGTGCATATGCATTACAGATTTTTTGTAATCAAAATATAAGATGATTACTTCATGAAAATAGTTCATCCTAATTGACTATACGAGCAGAATAATTAACACTCAAGGCATTCCCAAAGTTACATGTGAATACTGGTGTAGTGGTACACACCAGACTGTTGAAACAGTGGTCCAGGAAGACCAGCAGCACAGTTTGCTCCTTCAGAGTGAGACCAGCCTCCTCGCCTGCCAGCACAGCCTCCATCACACATTTGAAGAAGAATGGGAAATGGCTGGGCTCCTTCTTGAACACCTGATACGCACCATCCAAAAGATAAAAATTAAAATGTAGAAAGGCATCTTTTTGTTAACTGTAGAGAGGGTGAACATCTTAAAGTAACTCGTATAAAGCTAGGGTGACCATTTCATGACGATTACACTTAAATGAAGTCCTGCGTTTCTTACCTCCCAAGCTGGGACATTCTCTCTGAACTTCTCGTTGACAATGCAACAAATGGACATGAGGTAAGCATTGCTGGACACCTCTGCAGTGTAGTTAACCCACAAGTAGTTCTCAAGGTACTGGCTGAAGGAAATAATGTGAGAAAATAATGTATGAGCATCTAACAAGTTGTGTAACCACTTTTAGAGAAGTTTTTTAGGAAGTAACATATCCAACCTGAATTCAAGCAGCATAATTTTTCTGATGGCAAATCTGAAAATATATAGGAAAGAAGGTAACAGAGTGAGATAAATGAGCATAAAATGTGTTCAATGGATTAAACACAGCATTTTAAGCCAAAGATGCTAATGCTAGGCATTTACTTACTTGGACTTGAGAATCTCTTTTTCATACACATCTTCCATCACCTACACAATCAGCAAAGACGGTGAAAATTATTAGAGATTCAGGCAAACACAAAGGAATGCCACCTCAATGCTAAAACATAACCAGTGCGTTTAGGTTCAGTGACTTGACTGGCTAAAGCAGTACTTTACACCTCTTTTACTGTATCAAACTCAACAATTAAAAGACATTTCGGTTTGAACCAACACGTGTAACTAACTCCATGATGCATACTGTATGTAGAACATGTGTTTGCAACTTTTAAAAGAAGTTCAACTACAAAAATTAGTGACACCTGTAAGATAAAGCAATGCATATAACTCACCTTAGGGTCAAAGGGTAGTTTATTCTTTGCATGAGGTGCCCAATATTTATTAGCCAACTGAAACAAGAAAGACATCATAGTAGTGGTAAACACCACATCTTGAACATACAAAAGTTCACTGAATAACACAGAGTTGGTACAAATGACACATTACAGGGTGGTGTAAGGGAGGAAAACGCATAGATCAACAAGTCATATAGTTTTGTGGTTTTTCATTTTGGATATGCACTCAGTCTCCAGTTTATTAGGCAAACCGAGCTAAAACTAATGCAGTCTAATGCCCTGCAACTAATCCTACCTTCATGAAGTTCTTTTTGTTCAGTTTTGTTTGAAACTGCTTTAGAAAGTACTGGTAGCCGTAGATTCAACTGTATGATCACTTTGGAAGATGTAGTTTGTAGTGCTTTTGAACCACACTGTGTTATACGAACAGATTTTTCTACTATTAGAAATATTCATTTATATCAATGAGGGTATAATGCAATACATTTCAACAGCACCACAAACTATATCCTGCAAAATGACCATAACGTTTAATCAATGCCTCTGTAAAACCTAATAACCTTCATGAAAGTAGGATTTATTGCAGGGCTGTTGTATTAGTCTACATAAGTTTAGCTAGGTGCATCTAATAAACTGGCACCTGACTGTATACTCACCTGGGTAAATACCAGATGGAGACCTATCTCCCCAAACCCACACGTTAGCTCTTTTAATATACAGTTAGATAACACAGGATGCAGTAAAACTATGTTCTATGCAAATCAATTTGCACCATTTGTAGTGTACATGCACCATGATTACCTGTGTGACATATTCCGCATTAATCTGAGACACAGAAGGCGCTGCAGCCTTTTTAGCGGGGGTTTCCTTCTCCGTGGTGGCCATCGCAAGTAGCTAAAACAACTGTCAGAAAGACGAAAAATGAGATATTGAATGAAAATAACCGTGGTTACTCATTAATACAAACTTGGACTTAGCTATTGAACTGAACTCACGCCTAAAACTAACGTGGCTACTTAAGGCAAGAATAGTGCTAAGAAAGTTAGCTAATTGTTAGCTAGGTTACAAACTTCAGTAGGTTAATTGGCGACGTACGCCATTTAAAATATTTTAATTTCTTCTATGCTGCTCGAATACTTTAATAACCATCAGGCTGCTGCTTTACGTTCCTACATCGTATTATTATTATTAATATATTGTCGTAAAAGACCAACATTAGTGAACGTTAGCGTTTCACAAGATCAGGTGACGAGCTACGCTAATTTGTAGCATTAAAAGCTGACGAAAACATAATTTATTAACGATAGTGGTGATATTATTCCCACGTTTTA
Organism: Pempheris klunzingeri; assembly: GCF_042242105.1. Classification (NCBI taxonomy): domain Eukaryota; kingdom Metazoa; phylum Chordata; class Actinopteri; order Acropomatiformes; family Pempheridae; genus Pempheris; species Pempheris klunzingeri. The sequence goes on along the minus strand of NC_092024.1, from coordinate 15,852,387 downwards.
TCATTTATCATCCCATGTGATGATAATGTGGTAATCTCACTAACCTTTAAGTCTATTTCAGCATGAGTGCCACTGGACGGTTGGTTACGCATGTACACAACCAAAACGCGCTGTATGCGACTAACTTCCTGCTTGGGTACGTCCTCAAAATCGTCCCCAGATACAAAAGCATGTCTTCCGTTCCTACTTTGCAAGTTTTTATATTTTATCTTGTGCCTGAGATAAGTCTTTATAAAAAGGATATCAATGTAAAATATTCATGTTTGAGAAATGTTCACATCAATTGAATGTACAGTCTTAATAAATTTAACAAGAGGCACTATAAACATAATGAAACATGTTTAATTTATGAAGAATTTAAAATATAAACAAAAATACACCATCTATTACATACTTTACATACATACAGTATACACAAGCATCATAGAAATGACAAATTATGGTCATCGTAAAAAACAAAGATAACAAACATTACACAATAACATTTTCATTGTCAATGAATCAGTCCATGTGTTGATAGTCGGTGTGTATTGACATGTGTCGACTGTGTGAACGTTTTGCCGCAAATGTCACACATAAACGGCCTCTGACCCGTGTGGATGAGATAATGCCTTTTAAGTTTAGAGGGAGACACGAAATGTTTGAAGCAAATGTCACAATTCTTCTGGGCTGACCCTGTCATTATAGGTTGGACATTAGTTGAACAAATATGTTGCTTAAGATCGTTTTCGCTCTTAAAGCTTGCAGGACACTTGTCACATTCAAACACTATTAGTGGCTCAGTCCAGTAATTATCTGGCTGGATTTGATTCTCAATCACAGAACTCGCAACTCCATCACGGAGCAGTTTGTTACTTCCTGAAATAGCTGCAGCTTCTTTAGGCTGACATGGAACATCAGCATTGTGAGCTTTGCCCTCATACTGGTGTGACAAAGGTGAAGCTTCCATGTTTTGATTTTGGACCAGCTTATTGATTTCAAATGCAAGTTCAGAGGGAAAAGAATAACTGTGATGGTCTGTAGCCTGATTACAATTTTCTTTTCTTTCTCTTTGCATTTTCTCTGATCCATTATTCTCCTCATGTAAGCCCACTTCTGGCACTACGAGCCATTCTGTGTCTATTGCCTCAGGGCAATAAGATAAATCTCCAGTAAATGAGTGCTGACCACCACTGGTATGATGTGACTCTGGCTGCTCTCTTGTTGCATCCACATTTAAATCTGCACCATCAGTAAGGTTCTCAAGGCATTTATTCTGGAGATGGTTGGTACTTATCATTTCTCCGTGAATATAATCTGAAATTCTGTTACCCTGTCTGCACCTGTGCTCATGAACTTTGAGATGACCCCGCTGTGTGAAAGTTTTGCTGCACAAAGTGCATTTGTACGGCCTTATCCCAGAGTGAGTGACCAAGTGCCTCGAGAGCTTGTATGGAAAAGCAAAGTTCTTGAAGCATATTCGGCATGTGTGAAGTTTCCTTTTTTTACAAGTTATGCCACTCTTAAAGTTTGTCTTAAAAAGACTGTTTGTGATGGATATTTCTCTACTGGTGCAGAGCAACTCACTCTCTCCATTTTCAAGCATTGCGTGTGATTTTTTCTGTGGTGGGATACGAACACTGATCCTTGGGTAAGGTTGCTGTTGATTATCCACTTTCAGTTTTGTCATGTTTCCCTCCTGTTTGACCGGCTTGCATGGCTTCCACTCACAGTGAGTTCTTTCATGAGTTTTCAGATGTGGAGCTTGCCTGAATGCTTTCCCACATATAGGACACTGAAATGGTTTCAAGCCTGTGTGTACCATCTCATGCCTTTGTAATTTAGAGGCACTTGGAAAACACTTTAAACACTGGAAGCATTTGTGTTGTACATTGCCTGGATTTTGTAATGGCTTAACAGCTCGTGTCCTTTTCACAGTCACTTTAGAAACCTTTTTCAAGTGCACAACCTCATTTTTCTCTGAGGTGTGTGGCAAAAGTTTCTCTGATCCTCTGATGTCACCCTGAATATTTACCACAGAGGGAGTGTGATCCTGGTGTTTCACAGAGACTACATCACTGCCAGTATTTGTCTCCAGATCCCTCTTATGTATTAACATTTCCTGGACTGGGACGTCTGCTGGAGTCCTTGTGTTCAACCCACCTATGCAAGAGGGTGGCCGATTGATATACAGCGATCGTTGCTTGTGATATCTGGACCACAGGTGAGTTCGACAATGGACCCTCAAGTGTGTTTTCTGGCGAAATCTCTTTCCACACAGCTCACAGCCAAAGGGTCTCTGTCCAGTGTGAGTCATCATGTGCCTTCTAAGTTTTGATGCAGATGGAAAACATTTCAAACATGCATGGCACTGATGTGATGTGTTAATAACCCGCTGCTTGGCGGCGGCGTGGCAGGCTTCCCTCTGCTGGTCTGTTGGTGTAATTAACTCAGTATCCTGAGGAGGAGAGTCATTGTAATCACTGCCATTTTCACTCCACGTTTCTGGTTTAACGATGATGTTCAAGTCAACGGGATCTGCATGACTGGGTTCAGGTGAATGTTTTATTGCTTCAGAATCCGACATTTTCACAGTGGTAAGACTTCCCAGTTCTTTTTGGCTCCTATGAAGTTTACGATGACGTATCAAATTAACTTCTAACCGGAAAGACCTGTTGCAGATCTTACACTGGAATGGTTTCAAGTCTTTATGTGTTAAGCGTTGCTGCTCCTGTTCGTTTGAATTATGGCAAATGCTCTGGCACAGACTCCCTGTAATTAGTGGTTGTGTTGGTTTTACAACTGCATCCGACTTGGTTTCGGTCTTGATCAGGTCCTGCATGGCATTTACACTTATTTTACACTGCAGCTCCAGCTCCATCGAGGAATTCACAGGCGTGCGATGGCTGGTGGGTCGTTGCTGAAGTGATGACTGAGGCTGCAGACCTGAGGTTTGTCTGTTTTTACAAAACCTCTGTTTTTTCTTTTCAGTGCCTGCAGAGAACGAACATTTATTTGCAGAACTTAAATGGGATTTCAAGTGCACCTTCTGTCTGAAGGCTTTCCAGCAGATTCTACATGAATAGGGTTTCTGCCCTGTATGAATAAGAAAATGCCGCTGTAGTTTGGATGGTGAGCAGAAGGTTTTGAGACATTTAGAGCACTGGTGATTCAAAGTAACTTGGCTTCTGGCGGAGCTGAATTCCTGTGGCTGCAGATGCACCTTCATGTGGGCCTTTTGAGAAAAAGTCCGGCCTGACTCTTTGCCCCTCTCAAACTGTTTTGGTTTGTTATGACCTGATGAGTGAATCCAAAGCTGTAGAGATGAATTAAATGACTTCAAGCAGACTTTGCAAGTGTATCCATTATGGGCATTGCTTACAGAGTTGCCTGCATTTGCAGAGTTAACTTGTTCCTGAGGTATTGGATCCATGACATTTGAAAGATTGTCTGGAGTCACCGAGACATCATTTATATGTGCCATATTTTTTGGTGGACTTCCAGTCTCACTGGAGGAAAGATTGAGAGTCACAATTTCTATCTTCAACTCAGGCAGGGAAGTCACAGGTGGCATTGAAGTGCAACTACTACTGCTGTCTGTGTTAACCCCTCCGGCTGGTTTGTCACAATCTGGTTGTTGGTTATGGGAGAAAATGCCTTCCCGTAGACAGTCTGATGGCAGCCTTGATTGATGGACTTTCTGCAAGTGTGTCTTTAAATGCACAGACTGTGTGAACGCCTTTCCACAGATTTTGCAGATGAAGGGCTTCTGTCCAGTATGGACGACATAATGTCTCTGAAGTTTGTATGGCGATGGGAAAGGTTTTGCACAAACAGGGCACTGATGCATTTTCAAATCGCCACTTTAATTGTTGAATTGACAATTGGTGATCCTCTCACTAGACCTAGGGCAAAACATAAGACACTGAAGCTTTAAAGCAAGCATTGAAGAATTACAATCAGTGCAACTGAAAACTGGTAACAAGTTATTTCATTACTTTAAAGCGACTAACCTCAATATAATTAACATTCAGCTAACGTATGGCAGGAAAAAATGTAACAAAAAGTATGTATAGTATGTACATTGTATTAACATACAAAAACAGGGCATTCATTTGCATACATATAGCTAACATTATGCGCTAATAACAGAAATTAACAAAGGTGTTAGCAACATATGTACACTTGGCGCAGGAACTAGCTAACAACGCTAGCTTTACTGGCGTACAAGTCAAAAGTACTTACTATTTGTGGTTGACGTCCTATTAAAATTAATGTATTTATCATTTATTGACGACGTCTTGGCGCCTCGTTAGCTTTCTTGCTAACAATGCAACAATCTCTGACGTCACCCTGGCAACAAGCGTGCACGTCCCTAAATTGTACGACGGGAAACAAACATTTTCAGTTCCTATCCGTGGCAGACCTGCGGATGTGAATAAACCTCCTTCCACGGCTCACATTTTCATGTTATGTGTATTTTATACTGACGAGATGGAGGCTGTGCGGGGATATACAGTCATACTAAAGCTGCTAAACCGCAAAACGTAGAAAACAGCCATTTTCCTTTCTTGGTCACATGGACTCAAACACAAAAGCTGAATAGATAGAAGTACTTTAGATAGAAGTACTTAATTGATCCCTGGGGGGAAATTCTGGAAAACAACCAATCAAAAGAAAAATTTGTTAAATTTTTAGTTTTTGTTGCAGTGTGGTCCATATATGTTGCAACGCATGTCGTGGCTGCATGAAATCAAACCTTGTTACAAAGAAATTAGCAACTGTATTGTAATCATATGTATATGAAAATGTGCCTGTAATGTAATACCAGCATTGTAAGCAGCAGACAGGTGGGTTTGCAGTCCCCCTCCCCGGTTTCTCTGTTTTTGACATGTATGGTCTTGTTCACTCCTCATTTACTGTAAACCATCTGTTCCCCTTCATATGCTCATTTTGGCCCTCATCATGTTTAATTCTGAGCTGAGAAGGTTGCTCCTCCACACTGTTGAGTTGACTGTTTGGTTTTGTTAGTATACATATCTATGCCTCAGAAACCGAAGAAACCAAGTTTTTAACTAATTCCGTGGTGCTTTTCAGGGGTAACAGAGAGGTGACAGATGATTCCATTCTGTGTTTTGGCCTAAATTTATGTTTTTGGTCTGGTGTTTGGTCTGTGAAGCTAGTTTAGTCTAGCAAGACCCAGGCAGAGTAACCACAGGTTTTCAAACCATGTTTGATATCTTCTTTTTCTATGGTTTTAGCCTGAGTGTTTGTTGATATGTTCTGGATATTTGATATTCCTATTTTATATCTAGTAGATGGTGAAAATTAAACAGGAGGAATCAATATATGCCAGAGGTTTTCTACTTTGGGTGCCTCTTTCTTTCAAGGATACTGCACAGTCCAGGACAACCAACAGGCTTTTCATGCTGTGAACAATTTGTTGATGGAGATTTTATTTCTTGAACAATTAGTGGATAAATTAAAAATGTATTTAATGATTCTGATAATGTTTATTCGTTACAGCTCTATTGTCAAACACAGGTGTATATAACATGTTAATAGCTGCAGCATATTTATCTTTTCATGTCAGCAATAGGTCTTTTTCACAGCAGACATTTTGATAAGTCATAATAAGAAGGACACAGCTGTTATCAACAAGGCAGTGGCTCTGTCCTGTTGTTTCTAAATGGAATTCAACCATCATTGATTTTATCATTTACACCAGTGCTTTTCCTACTGTGATGTGTCTTCTGTATAGAAGGCCTATGTCAGAGCACTATGTACAAGTCATTGTATTACACAAAAAGTGGAGGAAAGATGCAATGTGCATGGCAAAATATCAAATCCTGTTTTAATGTTAACCCCCTAAAAGTTGAAATTAAGGGTAGCTTACAGTAACAGAAAAAAGCTGAATTGTACAGACATTTAAAAAAAAAACACATAAGGTCCTCAAACCTCCATTAATTCAAAATATAAGAAAATAAAAATAGTGAAAATGTCATTATTTATATGTTTTTGAAATAACATGGAACTAACTAGCATTGACTAACACCAAAACATCTATTACAGGAGAGGAATTAATGTAAAACATTTCTAGCTCTAAAAGCTTCTTGGTTTAATTTAGATTGTGGCTTATATTAATGAAAATACTGTAAAATGTAATGAGAGCTCTAATGATTTCAAATGGCACAGTTTATTTTGACCACAAGAGGGCAGCAGACACCACCCAATAGCATGTGATGGCTTGCCAGTTCAGCAGATAGAAGAAGTTTCATAAAATCAGTGCTGTGACCATAAAGGCAGGCTTTCGCAATATGTCAGGGGGAGGAAAACAATACATTATGAAACAAAAAGGATTCAAACATGAAAACAAACAAAACCACAGTCGCTCAAGCAAACAGACTACAATGTCAGGAAGCGTCTCGTGCAGCGAGGACGATCCTGAGCTGGGCTCCCCTACTGTAGCCGACTGCTATGGGGAAAGAGAGTCACACACATCAGTCTGGTTAGCCTGGAGGAAGAAACACACAGTTAAAGTCCATGTGCAAGGCCACAATGACAAGGGCCGCAGGCTGGTACACTGCACACAAAGGACAATGTTAGCCACAACAGCCAGTTTGTTTGCAGAGTGGTTGCAGGTCAGCTTGGTAGAAAATGTACATTTGACAAAACACGAAACTAAATGTCACCCTGTCTTTATTCATTTTGTGAGGGAACACAGTGGTAGAGACATGAAGTCATGTCTGCCATAGGCCATCACATTGGCCATGATGAGGGTGTGATGATACACTTGTGGCTTCGCCTGTGTCTGTATGAATACATGACTGCTGAGAGACGCAATGTTATGTTTACAGCGGTGATCGACAAGTTGTTGTTGTGCACCGAATTTGGCTGCAAAGCTCCTCTGTGTTTACTGAAATGCTGAGTTTGGTGTTTTAATGCTTTGTTGTTGCACCAAGGGAAAAAGCACATGGAATTAGAACGCAGCAAATGAATGTCTTAAAAATGTGTTTTATAACAAAGTTAAATCTAGTGCTTGTTTATAATTTGAATTCATTCCCATTGTTGTGTCGTTACTCCATTTTCATTGGTCAATTTGAACAAAACCATTTTCAATCTTCTTTGTTAACCATTATTTATTGGGTAAGACTGCCGAATGCTACATGCTGGTTCAGCAAAGTCTTGTTCCGCAACATCCTGCTTGGCATTCAGACTGTTACACATATTCAGAAATCGAAAGGCAAAAACCAAGAAACAAGTAATTTGACAAAGAAAACACGAATGTCTTCTACAAAAATTTGGCTATTTGTACAATTGCCAAATCTGTTTTAACAGCTACATTCATTGACAACAGTGAAATATAATCAAATATCTGTGGATGAAAAGTACTTTATTAAAAATACCTATATCTCAGTGCTTATTTGACAGCTTTTCCCCCGGTATGGCCCTTTAAAACCCAAACAGATGAACATTAACACACACTGTATATTTATGAAGCATTGGCTTGCTCGCTCTCATAAATAATTGCTTGTTTGTGTTTTTCAACCCTCAATGAAAATCTTCAGGCTCTATTGGCTGCCTCTATTGTTCAATTTTTGATAACAACAATCAAAACAACATTGCGGTGGGTGAAGATCAATAGCCCACTCCACTCTCCCGCCATCACAAGTGCGATGAAGAGAATAGCCAGAGTGAAGATGCATTCCAACTCAGATCATCAATACGGTTCATGATCTTTGAGAAAAGAAATGTTCCAGGAGCAATGGTTAATAGTGTTATTTTCTTCCCACATTGTCACAGTGTGTCTATTGACACTCCCAACACTCTCTTTCACACAAACACACACACACACACAACCTGCCCTGCAGCTGTGTGTTGTAGTGTCCCTCTCCTATTAACCAGGTTGCCTTAGAATCAATAGAAAACATAAAGAGGCTTAATCTTTTCAGGTGCTCTGCGCTGATTGCCTATTACACAATAATAACACACCTTGAATCCCATGGAGCATGAGAGGGAGAAACACAGTCACCTCATCCACACACACACACACGGCCACAAACCAGTCACACAGTAAATCTATAGGTTTACCACTGAACAGATGGTGTCGGCGGTGGCGCTATACCTTCACGAGGGGTGTTAGCTTGCGTGTTAAGAGAAATTCCACCAGAAACAGCGGGATATCAGGGGATACAGTTTATCGCCTCGTGGGACAGGACACTGCTAGTGTCCATAAGACCTCTCGGAGGCAGAATAACAGCTGCTGCAGTGTACAACTCCAATGGAGGACATAGTGAATTATTGGCCTAACTTCTGGGATATGAATAAATGCATCATCAAAAACACTTGTAGACAGACAACTTTTCATTTCAACAATCAGCAGTGATAAACAGTCATTCATGATTCAAAAATTCATGAGCAGTTGTACAGTTTTTCTTTTCCACATCCACTGATGTCCAGTTATAAGTCATTAGGTGTTGGGCTGGCAGAGTCGCTCCTGAAGAAAAGTCCCACTGAATTCCAGTGCTGTGGATGACTGGAGTCTGGTTGTTGACTCTGGCTGCGTTTCTATAAACTGAGCCAGCAGGACAGGTGGAGGATCTGGGAGTCAGGCAAGTCCAGGACTGGAACCAGGGCCACAGAGGGACTGGACACTGCTAGAGAGCTTCTCAAACTTTCCTCAAGTCCTGGCAGGTAGAGGTGGGGGAGGGAGATAAGGGGTGAGGGCGAAAGAAGAGGGAGGTGTTAGTTTCATGAGAGCGTTGGCTGGAGTTGGACATTAGGTTCTCATATAGCTGTCCCACTGGGCCACCCCAGGACAGAGAGGCTGCACTTAACCCTTCGACCAGGGAGCATGGGCCTATTTACAAATTATTGGCATTCTTAAATCCTTGGCAGACTGTAGCTCCCCCATTCAACTCCCTGCAGTGCAGACATATGGTCAGCAAAGACTGAACTCCAAGCTACCCCTCCCAACTCGCACACAGCCATATACAAGCAAACACATACACACAGAAGGAAGGGAACGAGCGGGGGGGGGGGCAATCCTGCCATGCCCTTTTAGCCAATTGAGCAGCTTGTTGGGGGGGGTCTAGTGGAATGGATCCTCTACTCCTGTTGTGTTGGGATGTTAGGAAGCTGTGTTGGGACTACCTCTCAGTTTAACTGGAGTTGAGAGATGTTGTTAGTGTGTGTGTGTGTGGCCCGACTACAGGCGGGCAGTGGACATGTGAGAATTCATTGAGCGTCTCAGAGCCTGGTCCTGATGACAGCCTGTCTATTTAGCAGTGGCCCGCTGGGATGTTGCCCCTTCCCTCCTCTGCTCCATGCACTAATTGGTCACAAGTGTTCCTGTCTCATGGTTGACTGTCCTGGCTTATTTCTTCTGATTTAACAGTGTGTTGCATGGGAGTTGGCTGTGTGGTCACTGTGATCTTGCACGGTTATAATAGAGTTGCACATCTGGAAAGTATGTTATGCCACTTTTGTACCCTCACTATTGCAAATGTCAATCATCTTCCCACTCAAAACAACATCTGTCTAATATGAAGTTTATTCAAAATGTAATACCTGACCAGTTACTTTGAGACTCGATGGACAAATACATAACATCTACTAGTGCTGCAGTACAACTATGTGACATTTATGTGAACTTACAGAGAGAGAAATCAGGACAGAGAGGTTACACGAGCAGTTCAGTACTATTTAACAAGCCTCATTCTCTTTCATTTGAAGCTCACACAGCATGCCAAACATCCTTACAAAGAGCCCACACACCCTAATTAGCTAATATGCACTACAGCTTAAAATACCCCCACTGAACACAAGCCTTTTTTGGAGGGCATTAAAAGCCTAAATATGTGTTATCAGAGCATGTGGTGCACCCTGGGAAGCAGGATCCTCTGGAGATGGCTAGCTGACAACTGAACGAGCTGGGGAGATCACAGACAGGGGATGGTTTCATTAAGAGAAGAAACACACCCTTCATCACACCTTGCACACTAAGCCTGTTTTATGTCAGGATGTTTTAATCTTTGTACTAACAGATAGGAAATAATTGTGCCCTCTCTTTGAGTCTCTCTCAGTGTCTGTGTACATAGACATGCTTGCTTATGCATGAATGAGAGACATGAGGGGGGTGAAGGTGACTTGGGTGACCATGCAATTTTGTGTTTTTTTGTCTTTGTGAGGGAAAAGTGAGTAAAGACACAGGCCGCTTTGCTCCAGTCTCTATAAAGGCTTCTGTAAAATCGCATCAAACCTATGAACGCTTCCAATCACACACCCAATCCCCACCCTCTGGTCTCTTAGCCCCCCTTTGGGCTACACGGGGAGCCTCATTGAGTGGCCCAGTGGACAGAGGCTGTAAGATTCAAAAAGCCATCACATTAGCAATGGGATGGAACTAAACCATCTACCCAAGAGGACCAGCCATTATTCTGCTTCACGGCGAACACACAGGGAGCTGAAAGGCTGCTGCTCAGTCTCTGTGTTTTCAAAACCAAACCATTACTAATGCCCACAACACCCTTTTATGCTAAACATCAACAGCTATTTTTGTTTGAAAGGATTAATATATAAATATTGTAAGCCTAAGTGAATAGAAGTCAATGAAGGCAGTGGTGAAAAGGAGAGAAAAGGGGGTTCCTGTGTGGAATGGTTGATGCCTGCTGGGCTTATGGGGCTTTTAAGCAGTGGCCAAGGCCCAGAGCCAGTGGTTTTTAGTTGTGCTACACTGACTTCAAAACTGGTCAATTTAACCGGTAAACGAGGTGGTAATTAGCAAGTGTTGGCTCATGAAAATTGTTCATTTAGTCCATGAAGAATGAACAAAGAGGCTGAGGGCCTGGGTGTGTGCAGTGGAGCCACAAAGAAATTAAAACTTCCTCACCTTTCTTTAAAGCAGCTAAGACAAATAATTTGGCATCAACCACAAATCACATGCTTACTTGTACATGACAGGAGTCGCACATAGTGTTGAATCCACAGAAAAATATCAGTTGAGGTCCCCTCAGCTCTGTGGAGGTTTACGGCCCCTTTTAGCTAATGGTTTAGGTTTTCCAGACCACAGTTTAACTGGTTCACTCTCTGAGCAACATTTTCGGCTGCAGCAGGCAGCTGATACAGTGAATAAAAAACCTGCACTGTACACTACCTTGCCAGCATCAGACAGGCAGACAGTTAACAACGAGTGAATATAGTGGAGCATTTAGTCACTAACAAGCCAGGTATTGTCCTCAGTAGTTGGTGGAGACCAAAGCAGAAATGCTAATGTTGCCCCACATCTGCTGGATGTGTAAATAGATAACTATGTGCTGAGAAATTCACCACATCATTTTAAAACGTCAAAACATGTCAATGTTGTGTTCACGGGCTGTTTCTGCTTGCCCAATGAGGCCAGAATCAGTTACTGCAAGCTTGTATTTTTTACAATTTGAGTACTTAGGAGCGAAGAGATCAAAGCGTATCCAATTCAATATTTACTGTGTAAAACGTGTAATTCCTTTACTTACGTTAATTTTTTCTATAAAAATGTCAAATGACCTTATGTTGCAATTTTAGTTGAGCTGTTCGGGCCTATCTTTGTGAGAACCTTTCTATCGTAAGTAACAAGTTGAGACAAGATGTTTAAAGGTTTCATTTGGAGCATATGTCATGTCTATCAGCTGTGAATCCTAACGCAAGTAACCGAAGGGGGGGTGTGCAGTCACATTTTTCTCCAGTGTTGTTGCCTTTCTGCTCGCTGACAGCAGCAGTTGTGAGGCTGTGACTACTAGTGCCAGAGGTGTTACTTTTCCTCCTTTGACTTTTTAGATTCATCACCCAATGAGCATAGGCTGTGACCCATAAAAATGCCCATAGGTATGCTTCCAGGGCTTGGCTGTACATGCAGAGTAAGGTAACAGATTCCAGCTCAATGATGAGTCAGTAAATGGTTTTAGGGGAAACAGTCTGTGCAGTCCATAATCAAAGAAACATACATCTCAAGGGTGAAGATTGGGGTTGGTTTTGCTCCAGTAAACCAATGACTCACTAATGTCTTCCACAAAAGAATCAAGAAGAAACACTTTGTGCTTTCCATAGAAAAGCTTCAATAGTACATTTTTCAATTGTATTAAAATATGTGCATTCAGCATTTATTTGCCATATTTACATCTATATTTTGTTTTCAACAATAGAATTCTGCATTTATCATTAGATTTCTCCACATTGCTCAATCCTCTTATTGTGGATAATGGCCGAAAAAATAAATGATATGCATCATATATCATGAAACACTGTTGAGTAACAATTAGATAATTAGGTGACAAAACGAATAGCGCGGTTTGTCTGTCATGCATGTCAACACACATTCGAAACAGATCAACCTTTTTTCCCCATTCATCACTGGTAACCATCATTTCACGTCCTCAAAAAGATGAGTTATGTCAAAGCTAAAAATGACAGTAAGATGGCTGGTTTGGCACGCATTCAAAAAAAAGTTAATTGACTGCTTCAGCGATGACTTGACAAGTGAGCCTGTGTGATCGATGTGCTCATCGCCCTTTTCCCTCTGAGAGAACATCTCTCAGGATAAAACAAATACCGTTCCACATTTGCCTTGACGAGAACCTAGAATCCTGGGAGCAGGAGATGGTGGCGTATAAAAGTGTAATGATGACAAAAGACTGTGCCAGCTGCTCGGGTTACTGTACCCAGAGCAGACACAACAAATGACTTACAATAATTAAACACAGGAAGGAGTGGAGATCCTCTGGAGGGACTGCTTCCTAGACTACATTATGGAGTTTACTTAACTAATGTCAGTTCAAACTTTCTTTGAAATGAGAGTGCAGAGAGAGACGTGCTGTCACTTTGTTTCCATTAATACAGTGATGTAGAGCTTAACTCGCAGGAGCAGTGCATCTCAGAAGTGTTCCTTCAACAGAACAGCTTATTTAGGATAAATCCTCTTAATGAATATAAACATCAGATCAATCAAAGCTTATGTGTAGTGTCTTGAGTGAGATACATGTCCAGTGACATACCTTTAACAATGTGCCGTGCCAGTGAGCGGCTACACTTGTAGAACACCCGGGCACACAGGGGCACCAGCTCAGCATCCATCTCCTTCAAGGCCTTCTTGAACGTAGCACCAACTACTTCTGTTACATCCTTCACAGAGCTTAGCTCCAGGTTATCGTCAGGCACAGCCAGGGAAAGGGAAAGCGAAGCACTGGACATGTCAGCGGACATTACGGTGTGGCACTCTATGGATCCGCACGCCACCTTTGTAGTCACGTGACAGGAAGTCCTTTTGGTGGGATCATCCTGAATTGCAGTTACATGAAGCTCAACAGCTGCACCCCTGGGTAAGGCAGGTACCACACTGACTAATAATGGCACCCGGTTGATCTCAGGCTTCCACAGCAAGTCCTGCAATGCAGACAGATAGCATTCAAGTTAACAGGCTGGAAAATTATATACTGTGTTGTGCCACACACCACAATCAAATGTATGGCCCTCCTGCTGAGATGCATGCTGTGCTTTCTGACCACAAATGCTACTCCATCAACATTAAACATTATTGTAAAGCGCATCATAAAATCCTACTACACGGCACTAAGACGGGCTTTTTACTTTACAGACTGACAGGCTATCAATTAACATGAGATTGGGAGGTGACCCTTGGTAATGATAGTGCACAAACAATTCAGAAAGAATCCATACTGCTTGCAGCAACCGTAAACAAAGTGCATTTACTTTGAGCAGCATTTGCTAGAATGACAGATCCTATCCCTGATGACTTCTCACCTTTGTAAGAAGATCACTCACAGCATATTACGGCAGTTTCACCATACACCTTTAGTGGAAAACTGTTTTTTATCTACCAGGCCAAAATCTCTTTATTTTTTTCTCCTCCGGACTGAGGGCCATTAGCAGTAACAAAATGTCTTGGAGCAGTGCTACAATGTGGCCCTCTAATAATACTTGGCTGTGGCTTCATCTGCTAATGGGAGAGAAATGAGTGTTTTATATAACCGTCATTTCAGTTGGAGTCGATAGGGCAAAAACACTTAACCCCCTTTTCAATTTGCTGGATCAATTTTCATCCACTTACACCCCACTTCGTAAGTGCAGAATAATAACAGGTTACTTACATTTTATTTTGATATTCACTCACAAAAAAAGAGAAATCACTGACAAGAGCAGACGACTGGCTCTTTGTCCCTTCAACAGACGAGCCCGTCATGACCCAATCAGCCAGATTCACTCAAGCAGCACTTACCTTCAGATTAAACTTTAGCAAACGCTTAATTGTGTATCAACAGCTAACCTCTTGCTTTAGAGCCTGAAAAAAAAATGAAAAAGGCAAGTGTCCTGAATGAGTGTGTATGCAGGGGTTAGGTTAAGATTTCTTTAGTCTTCTGATTTTGAAGAGACACTAGTTTGCAGTGACTAACAATAACAATCATAAGAACAGAGAATAACAGCCATGTCAGCATGGACCTCTTAGCATGTCAGACAAAGTGACAGCACACATACGTGTCCTATGCTTTGATAAATGTTATATTAGCACTTTTGGCACAGGCTAGGTATTCTCCTAGAGGGAACTGCTCTTGCACTTGTCAATAGTGATTGAACATGGAACAGAGAGTGGGAACTGGGGAGAGAAGTGACAGGACAGGGGGTCCTGCTCAGCCAGGCTTAAAGGCCACCCTGCAGGCCCTGGGTGCTGAGGTACTATACCCAACCGACCGTCCACAAGGAGATCAGGGGACTTCAGCACTGCAGCTCCAGCCTGTGGCAGGACTTTATTGTCACGGCACAGTTGCTGACTTTTTGTCAGAGCTGTCGGACGAGGTTACATCAGTCCCCTTTTGTTTCTTTATTAATGTATCCACCAAAAGGTAACATTAGGTGGGAAGTTTGTTCAGCAGTTCTGTGGAACTAAATGTGCTAATGGTGCATTACTGTGTGTGTTTCTGTATGTGCACGCGCACGTACGCGCATGTGTGTATGTTACAGACTTGACTGTGGCCAGAGCTCCATCTCTATGTGTTTCCCTTCCAGAGGAGTGAGAAAGGGGAACACTGGCTGACATGCCTACCTGACCACAGATCATTTATTAAATTAATCCAATAAAATACAAACTTTGATATATGGTGGAGCTGAGTGCTGGAGTGGCAAGTTGGAAGGGCAGGCAGGTGGCAGAGCGTGTGTGTGTGTTGAGTGCTCTGTTCTGCTCTACACCAGCCACTTAACACAATCCATCTCATTACTTCATGCAACTTCAGTTCCAGGGCATGCAGCCATTCCTCCCGAACTCTTTCAGTCCGTAGGCAGCAGGTAAACGCATGAAAGTCTGGATCTGCTGTGCTCAGCTCTCCACATTGATGGGGTGTGACCTGCCTCTCCTTATGTTTGTTTTCTTTTTCCCCACTTTCCTCCCTCTAACTCGTGTCCGTGTGCCTGGAGCGTGCAGGGGGTTGGAGGGCCGAGAGGCGTGAAAGCCGAACGGTAAACACGGTAATAAGGAAGTGGTGTAAAGGCGGAGAACAGCAGGGAGCTGATGGGACTGCGCTGCTTAGCCAGTTCCCCTACATTTCCTGCCCAGCGGGACGCCTTCAGCATGTGGCTCTATGTCTCAGCACTTACTGTAATGCTGTCAGTCTGCTATAATATCCCTTCCCATTCACTTCCTCATTCACTCTCTTTTCTTAAGACTCTGCTCCGAAGCTCGTCAGACTGTTTGCGTAAATGAAACACACAGGACCATATCAGTGGCGTGAAGAAAGGTTTAAGGGTATGTGGCCATTATAAAACCATGCCAGAGGCCAGAGTTACTCAAAAGTCCCAAGTAAGCAGGAGAGAAATAATGAAAAAAGGGTAAGCATGGAAAAAGCTCTCCACACTGCAAATTTAGTACTATTAAATTTAAGTCACTCGTTTCTTTTTTCACATTTACAAATGTGGTGTTTATGAACAGAAAAGCTAAAATCAATCCTGCTTAGTAATTACTATTTTTTTTACTTTTTGACATGTTTTCAGAACCTGTTATCACTATACAAAGGGACAGCTGTTTAACATTTATTGACTTATCGCATCAAAATCTCCCTGCTCATCAAACCCTTTGCACATACACAGACAAACAGGCTCTTTGTGGTTTAATGCACCGTAAATACAATTTCACACTTGTAGCAACTCCAGTATGCTCCCAATTAACCCTTCATCCACCTGATTAGAGAAATTATCAACACACAACAACAACATGGCCCTGTGGCTTCACAGACACGCTAGGCACTGGTGTTTCTATCATTTGACTTCACTGGAAAATACTGTGAAAATATAGCATTTTTGTATGTTAAAGTATAAGGCTACATAATCCAACATTTGACAAGTGGATTTCTGTCAGCATTCATAGTTTAATAACATATTACGTGTTATGCTCGAGGTTTCTTTAAAAGCCCAAATGTGATCAGGATGCATTATAAAGAACAGATGCATTTTGAAAAAGAAGAACTAATAAGAATGGGGGAATTGCTTTAATTGCTTAAACTTAACCAGCATTAATAAAAGAACCTATATTAATTCTAAATACTCTAAAACTAAATTAAATGCAATATGATATATCTAAATTCTTAATGTGACATATTTAATAACCAGTTTCTCAATGGCAGCTGTAATTTACAATAATGTTCATTTCAATTTGGTAAATCAAAATGTCAAAATGTAATACTTGCATACATTAGATTACAAATAACAGTGCCATGCAGCAAAATATGACATCAGATTATTGCCTAGAATTATTAGAGTTTTTGGTTGGTCTGTGTCCCCATCTCTCTTTTTCCTCTTATTGAGTTATCACCATTTTGTACATTTGAATTGCCCTGCTGCCAGTTTGAGGACATCCCCTTACAAGGCTGCCTGTAAGTGAGGCATGACTCTTTTTGACAACGCCAGCTGGTGGAGTTCTATCTGTTGTCTGTGGGAGTTGTTTTATCTGTGTTTGACCCAAGTTAAACATTCTAATTACAGTCAGTTCAAATGAGCACCGGTGCTTTGTATAATCCCCACCCAAGGGAGAGAGCATTTCACCAAGTTTGGGATGAAACGGTAGCCCCAACCACAGCTGCCCTCCCTATCCTCTGCTGCACTTTATACATCTGAACTTTAAGTGGAAGAGAGGGGAAAGCATAAGGGAACTCACACCAAGATGATCTGCTTGACAGGCAAAAAAAAAAAAGCATGGGGTCAGGTTAGTCACCCATCATCTAAGCTAGCTCTATTCTTAAGGGGAGAGCTCACCTGTTTACAGTAGAGCTGTCAATTAGAGATGCTTTATCTGGGAATCAGTTGAAAATAAAATGTGGTCTCCTGGTGGCAATCCTGGCTCAGCTCAATGAATATTTCTGATCATTCTGACATATTGCATGGAAGCACAACAGATGGACTATGTTGTCCATCTTCAGTGACCTCTGACATGAGGCTAGTCTTGTCACCTCCCAAAGCTTTGCCTTTGGTTAACCTTGTTATCTGAACGGCCCAGTCTGCATGCTAAATTGATGGCCTCAAGATTTCTATTCCACCGTGTCTTACAATAAGGCACAACATGTCAAATAAATTCAAAATCAGACACCAGCTCTTGACAGAGATAAGCTGAACTGTAGTATATATTTCTGAGTTCACAAATTATCGTTTGAAAGCTTTGAGAATATACATGTTGGCCGTTTTATGTACTCCTATGATTTTGTGGAACTGACGCAAAGTTGACATCCTCTTTCTAGTCTTTAACACAGTTCGCCGCTGAACAGAGCCACATGTTGGAGGTGGGCTCCTGCCTCTCTCCCTTAGGCCTTATTCCCATGGCGAGACAGATTACTGTGGGAGGAGAAGGGCTGCCAGGGGAGACTGGTGCTCCTATTAGACGTATGGAGCAAGGGTTGTAAGCTGGGGTGGTGGGATGGAGGGAGGGATGGAGGGAGGTGGCAGGAAAGAGGGGTGGAAAGGGGGATAAGCTGCTCTGAGAGTTGCACGGAGCTCCAAAATGGTGTGTGGGGGCAAAGGATTAGGGAAGCTCTGAGGAAGACATCTGCTTCTGTGCCAAGCTTCACATTATCAAAGACACCAGTGTTTCCCACATCATCAACTTTTCATGAGCGCACTCACTGGTAAATATCAGTCGCAGCGGCTTGGGTCTCACGGGGGCAGAGAGGGGCGAGGAACTTTCCCTTATTTCACAACTATAAAATACAATTCTGAAAGGCCTCTGTGAAAAACTCGGATAAGATATCAAGTTTCTCTTCTTTTACTTATTCATCGACACATGGATTCACTGCCTTTTAATCCATAAAATATGCGTTCATTCTATGTGGGAGATGTATCGAATTATAAGTATGATCAATATTTCCTCTGCATCTATAATAAAACAGCCAGTCATTGCTCTTCTTCTTAACTGCTGGTATATGTTTCATAAACAATAATCTCGCTCCACAGTGGCTGACCTTTTCTTCCTCTGTGGCCGTCAGCATGCTCTCCCAGACGGCCCTGATGATGGGGATGTCCCGGTGTCTTGTGGCGTAGCAGTGAGCCTGGACAACATGAGCTAGAGTCAGGCTGCTGATCACAGCCTCCAGAACCTTCTTCACATAGCTGAAAGACAAGTGGGCCTGCGTCCTGGTGCCAGCCTTTACCAGCTGCATGGTACAGGGGACCAGAGAAATTTGCCCTGCACAGAAAACCGACTGATCAACCTGGAGAAAAGAGCATACAAGAAAAAGACATCATTATTATGGTAAAATCAGGGTTAATAGTCTACAGTCAAACTAGCAGCGTGGCGAGGCTGTACTTTGGCAGAATGCTTTGTGCTGAATGCAGACATCAGGATGACAACTTGCACACACTGACAATTTTAACGTGCAGTAGGTATATTGTTCACCATACTTACCATCTGTGTTTGGTGTATTTGAATCCTAACATTTTCTAACAAGCACTAAACATGATATACAGCTGAGGCTCATGGGACCGTCAATAGTTTTGCAGTTATTTGGTCATAAATTTAAATTTGAAATTCACCTGATGAAAGTTAAGGGATTACCAAAGTTATGGCAGTTCATCCCAAGGGGAACATGAATGCCTGTATCATATTACATGTCAATTCATTCAAATATTGTAATAGTCAGATTATCTATGTCTGTAGGACACATTGTCTGGAAATCATTAATGTCTATAGAAAATGTTTGCTAATCCATGCTTGACACTCAATTACAACTATTTAGAGCTGTGGGTCGGAAGTGATGCTGAACAAAATGAATTCAAACTTATTATTTTTTTTTATTATTACGTCTTTAATGTCAGTTAAACACTAAACATTAAACATCAATTTGGTAACATATGTATGTATATTTCTAGATGTGCAATTAAAACCCCAGCATTGGTTGCGGAAACCTTTGCCTTTGTAGTGAACGTGATCACTGATGAGATAGGAAAGATTTTGTACAATATATCAAGATTGAACTCTATTATTATTACTACTACACTCCAGAACATTATTTAAAAAGTCTGCACAAGATACGAATATCTAATTACGCAATTACAAAATTCAAGGTTTCTATTCAACCAGAAAACTACATCTAAGAAACAAGTCATACATGTACAAGTACGTTCATCAGCGAGGTGCTATAATCAGTTTAACATTAATTATAAGCGTATATGTTTGAGTAGCGCCACGTTAATTAACAAGTTCCACCTCTGTCATTTTTTCTTAGCATCTCATCACCAACAATTCTCATTTCACAAGCAGGTATTTTGTGAGAAGCCTGCCAATGTATCTCTGTGGCACTGGTGTTATTTATAAGCACAATTAACCATAATAAGCTCAATTCTCTGTTAAATACCTCTGTTAGAATTAAGCTTCTTGTATAATGAAACCTGAAAAAAATCTATCTGTTTAATGCAGAGAGATGAGTAGGGATGAGGAGTGGCATTAGGAGGTCAGGTCTTTAGAGACCCTGTAGCTCAGCCGTGTTTGTGGTTTGATGGTGTTAGTGCTGGACACTAACTGCTGGTCAATGCAAATAGCTGTTGGTGACATGTTGATAATTGCTGGCCTATGCAGGAGCCCTGGAGCACATGCAGATCTCCAGGGAAGATCAAGAAGGCCTGAATCAATTGACCAGAGACAAGGTCCTTTACTGATTAGTAAAGACACAGCCAGGGGTAACATGTTTTGCAGTGAGATTTCCTGGGTTAGCATGGACCAGAGGTATTACTTAAGACTTAGCACCTTCTCAGACAAAATTCCTCTTCCAATCATTTCAATTGCCCTTTGTTTTCTTTACTCTGTTCAGCTTGATAATGCTTAAACAGACAGGCCATGACATAACTTGGTCAAAGGAGGAAAACTGAATATTTTCGCCTTACTGAAATGCATGTCTTTTATGGGATACTAGCAGAACAAGATGCTATCCACGCAACTGTTTGGCTAGAGGGTGGACACAGTCGTGGGTATTTCCATAATCAGATGGGTTTGCCATGATCCCCAGCTTCTGGGTTCACTTGTCAGCTTTGATGGATCTTCAGCTTCCATCTCTGCTGTTCCAAATTACCGGGACAGTGTGGGAGACAAGAGATGGAGGGAAGATGGGCGAAAGTGAGTAAGGGGAGGGGGGGAGAAAGTCCCTCGCTGCTCTCAACCAGTTGGATCAATCACCGGATCATTTACCTGCAAGCACAATCTGCCCGAGTGCCTGCATTACTATGTCTGCCTTACATAAAAGCCAGATTCCCACACATCAACAACAAATTGTCATTGGCATTCCATTTATGAGCCATCAAATGCCATCATATCCACTTCAACAAAGAAAGGCTCCATCAGGTTGGACGGGTGGCCAGAATCTCTTAACAAGCTTGTCCCAATGAAAAGAGCTCACTCCATTTTGAATTCATAAAGGCTGGCTACCATTTGTCTATTTGAATATCAAAAGGGACTAGCGTGGGGCCCCTTGACTGTTAAAGGCAGACTCCCATAGCTTCTACCAAGCAGGTGTGTGATGATCAATTATTAAGGATCCCGCTCTGGTTACTCTTAGTGGGAGGTGGAATTGGGGATTTGGGGGTTTGTGGTGGTGGGGGCACATATTTCTGTGGTGAACCTGGATGGGGGAGAGACAGTGGAGAAGGGAGAGCGAATACTATTTACATAAAATTAACAGTTCAAAAGAATGAGTTCACACACCAATCAAACTTGTTAATTGACTGTCAATGGTGTGTCCCTGAATATACAACACAACTACATTATTCATCTTAGGCCTTGACAGGGAAGACAGTCCAATTTGCATGGGCGTTCTAAACGTGATCAACAACCACAATGCCACATGCATTTTTAATAGGCCAGAGATGGGATCCTTTAATATTCATAAGGGTCAAACAATTGCATATGACATTAAACTTTCTATAACAAGGTAAGTATTTTCAAATGCTAGCCTTAGCAGTCTAAATGGCCCACAGAGAAAAGGGCCAGTGAATCAATACATGTTCATGTTGGTTTATTCCTGTTCAACTGCTTCTTAATTACATTTGATATTCGCTGTCATGACTTGATAGGTTTTCAGAAATTTCAGGCTTTATTTAGTGAGTTTTGGAGCAAAAATGAATAATTTTCATTATACCTTAAAACAGTTTTTCCATGAGAGAAAACATACAGTACATATGGGTGAAATTCAAATCACAGTAAATACCAGAGCAAAATATCTCATTTTCAATCTTTAATGATATTTACTGAAGAACTGATGATTAAAAACTTACCAACCCATGCTTGTCCCATTTAGTTGACGGGTCAAATGCTTGTTTTTGATAGTTCACAATATAAATGTATCATTAATTTAGACTTGCAAACAATGTCACAATATCTCTTACTGAGAAATGTGTCTCTATGTGTGCCACAGTGTAGAGACAATGAAGCAATAATACTGAGTGATCAACCAACCCTAACAGTAAAAATGGACATAAACTTAGACATATTTTTCAAAAGCCAAACAAGCTTCCAATGAGGAGAACAACTGAAGTGATCACCACACACTCTTTCCTGCTTAGTAATAACTAAGCTGTATTTTTGCTCATGCTTTATCGATCTTTATTTCATGGCTACAACGCCATTACTTTTCTAATAAACCCAATGACATGTCAAAAGGTCACCACCCCCAAAGACATTTTCTCTCTCCATCCCGGTGAGCTGCAGACAGTAACGTGTATGTAAATATACTCAGGAAGCGCCTGGCTGTGTCCGCTTCCAATCCTTAACGGTGTCTCGTTTCAGGCTGGTTTGTCTGAGGTGTTTCTAATTGCAGTTTTTGTGAAAGAGCTTCCAGAGATGACCAGACAGTGCCAGACTATATTCACACTGGTGTTGGAGCCCTCTGGGCCCCCATCGTGTTGAAGACGTCTCTGTGTGTCATTAGCAGAGCTTTGGAACGGTATAGATGAACTGGGCTGGCCTGGATAAAATGACCTGGTATTGACGAACAGTCAGGTTTTTCTGCATGGTTCCAAGGACAGAGAGAGGTGGAAAACTGCTACTCCACTCCTATCAGATATGCTAATGGTCACATTTCTCCCATTGAGACCTCATGCATAATTTAAGCAGGAAAATGATGATACAAGATGTGTAAAATAGGTTAGATTAATACGGTGTAACTTTTCTGTTATGCAAGGACACATGTAACCAAGCTAAAAGGGTAATGGCAGTGCAGTGTAAAGTACAGAGTGGATGATTAAATGTGAAATATAATTAATATTTGTGGTATGTCCTTTCATGGGGATATTACTACATCTTTTGACTGCTTTTTATCACGATGGAGTAAGGGTAAATGGGTGCATCTTCAGAGCACATGGACAAGGCTTTCCAACTCATAGCTAAAACTTTAAAGATTACTTTGGAAAATTAAAAGCCGTTATCAAATAGTTTATTGTGAATATAGGAAAAAAAATGTTAAAGGATTCTGACTTGTGTTAATTGCACAAGGTCTTATTGAAACCAAGGATGATGCATTCACATGCTATGTCCCATCTAACACTTAATTCAATACATAAACAATAATTTACTTTAAACGGGATACTCCTTGGTTCACTTTTAATTCCTTATGGAACATTCTTAATATATGTGACAAATTTTCAAATTTACTTTTTCCACTTTAATAATTTTCTCCTTTTCTTGAATATTTTAGGGTTGGCAAATAGCTCAACATAGTTCAAAATGTGGGGATCAAAAAACTGAGGTTGAAGTTTTGTTGAATGTATTTAAGTGCATATATTATTTCTGCTTTTTGGCAGGGATTTGATATGCAACGACTGTTTAATCCTTGTGTGGTGGATGGCAGTTTGTCAGGGATGTGTGCTGTGATTTCATCTTGAACTGGCTTCAAGTCTGTGGGGCTCTTTCAGCATTAGTGCATTCAAAGCAGATCACGTCTGGGAGTGGGAAATGATAAGAGATGGGCTCATGTTGTGCTGCGCCCTGAGGAAATCCTGCCTCTTCTGACACCTCATTTCTACAAATACAAACCTTTCAGGAGAACCACAACCGTTCTTCCGTCTACAGAATCTCTCCCCATGTTAGGCTTCTCATTTAAGGCTTCATGGGAAGGGGGAGGGAGATATTTGCCTTTTTTATTCCCTCCTCTTTTTTCCACAATCTCTATTTTTTGCTTCCTGTTTGTGCTCCAGTTTGAGCCTAACCCCTGTATGCTCAACTGTCACACAAAATCAGTGTTACTTAAACAGCGACATAAATAGCCGTATGAAGTGCACAAAGAAAGGCAAGTATAGGGCATTTCTGAATGTATTCTCCCAGGTCTAAAACTGCACAGAAAACAAACCATGAGCATATGTTCAAAACACAAGGTTATTACGATGGTAAATTTAGAAGAACATTAAAAATTACACAACTATAATTAGCCATTGTTGAGGCAATATGTGGTCAGTCTGAGCAAGGGACACTGGCCTTTCCCCAACCCCCACCTTCTCTAAGCTTATGTGTATTTTTCTGTTGTGCCTGGATGTCTGCCCTCGACATGCCCACTCCATAGACACTGAACCGTGCGGAAGAGTAACACTGTCATGTCAGCTCTGGTCAACTTTATGGTGGTCAGGAGCTGCCGCTCAGTAGTACAACCAAGGTCATGGAAGCCTGACTGCTGGATGCTCGGGGAGACACATCTGAATGCCAACAGGCATGAATACACGAATAAATAAATAAATCTTTCCACCACCATAAAAAATATTTTTACAATAAAATAAAACTGCCTCTGTACATCACAGACAATATTTGATTAAGCTTTTTGGGTTTTGTTTTTATCTAAATTTACTGTTACTGTAATGATGTTCAGACAAATAAAACATAACAAATAAAATTGTCTATTGCTGTGGAGTACTGTGCCACACTAGAGTTGGGTTGTGGACGAAGAGTGATGGAGGGGCATGGTTTTTCATTGCGTTAGGCAAAATGCCCTGCTGCCTTCAACTGTCCCGACCTCACATTTTTTGACAAATTGGTTGTGAGGCTTTTACGACTGATGCACATATCGCAAAAATCATTTCTGCCAAGCTTCCTCTATGACCTGCCCGTGGGACATGACAAGCCCCTCCATGCATCGCTCTATCAAACCGAATCTTTCCAGGACAATGCAAATTATGACAAATTCCATCATCCTGCATTATGCGCTTTCCTGCTAATCTCCCTAATTCGAGAGAATCGGGGAGGGTCTCGCAGTTTCAGCTGAGGGGCATGTTGTCTGATTGAATGATGCTGAAACTGCAACCCTCAACCCCGTTCTTTCTCCCTTCCCAGCTGTGACCACCTCGTCTCTTCTGTCTTTTCATATTTTCTCCTCTTTTTGAGGCTACATCTCTTGGTCTGGCTGGTAATGGAAGCACTAGCTCAACCTGGGCACAAAAGAATTATGTCAACACAAAGTGCTATGGCCCAACCATTAAAGTGTAACTGTCACTAGTGGTGACGTTAAGCAACTCTGTGTGTGTGCAATGCAATGTCTATTCTGCAAGAGACAGTGTGAATGTCCAAAACAAGTCAGCCTGCAACCCAGGGACATGAAGCCTCTGTGTCCACATTCAAAACATCCAGTCAAACACACACACACAAACCCTCTATTCCTTGCCCTGCTGCTACTCTGCTGCTTGTAATGGACACCACATGTAGTTCAGTATCCACAAATAAAAGATGACTAACAGAAGGAACAAAAAATGAAAGATAGAATGAACAAGACAGTGCAGAAAATGCACAGGAGAGCAAAAAGAGATGTATTCCCTTCTCATCTCAACAGATGGCAGTATGGCTGCATTAAAAAGGCAATGCCATTCATACAAAGTCCACTCAATCCATGGACAAGCTGGCTAGACAGCATTGAAGTCTTTTTGGATTTTCTTCTTTTTTCCTTTTTTTTTTTTTTGCAAAGTCAAAATGTTCATCTAAATAAGCCACAAATTCCACCAGAGGAAAGGCAGGAATATGGATGAAGGAAAATTTTGGAAAAAATAAGGAAAATAGTAAATGGTATAACAAATTGTTGGGGGTTTCTACACGTGTGTCATTCTTTATTAATTCTCATCATCAAATACTGAAAATCCAATGAAGCTGAAAGGTGTTTATAAAACAGTAGAAAATAAAATAAATCTAAAAAGTAAGATTTTCTATTTAAGAATTCTTTGTTTACACTTTGAAAAATGCATACATTTGCAACACTATAAATGTGTACCAGAGATAATAACATTCTCACTATGGCAAACTGATAAAATACAATGTGCTGAATATGTATTGAATCCCTACTGAAAAATAGAGCAAATATTAACAATTGTGCCAGAGCACAAAATTCAACTCAATAAATTTTGACATGAGGAAAATATTGTGTACTCTATATTATACTGAATGAGCTCTTACCCTGAGCATCTTTACTTCATTACATTACCTAGACTCACGAGGTTTAACATCCCCTTACATAATAAATCCATAATATCAATAATAAATATATATTAAAAGTGAACATGCTGATCTGTCCGCAGAAAAACCAGGAGACGGTATATTATTCATCTGCAGCAGTTTTTTCCTCAGTGAAGTGTGCTTTGATGACAATGGTTTTTGAAAAATGAATGACCCGGGTTAAAAGTTACTACTCCTAAGAATTGCTCCATGTGAAATTCATGATGAAGCGAGTGGCCAAAAGTAAATGGAATGTAAAAGCTGTAACACTCCTAAAAAAAATCCCTTAATAAATGAAGACAAAATGGCCATGCTAGAACACTTGTTGTATGTGGATTTAATGACCGTTTCTAGCCACAGCAACTTAAAGAATCGCAGAAAGATAGGAGAGCGTAATAACTCTAGAAATCATCTAAAAGATCACTTTCCTAAAGCTACAGCACAGTGCTCTACAGCAGACAGTAGGGGAATCTGCTGCAGTAACAAACCATTTCTAACCGCCTTTCAGTCTGAGTTGGTGACAATTAATGCTGTAAAACCTGTATTTAGTAACACATCAATCATGTTTTCTCTTTGTTACTTATTCTGTGCAAACAAACCACTCTATTAATAAAATGCTGGACGTTTTTTTTCCAACTCTGTATGGCTGATAGCATACATACATCAAAAATATGAAAGCATAATGCATTTTTTTGCCTATCTGCCTATGTTTAATTAAATTCTCTTACTGCTTGATCACTTTAAGATCATTTTAATGTCTCTGTGTCTATTTTTTTGGATAAACCACGGCTATGGGTAAAATGTTGAAAAGCTAGGAGGGGGTTACATTTTTCCTTCCACTGTTCCCTATTAGTTTCTGCATGTCACCACAACAGTATGTCAGAGACCAGGCCCCTGTATTGTTCTGTCTGTATTTGCCACATGTGTATATTTCAGAAGAAGCATCTTCCAGACCTTCCCTATCTGTGTGTGTGTGTGTGTGTGTGTGTGTTTGTAGGCCCTGTCAGCTATGCCCTCTCGTCACTGCAGGGGGAAGAAACACACCCGGGCAGCTCTGAATATAGTGGCTAGTTACCATAGTAATGGGATGGTCATACGTCTCTCCTTTCTTAGACAGTGATGGGAGTGGACAGAACACGCCGCTATGCTTTTTATCTATGCATTTGGTATTCAGTTATTTCATTCCACAAATAAAAAGCCAAGCCACCCCACCTCTCCTCTCTCAGTATTCAAATAGAGGGGTAAAATGGGAAGTAAATAGTTGGATATGGGGTAATAATTCACACATGGGAGTACAAATAACGATGTGTTTTGACTGAGTGTTTGTAATTGCAATTGTAACAGCTCCAGTGTCTTGGCAGATATCTGAAGTGGTGGGATCTTTACATGACGCTTTTCAGATGCCTTCTTGATGTCTCTGAACCATTCACCCCTTTACAGCTCATCAGCAGTGACAAAGTGAGAGGCAAACAAGCTCGCACATACACACACACATACACACACACTCATGTACCATGTGGCTCTCTCAAATTAAAAACCATTTATCAAATAAAATCATATTATAAATCAGAACTGATTACATTCATCTACATTCCATTAAATGTTCTAATTACTTAATGCTTTTTACATAGAGAGCAGACAAGAAATTTGCAGATCTGTGGTGAGAAAAGTGGAAGACTTTTGTACAGTTCTAATGCTGACCATTCAGTAGAGACACCAGAGACTTCCCAGGCTTCCCAGGTAATTAACCATGGTGAAGTGGTATATCTCCACCAATGTGTACACGTACACACATGACATATTTATATATATATATACATATATATATCTCCACATCATTCAGTATGTAAAAGAGGAAGAGGGACGATGGCTGTGGCTACCATGCCCCTGCTTCCCATGGCTTGTTGACATGAACCAAGGCAGTCAGGCACCAATAATACATGAAGAGCTGTTCAAAGGCAATTAGGATCAGTTGTCAGGGCCGGGCCCATTAATGAGTGGGAGTGTGGCAGGGGCCGGGGCAGAGGCACAGCGCCGGCGTACGTGGCCGCTTGAGAGTCGATGCACTCTGACAGATCCAGTCCTTCCCCTGTCCTCGCCTGGTACAAGCTGATACCAGCCTGTCCCCACGTGGTGCTGCAGCAGCAACAGCGCAGAATAATGTAGCAAAGAATGCACTGACTCCTGAAAATGACCAAAGCCGTGGCAGGTCAGCTGCTATGAGGTCACAGCAGGACAGAAAGGGAGGGGGGACTATTGGGTTGGGGGTTGAGAGGAACATAATTTCCTCTGCTGCAGTCTAACACTTCCCATAAAACTGCCCCCTCATCAGATTAAAAAGGTGGTCTGATTAGACCTTTCACATACATGTGCACACATTTGGAGGCACCCACATACAACAGCTCCAGTCCTGTCCCACACAGATATACATCTTGGCATGCAGAGGAGGGGGAAAGAAGTCCCCATTTTTGCATACAAGACAGCATTGTTGTGGGTACATAGACCATATGTCAACAAATGTTTAGTTACTGATGGTTTGAGATAATGTGCTCAATTGCCCATCCTCTTTGTCTTTGCATGCATCTTTATCTATTTGCATGCCACTCAATGTGGTTTGAATGTTGTATACCTCTCCTGTCAGACATGAGTGCGTCACAGTGAGTCACCTGTGACTCACTGCAGTGCATTTTAATGACCAAACCAGTTTACCCTGTCAAACAGTCAGGCCCTATCACAAAGAGCACACAGGTGTATGTGTGTGTATGTGTGTGTCTGCGTGTGTCTTGGCCTCGGGGCATACAGCCGACATGCCATTGCGGTAAGGACTTACTGGGTTTGATCAGTGTGTTTCATGTGTGTCCAGTTCAAGCGAAGACAGTTGACCCCAGTGTTTTGGTAGGATGAGTAAAGCCTACAGAGACAGACTCAGGTGATGTACAGAGAAAGGAACTGAATCAATGCACACTGGGGAAAGGCTGTGAGGTGAAGCCTCAGACTGTCAGTCAAAACCTTCCTGGCTCTCTCCAGACAAAAGGTTCAACCCATTGCACACAGTTCAGGCATTCAGGAGAGGAAACAACCAGCCTATTCTACTTATGTCTTCAGTGAAATGAAAAGAAAAAACAAATCTGTGTTAACATCCTCCACTGCAACAAGGAGCAAGTAACAACACGTACTGAGGAACACCGTAGTTTTGAGTAGCCTTCAATCTCCCGACTCCTCAAACCGCTGAGCCTTCAAGACCTCATTTTTCATCGACTCAATTACTCAACAACTGTTCCGCTTCTGGCCCCACCCCTTCCTCACTGCCTCATCTCCCCTCCTCCTTGGCTGAAAGTGATTATTTGTTCTTTTATTAAAGTTGATAACATCCCTTGCATTGTCTGAGTGTGCACGCTAGAGAGCCGCCCCTACTGTTCTAGCCTCCAGCGCTTCGTATTATTGGTGCATTATTTCACGCATGCCCTCCTCTTTTATCAAGCGCTTTTGAAGTAATGTTAATAGACTAGAAAATTGAGACATTTATGAAGTATGGGCCGTGTTTATGAAAAAATCCATAAAGTATGACAGGGGAGAGGTGAGATAAAAGCAAGGTTTTAATAGATTATGGCAAACAGGGGAGAGGCGTCAGAAGCTGACAGGCACCTCCTCCGAGATCCCTCATATTTTATGGGATTAATTTTGTTATATTAGAAATGAAGTTAAATGTCCTAATTAATCTGTTCATGCTGCATGGATACCTCCCTGAACGCAGATGCACGCACACACTCAGTTTTTTGGCTAATTACTCTTCTGTGGTAATTGAGGTAGATGTATTCTCTAGATGTAAGCTGAGGAAGTTTGGGGAGGTGGGGGGATGTTTGATGTGATGACGGTGGGGGGCTGCTGAATTGTGCATGTTGGCTCTTTTACAGTAGAGAAACATTCTGGGTGAGAACAACAAACCATAAAACTAGAGCACTTAGCTTAATTTCTGCCATTCATCACTAAAATTTTTGCTTTCTCACTCACCACACTAGCTCATATTTAACTGTCAACCTTTTGATTGTTCACCATAAAGCAGGGCTGCTATCTTTGCAAGCTCATCATGTACTGTTTGTTTGTCCTACTATATATCTGATGGAAAACACTGTAACATATCTGTATGTTTCTTTACAAAACAAAAATGGAGAATGTTAGATAAAAATATAGATATTTTGTGGGGTGCGTTGTGAGCTAGTAGTCTTAGATGACCGCAAAACCTGGGGATCTTTATCAAATTGCATTTCCTGTCTCATGTTTCCTGTCACTCTGTACTGTCAATTAGTTTAAAATGTCCTTAAAGTAATTTAAGGACACCTTTGATAGTATTCCCATTATAACACTTTATTGGCTAAAATAAAAAATCTAAATGAGGCAGAGGAATGAGAAGGGGAAACTTCGAAATACAGTCTCTTTCTGCCTCTACATGGGTGGCCCAACCTCACTGTGACTCAGCCTGACCTCTGAACTTTTCATCAAGAAGGTCAAACAAAGTTGAGCTCATTGTTTTAAGACATTAAGACTCCTGTGAGGAGATTATTCAAATTCTACCACCCGCCACAGCACACTCCTCCCTTTGACGCTAATTGGCCACGTCAGATCCATTTCCCTCCTGATGCCTCACAGTCCACTTTGACAATTTTCAAAATCCAATGCAAATCCTATCGCAGGCTTGTGCAAGAAAGTCTTCCACAATATTGACTGTCACTCACAATTAGGGGAATGAGGCAAGGGGTTAGTGTTCACCATCAACCTGAGGCTAGTGCAGTCAGCTCCCAAAACACACCCCGCAGAATCTGATCAGTGAGTATAATTTCTCTGCAAATATCCCATGGGTGAACCACTTACCTTAACAGGAAAGAGGAGATGTTTAACAACCATTCAACTCATAGTCTTTCTATTCAGACCTGGTTTGGCTATTGTGTTTGCCTCTGTCAATGTGGCTCCAAAGGGAATGTAATGGAACAAGCAGCATTAATCTAGATAGATGTGGGGAAAAAAAAACTGCAGTTTGAGGCTCCTGTGACTTTAGTAAATGATAGGTCAATT
This sequence comes from Pempheris klunzingeri, assembly GCF_042242105.1. Lineage (NCBI taxonomy): Eukaryota > Metazoa > Chordata > Actinopteri > Acropomatiformes > Pempheridae > Pempheris > Pempheris klunzingeri. Next base: position 15,821,366 of record NC_092024.1, on the reverse strand, counting down.
TTTTCCATCTGGCAACTCATAAGCGTAATCGTCTGTCATTAGTACAAATGGATTTCTGTGTAAAAATGTGGAACATTGCTGGCTTAAGAAACAGGCCCATGCTCTTTTTTCCTGCTATTATATTAATGCAAAAGGATTGTTTAAAAGCTCCTTCTAAGAAACAACTGACAGAAAATGCAGTAATAACTTTTATTTATTTTAAAAGCATGCCATTACTTGGCTTTTGTTATGATGAGAGAATTTGTTTTGATATTTTGTGACAAAAACTGGATGTCTGAGAGCAGCATTTGTTCATAATGGCTTGATTGATGTAATAAAACAGTGAAATGTCTTATATCTTAATTAGGTTATGCAAAGTATGTCTAAAACAAATGACAGCGAAATTTGCATTTGCATTTATCTCTGATAAAAAAACAGCAAAACAAGACAATTCGTGGCAAGAACTTTGATTCTACTGCACACACCAATGATCTATCAGACTGCAACTAGTATGTATTACCATGAACCTCCAAACACATGTCAGTCAGGTACGGAACAACGTGACATAATGTAAAAACAAAGCATAAATTAAATAAATGATTTTGTCTATATGGCTTGCGGCTCTAACTTAAACTAGCAGCATATTATACATTAACATACAATAACACATGAGGCCCCCCAGCTTTGACAACATAAAGGTTAACTAATTCTTAAAATCAAATCAGATCTGAATGTGTCAGCTTGCCAGTCCAAGTCGACATTCAGTCAGCTTGCCATTCCCAAGAGCTGAAGCTGAAAGACATGACAAGCCAGGCACATAGATGAATAGATGGATGGAGATTGAAGTTCCAGCACCCATCACGTGCCAATCCCTAATGCCGTTCCTCTCTACCTCCACCAGTACCAGCCTTCACAGCAGAGACTGGCTGTAGTCAAATCCTGCAGGGCCAGAATGCCATGTTCTGTCAGTGCCCACGTGCTCGCTCTCAAACCACTGGATACTTGTCAAAAGAATACACTCCCAATAGAGCTGAACATTGGTCATTTTATAACCCTGTTTGACTATAGCATATTCAAATGGCTAGCATCACTATGCTTTATGATATTCACAAACCAGAACCAGAATCATTGATCTAAGGCTACTGTCATTTGATATCTATTTCCTCCATTATGTCATAAGTCACTGAACCCAAAGAACTCATCACAAAAACGATCACATTCTCTGGACATACTTAAGATCACAAATTCTTTTTTTAATCATTTCAGGTTCAACCCCCTTCCAACCCCCTTGTATCGCTGGATCCTTCTTTTAATTACTATTTTTTTCCACAGACAGTGAATGTGAAAAGCTTCAGGTTATTTGGTCACACACAGCAGCTTTTCTGTGCCTGTTGTTGCCAGAGCCCTGTCGCTACGGTGTCCCACGGCAACAGTCACCCAGGAAAATCATCATTAAGATGGAGTCAGTGTGGTACTGGAGACAGGAGGGGTGGCACTGCATGCTTGCTCACAGCAAGGGGGTAATTGTATCAAATCCCTAGCTGCATTGAAGAGTTGTTAATACCTTTTTGATCAAATTAAGTCATTGCAGCGTGGAGGAGGAGCAGATACACTGAGAGACGACGCAGGGGTCATATGAAACACCATGTACAGCTCTGAGCAAGCAAACTCCTCTCATTGTTTTCTAAAATTGGTTCGGATATGAATGATCATTAGAGGAATGAGCGATTAGACTGTTTTCCAGAGGCAATAGCACACGGCCACAGCTGACTTAAATTTCATGTCTCAATGAGACTCTATTGAGGAAATCAAACAGTCCTGGCATGTTAAAAGCAAACCTGACTCTGTAGGTTACATCCCAGGAATCCAACCTGCACAAGATCCTCTGAGCTTCGGTGACACACTGGTGAGATGTGCCGTCAAGCTCTAAACGAATGGCTAATCCACACATGTTCTCACTCACAGACGGATTTGGCTGCAGGATCAAGGACAGTGTGGAGGAGATGGACACTATCCTTGTTGACAGTACCTTGACAAGTGTAATCCCATATAATACACACTGGGTAAACAAAACACCAAGCCAACCGTGCAACCACAGCCCACATTTCCTCTGCTCTGCCTTTGAATTCGGCATTCTTTCTGGGTTTGAAACAATATGAAAGAAATTCGATTTGTAGTTTTACAAACAAGTGCAAAAATAGATACACACTGCCCACTATAACAGGGATACATATTTGCGTGTGTACATAAAAGTAGTAATGAGAACAAACTATCACACAAAGCAACAATCACATGCATCTGCACGCATGCATCTATACGTAAACAGAGACAACAGGGATGCACTCAAAAGTGTTGCACGTGATCTGAGACACTTGCATTGCTTTTGTAGGAGTCAAGCACAACAAAGTATCATGACAGAAAAGAAAATAATGTTCCTTGCATTTGGTTTAGCCCCTCAGACAAGGGATTCAGTGGAAGATGTTTCACAATAATTTACAATCAGTAGCCAAACAAGTAATGTCAAGAATGGGGTTGAAATGTACAGAAAATGATGAATATAAAATAAGAAATGAACTTAAGAAAATGAAATAAAGAAACATTTAGCTGAATAATCATTTGTTAATTAGCAGAACAACATTCTTACTTATGTGGCCATCACCAAACTTGAACTACCTTCTCCTGCTCTGGACTGTGGAGCCTTACCCTGAGCGCCTGGCTGTAGGGCCCGATGTTTGCTGGGGCCCAGTGGGACAGGCTCTGGACATGCAGTGCTTCCCTCCGGTGGCAGGAACCATCCTCACAGGGTTCGGTCCAATCATGGAGCAGACAGTCCATCTGCAGCAGCTGACCGGCAGGTAGAGGAGCCTGGACACACACCCTTCATGCAAAAGAGGGGAAACCTGGAGTTAATGCTAGAGTAATAATTGAGAGTAAAAAAAATTGAGCAGAGAAGCAAATGCTCTAGAGTTTGAAAAACAGGAGAAAAGGTCTGTATGTGTGTGTTTGCACCTTTACCTTGCTGGGGGATTTATGCCAAAGTGTTCCTTATAGACTGCGTTGAGAGGAGCAAAGTCTTCCATGCACCTCACATACAGGTGGACCAGGATAATATCTTTCATTGTCCAACCTCTGCTGTCCAACTCACCTGAACACAAGCATCACATTATACTGTAACTCACTGTAGTGTAGCATATTGTACATTCTGGTTTATATCCAATGTTTTTTCAAGTTTACACAGGCATAATGGTAGGTTTGTGACTAAAAGGAAATGTTGCATCTACCCTCAGCAGATCCTTGATTGTAACTGGTCACCAATTTCATGCAATTGATTCTTGAAGACTCATGTTTTTGGTCTGGTTTTGCATTCTAGTTCTATTTTTCCTGTTTGCTTTCCTCTTGTTTTGAGAAAATTAAGACTACTGTATCTACTACCACTGCAACAGACAAGGATGACAGTGAGCACATACTCATGGAGTCTAAGTCAGTGCTCAGACATTTGCTTGTGTGAAAGTGTCAGGCTTGCAGCTGTGCTATATCTACATAGTCAGTCTGTTAAAACAGTCATTGCAGTTATAAGGTGGATAATTTCAAAGTTTTTCTGACATTGAAGCTGCTTTAAAGTGGTAATGGTGTTTGTCCCCTTCTGTAAAGTGCAGTCTAACTTAGTATATGTGCACATTGTGGGCTTTGGATGCAAACGCAGGAACAAGGGCTCAAAGCAAAGCCTTTCTCCCTACAATCATTTGAAAGAGCTTCAAGTTTGTTTTTCCTTTGCCAACACTAGCGTCTCAGACTACTTCACCCTCATACAAAGAGGTTGTTCATTAAATATTAACTTGTTTAATATTGTCTCTGCACTGTGAAGGCTGTTCAGCCGAGCACCACGATAAACATTAAATATGCTTTTCATCTTTCGCTCCTCTTTCTCCATCAAAAAAGAGAAAGAGAAAAAAAAGACTCAGATACACTGTAAAAGCATGCACTTTTAAACTTCTGCAGGGCAAAAACGATAACCCACCCAACATGACTGCACTGTGTGTCTGAGTGTGTGTGTGTGTGTGTGCGTGTGTGTGTTTTAGAAGAGGCTTGGTTTGGGTTAATTTAAAGTGCTTTGTCCTTGTTTGGTGGCCAACTTGCCATCCCATTCTTGTGACTGACAGAGTCTCTGACACACAGGGTTTTGCCTGCTGGGTTGACAAGCACTTTTGAATAAGAACGACTTCTCAAGCTCTGCCACACCTCCTCGCGCGTCTTTGGAAAACACAGCAAGGAGAAAGAAAGACACCCAAGGGACAAAGAAGTTTTCCCCATATGTTTTTCTCTATTGTATTTGGCTTCAGTTGGGGGTGTAGTACAGTAAGCCCTGCAGAATCTAATACACTGGGCTGCTTAAATCATCCCTGGACAAAGGAATTCTGTATGATCCCCCCTTGATCATATCAAAGTTTTTTATTTGATCATAGAAAACATGACTTATTGAAAGTTTGGTTTACTTGCGAGTGTCGTTCTGTGTGCCTTTTGCTTTGCCAATTTCAAAGAGGCAAAAAATCATTTTAGAGTAGACTCTGAGCAAGGAGATATTTAAAAGCATGTCCACAGCTCTGGTACACCATGTTTTTCAAAACTGTTCACCCTCTTTGCTCCTTCTCTCCCTCACACTTTCTCTTACTTTGAAGCTGTGTGAAAGCAGCCCGTGTCTGGTCCTGGATCCCAGGCTCTTGGCTGTGGAGGCCGTTGATGCCAGAGATCCACTGATAACCTCCTGAGCTTCTTGGTGAGCAGGATGGAGGGAGATCTGCAGGAAGAAATACAATAGCATAAAAAGGGAAGAGGATTAGCAGGTTTGGATTTCCATGAGTGCTTTGTGCAGTCAGCACTGCAAACGGTTGGTTCAATGCTTGCAATGCTTGATTAAGACTTTTAGATCACACAAAATGGGCAAGTCATTTTTTTAGCTTTTATAACCAGGGCATATGCTGTATGAAAGGTAATTCATGCATTGGTAGTTTATGGCAAAGGAGGAATGAATTCAGAGACTGTCACAAATACACTGCTGAACTGACAGGTCTTGTCAAACAATCACTCAAAAATACTAGCATCATGATGCTGGCCACATGACACAGATCCAAGGAGCACACACAACACACAGATATCATCTGACACACTCCCATAAACACACACTCAAGCATGCGTGTCAGCACGTGCATGTTTCACCATAAATGAATCTCACCGTGGCCCCGCTGACAACTAAGGTCACTATTTGATGTAAATTCTTGCTGGTTGTCTTCAGCTTGATCAGCATATTCCACCTCTTCAGTCATCTTGTCAATGGCGTTCTGGCAAGGACAACTACCATGGGGCAAAGCTCTCGCCACCACATCCTGCAATAAAGCACCACAGGGAATACATTAGGCCAAACGCCCACCAAAGAGCGCTGAGCCTTTTGCAAAGACAGACAAAATGCTGTATAATTAGCCAGCCTTTTCAAATACCCCACCAAGTGGGCTGTGTGTGTCAGTCTTTCATGACAAGGGCCCAGACACACATAACTTCAAGGTGAATGAATATGAAACAACATGCTAACATATTCGCGGTTCAGGCGAATAGGGAGTGGTGTTTTCTGATACTGTAGATTCAATCATGCTGGCTGTCAGTCAAAACTCATGACTGGATGGGTGAGACATGTTTTGGATTTCACCAGTTTTTTCTTCTGTTTACTTATACTTTGCCTCTACACTCTGCTACTTCTTTAAATAACAAATCATTACCATTCTCTAAGGCATACATATTACCTGCCAAATCCTGCTGAGGCGTCACACATTTAAATAGATATTTCATATTTCCTCAACGCCCCCCTCACCCAGCCCAACACTCATTCACCCCCCTCATCTGCTGTCAACTGCATTAGGCCATATGATAATCAAATTAATTATACTTCATCCCCTCTCTCCTGGCCAGCATGAAAAATAGCTTGACTAGCATTAACGGAGGGCAAATGATGGTGGTCCATCCCCACCCCCTGAGCCCGGTGCAGTTTCCTCTAGTGCTGGTGTCACCGCAGATCTGTCACCCTGACGAGAAGAGCTTCAGAAGGCTGAACCAGGGCAGGTTCTCCCCTGGTTGCCCCCCATCCTCCCCTCCCCTCTCCTCGCAGGCCCTGGATCTCCCTGCTCTTCCCCCAGCAACCTAGGGGGGGCTACTGGGGCTGTGAGAGTGTGAGAGTGTGTGAGCGTGCATGTGTTTGTGTGATGGGGGTGGGCGGTGTGGGGAGTGAAAAAATATATAGCTGTAGGGAGAGAGGCTGCAGGGTCACGGAGGTTGTAGGATGGGGGTATGTTTTCTGTCCATAACAGTCCCAGCCCCCATCCAAAACACAGATATACACACACACACACACAAGGCTGCATAAAAACAAACACAAACTCAAATGTACACATTATTATGTGACATGCAAAGAAACACACGTGCAAATCACATGCTTAACTTGGGGGCATGTCGAACTGCAGGCGAGTGGCATCCCTCCGTGTAACCCTGATGCTCTTAACTCGCTTCCACAAATATAACAGCATACGAGCAGCACATCCTGTCTCTAGGAATACTCTTCAGTTAGTAGGTGTCTTATTAGACCAGACAATTTGAGAAATTAAAAGCACACATAATTTAGGTCAGTGTCTCCATCACACAATTTTTGTCAATAATTTAAGGATTATAAAGTTGTCTGCTCTTGCAGGGAAAGCAAAATGTTTTGAAGTGACACCCTTCTTGTCTGTAAAGCCCCATTCAGCTCCTTCTAATATACCAAAAACCAATTCCTACTGCCTCCCTGCAACCCCCGCCCGTGTCCGCTTAGCCAGCTACCTGAATGCAAAGCGCCTTAATGTGAGCAGACATGTTTATTAAGCTGGGCCTAGTTTCAGGCTGCAGTGAATATTGCAGATGTCAAAGTAGGCCATGTGGGGCTAGAGGAGAGACAGAGAGGGATAAAGGGAGAGACCGAGAGCAAGAGTGTGCAAGAGGCCCTCTGGAGGTTGATCTGAACCCTGCCCTACAGTGATGTGTTTCTCTTCTGCTCGACAAAGTTATCAGACACCAAAAGGTTTTGTTCTTGTATTTGTTTTGCCCTCAGAGTGCTTTTAAACTAATCAACCCCAAAGCATCTCAAACTTTTGTAGTAAAATGATTTATTCAGCATTGAACAGCATTGATGGTATTTGTAAAACAAGTTACGCTCACGGATTCCTTCTGAAGTTTGACTCACGCTGTCTTTGCTCTCGGTGTGCATCTCGGTGAAGCGCAGGTAGCCAACTGGAGCAAAGGCGTCTGCCGAATGGATCACTGTCTCCGCTGCATCACTGCATACACACACAGAAAACTTTTACATACAGCCGTGCTGGCATCTCTTTACAAACTTACAGCAGCCACATTCTGAAACCAGAGTAACTGAGATCTACTACAGGCATATTCTTCTACGATTATATTCCTTTACTCACATAACTATCTTCTTTTTGAAGAGAGGGCAATCAAGGGTGAAGGTCTCATATTCACCCCCTTCTCCACAAATATGAACGCCGTACTTCTGGGAGAGCTAATCAGTGGAAACAAAACACCCTATTAAAATACTTTGAAACCCACTCAATTTCCATCATTTCACCTACATTTCTAGTTTATAGACTAGAAATAATTAGAAATAACGTGTTTTACATTACTAGAACGTCTTTGTGTTCAATTTAGAGGTGTATCATTTTTGACCCCCACTTTAACAGAAGACTAAAAAACTATTTTAACATTGTGATAAAACCAGCAAGAATATGACTGGTGTGACTGGGATATTTTCTCATTTAAATAAGATTTAAGATTTTGAACGACTTTAAACATGAACATCAGGTAACCTGACTGTGAGCAAAAGATGTACTCGTAGAAGTACACGGAAGTACTGCAGTCAATAGTGTGAACAGGGTGGCAGAGTATCTACCAGTCTGTGACCTGTTTCAGATAGGGCTCCATGTCAGCCAGAGGTTTTCCTAAGTGCTTCTCTGGATCCAGGCCTGGCACACAGTGACACACAAACACAAAAACACACACACAAACACCATTTCACATAGACACACGTATGGAAAGAGAGAGAGAGAGAGAGGCCTGATTAGGAAAAGAGAACAGTGATTGAAGATGACAGGCGGGGAGGTTTACGGGCAGTCGCACAAACGCACACGTAAACCTGCACCCTGGATCTATTTGTTTGACTTTGCAAGTAGTGTACACAGATCTCTCCGGGTAAGGGCAACAGTTTTCAATTGCTGGCCGCAGACCCCCCACGCCCCCTCGCCCGCCACCCCCTCATCTAGTTCCCTTTGAGAACATAAACTCTGGAAAGAGATCTTGTTTATTTGCCTTTTCCCTCCCCTTCCCCTGAAATGGTGCATGGAAGTGACTCACAGGCATGGGAGAGAAAAGAGGGAGGGGAAACAAGGTTGGAGGAGAGCTTTGTATGAATACCCAGTGGTGCCACACTCCTAAAATACAAGCTCACTGCCCCCTCACTTGCTAGACAACCCCCACCGCCCAACAAAACAAGTAAAATGAACCAACCAAGTCGACTTTTAGAAAAAGAGAGAAAAACAACCCGTGGCCATAACCTCCTGCCCTTTTAATAAGATACCCAAATCTAAAGCATAGCTTTACTCAAAGTTTAGCACTTTGATCAGTCCTATTTAGGGATTATGTACATATTAGCAGGAATAAAAGGGTGTACTTAAACTATGAACACTTGACTCGGCTAGTTGAGCGTCCAAGGCTTTTGCTCTTTCGTGACAATAAATCGCATGCCTGTACCTGATGGCACTGTGCTGGCCTCCATCTTACCCTGTAAACATCTCCCTTCACAAAGAAAGTGCAGCCTAAATGTTTGTACTGTGCATTCTTCTCTGTTCCAACAAAAAGAAACATGACTCCGAATACCTGCTGATTTATGCAAAGAATAGAGGAGTAAAAACTTAAACGTAAAGTACCAAATTCTAGGCGTACAACATCTGATTGCTATTGAAAAATATGAGGGAAAAGTTACTGGAACCGAACAATTACATCTTAAAAGCCGCTGGCTAGGCTTGCCTTATTCTCCAACATTTTCCATTTCTCTGTTCTGTGGCTGCCTATTAATTGATTGACATAATCATTAACAAGTTACTGATGACCTATACACTGTGACGTGCAGTTGTGACAGCAATGCCATCGCAATAAAATACATTTGCTGAATTGTCCTTACTAATTTCTCTGAAAATCCAATATAGCTCCTCTATTCCAAGGCGTCACGTGGGCCCACACATCGGTACGTTCGTGTGCTTAATTGAAGGAACAAAGTTAATCGTAATGTGAGAATCTCTCCTCTCTCATGGCCTGACAACCTCAAAGGTTAATGTGTCATCCGTGGACCCCATAGGGAGCAATGGATGGTAGACAAGAGGAAAGGGGAGAGGAGATGTGAAGGAAGGATGTCGCATCCCATCCCAGGTTCATCTCCTAACTGTGACTCTCCTCCAGGCCCTGGTGGTCCGGCGCTACAGGGGAGTGAGGGAGGGCCACAGTGGAGGGAGGGAGGGTAGAGAGCGTGGAGGGAGAGAATGAGGAGGCCCTTATTCTCTTCCCAGGGGATCTGTGGTCTTAATTAGTGTGAGAATATCTAATCTCAACATCCTCTCATCTTAACCCTGCCACAAAGGTAATAAGGAGAGAGAAAAAAAAAGCATTAAAATTCAATCCCATTTAAATATCCTCTTTAATTAGTCATGCCTTTTAACAAATTTTAATAATTGGCTTCAAATTGCTGAGGGGATGCCACTTTTTTTAATATGTTCATTAACTTCCCTCCTCTTAAATAATATATGCAACATGATTTGATATTTACAAGGAGGGAAGAGGACGATGGATATCCAGGAAGACAGGAGTGAGTGATAAAATGATACAAGGATGGCATTAACGTGAAGGCATTTCTCCCAAGACCACTTAGCACTTGTATGAGTGTTTTCTTAATTGATGTTCCAGTCGACTTAAGGTTACTGAAACCATTTGGAAATGAGGATAGTTGGAATGAGCTCGCACTTGTACGATACATGCTTTGAGAAGTCTTTGAGTAGCCACCGGTGTGAGTCTTCAGCGATCTAACACCACTCATTTGCATGATCTTCACATCTCTGTCTCCTCTGAACCTGTTTTACAACTTGACCTAAACCCAATTACCTAACCTCATTATGCCACATTAAACCCAAATAAGCCCACAAGAAGCTGCCATTAGTCTGCCGCCAGAGACAGCAAGACCGCACTTTGGAGCGAGACAGGAGCTTCCCTAAGAGAGACTGAGAGGAATGGCTCTCCTTTAAAAGGGGCTTTTTACCACGTATTACCCTATAAAACTCCAATTAAATTCAGTGAACTTTAAAACCATCGAGTCTTGTAATGAGGGACAGCATTTTTTTTAAAAAACCTTGTTGACATTTGGGTTGAAATTACCGAAGAATAAAAAGTTTACCAGGAAACCAAGAGTGAGTTTTTATATTGGGAAATGAAAAAACTGTAAAAAGCTATGTTTAAAACTTCATGCAGAGCATCATGAGTCACAATAGACTTTAACCATAAAGCAGTAATCTTACAATAGCAAGTGAAATCTGGGTAGCCCTTTGATTCTTGGACCAAAAGGCAAAGCTTTCAGATAAAAAAAACATAACTGTACTTCCTTCTAAAGTCTCTCAGTTCTGCCCTTACAGAAGTCAATCGCAATTATTTCCAAAGCTCACTTCAGCTTTAATTCTTTGTAATGATCATGATTGACTTTTCCTACCTTGAAGAGGTTGATTCATGTAAACCCACAGCAGCGAGCTACCTATTTAATTGAAACTGCTTGTGATTTTGCTTACTGAGCCTAATGCTAAATTAAAAGGTGGGAGATTCTAGATACCGTCTGAGCTGAGCTGAGCGCAGTATCTCAGGCATCCGAGGGTTGTCTTAAGATCTGGCGTGCTAGCTGACAGCTCGGCTTTAATCCCTGCCTTCAGAGAGAAAAGGCAGAGAAAATTGGATTCACGATGTGTAACATTTTAGCCTTTAAATGGATGAAATAAGCATCTCCTCCCAACTAGGTGAGCTGCATCAGCCTTTAAACAACACTCTCAAAGACCCCCGCCAAAACAATAGCTGTTCACTATCACCTAATCTTTGCAAGAGAGAGAGTGAGAGAGAGAGAAATACAGAACGGAAAAGAAGAAAGAAGAGGAGGGAGGCGGCACGGTACAAAGGATGATAAGATTGAGGTTATATGTGAAATTTGTCAGGCTCTTATCTGAAATTCAGTGTCTGTGAGCAGAATAATAGGCAGCATGAACTGTGTAGCAATCACATCAGATGAAATCTTCTCAGTCCAACAAATCGAAAAGAGAAACTGGGAGTGCTTACCTCCAATACAGTGCTTAACCAAACAACTTTTACTTGTGCAAATCAATTTAGTTAGAGAGAAATTCTCTCCAAGGCCCATGCTGTCCATTTACTGTTTTAAGCTGATTCAGCTGAGCCTCATCTATAGTTACTGTTAAAAATCAATTAGTCCATCAACAGCAAATTACTCTGCCTCTATTTCGATGTGCAATTAATCTTTCAACACATTTTTCCAGCCAAAATGTCATTCTTTCAACATTCTTTCCTGTTTCTCCATTGTTGGAAATGCTATTCCTCACAATTTTCTTCAACTGATGTGATAATAAGCTGATTATATTTGGGTTTTGAATTGTTGATTTGGAAAAAAAAAGTGATTTGAGGACGCGTCTGTGGGCAATAGTAAAAAAAAAATCAGATGTGACTATTTTGGGAGATTTCATAAAGCAAACAATAGTTGCCGCTGTAATTGAGTTTGGAGTTGACTTAAGAATTTAATTCCATTTTTTCTCAATTTTGATGACCCGACTGGAGTTTTAGAACTGACTCAGCAGAGAGATAATGAACCTAACTGTAAGTAGTAGGTTAAACATGTGACCCAAGTTAAACTAATGTCCTAAAATCAGAAACAAGTCTATCATTCAACCTAAGTGCTTTAAAACATCCTTAAATGAGTAAGTAGTGCCTCAGAGCTTAATTGTGGCACATAGAGATGTCAATAACAGAACGTGAATTTATAGACTGAAATGACAAACAGTTAATTTGGCGTGGGTTAGATGACAGCACACTTAATTCCAAGAGCAAATTGCATCTTGTCTTTTTGCCAGACTGCTAATACAGAGTCTGATAGTGTCTGAAACCTCATGATCATTCTTCAGTCTTGTAAAAATATCGTCTGCCTGGTATTGCTTCTTTAAAAACATTCACCATATCTATGTACCTTTGGCACTATAGCTCACACATTCCTTTATAAACACTTGTTAATCAAAAAATACTGATTGTATTTTGCATTCTTTTAAGGTTTCTTTAGATACAGGAAGGAACGCTATTTCCATTGCCTTCCACATTGAATACATTTTCAGTATATTTCCTTTAATGTCTTTGAACATTAATTGTCCTTTAAGCATATATCAAATTATATTCTATGTCCTTAAGTGATCAGTGAAAACGAATCTGTGACATAGATTCCCATCTTCAGAGCAAGAAGGCTACGTTCGTGTGAAGGGTAAAAGATCATACGGTGATAAAAGGTTTTCCGCTGGATAGACCTTGATTTCACACATGCCAATTATCTCTGGAGCTGTGGACCAATTAACTGCTGAACCTGTGCCCTCACACACACCTGCACTAATCAATCAATTAACTAATTACATGAATATTTAATACGAGCTTTTGGAATTGCCAATTACCACGCTTAGCTCAAGAGACGCTGCATCGCAGAGAGACAGTTTCCCCAACAAAAATATGCACTTCCCTTGGAGAGAAATGCTTCTCTTGCTAATTAGAACCATTTTGTGACATTCATAGGCTTAGACTGAGATAGTTGAACTTACTTCACTACATGCAATTTGGCATCTTCAAAGGCTAAAATCCTCTTTCTCTCTTTCCCTCTTTAGGCTGCCATCAGCACACAAATGAACGCTTCTTGAGAATTCACTTAGAGGATCATCCTGCATTTGGACAGCTGTCTTTTCACTACAGGGATTTGTCATCAAGGAATATATCCTCCCTTAAGAAAGAACTTTTTTTTTTCCTTTTTATCCATTCACTGCTAATTTCCACCTGTCTTTCTGAGTGCCTAATGAAGGAATATTAATCTTGAATGACTTCTAACTATTCAGAGCCAACCAAAACCCATTTTATACTACCACACAATATCATAAGCCGTTTTGGCTGTCAGTTCAGAAGCAGACTTAACCTTTGCCCTGTGAGAGTTGTTTTTTCTCCTCATGAGGTCTGTACGAATAAATCCCTCCAAATCTCTTTCACTTGCTCTCTCTCTCTCACACACACACACACACACACACACACACACACCAAAGTCCACCAGGCACGCCCTACTGTCACCCAATCTCCCATAAACAGCACACCTCACTGCTCAGACCTGCTCCCACCAAAGCTGCAATTATATGAGTGCAGCCTAAAACGCCTTGGGCGCTTGCACCCCTTTTCAATTCTCCCCTTTCTAATTACCACTGCCTCGGGACAGGTGAGGAGTCAGGGCTGATAAGATCTTTCCTTTTTACCTGTAGTCAAAACACACACGCACACACACACGCACACACACACACACACAAACACCTACAGTCAGAGGCCAAGATACACACTCAAAGGCACCCGAGGTGATTCTCCTTTCTAATTATAATCTTCCAAAAAAATGTTGAGAATTTGCTTTTAGACAAAGTTGTGTTTAGAGTAGAAAGCTTGGCGGAGGCAGCTGGGTTACAAGGTGACTGGTCTATAAGGTGTGGAGTTGTTTTTGTGTGTGTTACTCCTGAGAAGTAACATTATGATTGATTGATCTAGTCACAAGTGTAACGGCAATAAAAAATATATTTTGACTGGTAAACAATAATTTTATAACCCTGCGAAAAAATCTGAAAAATATGGATTGTGACATCATCTCTCTTCTGACGGGCATCCCACAAGTTATATTATTGATTACTAGAAAGTCCTTTATCATGAGACCATTAAAAATGAGAAATGGGTCCAGCAAATAAAGTACTGAAGATAAATGGCTTGACAAATGCATTCCATGAGGGGTCATTTTAGCAGCATTGAAAGATATGCTGAATATCTTAAACACGCTGCTCAGCTCTGTGGGTCATCAGTCAGCCGTGGACCCCTTTTCGACTGATTGCTACCAAAGGTGATAACAAGCACTTAACAGCACGTAAACAGTGTCTACATGATGATCTATCGGCATGAGTAGTTTGAGAGTAAAAAGAACCGTTTGTAGCTGTAATTATCATTTATCACTGGCACAGTCAAAAGGGATCCGGCCTCACTGTCAAGTAGATACAGGTAGAGATCTTAACATCATGTACCTGTGAAAAGAAAAAGAAAACTTTTTTTTTTAAACTCTCTCCTGTTATTCAGTAATCTGATCTTCCTGTCCTCGGGCTCCAAAACAGGCAGGTAGAGAGCAGTGACACCGCATTAACCTCTTCCCTCAGTGCTGAAGCAGTTGAAAAACGTAAATGAGAGATTTTAATCTTCGCTTCACGGACCGTGTATTCTGAGCTATGCATGAGCAGAGAATGCAGTGTTTCTCTCGCACAATAGGGACATGCGTCTCTTATTGACAGGTTGCATTAATGTGCGGGGCAATCACCTGTGATTATTTCTCAACTGCCAACCCTCCCTCCTCCCACCCACCCAATACCAGTGCGCACTTCCCTCACACCTCCTCCCTCTGTGCCTCTTATCTTTTCATATTGTTCTCTGCTTCAATACCTTTGCCGCTGGCACAAGTCTCAATACTGCTGCTAAGCCGCGGCTTAATGATTAGGGCATTACTCTGCTTGTCTCTCTTTTCTCTCTCTGGTTAAACGGCCTTTTCTCCTCCTCCTTCTATCCCTCACTCATCCAAATTTTGTCCCTTCAATCCCCACGCCATACACCACTTAACCAACACGGCATGTTCAGAGAGTAAAGACGGTGAACAGAAGGGAGGGGACATCAGAAAGCTCACCGGCTGCCTGAGACACAAAGACACAAACTCACCAAAAGCGGCAACTTTGATGAGGATAGCATGGAGGTCAGATGATATCATCTCAGAGAGCAGGGACTCTTGGTCTTGGCGCCACAGGTAGGCCAGGGGCTGCAAACCTAGCCGCAAACATCTGCGGAACAGGTGAAAGGGAAAAGGGACAGGAGTTGGTTTCAGAAAGAGAAGGAGATGCAAAATGGTTAATATTGAATATTTGCCAGCTTCAGAACAACTTCAAAGCCAACTGGGCTGGGCAGCTTCTCCTCTTGCGGGAAGGCTGCCACCCCGATAGGCCCGCAGGACATGCTTCCACCTGCCACCACTGCCAGTGGCTTTATTCAAAGACAAGACAAACACTAAAACTCCATCTTAAGCTGAGGCTTGTCTGTTGCATAAACTCTGGTAAGTGGAGCCAAAAAGTCTGCACATAAACATCTACTGCTCAAGGAATGCCTGAGATGTTTATATGTATGCATCTAGTGTGTATAAAGGGAAACAATTGCTGACTGACAGCAGGATTTGTTATTAAGAAGAGAGCTTTTGTGCTGCAATGTGTCCAGTCTGTGTAAGTTTAGAACAAGAGAGAACAAAGAGAGAGGACGGAAGGCGAAGAAAAACAAAGACAAACAGAATGAAACAAGGACAAGAATAAGAGAGACATATGGGTATCCGTGTCACAAGGAAATCATCTCATCTTTCTGCGAATAAGACTCCCACAATGGGAAAGTGCATTTTTTTATATTAACAAAATCACATGAGAATGAAATTCAGTTTTATTCTTTTTCTTGAAATCATTGCTCCATAAAAACAGAGCTGCACCATAAAATCAAAGCTAGTCTAAATAAAATGGCATAAACAAAACTCAGTGTGTATATGTGTGTGTGTGTATGTGTTTACACAAAACTTTGTCCAAGTTTGGAACACAAAGTAAGGTAAAGACTCCAGAGGATGTACTCTTTTCCTTCAGCGGACCACAGAGTGTGCGTCATTCGAGTTCAGAGGCCTAAACGCGGTGTGTGTGTGTGCACTTTAGTTAAAAAGTGTGTTCTGGATCATGAGTGTGTGTGTGTGTGTGTGTGTTTGACTTACACATTTTCCACCCGGACCCTCTGGTAATCAGAGAGAATGGCCCCTACAGACACTGCCTCAACACCCTCCTTTTCCTGCAGGGAGGGAAAAAAGGAGGAAACTTAAAAGATTTCTTGTCTTTTCCATTATAGAGCATGTGCAACATGCATTGTAATGGTAATATGTCACTGTCCCATGGGGCCCGGTACTACTTGCTCAACCTTCAATGGTATCCCAAAGTGCTATCTGAACAAAACCATGCAAACACATGTAAACATATGCACACACAGAGACTTAAACAGACAAAGAAAAGCAAATTCCTGACGGCTCTTTCCTTTCATTGGACTGCAATCCTGTGGGGATGTTTACACTATGTTAATATCAAGGCCCTTATGGTCAAGCCCATATCCCCTGGAGGCTTGCACACATGGCTCTGTGAGTGAATGTGTGTGTTAATGTGCACATGTGTGCGTGTGACTGGAGGCACCAGCTCAACTGGAGGCAGTTCTGGACCTTATCAGCAGTCTAGTGTGAGCAGGAGATGAGTGTGTCTGGCTGTAGCTCCCATCCTCTACACACGCAGCTAGAAGACCGAACTGCAGTGACAACTTGAAGTATCAGTGGAACATTGTGTCTGTGAGTGGCATGTATCTTTAATATTGCTAAGGGCTAATCTAATTGCTTTTCATATCATATTCATATTTCAGAAACAGCGAGACAACTATGCACTCGAGAGATACTGACACAGCCTTGAGATGCATTCAATCTTCTCTCACGAAAACAGGCTTGATCCGGAATGACACACACACAAACAAACACACATGCACGCGCACACTCTCACACACACATAGGTACATGCAAGCTATGCATGCTCACACATACATTCATTCACAACCCCCTTCTGTACCTTCATGGCCCTCCCTTACACACACACACCTGCAGATTCATTAGAACATTACATGGGCTGTAATTAGAATGAGAGGCAAGGGTAGAAGCAGTGGAGGGATGCACAAGTCTCCAGTAAATTACCTTGTAGCCATTATCAATTTCCCTGGCTACTGGTCCTTAAGATAACCCCCCACCCCTCCTTCTCCCTGTGGTCCCTTCCTGCAATTTTTCTCTGCCTGATAAACATGCTGATTAAAGCGAACAGCGTGTAAACCTTTGATACTTTCCTAAATGAAATCCATGCCCTGCCTGGGGCCTGATGCTGCGCCACAACGCACCGTGCCTCAAACACATACACATAGCTCCACGTAGGCGTGCCAGCTAATCAGATAAAGGATGTGCTCTGTGCGTGTGTGGCGGTGTGCATGTGTGTGTCTGATGTTTACAGTGCAACAGAGGATGTGAGGTATCAAGCCGAAGCTAAACACATTCAGATAAATACACAGCTAGAATTTAACTCTTTGACCTTAAACACCAAGAGATTTTAACTTGGGATTCTGTACTCAAGTTTTAATATCCCTTAAACATGTCCAACACTGGAATATACATTACAGTCAATTCCACTGCCCAGTGACAGTAATTAAGTCAGACTGATAACATTTCAGCCTAGCACAGAGCGATGGGGGCTGCAGGCAGTGTCATGTAATTCTAGGTAAGCCTCAGGCCCAGCACTCTATTCTAATGCAATGATAACCTTTTCCCTAAATACAACTGTCACTTCCTAAAGAGGCATATTAGGAGGTAAAGAGTGGGATGAAGAGAGACGGAGAGAAAGAGGAAAAGAGATAGGAATGAGACTTTTGAAGAAGTATGCTACATCAACACCAATTTGGTCCCTTGGCTCTAAATTTGGGCCAAACCGGACTTGGCCTGACAGAATAACAGAGCATCAGAGCAACAGCAAGCAGCATCCTCGCCTTGCGTTTCTGCCTCTCTGTCTCCCTCGGTCTCCCCTTCTCTTTGGAGGCAGAATGTTGAAGGTATCTGGGCCTCTGAGGTTTGATTCAACCTCGACCAATCAAATCACTTCTCTTTGCACTGGCTCTTATTACATTACATCATGTAGCCTTATAATATGCAGGCATACTCACCACTAATGACAAAACAAGACAAATTTCTCACACATCCCCTTGTTTTCAATGGAGACTAGCAAGCAGACCTGGCAAACGGCGTTGGAAAATGATTATTTTTGGAAGCAGTTATGTTTTCGTCGCTATTATGGCTATCGACAGGAGACAGGCAGGAATGAGGGGGCAGTTAATGCTGCTCTGGATGCAATTTTACTCATTCTAAACA
The DNA here is from genome assembly GCF_042242105.1 of Pempheris klunzingeri. Taxonomy (NCBI): domain Eukaryota; kingdom Metazoa; phylum Chordata; class Actinopteri; order Acropomatiformes; family Pempheridae; genus Pempheris; species Pempheris klunzingeri. Next base: position 15,802,948 of record NC_092024.1, on the reverse strand, counting down.
TACTTTCTCATCCTCTGTAGGAAAGGTAGGATAAATTATTGTGAAAAAGTGGGATATACATGTATAAATCTGAATTTATGAATTTTATGGGAATTGTTTCATGTGTATTCATGATGCCATAAAAAATACAAACTTTGATTTTATGGTGGCTGAAAAATTTATCAAAATGGTTTATGGTGGGAATACCTGACAAAGCGACAAGGTAGTTCATGAAGCACAGTATAATAATAAATAATAATAAAATCTTTATGAGAGCTATCTAGCTAAACGGTGTTTTGACTGCATTAAAGGTGGAAAGCGGGTAAGAAGCTAACATAACGATAAATCAAGGCAGAGGTCATCAGGACTCTTGTGACCCACAGGCCACTTTTCTTTCTTCATGACTGTTGGCACAAGATCGGAAGAAACAGCTCCCTGCCTGCCCCGATTCCATGTCACTTTTCTTTTTTCAACATTTAATGACCCCAGCTCATTAAAGGAAGCTTCACCTGATCCAGGACCCGAGGCCCTGCATTAACTCATGCCCAGAGCGGGACTAATTCTGGCGTGGTGTTGTGCAACAGTGCAACCCCGTAGCAGCCCCGTCAGAGGCAGACTAAACAAAGGCCTGGCCTGGCTTCCCCTGTCCTCTCCAGCAGGCAGAAAAGCTATTAATGAGGATCTATGGCCCAGAGCAATGGAAGCCCTCAGTCCCCCCAGCCATGTCCATCAGGGTACTTAGCCCCATGCAGTCATTAACTTCTGTTACTAATTGTCAAATTCATTAAACTAATCCTTCCCCAACATCCGGATGTCTCCCGTGGAAATAGATGGAGAGGGCTGAGTTATTAAGATGTCAGCTGTGGGGAAGATTAAGGCCAGCAGACATGCTCCACAAAGAAACGATACGGCCATTAAACTCTATATCAAGGTAGTGTATGTGATATACTTTGTAATTATATATACATTCGTCTTAGTAAGGGAGTAAAAGAGTGGTTCAAATGTATTCACAGTCACAGACATGCCTTTAGTCAAGATAATTATCTTCCCTAAAGATACATACACGACAATCATAAAGCAAAGAATTCAGCTTGAGAGTGTGGCTATTTTATCAGCTCTCAGCTTAAAGGTACTTACGCATGCCACACATTCAGTCTGGGTAATATTCAACAGTCAAAGCCATTAACAGCAACCAAGGCAATTAGAAAGCCATAAAATATTAAAAATTCAATATTCATATTCATATGGAATACATCAGAACCCTCATTAGCTCTCTCTCTCTCAATGGCTGTCACAATGAGGTCTTAATTATACACCCTAACAATACAAAGCTCCATTTTGCAAAATGGTGGGTTTCCAACATGCCTGCTTCAGCTTGTTCTGACAACTAGGAAGCCAACGTTGGCAGATCTTGGCTATTACAAACACATATTGCCATCACAAAATCCTCTTTTTATCGAGTATAAAGTTGTTGACACGTATTTTCTATTACATTACTGTGTCCTGTATGTAGTATGCTTGTGCATGATGGCAGGGAGGCAGAGAAAAAGACAAAGTGGAGAAATTAATTAAAGTGGTTTGAATGACAGTTTGCTCAAGGGCAACGGGGCACCATCACAAGCTTTCCATTGCTGCATCCACACTGTCATATTGACACCACTTCTAACCCCACAACCTCCTCTTCCCTTCCCCCTTCTCTCCAACACTCCTCTTCATCCCGCTCTCCCAGGATCCATCACGTAAGTGACTGGACGCGACATGGTTTTAATGTTCCCTCCATTAGATCAGCTCTAGGCCTGTTGTAATGTAATGGGATTGTTCGCCCCTGTTCTCCTACATGGTGGGAACACGTAGAGGGGGTTGGATCTTGTTGTAGCAGCTGAAGTAGATGCGGTACAGGGGATAGGGCCAGCTAGGGTCAAGCGATTGTGTTTAATGTAATGCGGACATAGTCCCAGGGCGTGTTGGGCTGTCCTGACAACTGATACATGCCAAACTGACAGGAAGCCTAGTGTGAGCTTAGTAGGAGGAGACACTGGTTATTTGTTTTAAATCAGCTTCCTCATTACCATTCTGTACAGCAGTTATACACCAAGGTGACTCCCAGAGTCAAAGAAGGAGTGATAGGATGTGCAAGAAGTGTGCACAAGGTAGAGGATATGGTTAGGACCAGTTGTAAAGTTTTAAGTTACACCCAGTGCTTAAAAGATTATATAATGCTTATATATATTGAGGCTAAAACACTATGTACAATGACTGATCCATCAAAATAAAGCAACAAATGGACATGCAAGCTTAGCGAACGTCTTTGTAAAACAAACATCAACCAAAACCTTGTTCTAAAAGGTTTTCAGAGACATTCCCTTTGGTAAATTGGTGGGGCTGTCTGTTTGAAGCAGCTGTTGAAAGACGGGCTCTTCCTTTGTGCTCATGGATGGGCAGGCGAGATGACTCACCACGTGTCAGTCCTCAGACTCACAGAGTGGTAGAATAAGAAAAACAAACTGCACACACAGCCAGCTGCTCATAAACCTAAATACCCCGACTGGTTCCGGAGATGGTGCAGGTCAGAGTTGCAAGAAGGGGAGAGGAAGCAGAATAGGGGAAAGTATTATCCCTTCTGAGGCCACGATGCAGGTGTGACCAGCCAACAGAGGATATGACATGAGACATTGTCTCATTAGCGCGTTGAGTGAGGGCTGCTTATCAGCCCACAGCAATGTGACAAGTGACAGACCAGCGTGCTCTGATTTGGGTCCAGAGAAGAATGAAAAGAAGTTGCAAATTTCATCCGTGGAGGTACTACTGCAGCTTTTCATGGCTGAATTTGTATTTTTACAGTTTCCTAGCCTGAAGTTTACACACACACACACACACACACACACACACACACACACTCTTTAGTCTTGGATAGTGATTCATTTACAATGACAGAGCTGTTTTCAGCGATAGAGCCTGAGCATAAATATGCCATGCCGCACAGCTGGAAAATGTAGAAATTCATCAGGGTTAAAAAGTAGAGAGATTAACGTTTCGCAAGTTTCCTCTCAGATATATATGGTTACGTAAACACGGGCCCAGCCAGTCTTCAGGCAGGGAGGGAGAGGGCCTTGGCCAAAGCAAGCACAAAGCCCTAGTTTCAGCGGGCCAAGGACAAGGAGGCTTTCCATATCTACATGCATGGAAAACTTAATGTTGAGAAGCAGCGAGGAGACATAAGGTTGTTTATCCATATCCATGACTACTCGCAATCCGAGCAAACAAGTTTTGTTATTACTGGCTCTTAAAAAATGCAATATTTTAATGGTTGTTTCTACATTAAGCAAATTGTCATTCTGTGCCTCTAGCCGATCAACTGTTTTGGAGCTTTTAAGATGACAGGAATTCATGCAACTTCCTGCAAACATTCAAGGCCGTGTCTCTTGCCATTAAAAGGATAACATGTTCCAATAAATAAGCATCAGCAACAGATTTCTGTGGGCCATAAAATGGAGTCATAATCCCAGTTTTCTCATAGCAACATTCCCACTTGGCTGAGCTAAGGGTGTTTGAGACAGGAAGTTTCTTCTAGAAAGCGAGTAGGATAGAATCAAAGAAGAAGTCTCATACCACAGAGAGGTAAACTATGTCAGTTGCTTTTCATGGCCCGTAACAACCACCTAGTCCACAGGGTGTATGCATGCACATGTATTGACGTCCATGTATATACACACAGTCACACACACACACACACACACTCCAAAATGTAAATGTTTTTCTGGTATGGTCAGGTTCCAGGCTCTTGGCATCTTGGCTCTCCTGTCCTCTATCCTCCATAGAGCCAATAGACATGAAACCCCCACCAATCCTCCCCCTTCCCTCCCCAAAGAGAGACTAGAGGAAAATATAGCAATGATGCTGGTCTAACCCACACTCCAGACTCCAGACAGTGTTTTTCTATGGCTGGTTATGACTTTAGCTGCGGGAGGTGATGGGCCTGCCACAAATATTTCTTGAGGGGAATGGTTCACAAAACAAAACATAAAAGCCCTCTTAATTTTGGAATACATAAATGTCAAGGAGTTGACAGAATTAGCACTATTCCTCAGCTGGCTGTTCTGAGACAAGTATATGACTAGCTGTAGATACCAGTGAGTTTAAACGATTTTATTACACATCCAACCTCCCCAGCGACTCCCGTTTTCCATAAATGGCTTCTTCATACTCTTACATCAGGCTGCAAAGTAAAGACAACTGGCTAGAGCCTAAATGAAGCAATATGTTATCCTGTGAAAGCCATGTGAATCTAACTTCATATTTTCAGATTTACCTTGAAATGTAACTTTTAAAACAAGAGAAGAAAGCAGAGAGTGAAAAAAAAAAAAAACTATCTTCATCAAGGGTGACAGCGAAGATGTAACAATCTCTGATGATCAAAAGTAGCAGTCGTTTTGAAAGGAGGGACATCCAAAGACATTTTCAAGAAAAAGTGACAAAACAATGACAAAAATGAGACAAGAAATCGAATTCGGTCAGCCAGGCTCAGACAATGATCACACATTTCCCTTAATTTTCATATGAACAATCAAACAGAAGAGAAATTATAGTAATACACTTTCTGCAATGGTGTATTTATGTCAGTGCATGATAGAGCATATTAACCAATATCTCAAATGCAAACAACATCTAGATACAGCTACACAGCTACACTTCACCAGCATCAAAATAAAATCTGAAAAAAAAAGCCATAAACACACACACGTTCTTCATTGGAACAATGTTCAACCAAGCAGTGGTAGTGGCTCATGCCCTTGGCAAGGCGAGATAAGGCTATCAGCTTCCATCATCGCTAAACAAGATTGAGCAAAGTACATTAAGCAGAAAAATACAAACAAATTACAAAGGCTTGAGGCTAGGCTCTTTATCTAATGTTTGTGGGGACTGTTAGCGTCAGTTGGAGGGAAATGGGCTTGCATCTAATAGATCCTGTCCCACCACTTCCACACGGCCAGCGAACAATACACAGTGCCATTATCTCAGCACTAATGCTATCCTTCCTCATGTGCAAAACAAGCCTGTAATCTCAACCCCACTGCCACTGTGGCGACCAACATAAATACAAGCAGTCTCAGACCAAAGGAAAAGATAACAATGGCTATCACATAGAGCAGCGACACAGAGAGACAGCTGTTTGAAGGAATCTGTACTAGCTCATGCTAAAATATATCCTTAAATATGGTTCTCTAAACTTGACCGAAAATGTAGTAAAACAAAACTTTCTACAAAGTGATCATCCTTGTAAGCTACTTCTAATAACACCATTTAGAGGTCTCTCCGCACCACAAACCAGATACAACAAGATTGCATTAGCTTTGCTATTGATCTGATCTCCTAAACCCCTCACTGTGACCCCAGAGGTCATGATTTATGTATTAAGCAGGTTTTTAAAGAAATCCATTTTCCTGTTGAGCCCCCAATGTACATCTAATGCTGCTCCATGCCGGTAATCAGAGAGGGGCTGCGTGTTTGATTTTGACCACCCCTCCCCTTTCTTCATAGTTCACACCCCTCCTCAACGACTTGTCTCACAACACCTCGGCTGCCTGATCAATACCACAGAGCTGCTGGTTCAACTGGAGATTCCTCTGCCTGCCTGCCTGCCTGCCAGCCAGCCTTCCTCCTCCTCCTCCTCTTCCTCTTCCTCTCTGCTTCTTTCCTTCTCCTCTCCCTCAATCCCTCTCCCTCCTTTCCACACAGCAGGATACACCTCCATCAGGGCACTCGCAACAACGCAGTGCCAGGCTTCTGAAGGGTCCGGATGAAAGTGCGACGACAATACAATGGAGACAAAGATGCCAGTTGAAGAAAGAAAGGATGAAGAAGCAAGGGAGAGGAAAGAATGAAAAAGAATGTTTGAACTTGTGGACAGACTGCCTCTGCGATCTCAGAGGGCCCCACTCTTGTCTGCTGATGTCGATAATGGAGCGGCGGTAGAGACGGAGGATGAGGGGGGAGTGTGTGTGTGTGTATGTAATAAAGGTCAGGAGAAACAAGGAAAAGGGGGAGGAGGGTGTGTGAATTTAAGAAGAGGATTATCTCACTAAAAACAAGGTGTTTTAACACACACCAACGGAAAGGAATGTTTCATCTACAAACGCCAAAAGGTCTCAGGGCAGCTCTCCGAGACTTTTCCCAGACATCTCCAGGAAAAAAAATACTGGCTTGATAACAAAAAAAAAAAAAAAAAAGGGTGTTGGGTGTTAACTGACCCATGATATCAGTTATCCCAAAAAATAAAAGAAATAAAAAAAAGATTTTCTGAAAAGTCGAATACATTACAGAATACCGAATTAGATTTGAAAGTAACATTTCCATCGTTCTCAAAGCTGGGTCTCAGTACGACAGAGATGTCACAGTGCTGCTAATTAGAGCTGGCAGAAAGGAACATGTGCATAGATATCATCTATTGTTCCTCATCACTCTAATGAGCTTAAATGTCTTTGTCTTTATTCATCAACTCAAAGGTTGCAAAGTTACTGCAAGAGTCACTCTTTTAACACAATATCTATTACTATATCAAGTGACTGAAGCTATGGTTGCATCTTCACAAAGCTCACTGACATTGGCTCCCCATAGAATGTGCTACTTACAAGGTGCAGCATCTTCGTTTTGCTCAATCTGCTGAAAAGCATTTCAAAAATACAACATATCTTGCAAAAATGGAAATAAAAAAGAAGTACTGGAAAAAATAACAGATATGATAATGGCTACATAAAAACATCAACTTGTGTGCAACATCAAGTAGTTTGTAGTTGGGTTCAGCAGAGAAAAAAAAGAGTGTAAATGGATGAGAACAGTAAGAACACCTCTTTCAACCATAGAGTGTTGAAAGAAGGCAAAATGGGGCAAAAAAAAGAGAGGTGTGTCAGGAGAACAGAGATAGACCTGTTATCATGTAACAGAGGCCCAATTTGACCTGACCTTGAACACACAAGCGTGCACGCACACACACACACACACACAACCAAGCAGGGTCACGGGGCATAAAGAGCCACTGTGTCAGGTCACAGAGCACAGAGAGAAGGATAAAGGACTTGAGAGATGTGATATGACTAATATGAGGGGTTTTGCAGGCCTTCAGGGGGACTGGCGTTACAGCCAGGGGTGACTGACACTGCTGATCTGTATCACACATCAGAGCAGATCATAGCAGAGGAGAGCAGACCAACCACACACATCAAATGTGGACACACAACCTACGAAATCCAATATCAAAATCCACACTAACATGGATATTTGGACACGAAAAATAGCAAGTACTTAAATTACACACTACAAATGAAAGTGCTTTATACTTCCACAGTTATCTTTTACATAATGTTTATATTCTAGCTTGTCTTTGAAGCTTAGCAGAGGACACAAGGATGTCATCCACAAGTGAACGATCCCCCCTGCCGCTGACAAAACTGTTATTTCTCCCCCTCAAAGAGCGGGTTCAAAGATCAGCACCTAGCAGGATGGGATGGGGTACGCTGTGGCTTGCATGTCTATCAGGTTACGCACTTCAAAGACACACTGCCATACACAGCCAGTGATGAGAGCAAAGAGGCCAACGATAGGGCCGCATTGTCAGTCTGCCATTATCACTACTGCCAGGGGATGGACGGCTCATTTTTTCCTATCATAATTGAGCTTTTTTTTCTCTATCAACAATGGTTCTGAAGAATATGATCTCTTCTTTTGAATCTTTTGAATGGCTCCAAACTCTCTGAGAGGCCAAAGTGTAGAGAGTCCCTTTGGTTTGTCAGCTTCTGGGAATGATCCGTAGATGGCACTGTTGGCTAATGCTACGGGTCTGTTACCAGCACAGCAAAGGAGTAGGAGGGAAGAATATCCACTTAAAACTCATCAACTCCGGATCTTAGAAAAAAAAATTCTTTCATCTATGCTCAAGTGTCATTTGCCAAATATAATCTTGTAACTTCTAATTAATTCAAACCGCTAGAAAGAATCTTTCAAAATATCACACTTTCCAAACAGAACACATCTTTTTTTTATGCTAAAACTGTTCTTTTCTAGTAAGGGTGATTTAACAGCTCATTATCAAAAGAAATGTTTTTTTCTCTTTCTTCCCCCTCTATCATTTCCTTCACCAATCAACAACACCACAAACTTTATGCTAAAAAAAACACTTTTTGCTCAGTAAACCAGGCATTTGTGTTGGGCATAAATGAATGTGACCATAATCCTTGACTTTTAAAGAGATTTGAGACACTCTGACAAAATTGTGTGTGTTTCTAAATACAGGGGATGCAATGATTTGCATTAGTTTCACTACATGTACAAGTACAAATCGTACAAGTTGAAAAATCCACCAATTAGTGAGAACGCCAAAAAAACAGCTTCACAGAGCGGTAACTTGAAATCTGAGAAAAGAAAGTTGTGTTCCTATGGTTGACATCACTCAGTGAGAAAGAGAGGAAGCCTGTTGTTTATGGTGCAGGTCTGCTGATGATGGTGAGAGGGGCAAACGGGTAGATGACTGGAGGTCTGCTAGCCCATGATGGCCCCATGGGAGTCCAACTGCCCTGATCTATGGCCTGTCTGACTGGTGAGGTCAAACCAGGGAAGCCCTGAAAATGGGAAATTAGCAGCCCTTTGCAATTAGAGCCCTGGCCACAGGCAGAGGTGGTTTATTGCATCATGAACCAGTGAGATGTCCACTATTTGACTGTTAATACTTGCAAGAGCCTAAAAACCAGAAATCGGACTGTGTGGACGTGTTTGTACTCCCAAGAAACACACAAACAAGAGCTTTCTCATGTAGCTGCACGTGTAAACCCTGCGATTTATACAGAAGACGACAAAGAAAGTCAGGCAGAGGGCGCGAAATGCCCTGAGGCAAGCTGACTGGCCCTTGCCACCCAGGCAGTGTGCGGACTTGCAGGGGCCCTGGAGCAGCCCTCAGCTCCGGATGAACACGTCTCCTCACAGACCAACAGGAAGAACCAAACACCCCCCCCCCCTCTCTCATTTACACCATGTCAAGCCAGCTCCAATCTCAACAACAAACTCCTATCCACCATCCCATAAGAGGCTCTTAAATTTTGATGCTGCAAGCTAAAATGAGAGGTTGTGTAGGGGTGCAGAGGGGAAAAAGTGCAAAACAGGATCAATCCCACACCCTGTTTGTGCTGACAGCAGGGAGACCTTTTGCTGCTGTTGAAGTGTATGTCCAGGTAGCTTCCTCGTGGCTGCAGGCGGTCAGGTAGGCACGCAGTGCCAGCGGTGTGTTAAACACACATGCAGTTGTCTCAAACCTGTCAGTCAGCCACCCTGCACCACTTCAGACCACCGAGGTCTCATACATAATTTGGCATCAAATGAATATTTTCACAACGTCCTGGCAAAAGTGGTATTTGATGAAATATTAATTTGGTGATTAATTTTTGCATCTGATCTTCTGTCAAGTGAGATAAAAAAAGAATGAAATTTTTCCTGTGAAGCCAGTTGTTGAAGGGCACATCACTCCAACTTCACTCATAAAACTTTGATTAACTGATACAACAGGCACACAATTTTTCCAGAGCAAGATTAAAAAAAACGTGCTCCACTTAGAGAGTGAAATCAAGACATACTAAATAAGAAAGACTAACAGCGCTAACATGGCTTTTTACTCTCCTGAGCAGCTCGGGCGCACTTTACAATAGGTGCTAAGCATTGTCAGTGTTCAGCAGGCCAGATGAAGCTAGACAAGCAGGGTCTCTTTGAGATGGTGCTGATGGGCTACTAAGTGACTCTGAATCCACAAAGAATAACCTGTAAAACATCTCAACAGTGTGACATATGTCATGAACCTTAGCCGAGATGAGAAGTTTAGTAGTGCTCTGAGAGCGTGTTCACTAAAAAGCAGTCAAGCATATGTCAGTGGTGGCAAGGAGTCAAAACGATAACTACTTTCAACTACTTTAAACTTATTGAAGCATTGCAATGGTGAGTTCACATAATTGTGATGAATTAAAACACTATTCAGAGTAAGATTCACTCTCTATTGCATGCATGTATGAAGTTTCTTAGCTCACATGTGGAAATAAAATTAGGATTTTTATTTGATCCAAATTTATGGATGCTTTCGTAATTAATGTAATTTTTTTCATTCTGCTATGGGTTTTTCAAATATGTTCAACCACACACTTGACATAGAAAACATAAAAAGCATATAAAATAACATAAAAACGAAAAAGGAGGTCTTCCAGAAATAGAGTCCAAATAAATCTAAATTACTGATTGAAGTGATAAATTAAATAATTAATAATAATTAAAATAATTAATGTCAGAACCAAATAGCATGACATATTGCATTTTTTTAACTTAATGTGTGTGTTGTTGAAACAGATTTTTGTTGTCACACAGGGAAGACAATCAAACAAATGGTGGGTGTAGAAAATGGAACATGAGAAAAGAAAGAAAACTGATATTTTTCTGAGGAACTATCAAACCAAACTAAGGCTAAATCACGTATGAAGATTGATTTTCTGCCCTATATGTTCAATATATGGCAGCTTGTACTTCTTTGTACTTCTTCATCTGGAATGATTAGAATGGCAGACAAATACAGTTATACAGTATACGTCGTTATCACTTGTTAGAGATGAAAGAATCCCTTATTATGAAAATAAACTAGTAAAATGTGTGTAAGCATGGAAAATAAGAGGAGTGGGTTCCTCCAATATTAAGGCCTTTTGGTCACAGCAGCATCCACTCTGAAGACCAACACAGTTTTATGGTAATAAAATCCTTCATCTCTCACTAATGGTGGGAGAGAGACAGAGAAGTCTACCTTGACAAGACGCAGCAGCTCGTACAGGTCCTCCACCTCATCCCCCTCTGTCTCAGTGTAGTTTCTGCTGATGTCCAGGCTGGAGCCCTGGATAGTGCGTCTATACAGAGGCAGATCCATGGCTTCAGAGTACAGCTCTATCGCCTGGTGGCCCACTGTCTGGTACATGTAGCTGTCCAACTCATCTGTGGCATGGATAAAAACAAGTTAAATCCAGCGTCTGGTGGTGTGATCATGTGCCTGATAAGCAGTAATAATGAGTAAGTGATGCTGCAATACTTTGGAAACAGTTAAGGCAGAACAATGGCGTTAATGATAATGTACAAACTGACAAACTGTGGCTATAGATTATATCAGAATACAGGGCCATAAATGACCATAAGGACTATGACATTCACAATTTAAACCATTAATTCCACAAACATACACTAATGAGACGGCTGGAACTACTGGCTTGGGACTCTTGAGCTGTTTACAAACTTATTACTGAACATTACTAAAATAAAATAGAGAAACCATGAACCATGAAACATAGTGGGGTTGTAACTATGGATCAATGCGTACGTCTTTACATTAGTTAAGATGGCACCATCACATATTAAGCGTTTATGCTTGAAAATCTAGTTTAAGGATTGAATGATCAAATTTTCTGTCAAGTCAGGTGAAGTCACTTCTATTTATATAGCGTCTAATCCTTGCTGCTTTAAACCATAGCACTTCAGGCAGCATGCTGCACACACTCCTGTGGAATTTACAATACATAAAGTTCTGCAGCACTTTGATTGTGTACAGCAGTTCTTGGTCCGCAAAAGTGCAGCTGGCTGACCCATATTGCCCAGCTTGCCCCTGTAGATCACATAAACCCCAGCAGCAGATCTTCCTCACCTGTGTTAGCAGGACGGAGGTTGGCCAGAGCTGCGATCCGGTGCCCAGCAGCAACACACTGCATCATGTTGTAGCAGCTGTCTTTGCCCCCACTGGAACATAACATGAGGAATAGGAACAGAAGTAAAGGTGTGTTTGAGTCATTAAGATGCAGACCCATACATTATCAGGAGAATGCGATTAGTAATGTGGAAATGTGATGCAGCAGCATTAATATTCAATGATGAAAAACCTGTTATTTGGCTGTACTTAGTATACTGAGGATGTCTTCACCATACCAGAGCATATCAGTTAACTTACTGGTACTTGTACTGGTTTTCAACACCCTTATAGTGCATGACATGGCTTTCTATGAATGACATGGCTTTCTGTGGTTTTGAACAAAGTCACATGTAGAATATAACACCTTACACCTCACAGAAACAAGATATCTAGCTAGTTATCTAATTATCTACTGCCATACTAACAAAAACATCGGTGATAGAGGAGTGAGACACTCAGAGCAAAAGGAGCGCGGTTACCTTATTAACGCGACCACTTTCATCTTCTTATTTTTTGCTAAGGAGTCTAATGACATCAAATGTTTTGGCTGTAATGGGGCACAATGTGATCTATCTATGCTTAGCAACCGGTGCGTGTACACAGCAACATGTGAGAGGCAGACTTCCGGGTTGTTAAAGGACCCCTCTATACCAAGTTGCCCTCCAATATGCCTGATAGAAAAGAAAGCTTCTCTCTCTCTCTCTCTCTCTCTCTCTCTCTCTCTCTCCCTCCCTCCCTATCAAATTACTGCCATGACAATAATTAAGTACAGTATTAACACGTTTTCCGAAGTTAATAATTTAAGTATGATAATCAAAAAATTGTTTACAAATAAAACGGGAATTCATGATCACATTACTATGGCAACTTTATATTGAAAGACACAAAATTTGGGTCATATACTAAATTACAATAAGTAAATTCATGCAAGTAAATACAGTAATAATGTAGTAATGAATAAAGATAAAGTAAATGTAGAAGTAAAATAACATAAATACTTAAAGACGTAGGCCTATATATCTTTCTTATTAACTAACACAACAGCACACAATATGCAGGCAGGCCCAGTGGGCGAATGCGCTTTATTTTCATTTTTGTTTTTACATTGTTAAATTTGAATGAGATGTAAGACATCACATGTGAAATTGCTGCTTTCACATGTAATATTACATGAAACACAATTTACATATAGGCTTAATGAGTTAAATGTGGTACATTTCGTATGTGAAATGTCATATTTTACACGTGAAAATATGAATTTCCCATACAGTTTAATGAGGTCTCAAATTTACCATATTTAAAGCACATTTTTGAAAAAGTGCTATTTAGTATGCTTCTGCTGCATTCTGTACTGAAACATAATCCAAGTAGGTGTGCGCTGTAGCTGTAATACTGACACTGACGCACATCCTCTGCCTCTTGTGTCTCAGGAGAGGACCAAAAGTCCACGCACTGGTATTCACACACAGGTTGCACTTTTTCTCTGAGGGAGCCCTATTTTGCTCAGAGGAAAGCCTTTGATGCTCTTTTTGCTCTCTGTTGTTGTGCCAGAGCAGAATAATTGCACTGCTTTTGTGTGATTCCCTCACCTTCTACCCCTAAGCAGGCTGAAGGCAACTGATTTTGTTTCAGTGTACAAAATTGAGAGAGACGTCTCTTCATCCCATTGCTTTTAACTAGGTTCCCTTTTTTGTTTTTGTTTGGTTTTTGTTTCATTCATCCTGAATATATGGAAAAATCTACAACCTGCAGATAAGCATCATTTGTGAGCTGTTCCACACAGCACAGAGTTCGAACAAGGTACACTTTTTTGATTAATACGTTTTACATAAAGGTGAGCAAAAAATAAAATATGTAATGTTTTCAATTTAGCATATTTTCCTTCATTCCTCATTGCATTTATTTGTTTCCTTCTTTCTTCATTTACAGTACTAACTTATTCTAGTTTGTTTAACATAGACCATTATTCTTTTATTTGTCAATGTGGATACAATAGAAATATAAACTTCCATGAAGAATGATGCTGGACAGGTAATATTCATCCTCAGTTCCTGGGAATATGAACCAAAATATCATACACTCACGACAACAACAAGCATCAATTACAAATAAGTCTGTAAAATGAATATTTCAGAGTGCTGGGAATTTTATTTGACAGGATGAGTGATATAGTTTTCAAAATGTTTCTTTGACATGTTGGTTTGAAAAACAGTCCTGGGCAGAGCAGGACACATTCCCTTGGGACTGGTTGTCCTTCAGTTTTGTAAACTCATTAATATATCACCTATGTTTTCCAATTTTGTGGGTAATACTTTTTAATACAGCTTCACTGCCTCTGGTAATCTCCATTAAAGCCCAGGCCCATAGGATATGACCAATGCAAATTTTGTCACTTATCACTTTTAATTTATGTAGTTTATTACCCAGACAAATAAAGAGGTGTGTTGTTCTGGTTTTATTTGTGGCAGCATTTTGCTGACGTAAAAGAGCGTTTTATGTCCTTATTGTTGGTGCGATGGGGATAAAAAGTGTTGATGGATAGCCCAACTGAGACACAGCCAATGGACGTGAATATGAGACGCATAAATATGAAAGCAAGGCAGCAGGAATCAAATGACACCCTTGGCCTTTTCTTAAAGGAGCATGTGCATATGACAGGTGATTTACACAGACACACAAACTAATTTTTGTTGCACAAGGACACAAAAACTTTGGGTGTAATGAGAAACTAAGGCCTCAAATCACAAGACGATAAATTGAGTGTCAGAACAGGCCAGCCAAGGTTACATGCTGACTGGCCAGAATACAAACACACATGCACACTTGTGGTCTTTTCAGCAACATGACAAAGCAAGTACATGTGCTGCAGTAACACAGGGCGACATATATACTTCACAGTAGGACTGCTTCGTAGGAGTAGAGGATTGTGGGTATTCGTTTATGGTAATGTGTCAACAATAAGAGCTCAAAGTTTCTAGTTCCTTAATGATAAAAATGTTTTTTTTCTTTTTATTGATTTGACACATTGATTAAACACAATTTGAAGAAATCTTTGTTTTAAAATGTTGTTTGGTTTGACTGTGTAATGGAATAGGTGATGAAAAAATCACAATAAATATTACATTTAATTACAACAGTACCTATACTGCCAAAAAAAGGCTCAAGGGACAGTTTGTCAAGTGGGTGTGTTAGTCTTACTGCTTGATACTGTGTATTACTCTACTGTAATGCAGAGATGTTGACCATTTTATAAGATTTAGAGCTTTTTCATGTCAAGAACAAACTTCATTAAAATGATGATAACTAACTGCAATATAGTTATAGTTCCCTTATAACTTTTATAATGCAATCCTTAATGTAAAAAGGACATATAGTTTTTACTGTATTACTATGTGCATTTTGTACATTTACACATTAAAAAGTGTGGTGATACCATAGTAACTCCAAAAATGGTTTTCTTTTTCTCTTTGGCCACATTTTCAATCTTACACACTTGCAAGCTCAAGCTACAACAATTCTGTATAAATATACTTTATTTCCTATCAAAGAGATACTGACTATTTATGATGCAGACAAAGCAGACAAAGACAAAGATTTTATTTTGTGAGACCAATAGGAATGTGGAACCATAAGGAACATAAAGGAATGCGAGCAGCAAACTTTGTCACAGTAATCCCAATTTCCTCTCATTTAGCTAAACATTAGTAACTGATGTCAAACAGAACTTTCTGCTACAGCTCAAGCCAATGTGCACTTCTAATTCTGACTTAATGTGGAACACAAATTGGATTTGATTTTTACTGTAATTTGGATTTAAGTTTCAACTAAGCCACAAACATGAAGCAGAAGACACAGATGAGATGACGCAGTGCCAAATTAAGCTGTTTGCCTGGAAAATCTGGTAGTCCAATTCCTGGACTTTTTCCCTGGACCTTAGAGCATGAATCAACATCTACCCAAATGTCAGAGGTTTATGTTAAAAATGTTAACTTCTTTCGCTACAGAGTAGTGAGCAAAACAGAAAACTCACCCTAATTATAGATGATGTTCAATGAAGGTTGATGACAGCAAAAAAAATAGTGATACATTTGCACTCCAGTGAGCAACGGTTGAAAGCAGCCTTGTGCATTCTTAACTCTACTCCACTCTGGGGTTGCCTCCATCGGGGCTCATTTTCCAAAGAACTATCAACATAATGATACCTCTTTAGGGCCTAACCACATCCAAATCAGTTAGTAAACAACCCAAACGGGGATCAGTACACATTTTTACAGACAATTAACTGTTATCACGAGGGGCCCAAATGGATTAGCAGGCTCATTAATGTCTGAGGCTAATCGGTCCTTGATTGGAAATGTGAGAGAATGTGAAATAAAGTCGTGGTTTGATCCAAATTGTGTTTGATCATGGCACCATCCTTAACAACAGCCCCAGTCTGCAAACAGTAATTGTTTTTTTTTCTCTAAATCCTTCTATGAAAGTCTGGCTTTTACCCTCCTTCCATTTGGCTTCTAAACTACAAGAGGCATTAAAATGGATGAAAAATGTTTTGCCTCATAAGCCGCTGCTCTTTTGTGAAAGCCCTGAGATCATTTTGCTAATAACTATTATTTGGTCGTCAAAATAATAAATATCTTTGCCCAGAAAAGTGCCTTTCAGAGCCATTTCAAAGTGGTGCTGATTCAGTGCTACTTGTTTTTATGTCTCATATTTTGATCCAAGCTGAATTGATTTGGTGTCAGTGCTGAAAGTGGGCTGGTAATCACCGGCACTTCTACATTTTATTCTTTGGTGTACTGTGACTTTTTTTGGCATCAGCACTTCTCAGAAGCTGCCGGTATTCTTTCCTACCCTCTCGATATCAGGTAGTCTGGGCAATTCATAATGGCCCAGAATAAACTGCATTACCCAAGGGTCACTATGAGATGCTCACCTGTTCACACTCTCAGTTGCCTGCTTTTCTCTGTTTGCGGCTATCCTAAGTAATGTTACATTAACCTCACAATAATGTGGGCCTGGCTCGAAAAGAGCACAAAGATGACACAAACACAGTCAGACCGTGATACAACAGAGCATCAAAAGTCAAATTCTATCCAACCAGTTGTGAATGCAGGCGGCGAGCAGCAAGCTAACATTAGCATTATTATATATTGTTAATTCATTAGTGAATATGATATTAGCAATATCTCCTAGTATCTTTTATTTACTGTAGAGATTAATTTTTAACGATTTCCCTACACTTTCACATTTTTTCCACTTCAAGCACTGTTTGGTGCCCATTTAATTGAGGATGTTACAATATTTCCCATCTCTATGATATGATGATGGTGGAAAATTAAAAGATTAAAAACATAAAATAAACTACCTCAAAACAATTAAATTTCTGCTTAAGTGTTTTTATTTTTGTTTAGAATAATTTTATAGCAACAAAATGCATTTTGAGGCCAAAATCCAAGCAATTACAGAAATGTGGTCTTATTATGTGCATGTCCAATGCTAACATGGTGAACATTTGCAGGCCAAGTTCAACATGGGAATGTCATAAGTTTTGACAAACTGATTTTTATTTTAAGGTGGTGCTAAATGAAAAGTCAGGATATGACCAAAGTTAGTACAATTTATCCTGAGAAGGATATGAATGTGTGTTGCAAATTTTATTGTCATCTATCCCATAGTTAGCAAAACCTACAAAATGTCTTGGCAAAACATTTTCATGGCAGTACATCCAATATTCACTAGATATTTCAACTTGGATCAAAGTGGTGGACAAACTGATTGACCGACCCACAGTCATACAGACCAACTGGCCAACACTGCCATCCTCAGAGCCACACAGCTAGCATGACTAAAAACTAAGCAACAGTGTACCTGAGAGTGATACATATTTCTAAAGTAATAGTTTGTTTGCATTCAAATCAAATATCGCAAGTACGTCAAATCATGTATTGAGTAGCATTGACTTACTGTACTGGTAAACCTCTACATTTAATAGCCTCTGATCTGGAGATACAAAAATATACAACATACTCAAGTGAGAGTCTCAAAGAGCATTTTTGCATGAATAAGGATTTTCAAAATGTGTAAAAAAAAAAAAATCCCTTTGACATATCCAGTACAGCATGCAAAGAAACTTTCCGACACACAAACCGGCCAACCATCCTTAAGTACAAAAGCAATTTCCCGAATATTTCTCCTTGATTTGGAGTTGTCTTGCACTACTTTTGGTATCCTAGAATCAAATTATGGCTTCAGTGGTTGAGTCCTGTGAAGCTCCAGCCAAAGGATGTGGTCCATTAAAGTACACCACCATTCCACTAATTATGAAGCAGCCAAAGCAAACTGCACGCAGTGCTATCACCTGACCCTCCTGCCAAACACTGTTCTATACACAGGATTTTTAGTCTAATGTTTTACAGAGACACTCTCCTCCTGGTTATCCAAACCATTGAACATTTAGCCTTGCAATGCAATCCAAACCCTATAATAAAAACTATAAATGAAAACCTCACATATACCTATCTCTATAGTCAAACCATCATTACAGGAGTACTAGCATTACATTTCTTAAATGAAATCCTCAGAATTATATAGTTATTAACATATTTGTGTTGAAATAATTTCTAGATAAAACAAACCATATAGATGATGACCATTTCCATGCATGTTCATGCCATCTTCGCATCTATGTGCAATAAATGGATAAAGGATATGCTGATAATGATTGGTAAATAAATATTGTAACTGAGCTAAGTATAACAATGGCCAGCGTTGGTGAAAATACTTTTTAATCTGTAAATTGTCTGGTGGGATGCTGTAATTAGCTCGCCTGCTCTCTGATATACAATCCTCGGACAGTTTCTCCCTCAGCCGACAAACACAATCCCAATCCAGGAAATAGCCTGCAATCAGAATATTGGAGTTGACATCAGAGGTAGCCACAGAGGCGATTCCCACACACCCCTCCCATAGCTTCAAAGGTCTTCCTGGGCCTGTTATGGGTTTCCCTCGTGATGAAGTGTGACACTCCACAAACACAAAAGCCCCAACCCTCTCGTGGGTCCGCTTTGCTTTTCTTGGATCACTCCAGTCTGACCAGTGCCAAGTCAACTTGGCGGTTGTCAAAACGGGCCCCATATCTCTGAAGAGTGTGTGTGTGTGTGTGTGTGTGTGTGTGTGGTGTGGTGTGTATGCGTGTGGTAATGTGTTGGGCCTGTGTAGATAGCTTGTTGAAGTCGCAGGAGCCTGTCTGCGTGTGAGTGCTGTCTGTGTGTGGGTATGTGTGTTTGTTTCCACCTTGGAATGATATAATGTGCACCCATAATCAAAGCCACCACCTGGTTGTCTGTGGGAATTGCTGGTTTGCCAAAACCCTCCGCATATTTGTCTCTGAAGACAAATGATTTAGTAATGTTATTTTTTTTTTCCTTCCATTTGAAGATCTAACATGATCATCACCACAACGTTTGTCCTACAGACAAAGTATTGATGCTGTACATTTAAGTTTTTCCTTTAATTTTAACATTAATGACATCTTCTTCTTGTCAGTTGTATCCATCTTTTCCTGTTTTTACTCTGCCCCAGCGTTTTCTTTCATCTATCCACCTACCCTCTTCTGCGGTCCTTACTTTTTTTTTTCTTGCAGTAAGACGTCACCTGTGCTGAATAGCTGGCCACAGCTAAGCCAGACCAGCAAACTCCCTGCCAGAACACAGTGAGCTCGGGTCTGCCATTTGTCTTGTGGTTTTTGAGTCAGGGATATTTGTCTAACGTGCTGTCCAATGTCAACACTGGCTCTAAATACCCTCGCTGCTGCACGAAGTGGGCTTCCTTAGGGAGGATAAGGATTAATGCTGGGAGGGAGATGAAATAGAGGGAGAGGAGGGATGAGCACTGAGAATAGGGATTGATCAAGGCAGGTACTGTGTATGCTGATGACAAGCAGAGGAGGAGAGGGATGAGAAGAAAGAAGCATTCAGGACTGGATTTTTAGAGTTATCTTATTCTAACAAGGATCACATTGTATATTAAAATGTTAAATGTTAATGTTTCTATCTACAATATAGACTATATATATATATATATATATATGTGTGCGTGTGTACGTTTCTGCAAACAAAAGTTTTACACGTTACTACTGTGTATTTGTTCTGTCTTCTACAGTTCTAAGTGACAGTGTGTACACAGGGGGTTAACCATTTTAAAGCTGTGACAGGCCTCATGTGAAAGATAGCCTCCGATCATTCAGAACCATTTCTAAACCTGTGACTAACCATAAATAACAAACAAAATCCAAGGCCTCCCACCAGCATTAACATCGGCATTGCCAGATGAGAAACTGTCGGCTAGATAGGAGATGACCTCAAGTTTATGGCCTAAAACCTGTTGATTCTGAACAATTGATTGTCACCCATAAGAGAGAGCCCTCGCCTCTATCAATCCCCCACCACCATCTCAGCAAGAATAAGATGAATTCTAGCAGCGATTCTGCCATGAGAAGCACATCAGTGGCCTCTGCCTTTTCTTTTATGAGGCGAATTCCATACACTGGGCCCAATATTCCTGGTTACTGGAGTCTGGTGATTAAAGTGTATAAAAAAGGGGGCAGCACCACTAAAAGGCAGTGATTTAGTGAGCTGTCACCTCAGTTCAGGCGGGGCAACAAGTTCAAGTCCCCGCAGGAGGGTTGTAATGAAAATGAAACAAGGAACAAGGCGGTGTAAGGGAGGAGAGGTTGGAGGGCTGGAGGGTTGAAGAGTTGTGCAGGGGTTGAAGGTGTGAGTAGGAAGGGGTCATATGGAGGGTGGTGATGATGATGATGATGATGATGATGATAGCGATGCGTGGATTCTCAGCTGTGTGAGTTTGTTGGTGTTGATAAACATCTTCTTTTAGTCCATAATTTACAAACTATGTAGAGAAGTATCAGCCATCATCCAGAGTATGCCACAAGTTTTGCGATTTATTTCCTACCTTGTGGTGAGGTAAAGTTCTATGTTTTGCTTTGGAATAGGGCCTGAAATAAGAATACGAGTACAAGTTTATAATAAATAGATAATGTGAGATTTGTGGTGATAGTCACTTTTTTAATATGCACAAAAAGTGGAAAAATGAGAACCTTCCATTTGACAGGGGCTGGACTATTGCTTAACCAAGTAAATTCCTCCTTGTCAAGAAATAGCCCTGCAGATAACCATCCATAAAAGGCAAATTGTTGTTTATTATCTCTACCAGGCGCAGATCATGTGTTTGGTCGTGTGTGTGCATGTGTGTGTATCTGCCTGTCAGCAGCTAATCAGGCAAACTTCTCTACCAATCAGCCTAATAGTTTTTGTGCATATTTATGCCAGCATGCTGAACAACTGCTTGTGGTTGGGGTGATTCACAATTTTTGAATTCACTTCTCTTAACCGACTGGTAGGGGAAACAAGTCATCAACAACTGCTTCAGTTCGAAATGCCACGGCGAAAAGCATTTAAGGCAATAGACTATGCTGAAAATAAGCCTTACCTGGTCTGTTGCAGGCCACATTTTGGTGCTGACAGCCATCATTTTTTTGAACTAGAGCATCTACAGCTTAATTTCATACCCAATATGTTATGATCCACTATGCACAAGACATGAATAAATCCCCATCTCTGTTATCTTTGCCGCCCTCTTGACTGTAAGTCAGCCGGTGTCAACAGCTGTTGTGATGAAGCCTGTTCCCCCATCAGATAGGGTTTCACATAGTGCATTAGGTTATGGTTGGGCGTAGACTTGGGCGTTACACTTTGGTTTTTGTACTGATTAAACAAACTAAATGTGTCAATAAGTGAGCTTTAGAAGCACTGTAAGGTAGATGTTTTAAAATTTTGATGGATATGGGTTATCTTTTTACCCCTTTCTCCACTCATAATGCCAAGCTTACCAGCTGCTGGCTAAAGCTGGCTTCAGGTACATATTCAGTGTAGAGGCATCAAAGTGATATTGATCTTCTCATCTAGTTTCCGGCAAGAAAACAAATATGTGTATTTCTGAAAATGTTGTTTTAAATAATCTCAACATGTGTTAACAGCTACTGTGTGAGAGTATTCATGTGAAGGGGTTAACTCCCGATGTCCTAGACTGAAAAGGAGGAATTACTGAGTCCCTGACCCTCCACTTACCTCGTTCTGACCTTGTAAAAACCCTGACCCCATCATTTCCACCCTTACAGGATTCATCTGCTGGCTGGACTGCCTGGCTCTCATCTGTGGGAGAGGGGTCTGATGCCTTCAAGTACCAGCCAGCTATAAAAGACACATCCTGATGGGCCTTCCTCTGTTGTGTTTAATAGCTGAGCCCCCCCCTCCCTCCCACCCCCATCCTGACCTCCACCACCACACCCACCCTCAGTCTCTGCGCTGGCCCTTGGCTAACCCCTCATATTCAGGGTTCAGGGTCAGGGCAGCAGACTCCCAGCCAATTGGGCCGTTGCCCAGAGGAGCTGATGCAGCCGTGAGCAGCAGGAGAGACGTAAGAGACCCAGGGACCCCTCTGATGTTCCCGAGAGTTTCCAAAGAGGGAGAGGCTGCGGTGTGTTTACAACATCTTTAATTTAGGGAGGGAAGGCTCGACACAGAGGCTTACACAGAGTGTGACGAAAGAGCGGTACACTGTATAAATAAGTGTCACATAAAAGGAAGTATGTGATTCTTTCACTACAGTTAAACAGCTAAATAAAGACAGATAAAAGAATGACATGCACATAAATGCTTTCTTTGATGCAGACCAGGGAAACAGAGGTTACTTTTCTTTGTTACTGGCCAGTTGGGGAGACAATAATGCAAAGAGAGAGATAAAGACAAAAAAACAAGATGAGCAAAAAAAGAGACAGTGCATATAGAAAAACAAAAAAACATTAGCACTAGTTGTGACTTGTGGAGTGTTTTACAGAAAGCATCTAAATTAGGGTACATTCTTTCTGTAAATTTGAATGCTAGGCTAATTCCATGGAGGCCCGGGAATGCTCTCTGCTGCCCATTTCTACTTAAGGAAGTCTCTTCCGGCCTTGAGAACACTGTTTTAAGAGTCTGGTATCTGCTGCTTCCTGCTACAGGACAAAGAGAACAGCAACTTGCAAACAGACTCATCTAGCATTTTTAGATGACTTGCGTGTGAATCTTTGACATTAGGAATTTATATCTGGACTTCTGTTGTTTCCTGCGGATATGAAATACAGTTAAGCTGTTGTTTCTTCTTCTAGCCCACTTATTTCCTAAGCAACTATGATTGCAGAGTGGACCAACACAATGGATATAACTCTGTTAAATATTGTATTTCACCGCAGAGACAATGACGATACAAACAATGACACCCAAAAAGCCTACTTCCTGAAATGGTTTCTTTGGAATAACAAATGTCGGCTGCTTATAGCTCTCTGATGGCTTCATTTTTCAGTCGGTATAACTTGCTAATTTTTACTGCTCAATGTCCTCCACTCAGCCTGTGTCACTAAGTCATAAGCATGCTGCTCCTGGCTGATATATGGGTCTGCACGATGATGTCAGCGAAAAACACTTTCAATAATTGCTATGATTAATATGCTCAACCTTCCAACACCTTCCCTTCTCCATCCTGCCACATATCTCCAGCGAGGTTCATCTATCAGTCTGCTCTCAAACTGTTTAAGTCCTCCGAGTGATGCATGGCACACTGCCAACCCTGTGTTCCAATGCAAACTATTTACATTCATTCAAATTATGAGTCAATGAGCCTCCAGTGCATAAAATTACCATGAGTTAAAGAGGTAGACCAGAGTATGTGCTATTTAATTGTTTCAACTTCATTGTGCAACAAAAGGGAATTTTCCCTGTGTGAGCTGATGTGATGACATCAAAACTTCTTTTTGTCCTCACCATTAATCAAGTAAATGAATGTGAATGTACAGAGAGAAGAGTGTTTATCCACATGTACCCTGACCATGTACATGTACATGTTCATGTTGTCTTACAGCTGACTGCACCGGCTGGAATGCCCATTGAGCTCTCACAGGACGGGTTTCCTCTTGGCCTGCACATTAATTGTTTAAGAGGAAAAAGGTGAAACAGATATCTATAAACAGCGGAGGTCTTCCAGAAAGTCCGGAGAGGCTCAAAGGGCCTGGGACAGTAGCTGACCTGTTATATTCACCATTCACATTGAGGAGTCAGGTCTGCCATATTCTGTCTAGTGGCGTCAGAAAAAATAAACTCTGACTTCCTCAGTGTTGATGGACAAATTTATACTCCTGGGAAACACTTCTCATACATACTGGCTTTGAACAAGTCAGGCTGTACAGAGCATGTATACAGTAAACACTAATAGAGCAGATAATATAGAAGATTATTGTGACCCCACTAAATAGCCAAATCAATGCTTCAAGTAACATTTAGCAAATAAAACCTGCTGTACTCTCCTGGGGCAAAACAGCATTAGTAAGAGGACAAGGAAGAAGACTTGTATTAAAAAGCCCAACCATTTCACAGATATTGGTACAATTTGCTGATACTTCAAAACAGCCCTATATCAAAAAATCTCTTTAAATTTTGTGTTGTGTGTTTATAGCCAGTTATATACAGAGTTTGTACAACCACAACCTACACTTTGTGCATGCAGTTTTAGGGCAAGTATAGTGTATATCATCTAAATGGTACAAGGTAATAAACTACAGTGTACATAATATATAATACAATGTATGAAAGTGTTGTGATAATGCATGAACCACCACCACCACATGGATATGTGTATACATTTTGAACATTATGAGATATGAGACAACATGTCTCATATTATTTAATGAAGTGGGAGAGGTACAAATTTCCACAGCAATGTGATCATCATAAAGTGACTTTATACTTTACACCAATGAACAAGTATTTGCACAATATGTAAGTAATTTGTTTTGTCTGTCATGTCTATCTATCTATTGCACTGTACTGGTTCATGCAGCACTTCATTGTCTTTGTGTATCCCAAAAGTGCTGATCATAAAAAAGAGTGATGGTCATTGCTGGGAATATGCCTGCTCCCTGTATGAATGAGATCTTTAGACAGTGATGTTCAGTGTAACAAATTGATAGGAGTCAATTAAGCATCTATTATTAACCTCCTATGGTTCACTGTCAATTATCTGTCCCATTAACTCTGTAATACTGTACGCAGTATGTGTTTAACAGTGAGAAGATCCAGCATGGCTCATATCTAATCTGCACTTATGAAAAAAGAGCCAGAAATGATGACTTTTAATGTCAATTCAATTTAATTAGATTTAATGAAATGGTTAAGGTCATTTATACCTCCATTCCTTGGCTCTAAGATGATTTATAGTAATAATAAGGTACGCTTATATAGATTAGTCATAAATTCCCCACACTTGTTCTACAGTCTTAAAGTCACGGCACAAAGATGTTTTTTTCTGCAATAATTACCATATTAAAGATAATATTACTGTCTGCTTCAGAGATGGTAGGGAATTACTTATATCTATTTAAAGGCATGGGAACATTTGGAGAAAGACATTTCTTAAAAATAGATGATCTTTTGCTCTAAAGAAAATGACACATGCTGAAAAGCACCACAGAAAAGATAATCGCCACCACATGGAAATAATGCACATTTATCACATATGGTGGGTGCAAAAATGCCCAACAATTTCTTCCATGTCGCTTCCATGTCTGTGTTACGTGATGCTAGTTCCTGCTGTGTCCCTCTTGATGTTCATCAGCAAACCACTGCGCTTGTAACAGGAAATCATTCTGCTGCTGCAATGACTGGGCCCTATTTACACAAACTCCCCCAAAACACTTAAGACAGGATATTTGATTGTGAGAAGTCTTTTCCATGTTGTTTTCCCAGAGCAGGCCGTCACCCTGGGTTAAGCCCAAAACACATGAAAAACACAACTCACGGCACTGCTTACATGATACAAAATATATTAAAGACCTGCTAGTCATTAGAGACTTGGGTTGCCATGTTCCAGAGAACTGATACGGTCAGAGTTTGTTTGATGCCATTGTTTTTGTCTACAATGACTGAGTCAGTCATGCGTTATACCTACTGTGTTGAGACACAGCAAATGAGCTCAGGAAACAGATCACACTGTAAACTATTTGCAGCAGTTGGAATACAGCACCAAACACAATGACATTCATGGAGCATATTATGTGAAAATTCAATTCTTCTGAGAGTTGGGAAGGAAACCATTCTAACCACAGAAATTCCAAATACCAGCTGGCTTGTTGCTGACATGAAAAACTGGGCTGCCAAGCCAGACATGCTGTCATCTGACCCCAGTGAATGGACTGCAACAGCATACACTCGTGTCTTGAGTATGTATCTGGACATCCTCTCAGTGTGAACAGACCAGCGATGTCCCAGTGGCAGAGTCCCTACCAGCCATTTTTGCTAATGGCTCTTCCCTGAGAGATTTATGATCCAGAGACACAGGACAATTAGAGAAAGGGAAACACAAAAGCCTGGAGCTTTCTGGAGAAAGATTTATGGTTTACAGAGGTGCTATTTTTGAAATTGAAAGTCTGATTAGAAAGTGTTGATGGTCTGATCGTGTAGAGGACTCTGTTACATGCACAATGTCAGGCTCATTCAGGTACCACTTAGCTAGTGGCCTACATTCTACATACTCTCAGTGTCTATGATCCTGTGCTGTGACTGACATGTCCTTTTTGTTTGTTCACTGTTGTGTGTCTACCATTAACACAGGCAGATGTAATAAATGAGTAACAATGAGATATACTGTATGACATGATGGTAGAGTTTGCGCAGTATAGAGTTACTTACTACCCCCACCACCACTGCCAACACCTCTCCACTCAGGAAGTGAAACAGGAAACACTTGTAGTTCTGTTCCAAGTAACACAGAGAAAGGATATAAGACTGCATGATAGGGAGAGAGAGTTAAGGCCCTTTCAGACACAATGTGACAACAGCACCACTGTGCTCTGAAAACCATTATTTCCAATGGGTTAAGCCATGCCGCAACAGATTTTTGTTGAAGTGAGCAAAGCGCTTCACTAGTTTCACTAGGTTCACTAAGTTTACTAGGTTTGATAGGTTGAACTTTGGGCACAGTGCTGCGCACTGTATGCTGAACCCAGTAAGTTCAAATCATGTGTCTGAAAGGGTCATTACTGAGGTGAAGATGAGAGAAGATGAAAATGCTTATTATACATATTAACTGTTAATAGAAATGCAATCATGTGGCCACCCATGTTGTGCCTTCCATTGCTATGCAGATGACACCCACCTATATTTATCATTGAAACTCAACAATATTTGTATGACATAAAGTCATTATTACAGAGCCATTTAGATGATGAGCAGGTCAGCTTATCTGAAAACTTTCTGTGGTTAAATGCACTCATGGATTCATGATAAATTCTACAGTAAGTTGTGTCCTTCAGCAGTTACCAGCAAGACTGTATCTAAAAACTAATTGTCATTTCAGATCCCAGCTTCAACTTCAACTAAAGAACAGAGTAAGATTTAGGTCTGTGACTCAGGGAAAATCACATACTTTTATAATATCTTGTTTAGAGTAATGTGTTATATTCCTGCTTCAGCTCCACAATGTGCAACATAGAAAATTTCCAGATGACATCTATTATGCTGTCTGGCAACACACAAGTCCTTGTTTTATTGAAACACCACTGCCTTTTAGGGCCTTTGCTCATCAGCCAGATTTGAAGTCTGTGGCAAAGATTTTACTGCGAAACCCCCAACGTTTTGTGAGGAGTTGAGACTATTAGGATCACTGTCATCCTTTAAAATTACTTCTTAAAATGTATATGTATAAATAAATCTTAACATTACTAACCTGTATTTGTTGGATCTTTTATACACCATCAATCACAAACAAGAATTATACAGATTCCTGTAATGACACTAAATTCTACACACTGTCTTCCTGTCTGTGCACAACATATTGCTCAGTGATTGTGTTCTCTGATTGTCCGTGTTTAATGGCAGGCTCCATCTGCCAGCGCTATGTGTCTGCAGGCTAGCGGCCCACGGCGCCCCACATTAGGGCCTGTTGGCACAGGCCCCAGGCGCATTCCGCTTCTGGAAGTGTGATTATTGAGGCCTGATTACAATGTCTGCAACCACGATAACAAACCAACCCTCACTGAGTGCTTGGCAATCTCATTGCTAAACAAAACGGCTGGAGAATTAATGACGCTTCGAACTCGGACAGGTTTTTTAGTGCTGATAATCTGGATCCAGGGTAATTTTCAGCAATTGGTGGCATATGGTTTGGTTTTACACTCAGTGTCCAGCAACAGATATGAAATCTGTTGGACTGGAAGTGATATGGCACCACATAAACAGATCCATTCAAGATCATTTAGAGTGGATAAACAAAAAATAAAGAAAAAAAAACACAAATGAACAAAAGGTCAATAAGAAAAGTGATTTGGCAGGAAAATAAATGAATTGAAAAAGCGAAAATGAAGGAAAATGTAAAAAAAAAAAGGAGCTTACAAAATCAAACAGTCGTCAAAACAGCAGTTCAGCTGTCTGGTTTGAGTTTTCCACAGGATGTCCGTGGGGTGGCTAAAGCATGTCGCTGTGGAGACAGAACCAGAGAACAGAGAGCATGCTGCTTAGTGTTTGACACACACCTGAAAGCCCCCATGTTCTCTTTCTGTAGAAGTGCCTGTGGTGGTCTCCAACTGCCAGCTTGTTTTTGAGGGGTACTCATTGCCTCATCCCTGCCTCCAGGCAAAACTCCATCCCTATCCCTACCTCCTCTCTTTTCCTCTTTTTCCATTCTCCTCCCCACACTCATCAACTACCTCTTTTGCTCAATCTACTCTCACTCTTTCTCTTCTTCTCTCTGTTTCTCCATCTCTCCGTCCCCTCAGGGCAGCAGGTTCGGGTAGAAGTCTACTGCGGCGATCAGAGCAGATAACCTGTATTCTGGACAGGCGTGCCACATGGGGCCACACCTTGCCCGAGGATAGGTCCATCCATGCTGGGGGCAACAGAGGCACAGGGGCCAGGGGGCTAAGGCCGGGGGCTAGGTCTAGAGTCAGGGCTTGGAGCATGAACTGCAGCAGGAGCAGGAGGGAAATGGGCTGGATGCTGGGACAGCAGCTGCAAGCAGGCGGAAGGGGGCGCACGGAGGGGTAAGGGGCAGAGATATGGAGCCAGGAAGGTCAGGGCCAGTGACAGGGGTCTGCATGGTCCAGCTGAGGCTCTACTGATCCATGGTTGACTGGAGCTGACAGGTGAGAGAACAGCAACACCCCTAATGATGGCAGCCAAGGTAGGGGGTTGGAGGAGATGTTGGTGTAGGTTGGCGTGTGCTTTTGCACTGTTTGATCGGATGGTAGAGAGGTAAGTGAAAAGGAGGGGCAGAATTTAAAGGTGGACACAAACTGTGGAGAGAGATGGAATCAACCGTTAGAGCCTGCTGCTGGTAAAGCTTTTGTTTATACTGATGTTTCATATCAAAGATCAGTTGGAGGCTTCAGCTTATTTGTGTCTGCAGTGTCTCTATGGTGCTCCATCCATGTAATTATCTATGTGAAATTCAACTTCACTTGCAAAATTTTTATTTGTGGTATACATGTTGGAAGTCAAGTAGTTCACCCTTTTTTCCATTCACACAATAATAATGCTGTTTTTATTCACTTAGTTGGTTAAACAGTGTGTGACAACAGGCCATGTGTTCTGCCTCCACTGCAGTCTTCAGAATAGGACTTTCGGTCTGTTTAGTAAGAGATCACGAGCTGGAGTAGTTGGTCAGAGGAACTATGGCAAGGTGCTGTGTGTAATCATATTTTTGCATGTGCACACGTCTTTCCGTGTATATATGTGTGTGTTTGTTAGATATGTATGTTTGTATGAGTGTGGCAATTCTCCATCTGCCTGGCTGCCTGTATTGCACTGTGTGTGCTGTCCGGATTCCATCACCAACCATGGGGTTTGGGGAGAGGGGGTCGATTTGAGGAAGGAGCGGTGGTGGTGGGGAGTGCACACAAAAAGTCACCCTGAATCTGCCAGCTGATTAATCAGGGGTGATTCGGCGGCAAGCGCAGCCTACCCGCTCCTTCCTGGCTAGTCCGTGTGTATTTATTTAGAGTAACCCGTGGCCAGTCACGCCTGACCTCAAACCATCAGGAGCAGACACAGTTGCGCCCAAGCATAAACAAAAAATGCGTAATGAAGGTAAGAGGACAGAGGACGGGGTGGTGTGGGGTGGGAAGCAGGGGAGGGGAGAGAAGGGGGCAAGGAGAGTTGGAGGAAGGCAGGCGCTTTTTCTTTTCTCAGAGATAGAGATCTTGAGCTTCACAGCGGAGCTCATGGGTCCAGACACTGAGCTGAAATAGCTGCCTGTGTCCTGGTGTTTACTTCTCAGCTGACATGGGAAGGGAAATCATTGACCTCTCTCTGAGCAGCCTGGGTCCATCCATCTTCCAGACCAAAAGTATTTTCTGTTAAGTATCAAATAGCTGGTGGTGAGGGGAAACCCTTCTATTTGCATTAAGAGTTAATTGGAACTCCAGTGTACACAACTGAAGAGAGATTATGAATGATTTTATGAAAATTATGGCATGGCTGTACTCGTGAGTACTTTGTTAATACAAAAACACATAAACCACAGTTGACTGACAAGATTTCATTCTATTCTATTCTATTCTATTTTTCTATGTGTTTAAAATCTCTTCTGCTCCCCTTTTAAAATGCTCTAGTTCATATCAGGGTTAAAAGCATCAAGCTTGATCAATTTCATCATCTTAGCTGTGATGTAAGTAGCACTGCAAGCAGGAGAACAGAAACAAACAAACTCTAAAGATGGAGCCTCTATAGAGGGTTATTGATCGAACATGAAGGTTAGCCAGAAGTCTGAGAAGGTTGCCTCTCAGCGGTCCCGTGTGGCGCAGAGAGACCCAACTCTCTCTGTCTTTAAGAGCACAAAACACGGGAAAGAACAAACACAGCGGATGGGAGAGAGGAAGGGAAGAACAAGTATTATACACTCTCAGTAAGGCCGAGGATGTGTTTTGGTAAATCACAAGACCAGTATTCATTGCTATAAAATGCAACTCAATGGGACTGATTAAGATCTATTAGAATAAAAACATTAAATCAAATTAAGAAACACAGAAGCAGCACAATATGCTACAAATCAAAGATGGTTCATATGGTTTACTATTATGAACCGAGTCTATATTTGCATTTTAGGTCTTCAAAGTTATTTTAAAGGCACAGAGGGAGCAGAAGTCAACTGTGACAAGAGTGGATGGCAGTTAGGATGCCTGTTTACCAACCTCCTTGTCCTACACACATGTCTGCCTCTTTGCCTTGTGTTGGTAAATAATCTGCATGATATGTGGTGATAGTCCTGGAGAGGCAGCATGGCACTTCAGGTGAGCAGGTGGAAGCAGGCAACACACCACCTGGTGCTGGGAAAAAAAAAGGAGAAGAGAGAGAGCAAAGCTTCCCAGCACAGCTTGTTGGGTTCTGACCCACCACAGCCCTCAATCTCTACAAACCCATGTACCCTCCTTTTCTTCTGCCATCACATTCAGATCAGCCACACAGTGCCTGCTCAGCTGAGGCAGGAAGGGGCCCGTCTCCCGTAGAGGCAAACAGAGGATGGAAGGATGAATGGAGGGCAGGAGAGAAGGAACATAGCAGTAAACAACAGCACCTTTTGTCCTGCATCTGTCTGAGCCTGGCATCCTACGGCGTGTGACAGTTAGAGATGCATGTGGTACATTCAGCAATCCTCGACATGGATGTTGAGTCATCCCAGATGGCCGTCACTTTTTCCTCCCCTCTACTTGTCTCCGTTTCTCTCTCTCTCTCTCTCTCTCTTTCAACACCTCTCATCAACAGAGGACAGCCACTCCGGGGTGACTTTGAGGGATAGGAATGAACAAATGGGTTAACCACACAACACACAAATCCAGTCATTAGATATTTTACCTTTTAATATTAATTGAATCAGTGCTAAGATAATAATGATAACAGCAGTTTAATAACGTTATTTTAAGTAATTAAGAGTTCAGATTGAAATCTGAATCAGTTTAAGCACATTCATTATATTTATTAAGTATAAAAACAGCTTTGGGATGTGATGAAGTGGGGTTTACAAAATACCTGTACCTGTAATATGTTTTAATTCTGGTTTTAATTGTAATTTTCTTTGTCTTTTTAGTGATGCAGTAAGTTATGCTGCAGCGTGAATTTGTGTTATTGCAGATGCTTAACATACAGCATGTGCACTGTTACATTGCATTTTTGTTTGACTGAGGGAAATGATATTTAACAACCTGCGCATTTCATATCAGAGGGGACAAAGACTGATGATTAACCTTCTCTTATAAAACTTCTAACATAATTATGCACATGCCAACTGCGAGGAAGCACTCCCTGTCAAAGTTAATACCCCTGACAGCTTCTCACTTCTCGTTGACAAAACAGAAAAAAGATACATAACCCCTTGACTTTCGACAGTTTGGATGAAGAAGCCGACTTGACAGATGCTATGCTATTCTCTACATCTTGAGATGGGAAAAAATATGAAAATGCATTATTAATTTCACAATGCGGATAGCCAATATTCATAGAGTGCAAAAGAAGAACAGGCAGGCTGGCGGATGTGCCAGCCAACGAGAAACTCTAACCTTGAGCTTTCACCATCGCTGGTTGACATCTCTGAAAACATGTTCTTTTTTTCCAAGTGAGGGTTGTCAGCGGTACTGTCACTGGCAGGGAGAGGCGACACTAAGTAAAGAAGGACACATGTGGCTCCGTGAGGAGGGGGGGTCTCTGTAAAGTCACTCACAGAGTTCCTGTCACGGTTAAGTAGACAGGTGCTTACTGTTAACACCCCACTAATATCTTTATGCATATTTATGAATCCCCCTCCCTTATAATACATTGCTCGTTAATGTCACAGCTGCCAAATATTGACTATGACTTTCTTTTAAAAAGCGCATAAATAAAACAGCTTTTAAAGATTCTGACCCGCTTAAATACATCGCTTTCCTGTCCCTTTGATCAGAAAGCTTTTCATTATTCAAGCCTCCATGCTTCTTTATATTCTGCCACCTCATCTGCTGGAAATATGCAATATATCTTTATTTAGAGTAGCTACCTATCCCTTCATCTACCGTACCCACACTTAATCCTCCCTCTTTTTCTTGTGTCTAAGTGTGGTCAGAGACATCTAAGTGCTCTCATTATGGGAAAAGTTTGCAAGCGGGGCAAAACTTGCTGCTGGGTCTCATCAGTGAGAAAGAGGGAAATGGCTTTATAGTCTCTAAGGATTTGTATGTTGATTGCTTCCTAATTCTGACTCCCGCTCTGTAACTGCGTCTTTCTTTTCCCATGAAAACTTGGCCAAGAATTGTGGAGTGCTGCACATGAGAGAAAGAGTTTTGAAGAGACGTGTATGGAATTGGACGTGTTCCTATTCTGCTGTAAAATTCTGGCCCTAATTTGGGCAAATAGTCCCATCAGACAGATTTGCTATAAATCTGGCCTCTATACAATACATGTGGCGTTCAAACAGAGACCTAGATGGATCAATCAGCAGAACATAAGTACAATTTCAGATTGAATTTTGTAGCTTACAATGGATAAAAAAGTAGTTCAAACTGCGTTTTTACTGACAGAGAATACTGCATATTGCTGCATAGTTTGTACTTATCTCTGCATAGTTTGTACATATCTATGATGCAGCCTGCTGCAGGAGAAAAAGTCACAATAGCTCAGGTTGAACATTTAAGACTGGCTATTGAAGTATGAAATGCATGACAAATATTGCCCTGTTTGTGAATTGTCTCATTTTATCGAGTTTGAAGTGCAGTTTGGAATAGCGTCTTCCTAGCAAAGAAACCTCATATATCTGGTATAGAATAATGAATCACTTCAGCTATGATGAGCTAAATAGATTTGCCAAGGTTTGTGAATACATGTGAACCAAACATCTGTAAATTATAGTGCAAATGTAGATCCATTAATTTTTACGCTACATTTACAAATCACATCATAAGGTGTTGGTGTTTAGTATCGGACAATTGAAAGCTCTAAATTTGAGTCTGAATTTAAGAACAAAACGATGAGAATTAAAGACCAAAATGATGAGCAAAACTGTGCAATCAACAGTTCACTTCAAACATGAATGCCTGTGAATATGTGGAAGAAGAGGCAAAGAAGTGAGAGTGATCATCAGACAAGTAGCACATACCGTAGAGTATAACAGCATGAACAGAATATCCATATTTAATCCTTGAAGCTTCTCATTGTGGTGGGGATTTGGTCTGTCCCTTCCTACCTCTGAGAGTAAACAAATTAGCCCTGTGGAGCCATGGGTGGGGTCAGAGGTCAAGCTTGACACAGGAAGGCATGGTGTGACAGGCTTAGGCCACTTGGTCTTCTTGCCCAAGGAACAGATGTTAGCGGCGCCAGTGTGATTATCGCCACGGCGACCGAGGAACAGGAGCAATGGCCCTTGGATGGATGCTGGTAATTACCCAGGCTCCCCTGGGAGGGAGATGACACGTGCCCGCCACTCTTGGAGATCACAGGGGCATAATTAAAGCTGCAGTAACAGTTGTTAATAGGGCAGCAAATAAAGGTAGCAGGGGATGAAGGGAAAGAGAAAGCAAGGGAGGGAAGAAAGTTAGGGGGGCATAATGGAGGATTGTCTCTCCTTTGTCCTCTCTGCTGTTTGTTTTGCACAGTGTGACCTTCCTGTAAGGCAGTGGATTTCAATGAAGGACAGTACATTTGAGCAAGAAGAAAGTGAACTTCACTAAAAGATTTGATATTGTGCCAAATACTGAAAGCGTAGCGCTTATTTATTAGAAGAAGTGATGCACAAAGTAACATAAGGTTTGCAGTACCTTATTTTCCTGTTGACCAACCAGCGTTCACACCACAGGAGCAATAATGCCAAGAATGAGAGACAATTTGTTTATTTTTAACTACATTTTACTAATCCAAAGCTTTATGCAGATTTCTCAGCCCAACTTCCAACTGAGCAAATTCACTGTTTTTTTCAGAGAAACTATAAAAGCAAACTTCTCAGCGCATAAAGAACTATGGCTTCAATGTCCTGCAGCAACCAAAAAAAAAAAGCATTACTGTACAACAAAAATGTCATAAAGTCACCTCAAGACCTCTGCTGGCATGAAATCAGCTAGGAATCTCTTTAAGTGCAGCCGTAGTGTTTGCAAGTGACAGGTATGTTTTTGTCTTGCTCGGCAGTGTGTGATGCAGTGAGTGCCCACGCAGAGCTCTTAAAAGCACCATACAAGACCCCAAGTGTCAGAGCACATCACCACAGCCTTTTAGAGCCACAAAACCCTCTGACAGCACCAAAATGGCTTCTCTTGCTTTTCCTTTTGTGCTCCAGTCGGCTTCTTATAAATGACCACATTCAACCCCTGTATGGCACTTGACAGCCCCATGAATTCCTCTTTCTGAAAGGCCTGATGTGAAAAAACACACATTGCATTGGGGGGTGTGGGAGGGCATTCTGTAAGTGCGTTTAGACTTTGTATGAACAACTAAAGTGGTTTTCAGCTTGATGGTAAATTCTCTTTAGGACTTCCAAGAGAGTTGAAAAAAGTTCAATTGGAACTTGTGGTGGGCAAGTGAGAAGTTGCCAAAACATTATGGCAAACTGTATGATTAATCCAACTGCTAAAGATTCAAACTTTTTCAGTGCTGATACCTTATAAAGGTCATTGCGGATCAATTGTCTGACCTTTGGTAAAAATTAAGCTTGTGAAATTGCTTCCCTAATCACAGTAAAGCTACATTTGTAGAGTTATATACATAATCCTGCAACACATGAAGTCTTCATTGCCATTTATTCCTAACCTGCTGTTTTTGGCACTTTACATCTCTGGAGATTTCTCCAGTAGAAGAATTAGGGGAGTAGAGGAGAAGAGGCGGATCAGATGACTGTGGCGATAATGTGTGAGTTTGCCAGTCAGGTCTGTCTTCCGTGGCAGAGGGGAGTCCCACAGAGAATTAGCCATGCTGAGCTTGACACAGAATACCCACCCAGATAAATGGCAAGGTTGGCAGGACATATTTTTAGGATTAACTCACTGACCCAAAAAAGTGATGTCCGCAAAATGAGACCACCAGGGACATCGGAAGAGAAGTAGCCATTTCTTCAGTTTTTCAAGCCAATGTCAACCAGTGAACCTTGATCTTTCAATTACTGTCGTTTAGCTGTCAAAGAGAAAAGGTCCGTCCAATGTGGAGCTGCCAATTCATACATAAGGCGAGCCAAAGCAAAGGTATGGATAAACCATCTCTGTTCTGGTAAAACTAGCTATACCATTACCATATAGTACTCGTTAACCACTTTAAAGGAACAAAGTGGAGTCTATTCAGTGTCAACGATCCTCAAAGCCCTAAATGGAATTGGCCACATCTTCTGGTATCCCACTTCCTAAATACGTTTTTCATTTGGAAAGACCACCACTAATGTTACCATACAATGCCTCTCTCTTTTTTTATTGCATCTCTCTCTCCCTTGCACTCTCTGCGGTAACATTCACACATCACACATTGCAAATGTCCGCATGCTCTCTATTTCTTTGAGTGTTGTGTTGTCAGTGTTTCATGACTTATTCACTCATTGTATCCCACTACATCATCAATATTTAATAGGGATGGAAGCATGTTTTCCCATGGCTTAATAAAAGATCGTGTGCATGCACAACACATTCACACACTCCATGTGAATGCATACGTGAGTGTGTTGCGTGCAGCAGTAAAACAGCTTGTATTCTCTGCTGTCTCTTCCTGTGGTGAAGAACAAACAGTGTCAGTGGAGACAGTCCTCAGAGACCAAACTGCATCAGCAGACAGGACAACACAGGCAACATCTACAGTAACTGATACAAATTTAAAAAAATAAAGCTAAATTTATACAAATCAGTAATTTTAATTGCAATAAAAAATGGATTTTTATACATTATCAAATTAATTGTGTCTGTAACCCGCCAAACCTGAGATTAGTGGATGACCAGAGTCACAGAAAGAGTCACGGTTAAGATTTTGAAGCAGGTTGAAATAAATATTTCACTGCACCATTGACCTCCTTTTTCATCATCATCAAAGGCCAGCTATAACTTATAAATGGCTCTATCTGCGTTTGATCTAGCACTGGGTTTAGCCAGGCAAATCGATTGATATAACCTTATGCATTTAAAGGGCAAGCATGACTGCATTAACATACTGTGTTACTTGATTAGCTACCGATCGGTACAGTCCTACTGCTATATCAGTTCCACAGTTAGCACTCATCAAATCTAATCCTGGCTGGAAATCCCCATGCCGCTTGCTGTCATATCCTGTTGACAGGTTGCATCTAAACTGATTTGGCAACCTTTTGTCTTCTCTAATCTGGTCAAATCAATAGAAATATTCGCCCTTGATCTGGCACGGGGGCCTCAGATCAATATGAATATTGATCAATAAGTGGTATTGGATGCATTGGGAGGTCAGCCAGTCCTAGTAGGGTCGAGGCTAATCAGTTTAAGCTGTCCACAGGCAGTAAAAAAAAAAGGGCTAAGCGAAGTTAAAAAAGTGACCTGGCCTGCAGAGAAAGTCCTTGGCTCATTTTGTGTTATGAAAGCTCCCACAGAGACAGCAGGATGGAATGAAAAATTAAAAAAGGGACTTTTATTTAATATGTCAGATCGTTTAATGGAACATTTGCCAAGATTGTCACACTGCAGTTTCATTTTTAGTCTCACTTGTACTAAAATGAATGATTGCATATTGTCTCTGTGATTTAAAACATGAAAATCTATGCTGTTTTTTTAGATTTCTGGCCATGTATTTTTCAGGTAATTTGATAAATAGTTTATTCCATTTAAGAATGAGGGATATTTTCTCAATTGATAAAGGAACTCTCAATCCCTCAGTTAACCGTAGTTGAAAAATGCACTAATCACCAAACTTGGAGATCAGCAACAATTTTGACTTTTTGTTGTATTTGATTTAAAAATTACATTTCCCATACCTAATATATATACCTTATATGAGGTTTCCTCATATAAACTCAATCAGGTCCAGACATCCGGAGTTGCCCTTTAACACATATAGCACACAATCACACAGGCTATGTACATAACAGGTGACTGTCTGCGTCAGTAATCTATGGTATTGTATGGTATTATATGGTAACGTATGGTAATGTACGGTAATTTATGTTATTCTATGGTCACATACGGTATTCTATGGTAGCGTATATATTCTACAATAATGTATGGTATTCTATCGTAATGTACTGTATGGTACGGTACTCTTTGGTAGTCTAGGGTATTTTATGGTAATGTACAATATTCTATGGTAATGTATGGTAACGTTTGGTATCCTATGGCATTCTATGGTAATGTTTGGTTTTCTATGGTAATGTATAGTAGCATAATGGAAATGTATGCTACTATAGCACTTATATTTCAACCTATGGTATTCTATGGTATGGTAATGTAATCTATGGTATTCCATGGTAATCTGTAGTTTAGTATGGTAAACTATGGTATTCTGTGATACTCTATAGTATTCTATGACATGGTACGATAATCTATGGTAATGTACCGCATGCACGGTATACTATGGTATGGTACAGTATTCTTTAGTAATTTATGGTACTCTAATGGCATGGAATAGTAATCTCTGTTAATGTACCATATGTACGGTATACTATGGTATGTTGTGGTATTCTTTGGTAATCCACGAAAATCTAAAATCCAAATTATGGCAAGAACCACTCAATTTAAGTAAAGAGAAATGGCAGTCCATCACTACTTTAAGAAACTAAAGTCAGTCAATCCAGAAAATGTTAAGAACTTTGAATGTATCCTCAAGTGCAGTCGTGAAAACCATCAAACACTATGATGAAAGTGGCTCTAATGAGAACTACCCCAAGAAATGTAGAGCAAGAGTTACTTCTGCTGCAGAGGTTGAGTTCATTAGAGTTACCAGCCTCAGAGACAAATTAACAGCACCTCAGATTAGAGCCCACGTAAATGCTTCACAGAATTCAAGTAGCAGACACATCTCAACATCAAGTGTTCAGAGGAGACTCCATGAATGAGGCCTTCGTGGTCGAATTGCTGCTAAGACGCCACAACTGAGGCAGAACAAGAAGAAGCAGAGAAACGAAGAAACCCAAGAAGTATGTAAGAGGAGGTGTGATGGTGTGGGGGTGCTTTGCTGGTGACACTGTTGGTGATTTATTCAAAATTAAAAGCACACTTGACCAGCATGGCTACCTCAGCAGCAATATGTCACCCCATCTGATTTGCACTTAATGGGACTGTCATTTGGTTTTCAACACGGCAATGTCCCCAAACACACTTCCAGGCTATGAAAGGGCTATTTGACCAAGAAGGAGAGTGATGGAGTGGTGCGTCAGATGACCTGGCCTGAACCCAATGGAGATGGTTTGGGATGAGTTTGAAAGCAGAGTGAAGGAAAAGCAGCCAAAAATGCTCAGCATATCTGGGAATTCCTTTGAGTCTGTTGGAAAACCATTCCAGGTGACAATGGTGACAACCATTCCACATCATGAAACTGATTGAGAGAATGCCACGAGTGTTCAAAGCTGTAAGCAAAGCAAAAGATCTAAAATATAAAACATATTCTGCTTTGTTTAACACTTTCTTGTTTACTACATAATCCCACATGTGTTCTATATGTGTTTTGATAAGTATTAATCTACAATGAAGAAAATAATGAAAATAAAGAAAAAACATTGAATGACGTGTCCAAGCTTTTGACTGGTACTGTATCTTCAGATGAGTTAAGTAGCTTTACAATTTGCCTTGACAAACTATGAAATGTATGCATTATGTACACTCTGAGAGCAGCTTTATAAGTCATTATTATATACTATAAGGCTCTGTATTGTTTCAGGTGTTAAATGAAGAATTTCCTGCTATATTTACCCCTGGCCATCACTAATCATGCACCCCCACTTCTAACCATAACCAGGCACCCATGCCTCCCAAAATCATTCGAAATAATATTAGAAACATTTGAAAAATGAGTTTGTTTTATGTTGTGACAATGATCTGATTACATTTTATTTAAGTTTCACCACAAAAACGATTTAGTTAAGTCTAGGGAAACATCATGGTTTGGGTGAAGATTACTACTTCATTAAAGTTTGGGGACTTTTGTTGACATGGATACAATAATGAACACGTGGTCAACTTTCTGGAGCATTCGTAGTCTAGTTTTAAAGTAAATAAAGTTGACGGCGGGTGGAGACAGGGAACAAACACCAGTCTCCCAAATTATGGTTCAAAGTTTTGTTGACCCATCTGCTCAAACCCCCCTCCACCCCATTCACCAACGTCATAACTACCAAGGCTGCTAAAGGTTTGTCACTTGGAATGTAACAAACCAGTGTAGTGTTGTTGAAATTACAGTCTTTGTTTTTACATGGTCTCTATTTTTACTCTATATACTTTTGTATATGGAAAAATGTGGCACAAATTTTGTGCCAATTTCTTATGTGGGTAAGAGCGACCACTGTGGCTACTGTTACATCTGACAGATTACACGTCAAGCACACACACACACACACACACACACACACACACACACAGACAAACACACATACACAAGCCTTTAGGGGGTAATTAACACAAGGCTAGGGTATCTAACCCCAAAACCTGTTCCTCCTCTGCCATGTTTTAGCTAATTTGCTGAGTGTATTCATTTCTGTTTAACTTTTTGTTGTACACACTGAATCTGTGTCATTCTCTTTCTCCCTTTATCTATCTCCTTTTTTCTCACTCCAGGTTATATGTCCTGATGTCTGACCAAGGTCAAGGATACACCGAATCATTAGAAGAGAGGATACACATGTGAGGGATAAATGAACCCTCTAAGGGTCACATGACATGAATGATAACGTACCATATTCTGTGCAGTTAAAACACAAAGACCTTATAAAAATAAGAAAGAGAAAGGAAAAATGGGGAGAGGCACAGGACACAGACAGAGAGGTATGGGAGAGGAGGAAAACAAGAACATGGTGAGTCGTGGCGGAGTCGGGGCAATAGATGACCTTTTCAGAGAAAGCCCCTTATGCAGTCTTGGGCCAAGGTACACTTTTATTTATAGAAGGTATTTATAGAAGCGATTTTCCCGAGGTTATCCTGAGCAAAATGCCAGTTCTCATTACCAGCCAGGTCCTGCCTGTGCCTCATTTTACGGCTGGATGAGCCCAGGCAGCGGGGGACCCAGCATGCAGCCCAGGGTCACCTATTAAATCCTCATGTCCAAGAGAGCACCGTCATGCACTTCTTGTTCTACACTGGGTGGGGCTATGGAGCAGTAAGAATAGAGTGAGTAAAGGGCTGGCCAGGTGTGCCTACGCACGTGTGTGTGTGTGTGCTTTCTACTGTGTGGAGAGTGATTTATCAAGAGAGTATGCCATTAATACTGGAGTTAGCCATTTTACGTCCCTCCTGTTGTTTCACATTGTGTTGAATACATTTTGAAACCTAGGTCTCTCCACATTTGTAAGTGACAAAATAGTTCATATAACATAATGAAAATACATTTAAACATTTTTGTACATAGCTTACTGCAGGCAGCAACCATCCAGTATGTTCAGCAAAAACACACAACAGAGTGGGAACATGTATGTTTGTGTCTGCATACATGAGCCTGATACACTTGTGTGAATGAGTGTTTCTGTGTGTCTGCATGAGTGTGTGCATGAATGTGTCTCTCATCAGAGCAACCATAAGTCACCCTGGTGAAGCACCTCAGGCCTTTCTGGCGGGACCCTGGAGCCCCAGCATGGGGTCAACACAGCCCAGGGACATACAGACAGAGTGGAATGTCAACTCAAAGACATATCCAGACATGCACAGGCTTCAGGAAAATAAAAAAAGAAACACTCTGTCCTCCACTAATGATGGCAAGAAGCAAGCCAAAGTAGATATATCTCTGCTGCTAACATACACAGCACACCTTGCTAAAATAAAATGTCGTGGTGCAATGAATATGACTATGTCGATTACCTTTATGGATGATTCTGCCAACAAAATATATTTCAAACTTCTGAACATGCTCTTTTAATCTAGGCTGACACTAGAAAAATGGATGAAGAGGCAAAAATTCCAACACACCTGCACATTCTTCTACTCATCTGTCTCTGAACAGTAGCAAAGTAGGGAATGTACAGACTGGACAGATACAGTATGGTAGTGGGACAATGGAAACCCTGGGGGACCTGCACCCTATTCACACTGCGCAGCAATATTCCTATTTGTCCGTCATCATAAGATTATTCTGCTCCTTCTTTTTAGTCTTGAGGGAGTCTAAGTAACTGCAGAACTGGATGATTAAAGCAAATTGCGTCGAAATTCAGACAGCAAAATGACCTGCTTACCATAATGGCTATTCCATAAGACATACTTTCTGCATATGCAACGACGGTCGACACTGTATGCAACACTGCAACCGCACTTGCCTAAGCTATTGAAGATATTACTCTCTTGAAGTAGCAGCTCGACTGTAAATTTGATACTTTGTCACTTTATTGAAAAACTGTATGGGTTTCCTATTGATTATACTTTCCTCTAGTTTCTTATTTTCTAACAGGGGATCCTGGTATTCTTCCCTGCCCCCCACTTCCCCCTCCACCCCCCGTTCCTAAAGTATGCTGCTTGTTTGGTGCAAGGTTGCGAGGCTGTCAGGTGAGACACCATTAGACTGGGTCCTGACAGGCTACAGTAATGACGGCCAATGTAGAAGAGAAGGTGAACATTTTTTGCACAGGAGCCACACACACATGCACACACACTTGTGCAACTGTTGTAGATGGTTGACAGACAAGAGTCTGGTTAGTTTCAGGCCTCTCTCTATCTGCAGCTATGCTAACTCCTCTGGTCATTTGCTGTGTGTGTGTGCATGTGTGTGTGTGTGTGTTTATATGTGTGTGTGTGTGTGTGTGAGAGAGAGAGAGAGAGAGAGAGAAAGGTTGTGATTGGATGAAAGAGAGAGAGAGAGAAAGAAATTTGGCCTGCAGCCAACATATATTTCAAAGCTTTATACAGATTACAGTGGAGGACGTCTAATCTGTCTGTTGCCATTTCCTCCCACTGAGGAAGAAATTTGCCCGGAACAATTTTTTTTTTTTTTGTGGGGGGAGATTCTACCACAGGTTTGACATAATCTTCATCTCACTTCTTGGCCTCATCATCTCGCCAGCAGGACTAGATTGCTGCTTGTCAGAGCTTGGCTGTTTCCCCGTACCCCTGTAACAACCCCCCAAAGTCTGATTGGCTTATAGGCTCTACTATAGGGCTGTAATTCTTTCCATCCCACAAGGCCCTGTACCACTTAGCATGAATGGATGAATTCCAGAGGAAAGATAGTTGATGTGAACTTGGCTTTACTGAGTTTTATTCCTGTCAGGCAAACTTAGTGAGTGATTATAACAGGGAGCAAGGACAAACTTTAAAAAACAACAAGAAAGTCTCATGTGACACAAACTGCACTTTGACTTGTTCTCGCTATACTAGCTCTTTGTAACTTCAGACCTTGCCAAGTAATAACACAAATGTTTAAGTAGTGGAGATTTATACTTCACTAGATTAGAACAAGTTATGCATAGTCCTTGCATAGAGAATTGTTGTTTTCTATATCAAAGTGTCAGGTGGAAGTTTTGCATTGCAACCAAACCTAACTGACAAAGTAAATAGCGTTAGCTTGCTTGTGTGTGACCTGTTTAGAAAAGCAAAAGAAGTAAAATGAAAAGTGATGTATTGACACAGACAGATATAAGACTTATCTGAACAATAACAATAAAACAACACCTACCTTAAATTACAAAATGTTAGACTAAATGATTTCCCACTCAATCTTGACTGCACGAATGATATTATACTAACTCTGAAAGACAAATACAAATAAAACCAAATAATATGTACATTTAGAAATGACGCTGTTAAGTTTAATATTTGGCCCCCTTTTATCTGTCATTTTAGGCAACTATGTTATAGCTTGTGATGCCACAGTGACTTCTTGTTTGGTTGCTTTTCACTGGATGATGTTGCGGATGTTTCGTAGCAGCTGATTTACACTTAACTAATGTCTAAGATGCTAAGATGTTTATTAAAATGTATTGGTGCAACCCAATTTAATAAATCACTAGTTTGAGTTGTTTCTAAAAATGTAAAATCGAAAGACTTTACACACAAACTTTTAGAATAATTTACAAATAGCTGGTGCAAACCAATCCTGACTTATTGACCATGTCTGAAAAAGACAGAAATAGTCTTTGTTAAAACAAGATGACTCCACACATGCCATTCATTACTATCTTTAACAATCCAGCTAATCTATCCATCAAGTATGCCAATAGATGGAGCTTATTTTCCTTTCTTCCTTGGAGTGGTAAGAAGGACATGGAGAAAAATAGCTGTATGGTGCAAATTTAATCACAGACACATGGTCTGAGAATCTGGCTCCCATGCTCCAACAGTACACTGCATTGGCAAAGCATGACATCTCCATTGCAGTGATCCTCCCCTGTGAGTCTCCCTAAATTAGCTAAAAACTCATCAGCCATCCACATCACACACAATTTCGACCATCGAGTGCAGGCCCTAAAGGTGAGACCCCCCGCCTTCCTGCCTGCGTGCCCAGCTACCTTTCCAAAGCCACATAATTCCCGGCGTTCCGGTGTTTGGAAGTGAGGGAGCAAGGTCTGTCCCCCAGGGCTGTTTGCCTGCCTGTCTGACATCATAGACTGCGGCATCTTCTGATCCGCCGGCACAGAGAGACGATCTGACAGGCTTAATTTACAATGTCAGGCCTTTCAAAACCATTTCCCCCTCATGCTGACAGCAATCCTGCATTTATAAATTAGCAGAAACATTAACCTTTAGACTGATTATAACGTGTTCTGAGGGAGGCAAATTAACTTCCATTTGTTAATGTCAGATTTTGGGTTCAAATGGTACCAAAGAAAATGAAGTAAGGAGATTGAGAAGATAATGTGATGTATCGTGTGTCCTAAAATGAAATGTTTTGTCAGGTTTTGATGATGAATTTGATATTGTTTTTGAGGTAATGTGAAGCGCGTTGCACAGCAGGTGAAGCTCTGTAATTGCAGTCGTGCTCTCATCACATGCAGCACAAAGGTCCTATTG
The DNA here is from genome assembly GCF_042242105.1 of Pempheris klunzingeri. Taxonomy (NCBI): domain Eukaryota; kingdom Metazoa; phylum Chordata; class Actinopteri; order Acropomatiformes; family Pempheridae; genus Pempheris; species Pempheris klunzingeri. The sequence goes on along the minus strand of NC_092024.1, from coordinate 15,758,036 downwards.
TCTTTAGAAAACATGATAATATGTACTGTCTTTTTCCATTTCACAGGATGTGACCTTATAGAACTGCATACGGAAAATAAAGAAAATTAGAAATACACAGATAATGTTTAAAAAATGCAATTAAGAAAGAAATCTACAATATTGCAGATGTGATTTATTACATGGGAACAGTGCCAAATGAGATAAAAACGACGTCCCTTGATTGTTATTAAAATGCAGAATTGCTTTTCAGTTACATCAGTGCAATTGCTAACTTGTGCCTATCAAACCCAGAAAAGTCGTCACACATTGACATGTAACAGCTTGTCATGAGGAACTGTTGCAGTAATATTTGTGGCTATTACCCTAATTAGAGGAAAGCACACAGATGGTGTTGTTTCACAAACTCACAGGCTGAGAATCAAAATGTCATCACTGCCAAAATTAGTGATGGTCTGAGAAAATAACCTAAAAAAACTGCATCACCCTTTCTCACAGCCTAGTTTTCACTTCAGAACTTCTTTCTTCTCTCCAAGTGAAACTGACATTAAATAGCCTTTCTTCCTTGATGAAAAAACAGGGTCTTTAGTGGTGAAACAATGGTACTTGGGTACCATATGCTGCATTTAAACGCTGTAAGACAGCTGTGAAGCCTGAGTGTTCCTGGATGTGGGCCAGCTCCCAGAAGAAGCCTTCCACTGGTTGGAAAATGTTTCCAGTGAGAGCAGGAAGAAGCCACTTTTCATGGAGTAACTTCCAGATGCAGGACACAGACGATGAGATGAGTGCATTCGTGTGTTTGAGTGTGTGTGTCTATTTTTCCATGTGTATGTCATTACCGTACCACGTTTGTAGTCAAGCACAATCTGTGTCGATATCTCTAATGAAGAAAGTGAAAAGGTGAAGTTTCCTACAGGTGGACATTATGATGAGTCTACTTTTACTTGCTTTACTTGAGATTTGATTTAATTTGGCTGCAAAAGACAAATCTGTGTCTATTTTAATACAGGCTCTGCTTTGCCTGTGCTCATTATCAACACCTAATTTCTAACTTTTTCAGAAAGAAAGGTGCATTTTACCTTTCAAGCAAAACTGAAAAAGAATATCTTGTGTTTTTATTCAGTCACACAGCAGGTGAAAGGTGGATATGCAGCTGCACTGTTTCTGACTCTGACTTTATTACTTACCCCCATTGAAACTGTCTGTCAATCAAATCATGCTCCTTCACAGACTAGCCCAAGGGTAGAGCACTAGTGCACCTTCTCAACAATGTTACATTGTTCACTACATATAGCATATCTACCACAGAGAGGCAGCGGATTCAATAAGGAGACCATAAGGTAAGACGATCCCCTTTGTTGAAAAGAATGCTGAGGATTTTATATTGCTGAGGTGAGCTTTTATGTGATGCTCGAACATGGTTATGGCGAGGTGAGAAGTTTCCAATAACTGTATTTTGCCTTCAGCTGGGATTAAACTGAATCTATGCCCAATGCTGGAATCTCGGATTACAAATCTGGATCCTGCCAAAGGGGGGTTTAGCTCATCTTTGTCATTCCTGAGTAATCTCCTCACATAATACCTGTTTTGCAGTGATTTTATGTCTTAAACATAAATAGGAGATTTTTACCGAGAGCAGAGACTTGCTCGATGTTTTGGGGTTTGTGGAATAACAGCTCGGTTTGTGCGAGATCCTACCTAGTGCCGATAATTCCCCTTATCCTGTTTGGAAGGGATTTGTTTACGTTTGTTAGACAACAAAAGCAAGGAATGAGGCGCTGCTACCGCCTATGAACAGAAGGCCTAAGGTCTGTTAGCTGGTACAGGTAGACAGAGAATGAGAGAAAGACAGAAAGAGAATGAGATATTTTCAAGGGGAAGCAAGTTGGCATCAGATTCACTCCTCAGAGCCTTAATAAAATGTGCTCAGTTAGCCCCTACTCATTACTATACTATGAGTATTGACTTTGGCCTACAGTCATGACCAGATAAAATGTTGTAAGGGCTTGTCCTAAGTGATTACTCAGAATTACAAATCTGTGTGCGTGTAACCCAATACAGCCTGTCTGCTGAGCACTTCACAAAGAACACTTCCACACACATATAAACAATTTGAACACACTAGCCATGGGTGGATATTTTAAAGCATGCATGGGCATGAGTGCCTCACTTATGACACTGGAATGAATACATACTGTACACAAACAAGGAGGCCAAGGAGAGAGGGGGTCTATTCATCAGCTAATGATTGCAAGAACACATGAACACCCTGAGCACACACATGCAGACACACACACACACACACACACACACACACACACACACCCTCTGTCTCTACTATCTCACAGTCACACTCAGTCACCCAGTGTTGGTATAGTGTCTGCTCCTGACAGCTGAGTTTTAATTGGCCAGGGTGGTGCAGCATGGGCCGCTGTCATGCGGCTGGCAGTTTGAGGGGTTGCGGGACAGGCCCCACCGTGGGGGCTGTCAAACGGCCCACGGTCTCCACAGGAACCCCCACCGTGGGTGTCCCGCCTCATTTAGGACTGCACAGACAAAGCGCCAATTAAGAGGGGCTTTAAACAATCAAACAGAGTTCCTCAGGGCCCACAGACACTCCACAGGGCACTAAGAAAGACAGACAGACAGAGACACACACACACACACACACACACACACACACACACACACACACACATATCCATGCATGATAATACACATGCACAAAGATACGCACACATGCACACAGACAAAGATAGAAAGGTAAAAATAGACTGATCATGACTTGATCTGAAGACATAATTAATGCTTGTTCACAGGCCTGCATGGGTGAACTTGTGTGCAGGCATCCCTCTGAATTAAAGTGGAAATTAAATGTGACTGACAACAACACAACACTGAATCAATAGTAAAATGCTCAGAATATAAAACAGAAGTCCCATGATACAGTAGCTATATTTTTCTGAAGCTCTTTGGCATCCTTTCTTTCTAAGAATACATATTATTTCTTACATTTTCCAGCACACTTGCATAATGCTGAACAACTACTGCAATCATGACATAAAACTGAATCAAAAAGGAAACTTGCTGCAATCACAAAAGGATAACCTCCTGCATCTGCCTGTGTTTGTCTGCCTCCAGTCCCACGGAAGGAAGCGCCACTGACTGATATTCCCCACTAAACTGATGAACCTTGCATTTTTAAGAGCAAAGCAGTGTCTTTAATGTATATCTCTGTCACTCCCCTTCTTTTGCCCCATCTTCTACTATGAGCTTCCATATGCCACTTCCATATGGCCCTGCACCCTCTCCTGACAAGCCCATGGCTAAGGCCCATCCATCATTCTAGGGAGTGCACTCACTTGTTATCAGCTCAGGCTGGCGCTGGGGAGTAGGGAACACAGACGAGAATGGGGCTGGGAATAACAGAATTCAGGCAAATTGCCTGGGTCTCTCCTAGAACTATTTTGTCACAGTGCAGAGAATCATTTGGCTGTTAGATAGTTTATTTGGGATTTTTTTTTTCCTTTGGTGATTTGAATGACAGATTTCAGAATCTGGGGATGAAAATGGAGATGTGGCTCTCCAACTGCTGCCTTCTCCAGCCTCATTGCAGAGGGAGAATGGGACCATAATGCAAGTTGTCCTGGAGGGGGAGATACAGGCATGCAATCGAGCTGGAGCACCAAGAAACACTACACCACACTATGGCAGAGAAAAGAGCATAGACATGAGCTACACCTCAGTGGAATAATAATAATAACAACAATACCAAAAACAATACTAATAATAATAATCATAATAATCATAACAATAATAATAAATGAATGTGGCCATTCAAAAACCTTTCAAACACAATTCATTAGAAAGGGAAATATTGTAACAGAACCAAAAGGAATCTGGAGAAAATATATCATCTCTCTTATACAGTAGAAAAATAAACACTGTCCTTAAGACCAGATGCTGCCTGAATTCATGATGTTTATCAATGCTAGTATAAACATGGACCACAGACAGTTTACATTTCAATTAGAGTGCATGTTCTGTGCTCTCTCAGTATTAGAAGGAAAATATATTTTCAAGTGCAAGCAGGTGGAAATGGAAGACTGTTCTTGTATTATATTTCAATCATAAAAACATTTCTATAAAAGTCATAACAGCATCTACAAGAGTGGGATATTTTTAAAAAGCACAGAGGCAACACACAGCATAATTCTATATCTTTATATGCCTGTGCAGTATTTTCTTACATGAGTCAAGTAGGGCTATCAGTCTGCTGAATGTATATGTGTATATGCTGAAGTGAAATCAATTCAGAAAGATGATAAACAAAATACACCTCAAGAATGATAGCCTTGGTGGCCGCAGGTGTAATGACATTCAAACACTGATAGAAATCAGTAAACACATAATAGCATGAAAATGAAAAGCAGTTCTGGGTACAAACTCTGGAGGAGAAAAAAGAAAGTGGACTTTATTTGTTATTCACTGGTGTAAAACAGCCACCTTGAAAACAAGAGAAAAGGTGTGGAAAAACATCCACCTCGAAACAAGGGAAAAGGTGAGGAAGATGCCTGGAGATAAGAAAGACGACAAGGACGAGGTGGAAGTGGATGCATTGTGGCCATTTTGTGGTATCACTGGTGCCAGACATTCTATCTGGAGGGACATGTAGCCTCCATGCGCTTGTATGCCACAGTGGTCACACTAGTAGTCGGCTAGGGAGCAGAGGATGAGTAATTTTAAACCCCATTAACAATCACCATATTTATTTATGAGGCTTGGGTTGGCTTGGTATGTATTGTTGCCCACACTTCCTTACTTACAATGAGTCCAGCGGACAGATGATCCTTGTCTGAGGCTTTCTGGGAGAAAGAGAAGCCTCACTTCCTTGTAGACACTCTGATAGCATGAATTATTGAGAGGGTGTAAGAAAAAGAAGCAACTTAAGTGTAATATGTGGCCTTGTTATTGGCTCCCACCTTTTGTAACCTTTCAGCTTTAATTAACACTGTGTGATAACACGGGGTCTGGTGTGGAGGCTGAACGCTGATCTGTGGCAGTAGCAGTGCTAGTGATGCAAAATGTGTCTATGTGAGTGTCCATCCGGTGCAACTGTGCCCATATGAGCATGGCTGTCAATAAGCACACATTTGGGGACATTTCTTCCACATTTGCTGCATTTTCCTGTCACTGCCTATTATTTCTGAGTCAACAAGCTTGCGTATTAGCTCACATCTTTATGACAGACAAAGGATGGTTCTGATCCAAAACACTTTCAATTCAAATATCTCTGCACCACCAATTGCATGGAACAAAACAAAAAACCCACAGTGCAGCTGCTTGCTCATCCCCCTCTGCCATTAAGCTTGAACACTCTCCCTGATCAAACACGCTGTGTCTGATTCTGCCCATGTGTCCTGAACAACAAGTGCTGCCAATATGGCCTCCTCTCTTCACGCTCCCTGGGCGGGACGCTGCATCACCGCTGTGCCCCGATGACTTCAAAGGCCCTAGCGCGACGCGCACAACTGACGGACAGGCAAGGAGGCTGCCCGATGTAAATAAACACTCAAGTATTTTACCATCAAAGAGGCTGAGCCATTGTTGTGGTCAGCGTTGTCTCACATGTGTCATGTCGGATGATGTGGCAGGGAGTGCGTTGGCTGTTTTGATGTACAGTGGTGCTTTTCATGACCTCTTAAAGGGTTGTGGGGAAGGGGGCGTGTGTTCAACCACAATGCTGAACCTCTATCGATCAAAGTCAAGTGTCAAAACAGACATTTGGGTGATATGGCATCAGAGGAGTTTTCCCTTTAAAACAATGGACAGGAGGCTATGTATCTGAGCGATTTTAAAGGTCTTCTGGCTTTGCTCTTAGTCACAAAGATGCACACTGAACAAATAATTTCTACATACTTGCTGTAGATGTTCAGCTATGAAACAGGGAGGCTTTAACTGGATTATAAAGTATTAAAAAATAGCAGATAAAAGAAACAAAGTAAAGATATATTCACTTAGATCTCGACTCTAGCAGAGAAACTATTAGACAAACACAAAATCCATTCTTCATGCATTCAGGCTCTAAAAACAAGGTTTATGTCTGATGGTCTAGGTCTCCAGGCTGTCATTCAAAGGGTTTGTATTGTAAGCAATTTTTCTTTTGCCCTCTTCCACTTTTCTTTGTGTGCCACTGGCGACCATCATATTAAAACACCTTTGTTTATGTTTTCTCTCCCGAAACTGCCTCGTCTCCCTTTTGCCCAGTTTCTTCAAACGATGTGTCATCTTTTTACATGATAGGTCTAGACCTGCAGGAAAGCCCTACCCTATCCAGCTGTTTTGTTCTGAGGGTGAAGTCTGGGGAGAGTGATGGGGGGTCAATATAGGGGAAAGGGGAGGAGGCAGAGGGGGAGTCGAGAGCAGCGCTCAAAGGGGAAAATGAGCAGAGGGCTTCATCTCATCCTTGTTCCGACCATGTTAGATGTAAAGATGTGTGTGGATGCATGGGAGACAGACACAGAGAGTGAGAAAGAGAATCTGGGCCTGAATTTTTCCACCCAGTCCTCACAGCAAAGGCATTTCCATAGCAGGTGGTCTGGCTCAGCCGCCATCTGGAGGCCTTGATGGCCAGATAACCTTCGCTATTTACAAACCCAAAACTTTGTTTAGACAAACCCTCTAAAAGCCATGTGATGGCCAAAGAAAACTCCAGGCTCACTTTTGTTTTTAACCATCAAGACCTGGGAAAAGGGAAAGTCATGCTGAATTTCCCCAAAACCACAAAGAGAATACTGCTGTTAGGAATATGTAAATAAATAGTGAATTAGAATAAGATTGTGCAGGTATGTCTAAGGCATTGTACGTACCAGAAATCAGAATCCATGAAGTGGAAATTCATGGGCGTGCATATGAAGTAGTTTCCTATTATATCCCTCCCATAAAGTAAAAATAATCATTTGCTTTACATGCTGGGAAAGTGATGCAGATTCGTGGTTTGGGAAATTATTTGACAGAAAAGTGTAATGTCTAAAAGAATTAAACATCACAAGAAATAGTTGACATTATGTCATTCTCCAGATGTTTTTCTTAATTCACAATTACCCTCTCTTTTATTTGCATTGCAATGAATCAATAATCCCAATTTTCTAATTTTCACTTCCGCTCCAGAACTCCCCATGTAACACTCTATGTCATACGCCCCCGCAGGTGAGATGCCGGTTCAGGAGTTTTGTTGAAAACTAGGTCATTTAAATTGGAGATACACCTGAGTTCAACACTCTTTGAATGTTGTTTGAACATCCTTTTCCCCATGCAGCTTCTCAGCTTCTCTGTGATTGGGAGTGTAATACACGCCGACTGCATTAAAGCCATTTCCGCTAAGTGAAATATGTGTCTCGTCAGTGCAGCTCATTCATTATTTATCCGTTTGCTCACATCTGAAACAAACCTGAAAAAAAACAAAGCTGTTTATGGCCCTATGGGTTGGAGGAGCACTCGCTGATGTCATCCAGGGGATGTGCTGCATGTTGATTTATTCTGAATGTTATTAACCTTTCCCTCCCCGGAAGGCTCCACTCACCTCCGAGTGAGAGAGAAAGGTAGGGGGGCGGGGGGGGGTGGGGATGGGGGGTGTATGATTGAAAAGGGAAAATTGTATCAAGGATTGGGTTGCTTCACGTTTGTTCAGGTCAGTCTGGGCAAACCCTGCTTCCCCAAGTTCAAAGCAGATAGCATGTGGTTTTTCACTGTCCTGTGAGTAATTATGAATGGTAAAATAAAGTCACTATGATATTGCCATAACTGAGCAAGCTCACTGTGGATGATTTCCAGATGTCTCTTAGGCACTAATGCATTTGCTACAGCAATAAAAATACTTTCGATTATATTTTCATTTTAAGAATAGCTGGAGCTATCATTGTAACTGGAACAAAAGCACATGAAAAGCCAAAGGAAGATCAGAGGGAGATGATGAGAGGGTGGGATTCCAGGAAAATGGCATTATTGACAGAATTTTACTATGGGGTGAGAGGAAGGGAAAGATCAAGAGAAGGCATGGACTGCAGCTCTCAGTATGCAAGTAGCATGGAATTTATCGTCTTGTTGCAGGGGCAAGCAAGGAATTTAAGTGATAAGAAAATCAATTGCATACTCCTGGATCCATATAAATGTTGCTAATGTTTAAAATTCCTAGTAAATGTGCAGAGAATGCAGCATGGAGAAACATAGGAGAGTGAAGTAAGGGGTTGCAAGAGCGGACGTGGGTGGGTGGGTGGGTGGGAGGGGGGGTTTGGTCGAGGGGCGTGGAAGAGAGGGTCATCAATCACGTCTGGGTGACACACAATGAAATCTGACCGCAGCCCAAGATGTTTTAATACGGCATCCATTAGAGCCCTCAAATAAATTGCAATTTGGAAAACAGAACATAATACCAGCCAAGTTTTCCTCATCCATCTTGCAGTGTGTCATGTAATGTAATTGCGTTGTTAATTTATCCAAGAATTTCCTTGGTACACCATTTCATCCGCATTGGTTAATTTCCCTGTAGAGTATATTTTCTCCCTTTCCCTTAGCCAGCCCTCCCTTCTTCTAGCTGTATAGCTAGCGGGGGCAGAGTAATGTTTCTGCTTAGCATGGCATTAGTTGAAGGGCTAATCAAAGCACTGAAGTCTGTGACACTTTATCAATGCCTGGCTGTGTTGGCTGTGTGCCGGCCGACCTCGCTGTAGTGCAGATCCAATCAGGCCTCCACTGCCTGTCATTATGTCCCCGTGACAGCAGGATCACTCAAAAATGCCTGTGGATCACATCAATATTATTGACAGAGTTCGGGGACATTTAAAGATGGGCAATGGCACCAAATGCATAGTAGCGGACAGACACTTTCTGTGTTTGGACTGAGGCATTACAGCGAGCCTGGGTGAAGACGAGAATGGAAGAGATGTATGGGCACAACCATGGTAAATACAAAAATCAATACGCCGCCTAAAATAAAACAGAGGAATAAAACAAAGAAATGGAGTTGAGGCGCTGGGCTCACTTTGATGCTTAAAAATGCAACTTTGCGCATAGATTTTCTTTAAATTTGAGCCACAGTTTGAGTAAACAATGCCAACTATAAAAACAAGAACCTGGGTGGTTTAGCTGTCAGCAATAATTGGTTAAGGACCTGTAATGTAACATGAACACCATAGAAATGTTCTTAATTCCTAAGATGGCTAAGTCTTGATAGAGGATTGGCACATTTTGACATCCACAAGTGCTGACCCCAGTCTTGGTTAAAGGAATACCTTTGACTGCATAGATGGGGACTACAGGCCCCTGCTGGAGAACTCTCTGGAAAAAACAGGAGTGTTTTCTCACCGTCCGTCACCTGACTGGGGATCTCGAGGAGGGGGCTGGGAGGTGAGCGTAGGAATGGCCCTGTGGGGGGAAACAGACGAGGTGAATGGGATACTTTTGTCTCTCTCTCCCGGTGCAGTCCTGAACATGTCTTCTCTCCCATCAGACCCATGAGGGTAGACAGAGAGTGAGGAAGAGAGCAAGAAGCCTGACATGATCAAAGGATGACAGGAGAGCTAGAGGAGGAGAGTCGACCAAAACAAAGGCTCATTCTAAAGTTCCCAAGTGCAGGGTTCCTTACCGGCTGACAGAGAGGGAGAGACATGGACTCCACCCCGCAGCCAGTGCTCATTTCTACCAGTGGACACATCACAGGCAACAACTGTGCTCCTGTTATTTGATTCATCTGTATGTTTTATATACAAGGAATATTCAACATCAGGTCCAAAGTATCAAATTATGATTGCATGTGCTTCTACTGGATGAGTTCCATAAAGTCAGGTAAAAGCAGATTTACCATGTTAGGTATATATCTATAAATCTATACAGTGGTATAGATAACGAATTAATTTATAGTGTTTTAGAACAAGCACTCAGTTCCTTTACTTAAGTAAAAGAAGTAATAACAGAGTAAAAATTCTCCATTTAATCCATCTTTATTTAAACAATCAACCACAAAGTGATTGTTTGAGAGATCACTAAGTGGCCAAAAACATCAGTCATTGTGCAGAACAACACCTTTAAGGGTGCTTTATTATCATTTGCAAATTATATACATGTTATTCTGATCATTTGCACTTTTATGCTGCAGCTGGTCATGGTCCATAGTAGAATGGAATAAAAAGCACTTTTCCCCTCTGAAATGTTGGGCAGCAGAAGTGCAAAGTATCATAAATTGGAAATACTCAAGTGAAGTACGAGTGAACTACAAGTGAACTACCTCAAAGATGTACTGTGAAGTATAGCACTTGAGTAAATGTACTTGGTTACTTTCCACCAGTGGATGACACTGACTGCATAAATCAAATACAGTCAGTGGGTCTTTATTTGAAGCAGATCTGGTGATGCTGCTGATGTTCGTTTCGCTTAAAATTAAAATTCTGTTTCAAAACTCACCACATGGGACCGTAACAGTGTTGCCTTGAGTCCAGCTGAGCTGTCCTCTCTATGTTCTACAAATCTATCATTAAAAAACTTCAGCGGTTTACAGAGAGGAAGTCTCACTACTTCCAGATAAATCAGTGAAATGAAGACGAAACCTTTCATGCATATCCAAAAAGCAGTGGCCTTCCAACCTCACAAACCTCAATGCCAAGCCTGCAGAAAGACATGTGTATTTTCATGGTTTTGAGAGGTATAATCTGATGTCATTATGTGGATTTGGCTGAGCTGAACGTCTACATCTGAGTGGTATGGCTGTAGTTTTGAAATCAGCACAGAAAGACATACATACATTTTTTTTTAAAGCCTGCTATCTGCAAGCATCTGTAATGTTTAAGAGATAATAATATAGTTCAGCTTTTATTTTGTATTGAACAAATTTGTTACAGGATTAGATTTCACACATTTCAAGAGATCATATTTTACCTCCTTAAGGATCTGGGTGATCTGGAGGATTGACAAAAAGCACTCAACATTCTCACCAGAACACCAAACATCATTTACATCATTTGAGGATTGTGTGAAACTGGTGTTGAATACAGTTTTTGGATTTGGTTTTTCGGCTTGCCTGACTGGGATTGAACGTCTAGTCTTTCCTCAGGTGAATTGATTGTTTTCCTGATCTGACCATAAGCCCACACAGCCTACCCCCAACCCTCAAATCCACCTCCACTGCCACACTTTCTCTCCCTTTCTTCTTTATAGAAGTAAATGATATCTCAGGAGGAAGAAGACAAGGAAGAGGTGCTTGCTTCCTCAAATCTCACCTCCTCACATGAAGTGCAGATATACCGTGAAGACGTGGGGGGTCCTTGAGATGTGCATTCCGTCTGTTTCCTCCATGCAGCCTGTCATGGCCAATGCGGCTGAAGACGACAGGAAGGGCAAACAAGCACTTGTACGTCCGTCACCGTTCTGACAGGTGAAATAAAAGGTTGGCAGGACTGAAATCTAGCTTGACCCTCAGGCATGGCCTCCTCAGCTCTTAGTCCAGACAAAGGAAAGGTGAGAAATAAATTAGTAATAGTGCTTTACCTGTCAACAACACAGGCACTCCCTGCTATCGACCCACTGATGTGTTCACAGAGTACAACTCAAACACATTTACCTACAGTCTAAAAGTTAGCAATGCACCCTAGAAAAGCATTCAAAATCACTGAAGCTTGATCCCTATATGGTCAGAATGACGTTGGATGTGAGGTGAATCATTAGTATTTGTTATAATCTCTTCAGATGAAGCCCTGTAGTAAGGCACCAAGGTCAGTGACAGACTTTAAATATCTGCACACTTTCAACATATTTTCACAGCCTTCCTTGCAAAAGTTTCAAGTCTATAATTTGCATTGTACAATTTACAAATCTACTTCTGTGCCTTAGAAATTGTTTAACGGGATCGTAAGAGATGTGTGTACATGTGTTGTGATGAAGCCTTTATAAAGACGATATTTACAAGCAAACAGCATCTATTCTATATTCTCGTGATAATCAAAAGAGTGGTCGAGGCTACTGAAAGCATTAGTTAGCTGCACAAAGAAACTATTCAAATGGCATACTACCATTTAAAACCAATGGCTTTTCATTTAGTGCCCTTATCCGTAGGAAAATCTCCAAGCTTCAGGTGTATCAGATATCAACCAGCCTCTGAAATTTGCAAAGGCATTTCCCTAATTCAATTTGCAATCAACTTAGGTTTCAGCCCCGTAAGTCTACTTTCATTTGTGTTAAAAATGTGTCCATGTTCATCTTAAAATAAAACTTTATAGTCGGAGTCTTAATTGGTATAAACTCGAGACCTCAAGACTTTCCACACAAAAGGGAAATATTTTCTCAAAACATCTGGTTTCAAAGCGGTCAGCCATCATCACTTTCTTATTTATAGATGAAGCTTTTTGTGATGCAGCATTTTGGTACATTTCGTTGGCCTTTTGTAGGATCCTCTACAAGCCTCATTTTTAACCATCAGACATTCACGACCCCTTAAATCTTTCTGGGGATTCCACAGGCTGGTAAAATGGTTATGACCTATTTATCTGTTTTATGGACTCCCTGGCCATTTCAGACGGACAAAAATCAATGTCATTTTTGAGTGAAATCAATCGAATTTACTGGTGGTAATTTGAACATGCAGCAGGGTAAGGGAATTGTGGGCTAGAAAATCACTGACTGGGAGATTTCTTCCTTGTCAATAAATACTACGGTTGAATTTAAGATTAAATATGTAGAAAATGGTAAGGATGTTGAAATAACAAAAGCTCTCACATTATTGTGACGGAAAAAAAACCATTTGTTTTAAGTTTTGGTTCTTCTGCATACTTTGATTTTATGCGAATTGGTTTGAATGCATAGCTTCAAAGAAAAAGGGATACAGCACCTTTTATATGACAACACGAAGACATCATTGATCATTTTGTTGTGAAAGCCACATCTTGGTAATCCCTCTCTTCCTCTCGCCTTCGCTGCACTGTCTAATGATGCACAGATTGACACTGTGGCCCCTCCTCCTTTCCTCTCCTCTTCTCTGCCCATCTGTGTGAAAGATCCTCGCATACAATACTGCTTCTGCATGTTCCCTTAGATGTGCCTCCCAGCCTGGGAGAATATGGGATTAATGAGATAGATTTATCTTTTCTGGTAATACACCCGCCATTGTTTTCTCCATGCATGTCCTAAATGCATCCCAGAGTGCCTTGGGAGAGGGTTGCATCATTGAGCCCCATAGATCAGTGGTGCAGCATTCTATTCTACATTCCCATTTCCCTTTAGAGAAAAAAGCAAGACATGTATGCATACACATTATTTACTCAACATTTCAGCACTTTAACAAGTATGTTATTCTGAGTCTATAAATGAATATTACAAGTGTATGCTGGATTTGTAAATGTCTCTCACTTTCATACAGAGCTCAATAATATAGTTACAAAATTACATGTACTGTGTATTATGAATTATTGTTATATAGCAAGTATAACAATAAGGCACAGATGTACTTACAATACTCTCAATTTGTTCTATATGACTGGATACATGAGTGTAGTAAACAAATTGTTAATGTATCTAGCTGATATTTTTGCAGACTAAATAGCTTCTCCAACTGGTTTCCACTTTTTTAAATCAATTAAAAGACTTAATTGATTTAAAAAAAAAACTGAAACAAGAAAAGTACAAAAGAGAAATAAGTTATTAAATGATCTCCTGATTACCACACAACCCATATCAATACAAACCATGATTGTACTTGATTGTATTTCCTGAGATTACATACATGAACTCATCAAAGAGCAATCTGAAACAACCTGGAGCTACTAATATACATGGCCAGACAATTATAGTGTCCTTAGGAGAGTAGTTAAAAAAGGCTAAGAGTCAATAATGACTTACATGTTCTTATTTGGTTTTGTCAATGCTTTTGCCCTCACTGGGAAATTGTTTTGCTGCACTGCCTCAAGGATGATGTAAATTAGCCGAGATTGTACATTACAGCCATGCAGATGAATATGCGAAAGCTCCATCTTGGAGGACAATTACACCATTTATGTAGATTGTCAGCACAGCATCCATTTACACTTCGATTAATTGGCTATAGCAAATCTTAAAATGAATTGTTGATAGAAATAAAGATTATCTTTACATGTATTGTTTCATAGAATACAATTAAAATATTGCAGTCATCTTCTAGGAAATGTACGCTTCAGTTAAATTGCATGCTACATCTAAAGAGACACACAAAGCCCTGTCAGGGCATATTTCCATAGCATCTGTTTGAATAGTCAGCTGCTAAAAATGAGAGGACACACACTGTAATTATCAGGGCATGAATCACACACACTATCCTCCCATTGCCATGCATTCCCGCCTGGGTGGCAAAACCAGAGAAAAACACACAGTGACCCCGGAGACTGGTGGGTGTTCTGCTAACAGGTGAAGAACCAGCTTTCAGCACGCCAGAGATCAAGTTTCTGAAGAAACCTGGCGAGAGTGCAGGAGCATTGATGACTGTTAATGCTGCATGTTCAAAGAGTGTGAGCGTGCATGTGTGTTTTTCTCCAATCACAATGGCCTAGAGCAAATCAGGCACACATCTCCCCCCAGAGTCCCTGACCTCCCAGTGTGAATGGCAAGTGTTTTGGAAATTTACAGTGGGAGTGATTAGCTCATATTTAAATGCAGCTTAACAGCCAATTTCCTGAAAATTTCACAAGGGTGAAGTAGACCCTGGTATTTAGCCATCTCAGTGGTAGCAAGTCTTCCTGAGAAAGTTACTGAGGGCTTCCATAATTACCGATTTCGAACCTGAACATCTTCTGGCCTGTGCGAAACTTCCAGGTGAAAGAAATCAGATTTTTGCACCTGTGAGGCTTAACTTGAAGTGTCTTCAAACTCTGGCAAGCCAGCCAGACTTGCAGTGGTCTGAAAATCATGTACACTTATTTTTAATTCATTTTTCCTCTCCTCCACTGATACCCGAAAGGCTCAGGGTTGAGAGCTACATTCTTGCCCAAACCATTTTCTTATGTTTGAAGGTGCAGAGAGAAGGTGAGGCGCAGCAACGGCAGCTTTCAGGGAAGCAAATGAGTGATTGCTACGCTGGAGGACTTTAGCCCCGGTGTCACAGTAATGCGCGTGGCTGTCTTAACTTGAAATGGCGAAGCAAGTGAAGAGGGTTTCCTCCTCTGAATCCCTCGCTCCTCTCCACACATGCACAGCCATCAGCAGGTTAATTAACTGTGAAAGCTGCTCACTTGAAACCTTAAATCACTCATTCAGCGTTCTGTCACGAGCCGCCAGCTTAACCACGCTGACGAGGGTTCCGCCTTGTTTACCCAACACAGGAGACAGCGGCGTGGAGATGGGGGGAGGGTGGGGATTTAGGTGGTGTGGTGAGGCACTGTGCAGGGGGCATCAAATTTGGACTATGAGGATGGAAGGGAAATGTCAGTAAGCGATCTAAAATCACATAAAGAAATATACCCCTGGGTGTCACTATAAATGTGCCGCTGCTCCTATCTCTGTGATTGCAGACTGCCATTCTTTGTGCTCTGCGAAACGTAATCTGTCGATTCAGACTGTTTAAATAATAACAGGTGGATTGGATATAAGGGTCTTGGGTATTTTGGAGGTGAACCAATCCCACCCACTCTACCGAGCACATGTACACCCAGACGTGTCTTTCTTTGTCTAAGATAAATTCTATACTGATATATAAAAGCTGAATTAATGCCTTCTTATCTCCCATGTCATCCTCTCTGCCACAGGGCAAAATGGCGAGGAATGTCTAGTATTCCACAGTAAAGGTGGCATGGTCTTCTTGGGTGACATCTGTCTGCCAGGCAGCCAACCTCAAGCCGAGCTCCTTCACACACTTCAGGGCTTGTATTATTCCTGCCTCCATAGGTCATCCATAATATCCAAATGTGTTTGCTAAGGGAGAACTGTGGCGTTTGCCTGTTTTCCCTCATTAGTCAAAAGGCTGCAGCAGGGATAGGCCTCTCTTTCAGAGCAAAACCCAACAGAGATATTGTGTTCATGTCTGCTCATTTCTCCTTTTAACAGGTTGGACATCTCAGAGGCGCGGGTTCATTTTGTTCTCACTGCAGGGGTATTGACCAGTAATGGCACCCTAGGGAGGACTGGACTAATATGTAAGAGCTTTCAACAACAGCAAATATCTGGGACACAGATTTGGACTCACTAATGTTGTGAAATAATCCATTCATTAAAAAAGAATGAGATGAAAACCAAGTAACGTTTTGAAATGTGGTTTGAAATGGGTGTTTTCCCACTCACTGCTAAAGTGCTAACAATATTGACTACGAACAAAATGACCAGCCATGTTGTGTGAATGCTTTCCTTCTCTCTCTCTCTTGCTGCCAGCACAATCCTCTGTCCGTCCTTTGAAACATTACCGGTGAATATCACACCCATAAATCACCTCCCATCCAAATAATCTCATAAACTTTTTTACAGTGTAATTCATGCTCATCAGCATTCTTTGTTTAACATTTATGTTTATTGATAAATGAAGATAGGTTTAAATAATTCAGAACAAACATTAGCTGTGAGCAAGGAGATTAATAATTGATGGGGTGTGTGAAGGGCTGGGCCACTCTGGGAATAGATAATATTAGCTTAATGCAAGGCTGTGTGAACAGGGGAAGTGTAATGGACCCGCCGCCTTTAACTGATGATGGTTATTGTGGCCTGAAAGTTGTTACAAAAGGGAGAAAAAGGGGTCTGAGTCGTGCAGGGGAGGAGGGGTTGTAGTGTGGTCATAGATTTGGCTCATAGGAGCTGACAGTGCAAATTGTGGTTTTAATAGCAGGAGGTTTACACATTCTACAGAGAGGCCCTAATGGCCAGGCCTGTGCTTAGCGTAAAGGGAGAAAAATGGCCCTGTGCTATTAAAATGAAACTTGAGAAGGTCCTTGCTCTTAGTTTGGTGTTTTCCTTTTTTTCCCACTCGAACTCTGTCTCTCCATCACTCATTTTGATCCCCTCCTGTCAATTTCCTGCTCGGGGTCTCACTTAAGTTTGCCCACACACCCTCAACATAGCAGCTTACAAAGTGATCCAGTGCAATGACCCTGTGTGTGGCAGGCAGGCTCATTTTACACAGAAAACTGAGGACACGACCAGGTCACTGAGACGTCTGTGCAGAAGATAATATTCTGAGAATAATCTCTGCATTACATTAAAAATGAATATATTAAGAGATTGAAGGCTGAACTGGAAACATTCTGTGACCATATAAGGCCATACTGTTATCCCCGGGAGAAGTGAATACTGTACACAACAAAGCCATATTACTGAGGCATCATTATTTCTTGTACACAGAAGCAGAAGGCAGCAATGTTAGATATTACCCATATGCTTATGTTAATAGCTGCTCAGTGCCTGCAGGTCAGCCTGCAACAAAAGGGCTTCATTTACTCTCCAAGGGATACTGTTCTTGTTGTGCCAGGCTAGTAAAAAAGATGCAGAGGGATAATGTGTATCAAAGGCAGAGGAGGACCCCTTCATTCTATATTGCTATCACAGCAGCATATTAGCATCTAAACAAAGGAAGCAGAATCCCCTGCAGCACAGCAGTGTTTCAAGTGGTCACTCACAGCCTTTTATTTATTTCTCAATCCGACACATTTTATGCTGAGTAGCAGAATTCAGTGTACTACACCCCCCCAAAAAAAATTCCTCTTGTGTCTTCAGCACAAAAGTGTTGAAGTTGCTGCTTCTTCTCTTTTTCTTCTCTCCTCGCTCTCTCCCTCTCTTTTGTTTGACTTTATCACAGAGCTATGACAGCTGTCATCACTCCTCAGCAGGCCTCAGATCTGCATTTCAAGGTTTGTAGGTTCACCGGTTCACGAGGTTCTGCATGGGCAGACAACACAGGCAGCTTGTCTGTCCCCATTTTCTGATGAGCTCCTCTCATAAACAATAGGTCACACATACATGAACAACACTGCCAAAACATGTAACACTTCAGGAACATTAATGTCAACTTATCTCTCTTATATTATATAAGAAAAAGCACTGAGCTACGTCTGATACTCATTATTATCAATACACCTGCGATAAAATTTCCTGTTAAGGTAATAGTAGTGCTATTATAGTAATGCTACATAAAGTTACTAAGGCATTGATAGTCATTCTTATATCTATTAATCATGAACATGCAATACCAATTATTGATGCCATATTACCGTCACATGTAATACAAACTATGAATTGAAATTCATGGATGTTTGTTTTGAACAGTAACTGAAGACTGAAGCATTAATGGTATTGCTGGTATGTAGCCTATATGAGCTCTTAAAGGCTTTGAGATATGCAGAAGAACGCAAGAAGGAGGACAGAATGAGAAGTAAGCCAGAAACAAGGGGAAGGGTGCATAACAGATGGAGTGGGACTGGTGGTTGGAGTTTCGCTGTTGCAATTCATGTGTTTTATCCTCACGTGCCTGCCTCCGCAAAAAACTGATGAGCATTAGTTTGACATTAGCATCAGTTGCAATCAGCAGTTCAACATTTTGGGTTCAATCATTTAATCTGTTGGTTTAAAGAGTACTTCACCAAAAACAGAAATTGTGAAAATCGATGCAGCAGAACCAGAGATATCTTTTTTATTCTATACATTCTTCCTCCATGTCAAAACCTGGAGCTCACTGTACATTACCCACAATGTAACTCTACTGCAGATCGACGGAGGCTCATGTGTGTTTGCTAGAAGCCCTTAATGTAGCATCAAGCCACTAGCCTCAAGTAGAGATGATAAGTCTGCTAAACTCACTTCTTTCTAACTCCACACTACCTAGTTTCTTTTGTTTTCTAATTTGTAGTCTTAAGCCCCAACCAATGCTGACTCTAGTGACATCACTTGAGGCAATTAATTAGACTTGCAAAGCTCCCCGTGGAGCCACAGCTTTGTTCACTTATGAATT
This sequence comes from Pempheris klunzingeri, assembly GCF_042242105.1. Lineage (NCBI taxonomy): Eukaryota > Metazoa > Chordata > Actinopteri > Acropomatiformes > Pempheridae > Pempheris > Pempheris klunzingeri. The sequence goes on along the minus strand of NC_092024.1, from coordinate 15,739,120 downwards.
AGTTCTACGCGAAACCTGATTTTTACCTTTGTACAGAGCCAGGCTATTTACCAACATTTCCACTTTTTATGCTATTCTATGCTATGCTAAGCTAAGCATACAAAAAGAGAGTGATATCAATCTTCTCATCTAAGTCTTGGCAAGAAGTAAAAATAGGCCTATATGGAAATATTCCTTTAGCATGATAATTAGTACAGCATATTTGGCATGTTACACCTTTAACCCTTTATAGGGCACTCATTGAAATACTTAAAAATTCAAAATTTCAACTCTAGACCATCACTGGTGGTCATTACAGTTTTTCAAAAACAATTCAATTTTATGGTGAAAATCAAGGTCAATGAAGTTACCATATATGGTTTCTTGCCGGTCTGTTATGTAGCTTGATTGTCGCTGATTGGCTTGGAGAAATCTTGTAGTTCTACTGCCTCATGGTGAGGCAAGGGGCGGGTTTAAACTCCCACTTAAGTTAAATATGGTCCCTTGCCCAATAAAGGGTTAAGGTCTCCGATAGGTTGCAAAACTTCGTCTTATAAGCCACACTGACCATACATCTATTCAAACTTTCACAACTCACTTGCTGGACATTTAAAGATGGAGACCTATTACAAACAAGTGCCGTCAATCACACATTTTTACAGTTTTTTTTCTCATATGGGATCACATTTCTGTGTTGGTGAGGGAGCAATCAGGTGCAGACAATATTCCACACTCTTGTTACAGTCCTGACAGACAGACTTGTTTGTTTTTGACCCTGGCCGCTCTCCTTTAATGCTGTCACTGTCAGAACTGAAATGCCCTTTAAGACAGCTGTTTGACTGGTCAGCTGGTGACCTGCCTCACAGCTCACAGCACCTGGATGGATAGACAACATGCTAAGACCAAACCCACAATTTGGCAGACCAAACTTTGACAGCACATTGAAAACGATCAATAATAACCTGTCAGGAGGAGGCAGCCATTCCCTCTCATTTAGTGATAAAGGTGAGTTTGTGTTTGACAAGTTGCAAGCAGATAGATGGGAGAGGAAAATAACAAAAACTTGCTGGACAAAGAAGTTTTTGGAGAATTTCAACTATGTTGGTATAAAAATAGAAAATAAGGAATACATGAACAAATCAAAACACACCCTCTTTGGCTATGTGTCTGTGTTAATGCTATTGTCCGAGCAGAAGAAGAGAATGTCTGATAGACGTAACCATTGTCTTTAGGTTGGTGTATGACCTCTGGGCATGAGGAGGCCTGTGCATATGTAACCAGGCTAATTTACACAGTGCTCTGAGCAAGCTTTACTCCATAATTCACAGGCTTGGTTTGTTTGAACCCTCTTTCTTCCCATCAGACAGCTCTAGGTCTGTGGCCGCGCACAACTTCAACTCCTTGGCTCATCTGGATAGCTGGAGGCCTAGTCGCAGATAGATAATAGACCAAAGGTACAAAGGCACACATATCTCAATACATGCATGAGAGGAAAGTGCAGGGTCGTTATGGTAGTCCGGGATGGTCCCATTCTCATCACTTTCTCTGATGTGTGTGTACAAGGGTGACATGTCATTGTCCTCATGCTCAGCCTAAAGCGAAGCTCCTTTGTTATTGTCTCTGAATGCACAAACCCTTTTTGTCTGGGCCTCAAAACAGAGGACGGGGCAATTACATACAAAACACCAGGGCATCTTGAAGTCCTTTTGAAAGAATTTTCCATTCATTCTTTTGAGTTCTTTTTGAAATATATCTCAAAAATAAGCTTGACTCACTTTGCGGAACATATGCATAGACTGATGTTTTTGTATATGAATTACTATTGAAATAACTTTTAAAATACACATTACTACAAATTAGTCAATTTAAAACAAAAACTGGGAGTTCAAGGTGACAGTACCAAGTCTTGGTAGAAAAAACAGACATGAAAAGTGTTTATTTGCTCCCTCAGCTACAAATGGGAGAATATTGAGAAGATCTTGACATGATGTTCCAGACAAAAGGCAAAACTCAAATTTGAGATCATATGCACTTTGGCGAGTCTTCAAAACAAACTTCACTGCCACCAATTCTTAGAAATGTTACCATGGCTCCCCTGTTCCTCTGTGAGAGTGTGATGATGAGCCGTTCTCCCAGTTCAGAGCACTAATGGTGTCTGTGGAAGGCATGCAGCACCGAGTTCCACGCTGGCAGGGACGTGCTTAGAGCGGTACACTTGTCACAGCCCATCATATGAGCGCTCCTCTGAACTACAGCCGTGAATAATTTCTTCAAGATCCAAAAGTCTTTCTTTTTTTTTTTTACACTATCTTTACAGAACATCCACCAAGTCCTTGTAACTATTTCAACACTTGCAGTGGAGAAAGCAAAGAGATGGAATACAGTAGTAGTGTCTCTTTGTTTAACTGAAGAAAGTTTGCAAAACTGGGCTCAGAACTTGACATTAAAAGACAAGCTTATGTGAGCAGTCAGGCAGAAAGAACGTCAGGGTGGAAGACTGAAAGGGATTCCGGGTAGGAGTTCGCTTATCTAATAGTAAACGAGCACACAAATGTGTGGACACTCATCATGCACTTGTCAAAACATGGCTGCCTGTGATTCTGCTCTGCTGTGGCTGCTAAAGTTTGTTTACATTCAGACAGGCCTTTTGTAATTCCAGTTTGAGGGTACAATTGAAGCAATTACCCCAGGATAGGTGCTGTACAGCTGGTGAAACAACGGAGTGAAAAGATTTATCACATGCATCCCTTACAATTATTGCCTCATCCTTGGCCATTTTCAGTCTTTATGCATCATCTTTGAACAAAGATTTGCAGATACGCACTTTTTACACTATGGTTTCAGATGTAAAGTGTAAAATCTGAAGCGTTTGTCTCTTGTGTGCGTTCTCATAGATTGAGATCTATGGTGAATGTGAAGGAAATTGTTAAAAGTTAAGTGTTATTCATGCAAAATGATGAAAAGAGAGATCAGAATATTTCAGTCTAGTGTCTTTTTTTAATAATGATTGTCAAAATCTACCTATTTATCTAGTTCAACAACTTTTTTTAGCGAGTTAGCACGCTAACATTCACTAATTAGCACTAAACACAAGGTGAAGCTGAGACTAATGGAAATGTCATGAGTTAGGTCATTACAATCCATCCTGTGGGAACAATGAATGTCTGTACCAAAAATCTTAACTATCCATCTAAAAGTTGGGGATATTTCTACAGATGTCAAGCTCATGTTGGCACTACATGGAAAACCAAGGGATTGGAATTCATCCTCTGGCTATCATTGATATCCAAACCAAATTCTCATAGAAATTCATCCAATTGCTGTTGATTTCAATCTGGACCAAAGAGGTGAACTGACCTAAAGACAAACTGACTTTGGCATCTCTATAGCCATGCTACTAGCCTGGCTAAACTTTGCCCCAGTACACAGGTACAGTATTCTACTGGAAGAGGTATATAGAGGATGAAGGACAGAGAAAGAGCAGGCAGATGGGCACAAGCAATGGATTCGATTTTGATTTCACAGTGGTGGGGTAAAGCAAGAAAAGCTTCCTCGCACAGATGTTCACAAGCTGCTGTCAGAAGAGCATCGACATCTCCTCTTAACGAAGATACTCTGTCCAAGCCTGAGAACACCATGATAGCACACATCTTGCTCTTTTCCAAATATGCAGCACATTTGAAGGAGGCACATCCTTCTGCGTTCACTGTAACTTCCTACCAGGTGTCACTGGTTGCACTGGGGTCAAAGTTGAAGGAAGGAAAAGGCAATTTTGTTTTTCAGCACATGCCTGAAACTGCTGATGGATGCACTTCCTAAGTCTTTGCATCCACACACAAGCTGGGACAAATGGTGTGATTGTATGCTAATGTTATTGCTTGTGGCCATGCATTATCTGCTCAACAGAGCAAAAGATTAAAAGGAAACTCCGATCACTTGTGTTTTGAAGAAAAAATATTTGTTTGACAGCATTTTGCACTTCTCTTTTAATGCCACAAGGCATTAATGTCAAGTAATGAGTCAGACTAATCCCTCATCGGTTTCTGTGGCTTTGAGCATTAAAACTTGATGCGTCTCCTCACTTTGCTGTAAATGCCTGTGGACCTCTTAATGTGCAAGCCAAATGCCCCGCTGAGTTAGATTGACCGTAATGGATTTGGTCCAACGACAGATATCCAGCGCTCATAAATTGATTTGATCTCTGAGGACACAGAATGAGAGATGATTTTTACAATTGAGACATCAATGCGACATAGACCACAATAGAGGAGATGAGGAAAGTCAATCCCTGCTAAATTGGCACTGGAAAAATCAAACATGTTACTTGAGTGACTGGTTTTAAGCATCTCTGAACAACTTTTATCTTATTTTTGCAAGGCTGCAGATTTGGTTAATGACTCAAATAATCCTTGATTGAATTTAAATCCCAAAGCACTTATTTTGAGCCTATCCTGAAACTAGCAGGGAAAGTTTCTTGCCATTTATACTGTATGTAGATGTTATGTCATGTTGGAGTACTTTAGCTTTACCTTGAGATACTAAGTATAAATAAACATTCGATTTTTTTCTTATGGTTAATACCATTATCAACATATTTCAGGTTTAAGGATCTGTAACCTATCACATGGTCTATTTATAAAATCAGTCACTCGACCAGACAGGGTCCGATTGCTCATAAATTCAGCATCGAATAAAGTGATCAGATTACATTTAATGCATTTTTTTTGTATCCACGGGCCTCTGCCATAAATTAAAACCATCTGAAAGCGTCTGGAGTGCATTTCATTTTGCCTTGATTCATGTGCTGTAATATAACCCCTCTCCGATTCCCTGTGTGGCACAGGACAGTGAAGGGAGTGAGCTGAGTGCGCCAGGAGATTAAAACCTAACCACGAGATTGGACTCAGGATGTAGGCATCAGATAATATAGTACTGATATAATGAAAGAGTAAACAAAAACCTAGCACCAGAGAGAAACGCCTGCTCATAAAATCTTCACTCTCACTATTGTCTTTCTAACAAAAGAGATTCCACAGGCCTGGCGCCCTGCAAGTTATTAACAGTTGACTGAATTACATCCTTCAAAACATTAAATGGTTTGAGTTTTGCTGTACCTTTTCCATTGTTGGACAGTGTGTGTAGACATTCATAGAAGGACTGAGCAAACAAGTACCACTTCGAATAGGAAGAATACAATGAATGTGCTGTTGGGAATCCTTCCAAAAATCACAGTGTAATTACAAAACTGACCCACGAATATAATGAAGGCGTCACTATATTCTGTCAGTTTCCTATCTAGATAGACAAGCCAATTAAATTACTTTAGCACATGCAAGTCTATGAGGACGCTGCTCAGTCCTTCTCCACTGCAGGCTGGCTGTACACCTTTGTGTCCTTGTGTGCCCGGCTGCTGTAGTGATAGATTGGACGTCCCTTTCACGTTGGGAGCAGCTCTGAATGAGACGCCTGCCGGACAGCTGTGCTGGCACACACTGCGATCCTTGCTGCCAAGTCACAGAGCCTTTTTACCCCCGCTGCTCCCTGAGCACTGCTCAGTGCTTATTGTCAGCCTCTTCCCTGTTGTGCTTCAATGACAAAACACACGTCAGGCTTTAACAGCTCACTTTGCACTGGCTTGGCGGGCCCAGTCCAGCTTTTGTGTTATTGGCAGGGTCACTGTCTGAGGTGTGTGTGCTGAGCCAGTGGTGTATTCGAGGTCATATTTGGTCTCTATTGTTCAAGTTAATAAGTTAAATTAATCAAGGAGCCTGGATTAGTGCAGAAACTCATAGACTGCATAACATGATCAACACTAATTTCCTCGTATGGCTGGTGAGAGCTGTTACCATTTTATTCAAAGTAAAAAAAAAAAGCAGATTAAACACCCACCTAGGAGAGGCACTTCTGAAATACTGCCGTCGGGTTTCAAAGACCTTGAATTGAGACGTACTTTTAGTTACAGTAATTGAAGAAGTTAATTTGAAAAATGTAGAGAAGTGTAATATGTGATTAGCATGTTGCTGTGGCACCAGACTGCATTAATAAGAGATGATGAAAAATCAATAGTAGTCATTACACCACTACGCAGGATAAAATATTAACTAGTTTGGAAACTGACCTGGAGAGATTTCTTTTCCTTCAGTGGTGAAAGGCTTGATATGGTTATTGGTAATACACACCTACAGTGCTGCAACTACTAGCTGGGGAAATATCATATTAACCAAATAGAAGCAAGATGCACAGTTAACCTTCAGTATAATTAGACCAACCTGCTTTCTTGTACGTTCTGTCAGTCCAGGACAGAAAGATGAAGGTGTCTGAGCAGAGAACATATTAGGTAATACAAACCCTGGGAAAATCAGTTCCTACATTTGTAAGCTTTTATTGACCCCAAGCCCCAGACCTCAAAACACATATCACAAGTACCACGGCTTTGTGCAAACATCTGTCAGTGTCATATCGTATAGTATCACATGAGTGAAGTTACTTTGATCACTCCAAGCTACCTCAAGTGTGAATGCAAAATCTGTTTCTATGGCATGTTATGATTGTCTGTATGAAAAGCATAAGTCTGAAACAGGAAGCAGATGATGTCATTAACCAGATTCTCCATACATTGTTCCCATTCTTACTGCAGTTATCCGTCCAGCCCAGTCCTCCTTTCTCTATCTTTTGTAAATGGATTCCCAGTGGAAGGATCGACATGGATTTCACAAACAATTTATCCTAAATTGCAGGAAAATTGGCTGCAGATCTTAGGGAAGGAACAGGGGAAAAAAGTAGAATGAGGTTAAGATGATCCACAGGGCATTTATTCACTAAGGCTCTCATGGTCGTTCCACAGGGTTCTCCCCTTTCAAAATAACCCACAGCCCCCCTTTCAAACCTCCCGACAGCCCCCCCTTTCATTCGCCGTTTCAAATGTATTAATGGGCCAGAACCTTCCTGGATGATCTTGGCCCTCTCCCTAATGAAAACGCTCTGCGGCTGGATCCCAGCGCAGTAATCAGGCTCTGGCCTCCAGAGCACTGGGGCATGCAACATGCAGAGCAGGAAGAGCCCCAGTGTGACCCCACACTGTGTCCTCCAGTCACCCCGTGTTGCCCTGCGCCCTCTCTGGCCTGGGCCTCTTCTCTTCTAAAGGCCTCAAAGCCAGAGGCCACAAGCCGGGACCTCTATAGACTGAGGAGGAAAATCCAGTGGTTTGATGGACTGGAAACATCACCCTTTAACAAATTCAGTGTTTATGTGATCTCAATGATGTATGACGCTCCACAGTATCACAGTTAAGTGTTTCTGCAGGCAATTACAGCTTGAGGAAAATCAAAAGTTTTTGACTATGTTTTGATATGTTATTATCCTGTTGTGGGCTGCTTGTTTCAGTCCATTTTCATAATCATATGTCAGACAATGTTTACTTGGACATGCATTTAAATTAATCTTATCTGAGCAAAGCTACTATTAACTCATTTCAAATTATTCCATCATCTTTAAACCTGTGTATGCTGTGTGTTTGGATATCTCAGATGCATCATCACATCAGTTAGCCTCAGCTCCCATGAGGAGAAGCTAGCCACGTATTGTAAACACTGAAATAAAAGCCGTCCACTTCCCTGTGAGGTGTCATTTTGAAAGGCTGATGGGGACAAAACAGAAGCAGAAACCATGTCTTGTACTCGCTGTGTTTAGCCTGTCGGTACCCAGCAAGCTGTTGTTTGGTCTGTTCTGACAGGTCTCCTTTAGTCTCTACTGTCTGTCCCCCCAGGCCCCAGCCTTCAGCCTCGAAATAAGCCCGGCCAGATGTGGCGACCCAGGGTTCTTTGCAGCTGCATGTGTAGTAGGACACTAAAGTGATGGGGCAGTCACCAGGATGTGCATCATCTGTTTTAACTTGTCTGTCTTCCCTGACAGACCCTCTGAGTGCTGTTTTCATTCCCCTTGGATAATATCTTTTACAGTTTCGCAAAACTGTCAGCGAACCTAAAGTGCTGAGCCCCACCTGCTTGTACTGTTGCCCATCACCCCTAATGACAACCAGACACCCTCAAAGACAAGACACTAAGGTGCTAACTATCCCACATAGCTATATCTAACACACCCTTGCTAACTCACTTTTGTCCATTTGGATAGCAATACATTCGATTTTCTAAGATCTTTTTAGCCAGTTCAAGCTCAGTTTGTTTAATGCAGAAAAATTCCACTTTCAGATAAGTGTAACACTTTTAACACTGCTTTTTCTACAGTGAACATGCACCACTGTCTGTGTTGGTCTTTGAAAAAAAAAATCTGTCGGACCGTCTCTAGAAAACACCGCACATCTTGGGTGTATAATAATCTAATTGAGAGGTGATGTCATTCAAGCTCAACGACATAAGTTAAACTCTGAGGACCATTTTCTCAAATCATGAAAAACGCCTCTCTTACTTCAGTTTATGCGGGACACATTTATGTGTGAGCACTTCTTCAGGGCAATTTATTTGAGAACAAAAGAGGAGCCAGCCTTCACATGTGTTAGTGGAGCGTGTGACAACTACACTATGGTCTGCATTTGTTTTTCTTGGGCACTTCCATTCTCTTTCTCTGACCTTGGGGGAACAAGGACCGGCGGGCAATTATCTGGTGTCTCGAATAGTTAAGTCAGACATTTTGCTGCTCTACAAAGAACTGCAGACCCTCTAACTACTGAAGAAATTATGGAGAAAAGATAATGAAAGAAAATCTGTCAGATATGAAGAAGTCTCAGCTTTTTAGTGTCAGTGCTCAGCCAGGCATAAAATGCTCCATTTAGACCCCTTTCTAGAAACAAAGCTTTCTGGCACAGACTCACAGTGATTGTCTTGAGAATGTTAGGAGAGATTTCCATTTCTTCCAAGCCCCCTCCTTTCCCCTACACATCTAACCTTTTTTCTCCCCAGCCCCCCTCCCTCCTCATATGAGACTGTAACGTTCAGCAGCTCAGCCTGGAGTTGAGAGGCAAACTTGGTGAAAAGCAGCAGGAGATGAATCTCTTTAAGTCCCCCTGAACAACATAAAACAGTCTGGGCTTCCATTATTCAGCGGTCTGTGCTGCTTGTTTACAGTGGAGTGGGCCCGCTGCACCTGCAGTCCGGATGGCCTGACAGCTTGATGGGCCCTTTAATGGTGATTCACTGGCCAGATCTATGTGGATAAAAATGGAATTCTGGGAGAGCAATCTAATAAGAAAATAAAGCGCTGAATGGTTGCTCTGGCTGTTGGATGGGCTTGTTCGGCCCTGTTCACCGCGCCATGTTGGCAGAAAATCAAATCCAAACTTTGATCTTGGAGCTTTATTACATGCTATCACCTCAGCCATGGGTCCCTTCAAATAGAGTGTCACAGGGTCAAGTAGATAGTAACTCAGTTTTGCTTTTTAAAACTTCAGCTTTAACCTTGATGCTTTAAAATTCAGTCCCAGCATTGAAATATTATTTGGATGTTTCTGGCAGTGTTCCTCTACAGTGAACTCAATAGTCTATACAGAGCTAGAATAAAATATTATATTACACTGATATGGAGTTATGCCAAGAATTTCTGTCTAAACCTTATGTCCCATTGTAAACATAATACATTGGATATACAGGACTAAGCTGCTCATAATGCATTGAATATACAGATGAACAAGATACATAGAGATGACACTTAACTGATTGTTGCTGTCCATAAAAAGACCACATATCAAATGTGGTGATTTGGAACTGTGTTCCTTATTTCATACATCTTAAGCCAAGTAAACCATTAAAAGCCCATTGAATGTTCTGAAGTATTCATGGTTTTCATTGTAGATTGATGTCATGCACTGAAAAATTCCATTCTTCATAAAAAGTACAAGTTTTCTAGCCTACTATTTTCTAATCTTAATGTTAATAATTATCACTGTAGAACTGTATATCAGAAATTATTGTATACACTTCTATATTTTATATATATTAGTCTCTATATATATATCAGAATCAGAATTACTTTAATAATCCCCAGGGGGAAATTGCTTTTTGTTACACACAGCTCCAAAAGAATAAGAATAAACTTCAAACACGAAAGTAATAATAATGATAATAATAATAATAATAATAATAATATTAATAATGATACAAATAATACCACTACTATATATATATATATATATATATATATATATATATATATATTACAATTATTGATATCTATTTCTTAAATATTAATTTGGTTCAGCCTTCCTTTATTCTCACTTCTTGATAGCACATACTGTACCATGTCAGATATCCTTAGAATCCTTACATACCATAAATGTCATTAAATAAAAAATCAGGTGTCACTCATAAGTATTGTTGGGAGCACAACACCCACCCAGGACAAAGGGCTTTCAGCCTATGTGATAAACCTTTATTCTTTGAGTAACTCAGAATTAGCTGCTATGGCCTCTGAAGGCATCTCAGCCTGCTATTCCCAGCCTCTCTTCCATGAGGTGTAACATATCCAGAGGCAGTCCAGTCTCTATGATGTTCAACAGCATGTACCCATTAAAGGCAGCGCATGGAGCAGTGCACACACACATAAACAAATACACACACACACACACGGACATGTACAAATGCATGCATGCACACACACACACGCACGCACAACCACACAAATCCAGGGGTCTAACTCGCAGTCCGCATTGATCTCCCTTGTCATATATCATTAATGAGGGTATTAAATCCATGTTTAGGAAGCAGAGGGCTGGCTTTAAGTGGGGTTTTCAGGAGTAGCTCATAGCGCAAAGACCCCCGCTGAAAATCTCCCCCAAGGAAGGGCAACTCTCTGGCTCTCTTTGGCTAAGGAGCACATTAATGGAGTGATGTCATGGTGGCTCATATCACTGCTACTGTCCAGGGACGGGGGAGAAAATTCAACTCTGTGACTCATAAACTGACCCCAAACCAGCAAATGATGATTGACAGAAATCACCAAAAGCATAACAAAATATTTTATGTATAAAACTGCCCTTTCCAAAAAATAGTGCCATTAAATGTCTTTTTTGCTCATATTTATGATATTAAAAACAGAAATATTTTTGATATTGTAGGAAGCAAGTAGCAAGAGGATGGTGCATCCTTATACAAACCTTGTCATACTGTACACCAGCTGTATTGATCAGTCTAAAATTCTCCCCTACACGCCTCACCCCGGGGTTATCATCGCATCATTACCATCCGGAGTTTGGGGAGACGCTACAGTATGATATGGCAAATGGACTTGCTATTGATTTTGTCAGAGAGGGAGAGAATGGCAGATGGAGAGGAAGTCAAAAGGGAACATCTGGAAGGGGACAAGGAGGAAGGGTGTGTGAAGGGCCTGGGGTGTTAGACGATACAGGAGGATAGTGCAAGGAACATACACTGTCTGTTGAAATCTACGACTGCGTCTGTTGGAGAAATATTTTAATCTTGTGTTCTTTCCACATCCTCTTTGCTCTTATTACACATGCTTAAAAAATGACAAACTGTCCATTTTTATCTTGTCTTAAAGGTAATAGCATTTTACACTACATTAAGAAAATAGCAACTTTGCTCTGACTAATCCCATTATAAGAGGGAGTTTTTGCTTTGGAGTGTAGCTGAAGTGTTAATGTGATGAGCAGCGTGAGAGTTGAAAAAAAAAATAAAATGGGGCAATCCTTCCTTTCGGGAAAGGGATATCCTGAGGCACGGCTATATAGACCTTAAGTGCTGACAAAGAAGATATTGTGTTTTTCCAGTAATCCTTTTAAACACCGCAGGGCAGAGGCATACAGTTCATTTCAGAGTAATGCTGTTAAATTTCATTCAAGAGTCCTATTGTGATCTTATCATTCATTTATTATAAGCCAGATGGAATAAGGTGAATATTCAAACACTTACTAGTCACGGTGTGCTTTTGCAAAGAAACAAAATTCTGAGAAATTAAAATAATGGCAGCAGTTACTTCAGAATCAGGTCATCCCCACATGCCAAAAGGCCAATATTTTTTCTTTTTTCTTCCCACTGGCTTGGTTTGTTTTGTTCTGCTTGATTAACCAAGAATGCTGGAAACTGTATGTATTGTTTCCGCACCATGAGCAGTGTCTAAAATATTTGCTGTGCATTAAATACTTTAGCAGACAATCAAAATCCTTTCAGCACTCCCCATTACTGTGAATAGGCTTAAGGGAAAATAATGTGCTGGGCATGCTGGTTTTGGAAAACATGTCAACAATTCATCGTCGGTGGAGTTTCTCACTGTCAGGTGGAGCTTACTAGGGGCTACGATTAGCGCGGATTTGTGTGATGCACCATAACCTTGACACTGAACTGTGAAACAGCTTCACGCAACATTCCAAAGCACCTGTCAATCACCTCACACCTACAAGGATGAATACCCATCTGTTAAGTCAGTGCTTTGAAAGAAGTGGTACAATGAGTTCTGTGTGGCTGTTTTAGTTACATCAGGAATATGTTTTGAGATATATAATCGGCTGTATTTTCTGTTCTTGCATCACAACTGACAATGTGGCTTGCAAAAGTCAACATTACTGACAAACTGGCCCACACAGTTGTCTGCAGGGATTTGATTTTGGGGATTGTGGTTGACTTTAACACAGATCAGGAAGGAATAAAGAATTCAAAATGTAATGCTTTTTGCCCAAAGGGCCTCACTTTCTCATTGTAAACCTTGAGAAGCTACAGCCAGCTGCATCGGATGTTGGCAGGACTGCCTCCTCGTCCCCAGACTTTCTGACTAGACGGTCTTTTCAGTACCAACAGCACAGGTGGATCCTCACTTCAGCCTGCTCTGTTGTTCAGGTTTTGTCTCCTATCAGAGTACCATTAACAGGAGAGGTTATGTGAAATGTGAGAGAGGGAGGAAACACATTTTTCAATACATTAATTTTCGGGAAGCATCTTTCATGAATGTCTCCGTTATTAGCTGACCTGTGGGAAGGGGTTGAATGAGTTTCACCCAGCGTTCAAGGTAGAATAGCACCGTTTAGGAAGGGCATAGGTCAGAGAGCATTCATTTTCGTAAAACTAGCTTTAATCACTCCTGTGCCACCTATGCTTTGGTTGAACTGCTGTGTATATGTGTGTGTGCGTGCGTGTGTGTGTGTGTGCGTGTGTTTGTGCATTTACGTGTTTAAGACCAGCGAAAGAAAGTTCACAGCTCCTCCTCCAACAAATCCAACAGATACACAGGATGTAAAATCAACTAACTACAGTAGCCAAAAGGAAAACAAAAAGGACATAAACCAATTAACAGATTGTTTGAATTTATTGCAGGTTTTTTAGCTGGAGCTTTTCCCTGCCAACAACTGAACAACTGCACGTACTGTATGCAATATCTCATCGCTGAGAAATACAGGAAGTCTGGCTGCTTTGCCAGGGGAAACAGGAGGTGTTGTAGGGGCACCCCTCTGAGAGGAAAGATGGGCCGAGGTGTGGTGGAGTAGTCAGATCACCTCACAGGGGACCAAAGAGGATTTCACACCAGTTGTGGCCAATTGTTCAGGCTTATCACAAAAGTTAGACCCTGGTTATTAACAACTCCACCTCACTGGTAGAAGAATGAAAGTAAGTAAGCAGCAGTCCTACACCACGCACTGTAATATGCAGCTTCTACTCAAATGAAAATTGCAATTGCCAAGAATGCTTCTGTAGAAACACAGAGTGGTGTTTCTGTTGTCATGAGGTTAACACTCACAGGATTAATACCCAGCCTTGCCTCCTGCCATTCCTCCTGGATTAAGGCTTTGGCAGGGCAGTGAAGTTGTCTGTCAGAAACATGTCTGGACTCATCTTTCACTAATCATCAGAGTTTATAAAAGTCCCTCACCTCTGACAGGTTAGGATGACTGATACCTCACAGCAGCAGGCCCCACTGCCTCAACATGCACTTTAGATCCCATTAGAAGCCTCCAAAATCAAAACAGGATGAAATGGCCACACTCATCACTGAGTGTTTGGGAATAATTCTCCCATGGGCAGAATAAAGGGTGTTTTTTTCTGGGTTGAGCCTTGATGGAGTTCATCGTGTAGAGTTTGACAAAGGCTGGCATTCTCTTTGACGTCCCTTCATTTGGTGCTCTGTGCCATCGGGGCTCTGGAGGGCGGGAAATGAGTGGCATGGTGAGGTACATATTTGCCTGCTGGTGTGACGTAAGGGCAGTGTTTATGCGACATCATAAATATGCATGTTGCTTTGTGCTATACAGGGGCGTTTATGACAGTGGAGTGACAGTATTTGCACTTTCAGAGGTCATTTACCTGTCATCCGCTGTGACAGTAGGGATGAACATGGCAGAGGACAACTAGACATCACGTCTACCGGACTGAATGATTTTTAAAGGCTTTAAGTGGTTGGAAGGATGTTATAGATTCAAATCTTAAAAAATAAAATTGATTTGAACTTGCAAAATGAATCACCAATATCCTTTTTTAAATTTGCAAATACCCTTTTTCAAATTCATTGGATTTCTACAGTGGTGATGACTCATAATATGAAAGCCTCATATTTACACAATTATACATACACACACTGGACTGGTAACACTATTTTTATATCACCAAACTTCTGACTTGTGTGACCTCCCTCGGATTAGAACAGTTGTCTCAAATAGATGTAATCGTTTAGGAGTTATTAAAATGCGGTGGCTTGAGAAAAGTCAAGAAGTACAGAGGAAACAAAATTAAGTAGTAGTTCAAGGAAGGTAAAAAGGACAAGAAGTCTCACTCCTACAACTATAATTATACCCCAGAAATATATTATATTATAATATTGAATAGAATTGAAAAAAACAACAACAAACAAACACAAGAGGAGAGTGGCAACCAAAAACGAAAGAGATGTGTTCCCCACAGTGTTTTCCCTTGTTTTCCAACCCCCTCCTCTTTTCTCTCCAGGATACTGTCCATAAACTGATTGGGGTTAATGCACTGGACAATAGCGCAACACTGCACTTCTGTTCCACATTAAGCTCCTTTTTTGGGACAGTATGGTGCTACTTTGGAGTATACACGCGCCCTCACCTCAAAATAATATTTCCCAGACCTAAAGATCGGCTACAACATGTGGTATCACTCTGATGGAAGAGTAGCGAGGCTGATATCATCAAGCCATGTGACCTGAAGCTTGTCCTATGGGCGTATGAAACCATTATAAAGATGTCTGGGCTATGACGTTGTGCCTGTTCACCTTCAATGAACTGTAGCCCCAGCAAAGAATTATTAGAATCATTTATAATTAATAACTTCTGAATCAAGCATAGGTGGGTATACAGAATAAAAGGCTTTGAGTGCTGCAGAAACAGAACAAGAAACTCCCGGAGTTAGGATATTGAAATTAATAACCTTTTCAAGTATAAATACTATTGCAGTGACTCGCTGACAATTTCAAACAAGAAACTGAACAGAAAGTGGAGGCAGAGATTGATGAGACTTTTCCTTGGTCAACATGAGGTCTTTAGAAGTGTACTGATCAGCCAGGATGAGGCATCAGTGTGCCCCAGCTGCACCCCCCTCCACTCTGTGTCCCGCCTCAGACAGATCATGTGATGTGCAGTGCTATGTCCAAACGAACACAGGTGCTCTGATTCGTCCTGCGTGTTCCAGCACAAATCCAGGCATCCGCGGGAGCCATGCTACCCCTCCCTAAAGACCATCTGCCCCAGGGAGACACTGATCCTGTGGATCTAATGTCAACACCGAGGGGATGTTTGGGAGCTATGGTGGAATCTTAAGTATTGAGTCAGAGGTATGGGTGTGTGTGCAAAAGACAGCAGGGTAAAGATGAACTGGCCTGGGATAGGTTTTCATTGCAATCACTGAAAAGGTAGGCCTATCTAACCCATTTTTCATGTAGTCAAAAAAAGATTTTGTCATATGCAACAGCTGAAAAGTGAACAACTATCAGATATTAAACAGTGCTCTATTTTCCACTTTTTTTTTATTCCAGCACTGCATTTTATCTATGGATAAAAAATGAGTGTATGAAGTTACAATGTAACGCATTAAATAACAGAGGAGGGTCATGCGGGAAAACAGCATAAAGATTTAGAGAGACTACAATCACACATGTCAGTAGGTTGAGAAAATGATAAACCTCACCACAAGCAAACCCTGCTGTGCTGAGACGCACAATAGCTCACTGTTTCCCTTCTCGGATACAAGTCTCAACAATCTCCTCTTGCTGGGTCAAAGTGTTACATGGCACAAGCCCAAACACAGGCCTACAGTAAATAGAGAGTGCTTCAGAGTGCTCAGAGCCCTGCTGTGGAGGGACAGTGTTTGGATAGGCCCTCCCTGTCTCATCCACATGGACTGAAATGTTGAATTAATGAGCTCATGTGCGGCATGTTAGATTTATCTCACAGTGCTGCTCCGTCTCCCCAGCCCGGCGCTCTCCATCATGCCGTGGGTCTCTCACCACAACATACAGCCACTCGCTGATAACTTTGAAGTTTATGTGAAATAGCAAACAACTGCTGGGGCACTTGAACCTGACTCCACGACAAGCAGAAACATTTATATGATGTTGTCTTTTTTGTCAGTTTTTTCCTTGTTTACTGAGCTGGGAGGTAGGAAGTCTTAGCCTCGGGCTTTTGCTTGGAGTTAGTCCATTGTCAGTGTGTTACCAGCTAAAAGGATTAGCTGTGTGTGTGTGTGTGTGTGTGTGCATGTGCATGTGTGCATTGGAGTATGTGTGTAACTGTATGTTGAGGGTAAATTGTTTTGGAAAAAATTCAAGGGGTGACAATGCCTGCGGGAGAATGAAGTAATACTTAGTGTGTATATTTACTGTAAAGAAAAATTGGGCAGAGAGGAGGTGGATGCCGAAAAACAACTTCCCCATTCCGCTCACTGCCTGGGGCTGGGGCTGATCTGTCCCTGGCATGGGCCCCAGGCAAGAGTGGGGATACACTCCCTAAAATTATCGGCCTGCAGAATAAATACAAGTCTATCATCGCTCAGCTGAAAGACTCATTAGGGCTAGAAGGACAGAGGAAAGACGGAGGAGTCGGAGGATGGTGCAAGTTTTTTAGCGTATGAGTATGTGTTCGAGGAGAGAGTATGATCAAAAGCGAGGGGGAGGCAGGAAATGATGCAAGGCAGTAAAAAGACAAACTGCTGCTGATGCTTATTTTCACTGCATTCACCACTAAAAATGGACTGAGGTCTGAGGCCCTGAAGGGTTGGGGCTGATGCCTCAGAAGTGACCCAGCACCACAAATAGCCCCTCTGCCCAGTCCAAACGTCATTGTTTGACTTCCGTCTGGAATATAGATAGTTCCTATGGGGTCAGGATCCCAGGAGATGGATATTTCCCTCGTGTCCATATCTACAGAGGAAAGGAAATATTAAACAACCACCTCACGTTGATATTTCAGTGTTTAGAGCGTTTCCTGTCTGAAATAAGGCAGACCCAGGAAACGCACTATAACCTAAAAGGTGCATAGCCAGCTCTACCCACCTTTTAAGTCTCTATTTAAACAAAATAACACACAGTAATAGAACACGATGAAGGAAGAGAGGGTAAGAGGCAAAGAGAAAGAGTTAAACACATAAAGCCAGAGATGGTTACATTTTCAAACAGGAAGCTAAAAGAGGTGGCTAGGAGACATCAAACTGTCAGTGTCAGTCTATATGCGGCATCTCCATAAACTGCTGGATGCAGACAGGCCCAGCATGTGGCCAGGGCCCCCAGTCTGCAAAGCGTTCCACTATAGCGAGCCCAGGAGAATCCTGAGCCAGGTAAAGTACTATCCCAGCCACAGCTCTGTCTTTTGAAAGTAGAATCACAGCCCGTCTAACGGAGGAGACAGAGCACTTCCACCACTGTCTCTCAGAGTCATTAACAACCTTCACTCACAAAGATTTATAACTTCATGATAAATGCGCGTGTGACTAAGTACAGTAAAGACACTTCCAAGGATAACAGTTTATTTTTGTTCCAGGACTGGCTGGACTGTGCTTTGCTCTCTGCAACACTGAACAAAAATATCACTCTTTTATAAAATGTAAGACAAAGCCAATTGTTGTACATCATTTTCCATTCCATACCAATTTTTTATATGGTGGATATTCATAGGGTTAGTTCACCAAAATTACAGAAAAAAAAAAACTTGTTTTCGTTAATTTTCAATTCCGTTTTTTTGCCACTAGCCAAATACATGTGTTGTTAACGTCATTTAAGTTCAGTTTAAATATTTAACGGCAAAGTATCATTCCTGAAACATCTGCATGGCTTGATAACATCAGAGGTAAGTGAGAAAATATGTTGTAGTCTAATATACGGGGCGCACTGCTAAACTAAGATACAGGAAACCCATAAAGTGCTTGATGTGCAGCATTTGTATGCAGTTTTAAGTAATCTGATAATGACATCAGCTGTAGCAAAAATGCAGTAAACACACAGTGTGCACACAAACACACAAGCACAGACACACAGCGCTATCTGGCAAAGAACACAGCAGGTAATCTGAAGCAGTTCCAGGACTTAGTGCTGCTTAGATGGCTCCATGCCTTGAGGGCCTGCTAAACACTGCTCCCTTGGCTAAAGCCCCCGAGAGGAAGAATGAAGGAGAAATCAGTGGCTGAGCTCATCCAGGCCTGCAGCGCAGCGCTAATACTAAAGCTAACCCTCACCTGTCCATGAAGATCCCTTTACTTCCATGTGTGCAGTGCGTGTCTGTGTGAGTGCACATGTAAATTGTGTATAAGGGGATGAGGAGCATGTGTGTGCTCATGTGTTCGTCTGCGCCAAGAAAGTCCTTGCCAAAAGCACAGCTGCCTTCATTCTGATGCATGGTTCCATTCCATCTGATCTATCTATCCAGAAAATGAACAACCCACTTTTTTTTCTCTCTGTGGTTTCTTTCTCTGACACCAGACCTCCTTCACCTTTCTCTCTCTCTCTCTTTCAATTCTCTTTATCTCATAATTTCTTCCAGTCCTGCTGTCTGACTCTTCCCTCCAGTTTCAAACTGTGCCGGAGACACAACCTGGAGCTCCAGCCTTTTTCTTGGAATGCCATTAATCCCGATATTCCCATCTCCGTCTAAAGTGAGATCATTAGACTGCTCACAGGCCTTGGCGTTGAGAGACATATTATGATGAAAACGTCCTGCTGCCTGCTCTTCTTTTCTCATCCCTTTGTATGCTGCTGGTGTGAGCCAGAGGTTCAGGATGGACTGAGAGAAGGCGCAGTCCACCCAGCACCACTCTTTATAAACTACTTTTATTACAAAATTAAAAAACGTTGCATAGTGTGCACTCTGCATAGCAGCTGTTTGTAAAAACATGGATGCCTCAGAATCCCTCTGGGTGTATCACTTACAGTGTTTAGTGCATTACGTTTGATTGACCATAAACTTGGTAGGGCAAATACATCAACAAAATGCACATGGTCTCCCAGAGTCTAAGTCAACACTGTTTTTCTGTTTTCTACCACAAAGATAGAATGTGAAAGCTGGAGACAGTGAGTACAGATGGCTGAGTCTAAAACAGTCAGATCACTTCAACTCCCACAGGGAGACCGTGGGCAACACAGTCCAGCACAAGCGTCTGATAGATCAGAATCCCTGCTTATTGATGAGAGGGAATGATCAAAGGGGGAGGTGGAGCTTAATAGCTGGAGACCCCCCCCCCCACACACACCACTGTACAAATGAACTCCCACATTTGCTGAAGGTGTGAGGCTGATTGTTCATGGATTTGAGGTCAATGCACTATTGAATGAGGATATACCGAGATTATATGTTCATTTTAGGCACAAAGATGTTCTTGCATTGAGATTGTAAACATCATGAGTTTCTATCATATTTCTGAAGCCTACCTCTCTGCCTATCTCTGCCTCTAACTTCTAACTTCTTTTGCTGGCATAAATAAATTCATTTTGCTTTCAAAAGACTTCATTAAATGCATTCATTCAAACTAAACAGTGTTCTTACTTTCTGACTGTAGGTTATCATTCAGTCTGATCCAGACCAAATGAACAAATAAAAGCCTTTTACAGAGCACTGCGACTCAATTAGGCCTTTTAACCGAACCACAACAAATAAATCACTTTGTTGATCAATGTCTTCAATAATTAAATGCTGGGCAATAGCTTTTCTGTTTTGCTGTTGTCAATACTGCTGAAATTTATTTCTCTCTGGCTGTACAGGAAGTCAATTTTTACAACCCTTCGATTTTCGACTGTGAAAGCAAATAATTTGAATGCTGCAGTGAGGGGGGAATTAAACAGTCTCGTGTGCAACTGCAGACGGTGATGTCTTTACAGGGGCTTTCGTTTTTGTTTTTTTTCTGCTGCAATGTTAATCAATAGCTGAATTTAGATATACCCTGCAGTCCTAAACCCCGTGCACTATGCTCGAGGAATGCTGGTGCACAATGCTGTAAGACTCTGCACCAGGATATGAATATGATATAACCATTCAGTAGTGGTGCTATCCACAGTAGTAATCTAACATGATGAAATACATCCTCTGAAAGCATTTCAGAAAGTTTTCTGCAAGGGTCTGATTGTGTCTCCTGCTGTAGTCTCCCTCTGGACAGGACTGTATATCATTATTTTCTCCTAACCTCGGGCTATTTACTACACTTTACCCTGACGAAATAACTTACTTTCAATCGGCAACCCTTGCCCTCTTTGTAAGGTAATTTCCCTTGCTGAGAATGGAGCAACCAGAGGAGGAAGCAAAGGGACAAATTATCCTCAGTGTCTAGACGGGTACACGGGCAACAACAAAGCCTAACCTCTACAGAGAACGCATCTGAAGAAAAGTCAGGCACACAGTCAAATCTCTAGGCTGCAACCCAGGGTTTACACAAAGTCTACGCAATATACAGTATCTGTAACTTTGCTAAAGCAAATAATCACAACAAACAGAAATAAATAATGAAGTTGTCAGGCAATGGAAGGAAGAGTACATGGGGAACATAAATCACACAAGTATCACAATGCAGCACCTCTTTCAACAAGATTCCCTGGGGAAAGGTCTGGGCAGACTTAGATCCTGGACTCTCTCACAGCTATGTAAATCATACCTGCCCTACAAGACCCTCCACCAGACCCCAACAGCCCCCTCCAGACACGACTCACAGCTCCCCTGCTCAACTGTTAATTCAACCCAGAAATCTCTACAGCCACAGAGCCCATGGCTTCAACCTAAGTCTCAGAGGAAGCTCTCTAACCCCAGCCACTAAGCCCCAGACCTCTAACCTCAGCTCCTACGCTTCAGCCCCGAGCCCTTAGCTTGAGTCACAGTTGTGAAGCCGTACTGGTGGGGCCTTCGTAGCATCTACCTCAGAATCCCACATTAATCATGTGTCCAAGATCCAGCTCCTCAGTCTCAGTTTCAGTCCCTTTTCAAAACTCAAAGCACAGCACATGATAAAGCGATGCTGTCATAATAACTCGGACTTTCGGTTCTCAAAAAGTACAAGAATAAATACACACGTGAGATGGGAGGTGGAGAAAGGGAAAAGTTAAAAGTTAAGCTTCAGAGACCATATTTGATCCTTCCAGACACTTCATTGGGAGCCCACCAGGAGGAAAAAAAAGAGCTGTTGATGGAATGCAGCCATTTGGTTGACCCTGTGGCCGTCTTGGGGAGGAAGGCCGGAGACAGGTAGATATATGGCCAGTTTGTTATTGTGAATTCCAGATCCTGTGATTATCTCCGACTCTCAACCTTCTGGAGTTTTTTAATCTGGGGATTCCAGAGACAGTTCACTTGCAGTGGCTGACGTCGCTGCTTGCTCACCTCTCTCTGACCCCCTCTTGACTACCCTAACACTGCACACACAAACACACACACACACACACACACACAAGCTGCAGGATTCCCTGTTTAGGAAAAAGAAAAGACGGCGAAAAAAAAACCCAGTACCTTACAGATTCCAGGGCCAGGGTCAGGTTTCGTTTTAATGTCCGTTTGCATGTGGATGGGGGTGTGGGGGTGGGTGGCTGGGGAAGAACTGGGGTTAGTGTGGAAGGGTGTGGGGTTAGCGGGAGTTCCCCCATGGCAGCCGTCCATTCTATACATACAAACCCCCTGATGTCACACTCCGCTACTTGCATGCTGGATGACAAGAAGCAGCTTTTTACTGCCACTGAAGTCACTCTCCTCACCACTGATGGAGAATTTAAAATACTGTTAGCTGTAAAAGATGGTGATAGACAAGACAAACAGGAGACTCCTGATAGCAGAGACTTCTAGACAAAAGGAATCAAGTTTCTGCACCTTGCTCCAAACGAGAGGCGGCTGATTGAAACCAGATAAGGTTCAAATGGAACTGTTAGGTCCAGTAATGAGATTCCCCGAGTGTATGTTTGGATTAGGTGATTACAGACCTTGCCTTCCTCCTCACAGTCACTCTCACATGCACACTGACACACTTACAGACTCACACATACATCTATTCAGGCACACACACCAACAGTGACGCACTGAGCATTAGGCTATCATAAGGGTAAGAGTTCATGAAAATGGTGAAATACAACTCTGTCTTCCTGTCTCTGTACTTTTATAGGGAGGTGTAGCAGAACAAAAGGAAAATGGGTTATGAAAATAGACACAGCTGGCAGAGCCTAAACAATGGGCCAGCTGGTCCTTTTTGGAAGTAATGATCCTCATGGCTTCTCCCAGACAGACAGGGTCTGCAGAGTAACTAATAAAAGTACAGCTAAGACTAAAAGAAGAGTAAAACTCAATAACAGAACCAGCATGTCAGACAGACACCTGCTCTTGTGGAGGTTAATGTCAGGTTCAGGGCACAAACAGTGCAGGCTGTGGATAAATTCATAGTCTTTTTTGGCCATCCCTGAAAAAATATTTTTTGAATTAACAGTTTAAATATTTTACTTTTATTATTATTCCATCATGTAATTATTTTAATTAAATGATAAATTCATTGCACAGCCAGAATTACAGCTATTCATCTTTCATTCTACCAATGCGCCTGTGCAGCCAGGCGCTCTGCAAAGTATATTGACATACGTCGAAAGTTTGTAGGCTTAAGCTTTCAGAGAAAAAAATATGGCGTGCATAATTAGGTGATGTTTCCATTTTTTAACTGCTGGGACAACACTGTCAGAGGCTTGCAGCAGCTCACTTCAATAACGGTGTGTGTGTGCATTGTTCTTTTGAAAAGTTTGTCACAGTGACAGCGTCACCGGGGTTTTTGACATCGCCTGTCATGCTGAAGATCTCTGCTGCCTCTGTTGCTGTCACTCCTTATCAGCACTCATTTCTTAAGTTTATGCTTGCAAATATTCAAAAACCATATTACCATACCTACCGCTGCCAGGGGGGCAGAAATGAAAGGAGGCAATAATCTCTCTCTTTCTTTATCTGCAAGCTATCCTTCAGCAAAGTATTCACAGCTAGGAATTTTCAGCAGGCTTATATGAGTGAGAAGGATATTAATGTTTTGATAGTCATCTTTTTTTTTCTAAAATGATCCAGCTTGTGTTCTCTATGGCAAACACTCTAAAGTTATTCTTTTAATACTCCTCTAAATTATTCTATTTTACCTCAGGTTAAATGGCAATGTCACAAAAGAGCGTATATAAAATTATTAAATACAGCACACAATAGTTTGGGGAGTGTGGGGGCGGCTTACATGCACATTTAATTGCATTACAAGACAAACACTTAGCACAATAATGCAGAATCACAGCAGTACAATTTCACAGTGCTTCCGCACAAAAACATGCTGCCTGGCATGCATTTTGGCATATCCATCACAATACTCCTATCTGCAAGGTGCAGGGTAACCTGATTTAAGGGCAACTTATTGGATTTGTGGGAGGGACTGAGAGGGGTGGAAGGGAGAAAAGAAAAACAAAAGGGAAGGATTAATCACGATGCAGCGGCATGACAGTGCCTACAAAGGCGGCCATGAAACAGTTGCTTGACGAGAGAATGATTGCAGGATCTGCAAGTAACTGGCTGCCACCGGCGATGTTCTTCCTCCAACTCAACTTGTCAGGTGTAATCATTTTGTTAAGCTTAATGTTTTATGCAAATGCACTTGGGGAGAGTTTTGTCAGGGGGCTGGTTGTTGTTTTTTTTGTTCCTCTGTTGTGTGATGTATGTGTGGGTACGTATTGTGGTTAAATGTGTATATGATGGTGTGTGTGTGTGTGTGTGTGTGTGTGTGTGTGTGTGTGAGGATAGGGGGGAGTTAGTATTTGGCGGTGTGCGTGTGTGTGTGGTATTGTTTTTTAAGCACTCTGAAAATATTTGCATTCCTCTGAACCCTGCCTGTGTTGCCCTGATTATTTCCTGTATGCATCAGGGTTTTCTCTCATGGAGATCACACGGCTCAAGTCACATCACACGCTGCCTGAAGAGGAGGGAGCTGGTGCTCACTAGAGCCTGCCTTCTCCAGTCTGCACTCTTTCAATAGAGAGGAGAGGATAAAAGAATCAATGAGGAGAGGAGAGGAGAGGAGAGGAGAGGAGAGGAGAGGAGAGGAGAGGAGAGGAGAGGAGAGGAGAGGAGAGGAGAGGAGAGGAGAGATCCAATATGTTGCTGTTATTTCTTAGCGGCAGATAGCAGTTGATTTGCCACAATTTATTGACACAAAACTCAATGTATTGGCATGGTCTCATTATGATATATGACGGCATGTGACCCATTTGTATCTTTTGCGCTTTGACTGAATCCAATGTGGACTTTCAAGGTCACCAAGAAAACTCCAACAATCCTCTTATTTGTCCTTTCAATCAGTGTGTCAATATCAGTCGGTTTTCCAATTCTGTCACCACTCATATATTATATAATATGTTTTTTTCCCAGTGCTATTTATGATGACAGTGATGACAACACTAATACATTATCCAGGTTTTTAACAGATAACAGGTCATAGATCTTTAGTAATGGCAAGAGAAAACCCATTGTACTGGATCTCTGCAGCCTCGCAAGAGCCAGCAGACACAAACGTCCAGCCACACCAACTCCCTCAAATCAAAAATGTTTCGTCCATAAATATCCTAGGTAATCATCTCTAAAAGCCAGCAGAGGGAGAAGAAATGCATTGGCACGGACGAAACCTAACATGGCCCTCAGGTCCTCTTTATGAACTCTCGCCTTTTTGTACTTTTATTGAGCTATATCATTTTTTATGGTTCATCATCATCATCAGAGGATCTCATGTGAGAATCAAAGCCTAATGTCAGTGTTGAGGGAAGAAAGCAGTCAGGCTGAATGCGGTCTTAGCCTCGGGTTTCATTTTCAATAGTCCTTTTTTTCCACACGTGCCTTAATTCGCTGCCAGATGCGATAAAACGGATGTAGCCTGTGGAAAGCGGGGTGGCTGTCTTATCTACAAGATGATATTCACTGCCTTGCCTTTTTTTTTTATCACCTTTAAAACTCCTTCATACTTTTACACAGCCGCCTGATTCATATAGAGCAGCTTATACACTCCCCTATTTCAGACAGAGGAGACACATTTAAATTCATCTACATTTCAGTGCTTTGAATGAAATTTGACAAATTGCTCATTGTAAGTCCCCAAAGAGTATATGCCCCTAAGCTTTCACTCTATAAGTTTAGGTTACATCTGTTTCATCATTGTCTTGAACTGAGACAATTTTGGAAAGGAAGTTGAATGTTAATGATTCGTGACTTTGAAAATTATTTTTGGGTCTAAAAAGGGAAAAAGCTGCATGACCTTTAACCAGTGGTTCTGTTGTGCATCCCCCATGTGCATACAAGTCATGGTAAAAATATTTGTTTAAACTGACATGACCTATAAAGAGGGAATAATAGTGCAGAAAGGCAGAGGGAGGGAGAAATCTTGAAGTCTGTTGTGGTTTATGTTTAACTATTCTCACCCCTTTTTTGAGACAGACAATGTTTCTGTCAGCGAAATTACTCCCAAATGTATGGTATTATCAACATGTACAATCTGAAACTGTTCCATTACAAAGCTAATCAGAATCAAAAATCAGTATTACACCTTGTTAATGTGCTGAGCAATTATTGACTGCCTCAAGCCATTAACCCGTTGTAGTTCGGTAACTTGTCTATTGGACCAACTGGACAGCTACTGTAAGTCAAAACAAGCGTGGCACATTACACACTGCTCTGTTTCTCATTGGAAAGTAGAGCTAATGTGAGGGTTGATAGAGGAAAGGCCACCTAGCAACTGCAGATGGTCGCCACGTGCCGTCTGTCTGTCCATTCATCTTGTCAGCATGGTTCACAGTTATTCAGAGACAAAGCAAACAGTTCAGCAGAGGGAATGACATTCAAAATCACATATACTGAATGTCTACTTCTACTCTGCACTCTTCATATAATCTGTGATTTAACTACATTTGCTTAAAGGGGAACTTGCAGGTCCAGTTGAGTACTGCTGCATATATGAAAAAAGTTGCATAAAAGCCTTTTGTGTCAACAAGTTTAAAAAGAAATAAGTCTGAGGGTGTGGAGCTAAAAAGAAGTGAGCTTACCAGATCTGTGTAGTCTGCTCCTCCTTTCTGCTTTCTGCTTTAGGCTAGAGGCTCGAGGCTTCATTTGCCACAACCAGAGTAACACAGCCAAATCTCTGACTGAACTGTCGACAGTCAAGTTGCATTTTGGGTTATGTTGCGCCAGGTTTTTACATGGGAGAAGAACGCATAGAATAACATATTTCATGCTTCATCGGTTTTTTAGACCTTTTTGGCTATCCTGAGACCAACAATGTTGTAGAAGTGCAATCCTAGATTGGTGCTTTACTGCAACAAATGTTAAATAGCAATGACAATACTGAGGAAATCTATATAGAAATAGCCTACACGTTATAACTGCAATATGCAAAAAATCATGTTATTCTAAGGAATAGGCTGAGATTCATAAGAGAAACAGCCTCAGGCACAAAGATTTTTTCTTAACACACATATGCACTCAGGCACACTCAAAATCATGCACAGACGTACACAGCCAACACATGCACACAAACATTCTTTCTGTCCTTGCTCTGCCACATTGCTATGGACTGGGGTTAATATTCATTCTTTTTGCTAGATGGTTCTGATGTCCCTCCACCCATAAGTAAGCAATGAATAAACTGTAGCTTCCAATAAACACCGGATGGTGTGTGAAGTGGATCTGAAATATGGAAATGAGAGTGTGTTTGTGTATATACGCACGTATTGAGCTCGGCTGGACCACCAAACCAGACCAGAGAGGACAAGCAATGTTGCAAATGACAACAAAGGACTTCAATACCACTGCACAGGCAACAATAAAATGGCATCCATGGGTGCAATTACAGAATTACTAGAGTGGTGTAGTGGCTCTTTCTCATTAGAATATTACCTCTGGCTCCCAACAGCAAGTTCAACCCCATTAAGATGACCTTCACTGGTACTGCACTCATTAAAGAACGCTGAAATGCTCTTTTTCATCTGTGGCCGTAATGAGGGACCAGTGTACATATCAATATGGAATTTTATCAAGAAAGGCCCAGGCTGCAATTATAAGGACCTTTTTGAAAAGTTCACTTCTATTATGCCCCTCTACCACTGGTAATGACATTGTGGCCATACTCACTCCTCCAGTAAGTTAATATCAAATATGAAACCAGATATCAATGGCCCCAGAGACTGTGTGTGCATGCTGTGTGTGTGTGTGTGTGCGTACATGTGTCTACATGTAAGCGCTAGCACAGTGTAAGCAGACGCGTCCTTCATTGCATTGTGTCTTTAATCTTTTGATATTGCAAGCCATTCATCATTTCATCCTGACACCTTCATAAAATAAAACATACAGTAATTAATTTTGTTAGACGTAGAGAGAGAAAGATCAGGAAAGAGGAGATGAGGAGAAGACTATGGAAGAGGGTTTGGGAGTCCTAAATGATATTAAACTCAATGATATTTTATGTGTCAAATCTTATACAAATTTACTTTATTTTCAAATTCCAGATGTGACAAAGGAAGAGCAACGAAGTGTATAGAGTTTAACATGAATATGATCAACTGATTACTTGCTTGATTCCTAAAATACATCTGATTTCTCATTTATCAATATGAATACTTGAGATTATCACACTGAAAGACACCCTCTGATACTGTAAATGTCAGTCCAGAACATAGATACAATAATATCCATTAAAATACTGTATATTATGCTCGTCTACACATGGTTTCAGGTGTTTTTACAACTGGTTTCTAAGTAGAACGGTATCAATCTAAACTTGAGTATATTATGTCACATCAAGGCATATTATTTCTCACTCTCCCTAATGTACAATATCCAAAATTTCCTGCAGCATATTATCCATCACGCACATTAGACTTAAAAGCTTGTTT
Source organism: Pempheris klunzingeri (assembly GCF_042242105.1). NCBI lineage: Eukaryota > Metazoa > Chordata > Actinopteri > Acropomatiformes > Pempheridae > Pempheris > Pempheris klunzingeri. The sequence goes on along the minus strand of NC_092024.1, from coordinate 15,710,836 downwards.
TGTAGATTCTGATTCAAAAGTGCACAAAAAAATATCAACAACACATAATAACCACAAATAGATGAAACTGCTCGATACAGACTACAATATGGAAAATATACAATGAGTACTGCAAACTGTGTGTACAGTTTACTGTTTTTTCTCCACAAAATCATTACTCCATTGCAACCCACTTCTCCCTGTCAGTTGTGGGCTACACATCAGCCTGTTTCACACCGCTATGCTCTGAACCCTCTAACGGTGCTGCAGACAGCGGAGATGGATGCTTACACTGTGGAAGGTATGAAATTAAAAGGAAGAGTCTGATAAATTGACAGCAGGCACCTCAGGATAGAGAAGCAGGAGATGGAATGATCAACTTGACTTGAGGGTGGAGAGCTGGGCCGCTGAGGAGAGGCTGATGGATATACACCGGGGTAAGACGTTTGGCTGTAAAAATGTGTGCTGTGTTGTGTGTTCTTTGTTTCATTTGGGATTTGCATGTTCGTACTGTATGCATTTTCACTCACTTATTTAAAAAAAACAATAAAACTCACGTGACAGGATGAAGTGCCTCTATACAGTTCAAACCTTTTGTTTTTTTCCTATGATGAAATGAATTAATAATTGATGTTGTATTGATACATGTACGTCTAAACTGCTAACTTTTTAATGACAGCTGTTACAGTAATGATCCTTTCACCTATAAAAACAAGCTTTATAAGCTACTGGGATAGCTAAAAAGTTAGAATGTTTATAATTTAAATATCTTAAAGTAACACAAGTAAACAAAAAGTCAGAATACATATCAGCTGGACAAAAACTGCCCTCCTTAGAGTAGAGATTGTATGAAAAGCTGTCACAGGATTATGGGTGCCAGAGGCATTGTAGTTTTTCCATGTGGCTAGTTATACCTGGAACCTGCAGCTACATACAGAAAGAGATTAAATCCAAAAATAAGTCCCACAATTGTCACGGCAGAGCCAAGCCTTTAATCAAATATTATGACATGGGAAAAGAGTGCCTTTGTTTAAATTTCTGACTTCAGAAAATTTAAGAGGACAGATCACATCAACATAAAAATACCACTGGGAGACATAGCTGAATATTGAAGTCATATCTCTGAATTCAGTTTTCTACTGTGTTTTCTCCACCATACCAAGAGCTGTAACTCTCACAGTCTCAGTGAATGTATCTGCATATGCCTGAACATATACACCCTTTCAAGGTTGAGCCTCAAGCTCTATTCTACCACCACATGTGTGTTAAAATTTAAGGGGCAACAGTCAAGACATTACTGTAACTAATTTACTCAGACCTCCACTTCTCAGCAGCAAATGGCGAGGATGTAGTGGCCTTTCTAACTGGCTTTATACCTCCCTCTTGCCTTCTTTTCCTCCTCTAACAGTGGTAACCCCCCACCCCAACCCGGCTGCCCGGCTGCTCACCCCAGCACAGGTGTTTCCCATTGCCAGTCAGTCCCTCTTGCACCAACACCAACATTGTTTTAAGGCAGAGGACTCTGGGCTCCTTCCACAGGCTTCTGACAAGCCATCGGGCCCATGTTTATCTGCACGCATAAAACTGCATGCATCACAGTGTCTACTCACTCAGCCTCAAGGGACAACACATGGTTTTAACATTAGTTCATCCCCCTGAACGGAGTAAAAGAGAGTCTGAGAGGCCTTTAGCCATCACAGGAGACAGCAGAGAAATAGGACAGAGGACGAAAAACAGACTGTTAGCAAGCATCATCCACTGTATACAGTAGTCACTCCACAAGTACTATAAGGAACAAGTACAGTGCGATTAGACTGTTACCATACCTGAGTTAATGGGAGTGGCATGCATGCAGTCATCTTGATAATTCAATTTGAGTGTGCCCTGAGGTGGACCAATCTTTATTTCATCAGCTCAAAGCAGTTTATTTCATTAAAACGTCTACTTGTCCATCAGTAAGAACCTGTTCCTTATGAGATAAGCTGGTGGAGTTCATCATAATTGCAAATGTTTGCCCATAATGTAAAGACCTTGTGGGGTCTAGTATTCGTTGAGATGAAAAAGGTTGTCATGCATACAAATCAGACCAAGTGACAGTAATTCCCGCCAACATTTTTCGATTCATAAAGAAGTGTCAGAGTTGCTTGGACCTGCAGGGCATTATATTTTGGCCACATGGTTTGTTTTAAATCTCTGCTTTTAAAGGTGTTCTAGACATATAGCTTCCTCTAAAAATAAAAATTAATTCCTTTACTTATTTTTGTTTTTGTCTTATTTCTGTTAAGTGACTAGCATATCAACAATTTTAGAGGACGCAAGACACTTAGGGATGAAAATGCGTCTTCTTCCACCATCGCCTTTCATTGAAGTCTCTGACTTCTACTTCTCCTGTCACACATTTACAGTATGTACATTAATGCCCACAGATGTTCTCGCATGTATGCACACACACACACACGCACGTCTACACCCCACTCCCACACACATCTCACAGCGCACCGGCTGAGAGGGAACTAACTGACAGAGATTGCTGGGTAATTCAAGCCAACATTGACTTTATGATCACTTTAAAGCTCCAACTAGTCTTTATGCTTTCAAGAAATGCCAAAAGTTTCCAGCACAAAAGTGGCAGGGAATCAGGCATGAAGGGAACAAGAGGTAGAAAAACCCTACAACTGCTTTCCCTCTTCCCTCACTCTTTCCCCCTTGGCACTTTTAATGGCATAAAATTATGGGCCTGCAAGAGTGACAACAACTGTCTAGGTTTAAAACATAATACGTTGACAGGACTGACATGGCCATTTTCTCCTCCTCCATTAGTGTTGAGACGTGGCCACCTCCTTCTGCTCTTAAAGAACCTACCACAGTGGCAAGCCATAGTTGTCAGACGTCACTTCCTCTGTCATTATCCGCTGACACACTGACTGCTGCTGCTTTCATACTGACACGCGGAAATATATTAAGGAGTCTGAAAGTATTTCAAAAGTGGTCTCTCCATATTGTTACATTAATGCACACTAATCACTGGGTGGATGTGAACATTTGGAATCATCAGCGATGTACGTCTCAGAACAGATATAAAATATTTGGGGTCTTGGTAGAGAGCTACCCAGTCACATTTCATACAGAGAAAAAGAGTCGCCATTCTTCATAGCATTATTGTCAAATATTGCATGACAGCATACTTCACCCATTTTCGTATTACTTTTCCTGTAAAAAGTTTCTTCTCTGCCATTTCTTTAGTATAGTAGTGTAAAGTAAGACCCCAACACATTTAGCACTGAATCAGGATCAATTACTTGACTGAATGGACAGTTTTTGATAATAAATTAAACAGTGAACAGTTTCATCAAGCTTCTAAATGGAAGATTCTCAAATATTCTTTCATTTAAGATTGTAAAGTGAATACATATTGATCACCTTGTGCTTTGGGATATCACGATGCATATTTTTTCACCATTCTTTAACATTTCGTGGACTAACAGACTGGGTGTTGGGCAGATTGATTGAAAAAAGTAAAAAATATTGATTGATTAAGTGAACAGATTAAGAAAGTATTAGTAAGCAGCCTTTAATACATTATTTTTAAAAAAATGAAAACGAATCAACAACTTGTCTTTCAGACTGATGTCCATAAGACTATAGTTGACTGTAGTTTTATGAAAAGATTATAAACCTCTTCTCACTTTGCTTTCAAGTGCCAGATACACATTAGGCCCAGGCAGAGACATACTGTTTATGAGCACTTTAGCCATCTGACCTCTGCTATCATAAGTCCCTCAAATGTGCAATCAACACTCCCAGTGATATTGTAAATGTTGTGTTGAGAAACCTCCTCCCTTCCCTGCAGGATCCTAAGCCCAGTCCAAGCCTTGTCTCGGCTCTGATGCGGTGACGATCTGGAGCATGAAATCTGTCCCGCAGTGCAAGGGCCTCACCTTCTGAAACCGTAGATCTATCTGTTAGCCAAACATGTCGACCACATTCTGTGCTGTTTGCTTCTGCAGCCTAAGAGAGACAGAGAGAGACAGACATGGAGACATCTATAATTCAAATAAACAGGAAGAGGATTATCATTCATAAGACGCATAAGAACTTCACTGGAGAATGTTGGGTTTGCTGAGACCATAAATAAACAAGTTCTGGTGTCAGCCTGTTCTAGCTTAATAAGTATGTTATTTTTGCTCTAACTTAGTTCTCCCTGACATGCTGTGTTGTCCCAGTGGCACACTGTAGCAGAGCCAAGGCCTTTGTTTAGCTAATGTCCTGTGGTGGCTTCTGATTGGTCTAAATGACCTGTGACACCTCATTAGCTCCTCAAGTTGGCCTCTCTGCATCATATTATTAATGGCGACATTGGAAACAGAGGCCATATTAACCACCTCACACTTAATGGTGTTGGTTTTGATTAACATCACCAACACGAAAATGACAGTGAGGTTAATGGGAACTTTGAACAGAACCCCTAATACACGCACTTACACACACACCGTAAGTATGCAGGCTTGCACACAAACACACTCTTACATTAACATCTTCTCTATCTTGGCGGATATCATCTTACAGGGGATTTGGGTGGTTATCATTGTGCGCATGAAAAATAAGACCGAACGGTCTCCACTGACTTGTCTGTATGGAGCCTCATTAGGGACATTGATGGATGGGCTATTGCCACCACCAGGCTCTCCCAGAAAAGCTCTGGGTAATATTAGTGTTTGTGTGTTTATAAAGTGACACTTAATTACAGGTGCAAAATCATACCACATACATTAACGAGTTACGGCCCATTGAGTATAATGCAGCCTGGATATTTAAGAGAAAGGAGCACTGGAATCACAGAACCGTGACGAAGAATTGGTCTAAGCTTGATGATTTAATACTCAAATGACATAAACTGGGACATAAATAATGTCTCTGGAGATTTAGAAAAACTTTATTGGGTTTTACTGCAGGAAACATAAATTTTGAGGCAATCAAAGATAGATAGAAGCCTATTGGGAAAATAAATAAAATTAAACCCTTTTAAAGTTGAAATGCAAGAACTGGCCATATATTTAGTCTTTTACATTTCGAGTTGTAGGAAATTAAGATATTTTTCTTGTATATTCTTGTAATAAGTTTTAAAATGACCATTGAGAAACCAGAGAAAATGGGAAAGGTTAAGTTTTTTTTTGTTTTTTTTTAATTAATCGGTAACCTGAAAATGAAATACATTTTCAAATTTAGCCAGCTATTGAAACCAAAAACTACATAAATACAGGAATACTCTATTATACTTCTTGTTTTATATACATCAACATGTTTCCAAAATTAATTTTAAACATCTTCATTAGAATTTACTGCAGGAAACAGCTGATCTTTACTTTACTAGTGGGCTCCATGTCATAGAGAGCTCACTTCCCCTCCTCTTCACACGCTACTGTAGTTGTGTATCGGATTTACAGCTGATAGTTTACTTTTATACCAGAGGAGGTCATATGATATGATATTTTCTGTTTCCCAAAATGGCTTCAGCCAAGGGCCCAGACATATAAAACATACTCCTGACAGCGATACATTTCATGTGATGACACTACTCTGAAACAATCTCGATATTGCCTTTCCCTGTCATAAACAAAACCTGACCACAGTTCTGTTCGCCAGTGTGTGTGTGTGTGTGTGTGTGTGTGTGTGTTGCTGTCAATTTGTCTGTCCAATATGTATGTGAAGGGGGAGGGAGAGAGGAAGAATGGCAAAGGGACATGGAGACGAAAACTCCCCTATTCTCAGTCGTAGACACAGTAAGTAGATGGGTTCACTCTAGGGAAAGCAGTGGGAATGGCTGCAAAATGCACAACCCCTTGGTAACTCCAGAAAAGAAACAAAGCGAGAGAGAAAGGAGCTGGAGACAGGAAGGAGTGAGGAAGGCTGAGAAAGAAAGGAGGAAGAAAGAGTGAAAGAAGAAAGCGAGAGGAAGGGAGGCGAGCAGACAGACAGAAAGGGATGGAACAGACATGGGGGAACTCTGGCAGGTGCTTCATCATCTGCTAAGGCATTGTCGGGCCGCCCGTAAACAGTCATTGGGCTTCTCTAGGGAGCAACCTTCTCCATAACTAGCACAGGTATAAATCTGCCTCTTAGCCACTAAATTAGACACATTCTTGTGAGAGTCTCACTCTGCAAGTGCTGCACAAACCTGAGGGAAAAAGGAAGACAGAAAATTAAGCGAATCCGTCGAGAGCAGTAAAGGAGGTGCATGAATAAGGTATAGCCTATGTGAATTTAACCAGATGGCCACTTTGATCCGAATGAAATATTGTTAATGTTTTCTTACGCAAAGCAGTTATGAATAGTTTCTTTACACTGAGCAAGAATTAATTTCCCCACCATCTCAAAGAGCTGTCATTGCATCATGTGTAAGTGCCTGCTGTGGCTCAAAGCTGAGGGCCAAGTCCAAGGTCTGCGCTCTGTTACCTCGTCACAATGTTTGTCCTTCATTACGACTCTGAAAACAGCGACACACCCATGATTTTCTTTTTCCTCAATGAATTTTTCTAACCTATGAAGTGGTGACATTGTTCGACAACATGACACCTGGATATTGTTTTAACACTTGCAGGGGAGGAAAGGTTGAAGTAAAATACACCAAGAGGAGTGATCTAGTGTTCTGCCCACATAAAGTTTTTACTGTGTGTGTGTGTGTGTGTGTGTGTGCATACTGTATGATTCAAACCTGTGAAGAAAATTACATTCTAAAAATAGCACGACAATATGTGGACTTCCACATAATTTTTTATTTAATGAAAGGCAATGTAAATACCATTTTTACCTAATTATGAGAAAACTGTAACACATACACACATATTAATTGCATAAATGAAAAAATACACATAATATGCTACTCGGTGAAGAAGTCAACTAAGGTAAAACAAATCAAAAAGTGCAAAAATGTTCTTTGATAAAGAAGGAAAGAATTGTTTACATGGTCTATATTTGCATGCCATATCTGCTCCACTGAATGCTATCTGCTGCTTTGAACAACTTTTCTGAAGTCTGAGGTCAAATTTGTCAGTGAAAAGCCCTGCAAACATGAAACTGAAGTGCGCTGCAATGTGTTGTAACAGGATGCTAATCTCCCAAACACTCCATCTGTATTTGCTAAAACATTGCCTCACTCACAGCCTGTTTGCTTAAATGGCACTTTACTCGCTTATGTTTTCAAAAGGAAGGGAAAAAAGTAAGTTGATGTGCAGGCATTTCTGTGACGGGGAATAGAGTGTTTTATGAGAAAAGTTGCACTGACAAACTGTCTTTATGATGAGGCTGTTGGAAAAGAAATGTATACCTTCATGTATTAATTATGGACAACACAATAATGGGAATACCTTTGAAGCCTCTAACTAATTTGATTATTCAAACTGATTTTTAGTGAAACAAAAAAGTTGTCTTCTGTATTCAAAAAATGTAGAGTACCCACTTTGATTATATTATCTGTGATATAATTAACAATTTAAGTCTAAGGTTGAACTTTCACATTTGCACATAGGACACACTGGACTGTATTAATCCATCCTTGCACTCTCAGCCAAGGCTTTGTCAGTCCTCCAGTTTAGCACGACTATTTTACTAGTTCCCCTCTCAGAGAGTTTCTCTAAAAAAAATCCCCACAGGCCTTTTTAACATTCTAATAAAAAGATTTTACAGAGTGGTGTCAGTGTGAATTTTGAGGATGATGCCATGGAAACAAGAAAAAGAGGTGAGCACAAGATTGTTAGTGAGGGACAGGAATAATAAAGGCAAGGTGGTGAGCGTATTCTACTCATAAATCAAGAAGACACCATATCGTACAATATGTTGAGTTTAAACTGGTTGAATCATGCTGAGTAATAACAAGATGATGCACAAAATCAGATCCTTGCACTGTCAGTAAGTTACTGCTGTCAGTAAAAACAAACACATTCAAAATAAGTAATCATGCTGATGTTAAAGTTCTCAACAAACTTTAAAACTAGACCTATCGAAGTAAAATGATTTTCCATAAAAAGTACAATTTGAAATTCATATAAGCTGTTATTTAAGAAAGTTTTAATATATACATGTGTGTGTGTGTATGTGCATATGTATATATACACATATATCTATTTTTTATTCTTTTTTTTTTTTTTGATTGATCACACAGACAATAGTGCACACTACATCAACCAAGCCATAATCAACCTTTGATACAATAAGCCGAGTGCTGACAGAAATAATCCACTGGCCACCTTCTTAATGAATAATTGATGCCCATTTTAACAGGCTAATGAATGACTGTGGTTTGGGTTTGAGTGATAGCCCTCTCGTTGGAGAGCTATCCCAGGAGGGACAGGGCACTGGAGACGGAAGTGCCATCTTCTATAACCTGCATAATTGGTCATTTGACATGAGTGGCTTGACTGTGTGTGTCCGTGCACCACCAGTGCAGACTGACCCTTTTACCCTATTGTTCATTAGCACTGTCCCAGGTTATCACACCAATTAGGGCTAGAATAACAGTGATCAGGAAAGGAAAACAAAAAAAGGAGAACAAAAATTCACAATATTATCTGAGGGAATGGAAGATCTGCTCAGTGATACCAAGACTAAGAGAGTACTCTTTAGACCTTAATAAAAATATTCTAAAAAGAACAAATAATAGAAAAGTAATTATAGAATGGGTTGAAAAAGTCACAGATGCAAAAAGGTTTTTGTTTCATAAGGTTTTGTTTCAAGTGCATACTATGTATAAAAAAAACAGTGTGTAGAGGTGACAAGGCTCCAAAGCTGTTCCCTGTGTGCATTTGTGTTGGGCTTGTCCAAACAATCATACTTACATTTTAGCACTATTATGCGCACACCCTATTTCCACAGGTCTGATAACATTCTCACTGCAGTTTCGGTGTGGCACTCTGACTAAACAATACCTTATTGACATGAGCTGTGGCCTCACAATAGCCACAAAACATCAGGGTTCCTGTTTTTGTTGACACTGTTTGAGCCCTCCATTGAAGGCAAAGCCACTGTGGACACAGTAATGCATAATTGGAGCTCTCTGTCATACAATACAACAAATCAACCCTTTAAATGTTTGAGCATGATAAGGCAGAGGGAAGGCACACAGAGGGGGAGTGGGACAAAGACAGGGGGAAGTCAGGTGAATGGAAGAGTGGAAAGTTGATGGAAATGGAGAGTTAAGAGAGACTATGGAGTGAAGCACCACTAGGGGACAGTAGTAAGTCATGGACAGCATCAGGAGCAGTGCGAGTGTGTGTGTGTGTGTGTGTGTGTGTGTGTGTGTGTGTGTGTGTGTGTGTGTGTGTGTGTGTGTGTGTGCGCTTGTGCATACATGTGAGTGTGTGTGCGGCAAACAGTGAACAAAAGACTTTCTTTGTTGCACTCTCAGATAATAAAAGAATTCAGAAATAGCTACTTGACTGCTTTAGAAAAGATCTTGACAATGCGCTGGCCCATAATGCACAGGAACAGCTTCAGATTTACATAATCATATGTAATGTAAACCACTACGAGGCTCCACAGCCAACAAACAAACCGGGGAGAGGGTGACAGAGGGAGAGAGATCCACTTTCCCCTATGGACTTTATATACTTACTAAAAGTACATTTTGCCTCATCTGCTCACAACAACAGGACAACGTTTGCAAATTTTGTGGGCTCGTGTGCTGATGATTCAACAGAAAACAAGCTACTCAGGTATACACCTAAATATACTTCAAGCACAGAATGAGAAGTACCAATTTTAAGCTGTGTTTTTTTATTTACTTAAAATGATTTATAGCTTTAATTATTGCAATTTCATAAAGAAAGAAGCAGGACAATTTAGTGCTGATTCCACAGTGGCAATAGTTAAAATTGCAAAAATTACATACATGTAAAAAAGGTACAAAACAGAAGCCTGTGTGTTGATGAGACACAAGAATACAGGGGCCTTTTCTTTGACCACAGACCAAGATGAATGACCAGAAGATTTCACGCTGTCACTTGAGGCATTACTACTTATATCTGTTCTCTTTGTGTTGTGCATTAAAAAGGGTCATTTGTTTGTTAACTGGTTAAACCAGAGAAGTTAACACCTCCATGTACCTCTGACGTTAGATATAACTGTCAGGAGGGAGCCAGTGTTTCTCTTTTTTGCTATGGTAACCGAGGACGTATATTCCAAACATGCAACCTCCTCCTCCTCCTCCTCCTCCTCCTCCTCCTGCAATTAAAAGCAGAACAATAACAATATTCACCAATGACAGCAGCGTCTGTACAGTAGTTATGCCCTTCGTTAGTTTCACAATGTTCCTCATGAATTAGTTAAGTCTGTTAATTGCACATTTATTACACTCAAGGCCACAGAGAGATACACTAAATGGCTGCAGAATAAAATAACACTTGAACACATATAGGGATCATGAAAAATAAATTAAGCTTTTACATTACAGCTTAATCTTGTGTGGCAAAAATAAGTCTTACAAATTTTATTTACTTGCTTTTTTGTCTTTTAGAGGGAAAAGGAAAATTCTTAACCAACCATTTTATTAGGGAAAAATGGCTAAACTCACAATTACCACATTTTGTTGTATAGTATAAAAATATTGTTGGCAATATGTGTCCCTGATGAGCAACACTGAGTGAATTATATAATTAATAAACAAGGAAATCAAACTTCATTTTGAAGGAAAAATAAATAAAAACAACCTAATTATTCCAATATTTACATTTGTCCCAAGTGCTTCCAAAACAACATGGTAACGATCGTATTTATTCAGAGACAAGGAAATAAGGCAAATATCAAAATCATCTAGCAGCATAATCTCTTTGTGTTTACACTTTATCATCGCCTTTTCTGATCTCTGGCGTGTTTCATTATGGAGTGACGTTTGAGTGACACCGCGCCGGCTGTCACAGCCATGTGCTGAGGTTCCCTCTCATTTCCAGCACCAACAATAATAATGACTATTCTAGTGCTAGCCCCACTATTTGTGTTATTGTTGTGGGGTGTCAGACACAGGCCCTGACGTTTGCTATGCTATCAGCAGGAGTGTACAAATACAAACACATTTGCCTGAGTTATTGACCTTTATCTCCCCACTTTCTTGACAGCCTTCTCCAGTTATTGACAATACAAACACATGGGACGACGCATAACCTTTCATTTACAGAGCACTCTCTCTCTCTTTTTGTCTCTCTCCCTCTCCCTTGCTCGTTTTTCCCTCAGCCTGTGTCTCTCTGCTCTTGCAATTTGTTTAAATAAAATGGGGCAGACAATGGTACTGCTCATTTCTGCCATTTTTCTTTCACTCCAGATTTCAGAGGATAATATCATTAGACCGATACAATGGCTGCTATTCAGCCTTAGATACACTGATATTTCAAGTATTCAATATAGTTTTGACATGCTGACATTAGGGCAGAGTGTTGTTTCCCTATTTGTTTGCTTACAATGTCGATTCCGTCATAAATCTTAGATTCCTAAGGCAAGATGTTTGTCTTTATGGCGTTCAAATTACCACAGAAATATAAACACGGTCAGTAAAATCAAAACAGGAATATTATGCAAAAGATGCACAAATAGAAATCATTTTTAAAAACAAAATATTGCTAGCATTGAAGAATAAACATTTACAGTGTATATATGCAGTATTTACATTTATGTTTAAACACATAGAAAAGTAGAGAGAGAGTAGTTTTATTTATGCATATTGAGGAACAACATAATTATTCTGAAAATGGGACTGAATCCATAAACCCATAATAAACAGAATAATTTACTGCATCTCAATACAGCGTTGAATAACAATGGTCATAAAAACCACTAGTATTCCACTAATGATTCTCCTCCAGGATTTATTGTGTTTTTCAATGTGTGTCCTCTTGCATTTCAGCATGAAAAATAGCATACATAAAATACGGGTGTCCCCACCAGTCAGCCCCTCTGCAGGTACTTCAGAGCCCCAAAATTAAATTTTAAACAATCCAGACCAGTGTTTGGTGACCATGGTTAATCATCAAGAAACAAAGACATCAAACAATATTTGATAATGAGAAAAATGCCTCCAGGATATTAGGGGATGGGGGGAGAGCACAGCGTGAGCCTCGGCAGCAAGGCTAGGTAGAGAGGCCAGACCAGACACAAGCCGCATTCACATGTCTGTGTGTGGTGATGGTGGGTGTCTGTGTGCGTGTGTGTGTGTCTGACACACAAAAACCAACACATGCATGCACACATGCTTCAGTTTCTTTCTCATGCACATAGACATACATGTATGCACACAGACACACACACACACGCCACTTATGGAGTTAAAAAGCCATTAAAACATTGCCTCTTTTTTTTTTTCTTTTTTTTTAAAGTTCATAACGAAATAATTAGAATTCAGCGTATGGAGCTAGTGGTGAGATTACAGCTTTGTGAAACTGTGCTACATTTTGAACTTCACCGCATCACGTCTCATCCCAATTATTTGCAGTTAAAATGGCTTAGTGAGGCTCCAAACTGTGACTGACGGAAATACAGACGAACCCAAAAAGTTTTCTTTATAGATAAAGGTGATTATTTTCCCAAAATTTTCTAAAAGGCTATACTTCTATTTGATGTATCATTCAAACCAATACTTTTGAATGACATTAATATATCTTAAAAATGTATTCATATACTATAAGTAAAAAAAAACCACATAACTCAGACATTTTTGCTTTCAGTAATAAATGTAACAGAACTGTTTCATTTTTCATCAGGCCAGTGTAATTAGTGCTAAGTAAAATAAGAAGTTGGGCAGACAGGGGAAGGGAGGGAGGGGAGGGGGTGTTGGGTAATGAGGAGAAAATGTTTTTTTCCGTTTTCCTCTGTCATACTGTTATTGGGTTATCCTTGATTGACGCAGTGTTAACGGTCTGGCCAAATCAAGGCAGATCCAGCAACCCAGTCCGAACGGCAGTATGTGCAGCCACCTCGGACATGCAAATTGCACCCGGGCAACCCGTTGACTATGATTAATGAGCCTGGGCTGCAGCCTTTGTTTCCACGTGCAGCCGTTTAAAGTGAAATACAATCCCCAAATATTATCAATCCCCTATTAATCCAGTAAATTTGTTCACATTGCATATGCTGTTTTGAGCAATTTACTGCCAAATGTTTGCATGTGTGTCTGCATGTGCACGTGTGTGTATGTTATGGGGATGAGCACAGTTGCATTTAATTACATGTCCTCTAATTAAATTCATTAAAGGATAATAAAATAAATGGAAGAAACAGCTTTGAAAGCTAGGGTGAAACACATGTGTCGTGACATGTGTCTTGTCTTCCGTGATGTAAAATATGGATGTGGGATTTTCAGGGGCAGTCATGCTGTTCAGGGGGGAATGCATGAATCCGATACCTTGCTAATACTACAGGCATTTCCTGGTTATGGCTTGCCTCATGTTTAAACTGTGAATTTTAGAGCCGAGATCCCAGACTCCCCAGATTGGAGAGCAATTCTGTGGTGCAGAGGAGTGAAGTCACTGACTTCACAAATGGAAAAAAAAAGAAACATTATGACAGTAATGCTGACGATCTCGTGTAACTAAATGCTTTCTCTGTATGGTGAGTAACATCACTGGATATGGTAAGGAGGGACTAATGTGCAAGACATGGGAGGCCATGCAATTTCCTTAACTGTGTGATGAGTAAAGGAAATTACACAACCTCACAAATCTTAGATTCATCGACTGAAGATGCTGTCGATAAAAAAACTATTTCTCACGTACGTAAATACACATTTTCTCCCTTGCACAGCAACACTTTCCCTCTGCTGCAAGCAAAATGTAAATGTTTTCCAGGCATTAAGGTATATAAGTGCCATTAGTGGCACAGTGCTTAGCACTACAATGGTGTGCCGAGAGCAGTAGAGCAGAGATCAGTGCAGCATCTCCTGGATATCAGAGGGAGACATCCTTTGTAAATTTATCTCCCACTGTGAGCAGGCTTCACAGCTGGTTAACGGCACAGTGTGTACCACTGCCCTGTTTACACGCAGCCTCTAAAGCACTCGTCTTTCCGCCTGCATCCTCTCTCTGCATCCCCTCCATCGCCTCGCTCTCTCCTTCAGCTCTCATCACAGCCCAGTGTGGCTCTCATAGCCATCAAAGATGCACACAAACTGATTCAATGCAAGGGTGTGTGTGTGTGTGTGTGTGCACAGGAGTACATATACACATGAGCAGACACCTACACACAACAAAATCTCTGATCCCCTCGCTTTTGGGGCCATTACAGTACACTGCCTTCCAACCCCTTCTCTGATTTTTATCTTTTTATACCATCACATTACACTGATCCTTTTATACCTATTACACACGCGGCTCCCCACCAAAACCCCCTGATCCTCTGATACCTAGATGAGTAAACTGCTCCTCCTGCTCCTGACCTCAGCCCTTTGTAGCAATCAGACCAGACTTCCTCAGAGGCCCTGATCTTATCTGGCCATACCAATCCCACTACACAGCTCCCTTTTGTAGCCACCACAGAGCACTGAGCCCTTTCAGACCCAGGAACTGTGCCGCTGAACACACGGCCAGAGACCTCAGCTCATCTCAGACATCATACTACACTGCCCAACAACAATGAGCTCTATTTTCTGATGCACCACAGGTCAGATAGAGCCTTTCTGCTCACCGAAGCATTGTTCACCCACCACGGAGGAAATCAGCGATGTTGTCGTCAAAAGACTAGACCACAGAATTACATGACGTCGTCACAGTCTTGCAGGCAGTACGGCCAATTTCAGCTGAGAGTTTTTCACATTTTAAGGATAATCATTTTGCAGTGATGAAAATGAAAAACAAACCGAAAAATAAGAAACATGTGAAACTGTTGTTAAAATGTTGCTGAGACTTCCATGCATCTGTACGTCAAGAGAGATTAAAGAGAAAATCTATTAGCCCAGACTGAGGTTTAGCACTGTTCAGAGACTAATTACACAACAATGCCATTGTAAAATTATATTGATCTCAAGGGGTGTATTTGACAAATTAGGTCTTAAAGATTTTAGTCCTATTTCAGTGTTGTCTAAAATCAGCACTCCAGACAGAAGCAATCATCTGGTTCAGATGGAAATAAAGAAACAAATTGAATCATTAACTATTTTCCTACGATATTAGTTTGCCTTTGTAACCATTAAATTCCTATTTCTACTGAAATGCAAGCGGATTGGAGTTGTGAATGTTAACTGCAGGCAGAGCAAACATTTATCCTTTAAATTCAAAATAATTGTTATATGTTAAACAAATCCCTCAAGTATTTTGTACTACAGTACTCTATGGCACATCATCATCCTCGATGTAATTTACATATTTCTGCTGGAGGCATTTAAAGCACTGGTGAGGTGAAAGATGTCGATGGTGCTGGGGGTCTATGGCTGGGGATGGCCCACAAAAATTGCAAACTCCAGCTTGTAGGAAATAATTAAGAAAAGCCCGGACCAACATTCTCTCATGGGAGCAGAATTCCTGTCTACAGCCCTGATTCAACCACTGCAAGGTGAACGAATACACTACACAATAATGATGTGTCACTGCATTGGACTTTGGTAAACTGTATGTCTCCCTTAAAGTGTATAATCTCTGCGCTTACATGAAAAGTTATCAGCGGTTTAAGATACTGTAGTTCGGAGATGTAATATCATAAAATAAAATTAAAGATGAAAACACATTTTTGTTCAAATTTGTAAATGTTTCCATTTCAAGTTAATTTTAAATGTTGGGATAGAAGCAGAATTAACAAGAGCCAAAGCCAGTGAAGTTGTGTTAAGCCCTATGAAAGCCACACATATCAGGCTTTTCTGGTTAATCATTAAGTATATCGTTTATTTTAAGGCTGTAGGCTGCAGTACAAATACACATACAAATGTGGGCATGTCTTTTGCGAAGGGAGCCATGTCTCAAAGCAGGCTGTAGGCATCTTATCTAGAGACATCGGTGGTTGCAAAAATGCATGCAAGCACACAAGTGATACTGTCGTTACAGACTGAAAATAGTGACACTGAAATTGCAGTGAGTAGCTGTTTTATACTGTACTTTACACACACATCCAGAAAGGCGCTGCCTTCTCTCTCCTTCTCTGCGCCTCTATTTCGAATAATTTTCCTTTTTTTCTGTGATCTGTCGGACTTGAGAGCAGTCAAAGAGCGTTGCAGCAGATCCTATGTCTATTCATTTCAAATAACAGCCAATGTACCTCTTGCTTTTGACGAGGATCCAATGTGATGCTTCGGAGATGAAGAGGACGAGCAGCGTGTTTTGGCTGGACACCGCCTTCGTGCTGTCAAGTAACCAATCACCGGCTGCTTTACTCAGCTCTTTGGATGAATGGACCAATCAGCGCGCTGCTCACACAAATGTCACCTCTTCAACTTCCTAGCGGGAAGCTGCTACCGGGACTGTCCACAGGCAGCAGGAATCAATGGTAAACAACCTTTTCACTTGTTATTTATCGTTCTAGAGTCACATTTGACAGTATGTTGCATTAAGTAATCAATCCCTTCGAAGCTGAGGGTAAATTATTTCATTTTGTGAAGCCCGTTTAGCGTGTGGCGTTCGCTGTAACATTAAGCTAAGTTTGGTTAGCAAAGCAGGTACAGCTGTTTTTGACAGCTGTCAAACCAGATTGCTACACAGGAGCACGCACGATTCAAACTCTCCTTCTCTGTTTGTACAGATGGATACAGCAGCTAATCAAAGGAAGATGAGACTTTCCCGAGCTGAATATAAAGAGATAGTGAGATGGACTGAACAGCTGAGACCCACTCGTCAATGTATGAAGATGCTGAAGGAAAGATTTCCTAAGTAAGTGTGTAAAGACTGGAGTTTGATTATTCTGTGCGAGTGTATGGAGTGTGTGTGTTTATGTATGAGGGCGAAAAGCTCAAACTGTAGTCCATAAGCTTCTTTACCAGCATCTGTTTGTTGTGAATCAATGATTAAGATCCAAAATGCACAAAATAAAATGTGTTTAGATCACATGTTATATACATGAGACCAAGTGAAGGTAAATTCAGTGGTGACTTTAAATCAGTCTAGCTCATAAACTCACAGTAGCATAATTTATCCCCTTGTCTCATCTCGTATTACTATATATTTATAATCCCATTTAATTCACTTCTTATGATCACTAATTAATTCCACACAGGTTTCTGTAAAGACTTCCACCACAGCATTAGCCAGTGTTTTGCCATGCATCGCTTGCACATCCAGAAATCGAAGCGAGAGAGGTTAATGGTTGTGTTTGCCTTTCTCCTTGACACTGAGGGCCCTCACTTTATTGAACGTAACATGTGTAATCCCCCAAGGCCACCAGGACACCATGGCTGATCCCGTCGAGGTCACTTACAAAGTCGTATGTATTTGGAGCTTCCTACTTCTATTGTGCCCTAATCACCAATCTAGAAGAAGGTATCAGGTCCCCAAAGGGGACACGGCAGAGCTTGAGCTCGCCTTTGTTCTCACTGTCAGCATTTTACAGAATATGTCATGCGTATAAAGTTCATCCAATATCCAGTATGTTTAGGCACCAACACTAGTGGGTCCTTCTCATGTTTATTTTGCGTTTTTCCTTCTCGTTTTGGTTTCCTAATCCAAACTGTCTTTAACAAACAGTCCAAATGCCAGTTTTTCAAAAAGTGGTACTGGTGGGTGTAATAATTAAAAGAAAACATTGGACGGTTTTCATTCCAATAATTCTACACGATCTTGCGCTCCCGGAGGTGCTGGCTCTTTTGTTTAGTCTTGCTGGTTATTGTTGTTATTTCGTTCACCATAACCAATCTTGGGGAGGCCCGTGCTCTTTAAAATCCCTGAGTCTCGTCACTGGTCCTGACAGACAGGCACGGCAGCAGTGTTTTCACAGCCTGCGAAATTATTCTGGTTGTCCAATCAGCTGAGCTGGGCTCTGGAGGGTTAGTGATTGGACTGGCAGGAAATCAGGCTCTTAAGACATAACATATCGACTAGGCCATCCATCATCTCTTAGCATGCGCTCAGGCACGGCAGTCAGCCACCCCGCCCCACACCCCTCCTGTCCCCTCGGACTGTGTGGGAGCTCTGCCACTGCGTAAATATTGGCCAGGCTGGGGCTGGCAGGGGAGGGGGTTGGAGGGGGGGGTTAGAGGTTTGTTGTGGACAAGCTTACACTGAGGGGGTGGGCAAAAGATTGGTTGGGTTATGATAGTCAGAGAGATAGAAAAGACAGTGGCTGTGTTTAGAGGGAAGGGATGCCCCGCACTTTACTTTTTAAGCATTGGACATCATATCATTTTACATTGTATGGGGTGATTTTCAAATGATGCAAGCAATGTTGAAATGTAGATTCATGTGTTGTCTACCAGTGTCATGGCAGAGGCAGTGGTGATTTTTTTATTTATTTATTTTTTTCAGGGGAATGTGCCATTTTTTATTGTGTTAAGTGATATTTTTATCTTGTATAAAATATTCCAATCAGCATATTTCTATGCTAACTTTTTAATATTAACACCTGTGCAATCAGTATATGGAAATCCCAGAAAATGCACACTGATAGTATTTAGATGCAATTAGGGGTGGAGTATAATTCGTTATTGTCTGTTATTGACTTTAAGTGAAATCATTTAGTAATGATATAATCGTGCTGTGTTATCAGGAAACTTTAATTAAAAAGTAATACTGAAAGGAAAAGTTATTGCACATGCGAGTACTTGTCTGCAGAACAGTGGATCCCATTTGTGCATTACGTAATTTTTTTATTATTTTAAATGCATTTTTCCATATCTTGATTTTAAAAAAAAAAAAAAAAAGTATTCTTATAGATATCTTGATATTGGTTTTAACTATATTGCCCAGACTTTTTTGAAATTAAAACGTAGATCTGAGTTCCAGTAATGCATCAATAGGAATAGCCATTATCCTTAAATCCCTCAATGCTATATTGACTTCATTTCATAATCATTGCTTTTGATTAGGGGCTTTAAGGGAGGAAAATTTGAACTTTGAACAAAATGATTGTTATAGGCCATTTCAAGGTAATTTGCACGGAAGGTCTGTCAGTCTTTCTGTTGTACTATGAGTATGGGTAGTGGGAGGAGAGAGGGAGTGTCCCGTAGACAGACAGAAAGAGAGAGATTGCAATGTGGACTCCCTCATCTGTAACGGCTGCATAACACAGATGTTGGGAGTCATCTGTCAGCCTGGCCTCTCTTGCCGGGCCCGAGCTGCTCTGGGGGGAAAAGAATTGGACACGGTGCTGTCACTTTTTACCCCCACTCACAATGGAGGGACATGCAAATATCAACCCCCATTCCTGCCCTCTCTTCCTTGCCCTCCTCTTAGCCAGCCATGGTGTCCTGCCTAGTATCTGGACTGCGGCTAGGCAGCGAGGGGGGTGGGAGGGCTCATCGCAGGCCGGTGTGGGGAAAAATGTGACATCAGTCCCATCACGTCCTCCTCTTGCCACGTATTAGAATTGGAAATGATGGGCTGCTCTCTGAGGCCTTGCCTGACTTCCCTTGGGTCTAGAGGGGACCCCAGTCCTTCTACCCTTTGTCCCCAGAGAGAGTCTGTGTAAGAAGGGCGAGAAAAGGAGGGAGGGAATGCGAGAGTCCTCTGTGTCCTTCTGTGCTATATTATGAATGAATTTGGATGTAATGATTACCCCCCCCCCCCCCCCCTTTTTAAAATGCCATTCAGATCACTCCTCATATGGCTCTCTCTAGGAGGGTGTGCAGAAAGGGGCAGATGCCTCTGTTTTCCAAAATGCTCAAAAAGTAAAGTGTGAAGCATCCCTCCCATCTAAACACAGCCACTGCCTCTCTTTTAACTCAGACACACACACACACACATACACACACAGCTCCCTGGTGAGGAGTCCCTGAACGTTTTTCGAATCGGGCCCTAATGTGCCGTTTTCATCAGCACTGAGGCGGGCTGCAATATGGTGCTGGGGCTCGCTCTGGGAATATGAATGTTGATTAAGCATGCGTTCAGCCTTTTGAAATTCTGAAGAAGTGTCAGAATAATGGATGTTGAGCAAATGTCAAGCATTTGTTAATTTCTCTGTTATTTGGGGTTTATCTAGCATGATCTTTGGAAGGAAAGCGCAGGACAGGGTTGTTGTGGCATGTGCCATTGATATGGTGATTTCTTGGCTACAGACACTTTGTTTTTGATGGTAATATCTAGGCACAGGACGGAGCTTAGGGACTTCCTCATTGATTATTTATTGTGGCTGAGTAGTTTATCTCTTTTTTTTACATGCTGGTTAAACCTAAGGATTTGGTAACAGGCACAATGCATTAAACTGCCAGGATCTTTATACATATAGTTTAGTTTTAAATATTTTTTTAATATAATATATAATTTATTCTTTTTCTTTTACAGTGTATGCCATAGAATCAGAATCCATTTAGAGCTATTTTTTGTTCACCCCCACAACCTTGGGGGTTGGGACCTTGGCACATGGCATAATTGCATAGTCAAATAAGAATTTTGCAAATTAGTACATGTACTGGCATTCATCAAACCGCTAAGTTATTTACAGTAACCATCTGTATTGTTGTATTGTCTCATGTAGTAACCTGAAAATTCACATTTTTAATTTCCGTTCAAAAGCCTTTTACTAAAGATCGCCTGGATCAAGAGTGAAAGTAAACGCATGAGGTTAGAGGAGATCTAAAGACACACTACAAACTCATAATGCCTAAGTTTTAAATGTGTAATATTCTTAAACAGTATATAAACAGAATATAAACAGTAACATCCCAGTGTTTCTAGTTTAACTGTTGTAGCTTTTTTCGAAGGTAGAATTCTACAGCTATTTTGTAGCCTGGAAGTGGCAATGACATTACCCAGAGACTGATCTGGTGCAGAGCCTGTCGGGGCAGCCCCGACGGCCTCCGGTGCACGGCCTCACACTTCTGGCTGCCCGTATTGAGCAAAACACAAACTGGCAGTTGGGGCTTTGGGGTGCAACCCTTGAAGGCTGAGAGGTTGGCAAACTAATTCCAGAGCTTTATGTGGTTAGATGAGCATTGCAAGAGTGAAGGGATGGATGAAGTGTAAGCAGGGGAGAGAGATGCAGAAAGAGGAGAAGCTGTGCTGAGTTTACAACTTCATGTCAGGCTAAGGAGTTCATGAATAATAGATGCAATCAATTACTTGATTAGGAAGCATGGGAATGACTACTTCCTCTTCATATCTTAGGGACATTGTCCAAGCACACCCTATAGATTGTAAAGCCTTTTCGGCTCATTGGGCTAAAAACACTGAGGTAAGCAGCCTGTTGCTTAAGTAAGGCGTAGCGACTATAAGGGACACGTGCTTGATAGATAGAAACAGTAGTTATTCAGTTGCTATACAAAATAAGACATTGATATTAGTTCAGGGTGATCATTGACACAGGAATATGAGTACTTTGCGGTAGCATCAGTGTCGTACCTCAACACCCAAAGCCACAAATACAAAAGGAAACCTACAGCATAGAATACAACAGTTCAGCTGGGTAGCAATGCTAGACTCTCTTGCCCCAGGTTTTCCTTGCATACTGGGATCAATTGCAAAAGAAGAATGAAACAAATTGCCCAGAATGGTACAAGTTCCCCAGCCATGCCTGGGGAAGTAGGCAATTGGTCAGTATAATGTGTTTCTTTGCCAGACCAGTGGACGCTCACCACTTGACAGATAACATGGGCCTCATTTTAAAATTTCCACAAGAGTTTGCAGAAGCAGCAGCAAGGACAATAATTACACTATGACAATGGCAACACACCATAATAGCTATAACATGTTTTGTCACAGACGGAGTAATGGAGATCCGTAGCTTTCAGGAGGAATCACAATTAAGGTGGTGATTGCGGGATCTTTCCTGCTCCTTTTGCCACCATTATATAACAGTTCTGACATCTCGGGGCACCTCAGCAGACAGAAATTTTAAAGATTGTAATAAAGAGAAGGGGGCTGTGAAGAGGTCAAATTTTTGCGTCTATTAGGACAACAGTAGGCAGTGAGATGCCCTGTTGTGCTTCTGCTAAAGCCATTTCTGTCCACAGTCCCCCGCAGGCTTGTAGATTTGTATGGCCTTCTGTAGAGAGACAGTGGGGGGGGTCACTAGCAGTAAATGTAGTGGAATGTACTAAGGCTTTGGACAAATCTTTCTTCAGTTATGGTAAAAAGGCTTGAAAGTATGGCAAAACTGTTAAATCATCAAACATGCTATGTGATAAGAAATTAAAATATGAAAAATGTAAATAATGGTACATTTTTGCCGCATATATGACAATTGATTATAATAAGAAGTAGGCTTTACAGTTGTTTTGCAGAAAAAAAGTAAAATAAATTTGATGGGTAAACACGTGTGCTCATTGTGCAAGTATTTGTTTGAAGCTGCATGACACACTGAGATTTGTGTTTGTTTCTATCTCTTGTCAAAATATATCACATTTATACATTAGTGGGTAAAGATTTTTTTGGTACACATTTGTTTTGCTGCTGATGACGGTAGGCTTAGCTGACAAACAGATGTTAGCATTTTGCCTATCAGCATGTGTAATTAGCAGCATTTGCATATCCAGAGTGTTTAAGCCACATTCGGCTGTTTTTCACTTTATAAAATATTGATCTATAGGAAAGTAAATGAGTAATATGTTATTGTCAGCACTTGCTTGGTTGAACTCTTTAGATGAGAAATAAATCCAAACTATGTGAGGAGAGCGTTGGCTAATAATCATAGTAATAGAGGTGTGGATATCGAGAGAGAGCGGTAGAACAAGATATTTAAACTAAAGAATCCTTCCATACACTCTGTGAAAGTGTGTCATTTCATCCATGTCATTCCCTTTTCAAAATGGCTCCACAGCCATTAGTAAAAATATGTGCTATGCCTCAATTAGCCAGATCCATGCCCCGAAGAGTCGCACCATGCAACACTCCCTGCATGCAGATCCACCAAATGCTAACTACTGTCGCAGCATATGATACCAATGCCATTAGCCAGGTGGCTTTCATTACCTAAATTACAGCTATTGTTTATAATTAATTATTTGTAAATAGGAAGATTCTGAATATAATTGATAGCTTGAATTCCCCCCATCTCCTATTAATTAGGTTGATGGGAATTTCTAGGCTTTTCGCTGCTGTTTTTCCCCATGTCCCAAAGACACTGATACACTCTGAGTGCATAAGGCGATAAGGCGATGCAACACTCAAACGTGAATTTGTCAGATTCATAACCAGTGGATAGCCTAGCTTAATAGAGCCTAAAGCACTGACCAGACAGGCATACCAGCTCAATGACAAAGTGAAAGTCCCTAATTGTTTTTAATTTAATCTGCTGCTTTACTATTTTGGGTGCTAGTGCATATTAATGCTCTGTCTTATGTTGTAAGGAAGGGTAATTAGGTTGAGAGTGAATGATTCCCAAACCACTCTTCTGTCTCCCAACCTTCTGTTTCCCCATGTTCTAAATTATATCCAAGAGGGGGGGGGTTATGAGTTTCCTCTCACATAAAGGTCAATGTAAGGATGTGCTACAGTGTCACAAACTCTTTTTGAAATGAATGTTCAAATATATTTATTGTTTACTTTAATAAATTTTAATAATTAAATACCGCTTTCAACCAAACAGGTGAACCTTTTTTCTAACTCATGAAATATAAGCAAGATGGCAGTGTAAGTAGGATAGAGATTCACTATTTATTTAATTGTTTACATAGGCATCCTACAGATGCATAAAAAAAAAACCTAAGCTTTGTCTATTTGAGTCCATGTTCTCCCAGCTGCCATCATAGCCAGGGGGTTGTTTAATGTTTGACTCTGAGAGGAAATTTGGCCAGTTTAATAACTATTGATATAAGTATGATAATAATATGATAAAAATCATGTTACCCTTTTGTACCCTTTTATATCATATAGCATTATGAAATGTTTTATAAAGGAGCTAATCCTTCTGCTGTGCTCATCATGTGCACAAAAGTGAATGAAATGCTGCTCGTTAGTTTTGTTTAAAGCCAAAAGAGACATCAAAATGTACCTTTACCTTTTGGAATAGTTATGGAATAGTGTATTTGTATTCATTTATTTTTATTTTTAGAATGACTGAGATAGGATAGAGTTTCTCAAATACTCAAGTATTATAAGGCAAGGAGGTGGATGTATTACAGTGAAGCTGTAATGCTACTGTGCAGCGGGCAGATCAAATTCCCATTGTAAGGCCGCACTTGGCCTCATATTTTAGCATGATGTGAGGATACTGTACCCAGGAGAGCACATGTTGGATATACATTAATGTAGAATCTGCAATAACTTACTATTAATGTCTGTTAAATGGAAAAAAGGGCATTATACAATATGAGTGCAGTGTAAAACTTGACAGACTCTATAAAACTCTTGGTTTGGATCCAAGTATCTGCACTCATCTCTTTGCATCACTCTCATTATTCATCTTTTTCAAATCTTACAATAGTTATTTTCAGAGTTTTTTCATTTGTCTAGTTTTGATGTCGGCAAAAACTGATGATGAAAAAAAGATAAGCAAACATCCCCAAAGTTCTTAGTGTTTTTGAAACAGATATGTTTTCCCAGATATTTAGAGTAGTTTATGTCCCTTTAAAGCTAACAGGGTATAGATTTAGCAATTAGGCAGTAATCATGCTCATTATAGAGAGTAATCCATTTAAAACCTAACAGATGTCTGTTCCAACAGGGGGATCGCGATGGTCCCATGCCAACAATAAGGCCGTAATGTTGTTGAAATGCTCAGGTGCAAGGTTGAAGTGTGGAAGAAATTTTTTTTCTCCTTTAAGTGTCCACATGTTGACAGTTGACCATTTAATGGCCAACTTAATTGCAGTGGCCCCTTCGTCCCCAAGCATCATTGTAAATGAATGCTGAGGTGGCAGTGCTTTTTTTTCTTAGAGTTCCCCCCTCTTCTCCTTTTGCTTCAAACAATTGTTCCTTCACTTTTGTAACTGTATGTTTGTTGTTTGACGAGACTCGTCGTGTGTGACGGGTCGTGCCCCAGAGAGTTTGAATAGTTGAGAATTAGCTGCTCTCCAGCCAAAACTGGCATCTGGAGAAGCAAAGATGATGTCTTTGGTGGGATCAGTCATTATGAACTGCTAAACTTTTCCAGTGGCTGAAATGCTTGTATTAAGATATGGTCACAGGCAGAGACTCCAGACAGAAATCGATGTTTGAGATTCCTTTGGCTTTGTTTACATGTCACATGGTTATTTCATGGTTTATAGTGATTGATGTCGAAGGTCTATGTGGACTCAATATTTCAATGCAGATCGGACGCTTCGGCTTCTCGTCAGTATTTACATACCACTCTCAGGTGACTTGTAACAAAAAAGCCATTAAATTTAACAATCAAGTGTGCTCAGAGCAGTATATGCAGACACAAACCCACTGGAGACCATCACAGAGCAGTTTGTATGTGTATGTCCGTGTGTGCGTCTTTCTACTGTGTTTGCGTTATGTTTTTTTTTTTTCTTGACGCGCAGGGTAGAGGTATGTATCATCCAATTAGAATAATATCTGTCACCACTTTAAATATCTTCAACTCAAAGGATGCTGTGGGGGTTGGGGGGAGGTATCGAAGGGGCTGTGAGTCCCCGCTGGAGCTGCCTGTTTTCCAGGTTTGCTTCTCTGCCAGGTGTTTGACATTGACTGGAGCTGGAGATGAATGTAACTTATGGCAACCCATGGAATTGACCGACTCCTGGGAGTCCCAGCTTCCTGCAGTGAAAGTTTCCATTTTCAAAGCCCATCAGTTGCAGTGGGAGGGCTCCAGAACGGCCCATATGCCAGCACTGACAGTGAAGCAGGAAAACTTTCTCCTATCCCTGCCTGTCTGTTGCTGCACCACTCACACAAACAACATACAGTGGTCAAACCCCTTGCAAAGACACATCTACCACACCAGGAAGCGTCATTGTGAATGCTGTGCTTCTTTTGATTATATTTGAATCCTACAATTATTTGCACAAATGTCACCAATTTCTCTCCAATTTTACTGTGTTTTCTCTGGCTGTGAATGACTGTTCTTGCCTTTTTACAACAGCAGAATATGCACCTCAATTAAAAACAATTTAGCTTTCAGCATTCTTACGGAGGAGAAAGGGGATGGTGGAAGATGGTATGTATGAATGAGTGAAAGGAAGACAAAAAAAAACGGGCTATATTTTTCTCATCTCTCATACCACACACAACCTCCCCCTTTTTCCCACCCCCACACCATCATGGCAGGAATCCTTTGTCAGAGGTGTTCATCTGGAACAACTTTGCCACACTTGTTTTCATGTTCTTTTAGATTACAGGGCAGCTGGCCTCAGCTTTGAAGCTCCCCCTCTCCCTTTGTCTCTGTGCAATGCACTCTGGTAATTAACTTTGTCCTTCTTTTATTTGTTCCAGTCACTCGCAGTCCACTCTTCTGAGCATCTTCTCCCTGGAGTACCAGGTTAGAAGTTTTCTTCCTTTGTGAGCCCTGACAGGTGCCTAATTGAATGATGAATGTCCCTTTATTTCTTTGTAATTGAACTGCCAGCTCTCTGATTGGTTTGGAGGATGCCCCCCCACCATACACCCGTTTATTTCACCGCCCCCCCCTTACTCCTCTCCACGTTCACGTTGAGGGCCCTTGCCTGCCTGAGCCTCAGTGGATGTCTGCCAAGCCTTCCCATCCATCTGTCTAATAACATCTAGCCCCTGCTTATTTGGTGGACCTGTAATAAATTATGCTAAACCATTATTATTCTGACAATAATAATTTCCCCGTGTAGTGCGGCTGCGTGTGCTAAATGTTTGCTGACTCGCACTGTCACTGCTGCTTTCCACGGCTGACAGCGGATGATGATAAATGGCCGCTGCCGCCAGTGGCAGAAGGCAGCACAGGCAGAAAATGGAGTCATTTATCATCCCCCTGACAGGTGTCAGTCACACTGCCTGTCTCTGTGGAATTACATTTTTTTTGTGTGTAGTAGTTTTTAAATAAGTTGTTTTTTAACCAATGCTCGTCCTCCTTTATCCCCTGTCCTCATCCTCCCCGGCGAAGATGGCAATTGAATCGCATGGAAATGTCAGGGTGTGGAATGTGGAATAGGGTCATTGTTTGATCGAAAAAGGGGAAATGAATACAAGGTTGGAGTGAGGGGCGGGGGGGGTTGAACAAGGTTGCCTTGGCACACTCTGACCCCTAGCAAAGTTATTGGAATGAAATTACTGTGACCCAAGATCTCATACGCTTGTTGATATACAATAGAGCAGAGGGGCCAAGACTGAACAAGTTGGCGTTTTATTTAAGTGGACTGGAAAAATGTAATGCTTTTGCCTCCTAACGAATTGTCTTTTATGGAAATAAACCACTGTTGTTGTTGTTATTATTATTGTTATTTTTTTATTATTGTTACATCTGTGTTCTCTTTGTGCCAGAAACGAACCAAAAGAACATTCTCAAGACACCATGCATCAGATGCTATTGAAAGCCACTACCAAAGGTGCTTTATTATATTGTTGTGTGTATCTATATTGCTCTTCTCTCTTCTGTTCTGTTGTCTGTTTATCTTCCTCTCATCTCTATCACTGTTCTTTCTTCTTTTTAAAAAAAATCCATCTTCCACTCCTGTGTGCTCTCTTTGTCTTCCCTGCTCCCTGACTGTGGAGGGGACTTGCCAAAGTCGGTGGGCCACCATAACAGATATAATCTCCTCCAAACAAATCACCACTCCCAGGATTCTTTCCAGACCTTCACTTGCACCTGCTAAGCTAAAGCTCTGTTCTCCATTTCAAATTGAAAGCAGAAAAATGAAAAAAAAAAAAAAAACAACAACAACCAGCCACTGGACATTTGCCTCACAGAGGCTTATGATGGGATGATTATCTGTAATTCAATGAATAAGGATAAATTAAAGAAAAAAACGCTGTAGGGGGGGAAGCCTCTTTGCATATGGCAATTAGCCTTTATCTATCTTATTAGGCCATTGTTCTGGGGAAAACAAGGCTGGTTAATGCATTTCTAATCCACTTACAACAACAAACCTCAGAGATGATCTGGGTAAGATCTGTGGGGAGCTGCAGTTTTAGCTGGCGTACGAAAAAAGGATTTTTGGGCGGCAGGGGTTAACTAACTATCATATGCTTGTCTGGCTTCAAGGAAATTTGAAGCCCTTCAAGCAGTGATGTTTTAACCGCACTGAGCCTGCCATATGCCACCTAGGGCAAAGTCATCAGGGACATTAGCATGTCTTGGCTAGCCTGGTCTAGTCCCCTCTACCCTTCTGTCTGCCTTTGTGGGCCATGTGTTTTTTTTTTTTTTGACTGCTGCTGTTGTTCTTTGTTATAATGAAGGTATCTGAGTGAAGCCAAGGCACATCCTACTGCTCCTGTCCTGCTGGAGTTGGCCATTGAGGTACTGGTGTAACCTTTAGTTTTTCTCTCTCTTTTTTTTTTTTTTCTTATCTTTGAAAAAAAGCCTCAACTGATGTTTACCTTTTTCTATAAATGGATAGGTAGAAGTTGGCTGGAGTTTTTGATTTTCTCCGTTGTCTGTTAGTCATTATCAAAATTGGTCTGCTCCATTATCAATTATTTAATGTAATTAGCTCTCACCTCCATTAAGCAGATGTGAAAATACTTTTTGTGTTTTATTATGTAATTTTCCAAATTGCACTTCAGGCAGAGTTCCCACAAACTGCGGACAGGTGAGAGCAGGGTCATTGGTTAATTCTTCTCTTCATCACTTCATCACTTGTTTACTTTTGGAGGTCAGTGAAGGATTTGTACTCTGTGGTATTCATACAGGTGTGAACTTAAATCCAAGCTATTCAGTGGTGCAAAACTCAAATAGACCCTCTATTTGAGTCGGTGGATGTTTGCGTGTTTTTTCTTTATACACTTAAATTATTCACTTGACCGAGTTTATGCTTTTCACATCTGTGAAAATGAATCTACTCCGTGGCCACTAGTGTTTCTTACATTTTGCACCTAGTCAGTAAATTATGATATTCCCTTAAGGGTAGTCCCAAAGAATCAACCAACAGTTCCTCCTCAGTAAATAGAATAGAGCAATGGCAGTTTATATGGCTGAATTACTAGAATGTATGCATTATGTTTTCCATTGTTATTATACTGTACATATACATGTTTTGTCACTGTTTTTTCCACTTTTTTTTTTTTATTTCTGTTTGTTTTATTTTAACACATTATTAGTCTTACAGTTTCATCATATTTTGATTGTTCCAAAAGGCTACATAACCTTTTAAAATATTTAAAAGCACATTTAAATTTTTATTGGTGCTTACACCAGGCAATGCAATTTGAGGGTTTCTTAATCTAAAATCAGAGTAGTTCACATGCATCAGTGGCACCTCAAAGCTAACTGCCATTATTCATTCTCCATTTAATTGACACATGATTTTTTTTCTCCAAAGGATTAAATTCAGCTCAGAGATAACTGTCTATGAACCATTTAACTGTCATTTTAATATGCTACTTAACATTTAAACCAAGCACTCATGGTCTCCCAGACCGCTAATTGATGTAGTTTCATCCCTTTATGAGACAATATATCTCCAACAGAGGGAAATGATTAACAATGATGAAAACTGTTCATGGGTTTCTTTTTTTGCCCCCAGAAGTCTGTCATGGATGAGCGTTCTAAACTCGATATTTGCTGTTTTTGGCATGCTTTATATGGAGCTTTCTGTAAAGGTTACTTAAACATTAAAGATTTAGAGCAGGTGCAGTTAAGCTGTACTGTAGATGAGACCCATTAGCTTTGGTAGCCAAGAAGATCTGAGTTTTACTGAACAATAATTATTTTCTGAAGGAATTCAAGGTTCTGTGAATCTCAGTCACATGTTAGACCCATGAAGTGCTGCAGTCTGACTTGAGAATGGAGATGGACTCATGATTAATATGAAAATTAGGGAGACGCAAGTACCTGAACTAATCAGGTGGTCCTTATTCAGGCTGGGCCGGCGCTGGTAATGTTGTCATTTTTCATGTGTCAGCCCTGATGCAGGTTACCAAGAATCTGATGCTCTCTTTATCCATAGGTGTGTATAGAAAGCAGGCCAATAAGCCCAAAGAGGGAAGGATTGAGAGGAGAGAAGAAAGGGAGAGAAAATGAGAGGGGTTAAGGAGAGGAATGAGAGCTGCTGTAGCTGCAAGCTACAAATGCTAAGTCTGAAACGCTATCAGAGCTCTTAATGAAGATATAACTCCGTGTTCAACCCTTAATTATTATAGACATGTTTGGCCTTTTTTACAAGCTGCCTTTTTCATGCAATATTGTGGAGATGTTAACAAATACTACTGCGGGTAAAAAAGGACATTATTTAGATGGAAGCCTCACTGCTCCCAGTGTTACCAGGAAGCATCAGAGAAAAGATAAAACACAACATTCTCGCTATAGGCTTTGGGCAAATTCACTTTTGGTACCCAATTATGCTAACAAGAGAAAAAATTATCTTTGGTTGCAAGAATTTTGTGTTCATAACGAGCTGCCTAGAAATGGCAGTCTTCAAGCAATATTTTAATTTCTTCCATACCAAAGAGGCTGTGGAATTTAGTAGTGAGTGACTTTCTTCTCGTTTGCAGCTTATACGGTATAAACAAAGGTGGAATGCAAAACTTTAACGCCTGGTTTACCTATAAAACTTAGACATGCCTCTGAACATTTGGGATTTTTTATGGATGGAAACCTGTTAATTCAACTGAATATTCTTCTTGCCTTGAGAATAAGTGTTGGTTTTCAGTGCAAACCAGTCTAACACAGAATCTGGGCGATAGATACCTTCAGTATCAGTCATTAGTGCTCTCTCTCACCTGTCAGGGCTTCTCCCAGCACTCAAATCAAAAACACTGTGCACCTCTCAAGGTGTCTTTGTGTTCAAAGAGTGCTGCAGCCATAGGTTCTATACTTCCTATTAAAGATCTGCATTCCCACAGTCCCTCCGGTGTGTCCCGTTGGTTTCGGCAGTTTTGCCTTGGTGACCATCCTATGATTAAAGCTCTCCATTGTCTCTAGCCTGGGCATAGTGAGTGCCGCTTTTTCATATGAGATGAGAGACTGTGGTTGTCTGTTTGACAGAGGCAAAGGCAATTCAGCTGGGTAGCTTGGCGGCGTAATAGGCAAACTCTTGTTCCTGTGGGAAAGGTTATTGCAAAGCAAGACTTTCAAAGACCAATTTGCACAGTGGTTTTTGAAAGTTAGGTCAAGGTTTGGAGACACAATGATATAATTTAGAGCCATTACAATCATTATTATATATGTGACATCAGCCGAAGGTAGACCGGCCATGCAATTTCAGTGCTGTAATGCTCAGACTCTCTGAAATATGTTCTCACTTCCAACTGGATATGTGGGATTAATCTGAAGGTTTGTGAAAATAACAGTTCTGCTATACCTACGTTTTAAAGTAGCATTAACTTGGCATCGACGCCATAGCCTGTTTTTTATTAAGGCGAATTCTCTTTTTTTTTGTTCAATCTATGTAAAGGTGGATCTGTCTCCTGCACTGATGGCTCGTATCATCCTGGACAGGTTTCTGCAGGACCTGGAGGGTGAAATGCGTGAGTAACACTGTTCCATTTCCCACTCTGTCCTTTCTATCATTCCCTCCATCAGTCTTAATTGCTGCACTTTGTCTTTTGAATCCCCTTCTGTTTGAGTCCCAGTACCAGTTCTCGCTGCTGTATTTTCATCCTGTCCAGACCTAATGAGAGACAGACCACATTTAGTAGTTGCTGCATCCCAGTGCACATAACTGGCAATTAAGCACTGGAAAGACCACCCACCTCTCAACTGCAGTGTGGATCAATGCTAGCTCACCTCATCAGTGTTATTTATAACACCCCTGATTTCTTTCCTCACCCTTCTTCATCCCCCAATGCATCCATCTCCCCCCTACCTTCTCTTTTTCCCTCATCCCCTTCTCTTTCACCTTCACTACTGGGGTCTTCTGAGGAAATTGAGTTAAAGAAAAGTGTGGCAGAAAAAGCAAACCATTCCTAGGTAGCGCTGATGGATACGCTATGGGAGGACAAAATTCCAGACGCAAATATTTTCGTTGAACATTTCAAAGAGATTGTCCAGAAACTGTGTGAATAAGTGTTCATGAACATTCTGGTTAGTGTCTGTCTTTTTCCTCCTCACTAGAAAGTTCTTACATCATCGTCTCTAATATTTTTTGGCACTAATACTGGTATGTGAAAATATATTTAAAAAATACACATTTTAAAATGAAAAATTTATCAATTTGTACTTTTCTCTTTTGGACCTCTTTCTCTTTCTTTTTCACTTGGGAAATTCCAATATCACATGCACACATGATTCCTTATCATTTCAATAGGCCTATCCTGAGGATTGTGTGTATGCAGTAGTCAGTGCTCTGAGAGTGAATCGCACGATGTCAAAAAGACGTGCTTCCAATTTAATCAAGAAAGAGATTAAAGTGGATGTGTGTTATTTTCAACTTCGCCACAGCACAGCCATTTGTCAAAGTCAAAGATGTGATTGCTTTGGACCCACCGTTATCCACTGCCTGTCAAAATACTAGTCTGAGCAGCTTGTAGAACAGGGCATCCATCCAGGGGAAGCACTCCGTCTCAGATAATAGCACATTGCATCCCTCCATCTCCATACAGTGAAAACATGCTTTATTATTGCTATGAATAGATTTGTAGCAGATGAAACTTCCTCGATGATCGTTGTTTAATTTCAAAACAATGTTGGAACCATGCAGCATCTCAGTGTTTGCAGGCTAGGGAGTAATGTCATGGCCGTGGTTCCTCTGGTAGAAAGTGATTTCACATAAGCCAGATAGCTTTTACAGGATAATCATAGATCCAAATCAGCCTAACTAAGTCCACATGCTGTGACGAAACACAATGATTTAGATCAGAATAATACCTACCATTTTATTTGGTAAAATAGTTTGATTGGTACCTGCTATATGAACATGACACATTTTCAAATGATGACGTTGTTTTACTGTAATCCTTTCCACTATTGCCAGCTGTAAAGGCAGTTGCTTTGAGGGTGACTGCTGTTTTGACAGAGCTCCTCTGCAATCTCCTGATGACCTGCATGGCCTTTACAAATGAATTGCTGGCCACATGGGCTGCACGGTCAAATCGTCCAATCTCCCTATGTCTATATTTGACTCCAGTAATGTGCTGCCATTATGAAACAATGCTAGGATAATTGTCTTCACTAGCAATTAGCTAACATGTTGGTTCAGTGCTATTGTCAGGCATATCCGTCATGGCCCCCTCCTGCACCAGCCTGCGCTCCAGTGTACATGTGTGTGTGTTTGCGTGTTTTTGTCAGACTCCAGAGGGAGGGCAGGCAGGCGCAGTGCAAAGATCAATAGACTTCTATATAAGGGACATTACCCCCACCTGGGTGAGTGGCTTGCCTTTGCCTAGCACCATCGTTTTTTTATTCCCCTTCTCTTTCCCTTTGCATTTAAGAGACACAGGAATGGGGCCTTTGAGACCGTGGAATATATGTACAATCACTAGTGCTGGATCAATACCGAGTTTTAAATTGTTTTCTGTCCCTTCCTTGTTTTGTTTTGCTCGCTTGTTGTCGCGCCCCCTCCCACCAGGCTCTCTCCCTCCCTCCCTCCCTCTCTCCTTGCTTCCTCCCTCCCTCCTTCCTTGCTTCTTTTCCACTAGCTACACACACCACCACCACCACGCCTCAACATGACGACACCACCAACAAGCTGCCTCCCCCCTCTCCTTGCAGCAAAAGTATTGAAGAGATCATCAGTCAGGCAGAATGAAAGACTATCTGGTGGCGCTTGTAAATAAATCAATACATTCAAAGCAGTTTTATCACGTATTGAATATGATATCAACATCCATAATGGTCCTCGTCTCATGAAAACAGACCAGGGAGTAGGGGAGGAAAGGTCACATGTGCACTTTTGCACTCTTTATATCTACTATTTTAAGGTCACTAAAAGCTCCACCTGATAAGATTTTTAGGCACAAGGAGGGGGCTGTGTAAAAATACTGAATCTGATAATGATAAAAGAGAAACAATTGCTGTAATGTGCTGCAAAACATACATTTTTCGCAAATCGCTTATTTTCACATCTTCAAATTACTTTTTCACATTCTAAATTTTCACTATTTTTTTCATTTTCTATTACCGCTGTCTTAAATTGAGTTGAACTGAACCAAAATGAAGAATGAATCTTTTCTCATGGTCAAAAAAATTGAAATTAATGGAAAAAATGAAAAAAAAAAAAAATTGTAATCAAAAAGTAATTGAAATAATGATGTAATTGAAATTCATTTTAAAATGGTATGAAATGTTTACGTCGGCAGCAATAATGTTTTAATGAATTTTAAGTTCTCAAATTATACAATTACATTGCGAACAGGCTTATTGTGATTCCAACTTGTCGGTAGATATTACCTTTTTGAAGTCACTAAAATGCTTGTTGGGCGAGCTCCAGCCCTTTCTTTCCCCCTCCTACTATCTCTTCATCTTTCTCTCTATTCCTCCTTTGACAGGAGTTGATGTGCCTCTAGATTTAGACATACTTTTTTGAGGAGGCAATTTTGCTAGCTATTTGACCTTTTCCATTTTCCCAAGGCCCAGCTCCAGATTAGATTGCTGCTCCATGTTTTGTAACTATGTGATTCGACCGCCTTTAAGATTTATTGTCACATTCCTTTACAGAAGCCTTGTACGCAAGGTTATAAATGTCCTGTGTTTGATGTTAACACTGTGAGAATGTTAGTGTCTACTATGATCCCTTGGTTCCCTGACAGAAATCACAATAGGTTCAGTGCTTTGCAGTTTCGATGTGTTGATAACTGAATATTGTATTATGTTCTATCCAGTAAAATCTCAACTTACTACCCACCATGATTGTTATGGTTCCTCCTCTCGTCTTCAAGTGCTCCTCTCTTCTCTCTCACCTCTCCTCGCTGTGGTGGAGCTGGTGTGTATATGGAGCCTTTTTTCAAATAATGAGAGCAAGGGCACTTCATTAGCAAGAAGGGAGGGAGTAAGGAAGCAAAGCCAGGATGAGTGCTTCTGTGCGCGTGTGTGTATGCATGCAAGGGGTGGGTGCAAAGAAGGTAAGCAGCAGCGTGGCACTTCACTTGACAAGTATACTAATTACTCCTTTTCAGCAGAGAAGCTCCAGTCAGCCTCTGCCACAGTCTAATGGCCTGACCTACGAAGCCTCGCTCTATAGCAGAGCCTCCCCAGATCTACTATTACTACTGCTACACACACACACACACACACACACACACAAATGTAGAGTCTCATCTCACCGCTATCAGGGAGAATCAGGTAGAAGCAGATCAGTTCTGCCCCAGTAACCTCTTCAGGGAGTGGGCTCCTCCTGCACAGGAGATACCACCTCACATCATCAACTAGCACCTACACACCACCACAGATACTTAAAAAAACACATTTTTCCCCCTCTCTCTCCCTGTTTCTCTCTCTCTCTCTCTCTCCCTCTCTCTCTCTCACTCTCCCATCTTCTGTTTTTTTCAATACGGGGGGATAAATTTAAAAGGAGTAAATTGGAAAATCAAATGAGGGCTTTAGGCAGCCGCAGAGATTTGCAGAGCTGTCGGCCAGCGTCGCAGGGCCTCATCCATCATGTCCCACAAGTAGTCAATTCCTCTAGTATCTGTAAATGTTTTCAGATATTAGCCAATTTATATGCTCCGAGATTCATCATGGAAAATCAGCTTTAGCGGCGCACATTATCAGGACCTGTCTCTCCCTTGCTCCATGAAGTTTGATGAACGAGTGCCCCTCCACAGCTCAATGGCTTGTGCATGGGGAGCGTGGAGGGGGTGTGTGAGCATATAGAGGAAATGGGTAAGCGCCCCCCGTCCATGGAAAAAGTGGGTTTTTTAATTAATAAACAAACTTGCAGAGGAGCTCATCAGTGTCAGGGGCAATAACAATCGTCATCCGTTATTGTTTATTACGGTCCTCCCTCAACAAATGTTGCTATCTAATGAGGTTTCTCAACATTTTTTTGTGTTTGAGATAATGGCTTTTTCAACCTAGTGGAGAAAGGAAGAGTAGTTACAAATGACACAAGTAAGCAATGAGAAATCACGCCAAGGTTATGTTGATGTTACCTTGCTCTATATAGTTTATCTTGTTTTGGAGTTGCATATGAAAACAGCCTTGTGATTTGTTGACACTGGTTGTTTTCTTTAGCAAATCCCAATGGAGGCGTAGTGTTTCACATCTATTATTCTCCTCTGTATTTTTGTTCAGATGTTGACGCTGTGATATGGTGCCTTAGTCAGAATTTATACCAACATGGGACAATTACAGTAAATTTGGTGAATGTTTACAAGGTGCAAAGTCGTGCTGCAGGGCTTTGTTCTCTGTATCTGGTGTTCTTCAGATTATGCTTTTTATTTTCCTGCACGTGTTTTATGTATGCATCTGTGTGTGTGCCTTGAGTGTGTCTGTGTATGTGTATGGCAGAGAGGAGCTCAGGGTGTCATAGAGGAGTGCTGCCGTGCAAGGCGGGGGCGTCTTTAATAAATGTATGCTGATGTTGGAGGCTGCAATGATGCGAGGGATGCAAGGGCTCTGTTGTTATTTACTGCTGTGTTTGTGCACAGCAGCGAATCCTGGGCCTGCAAATGGCATTACAGCCTGTGATGAATGAGCATTAGGGTAAACTCATTTTAAAAGCATCCTGATTTATTAGCGGCCTGGCCTTCCATTTCCATCAGGTCAATGCTTGGCTGAAATTCCACAATGTCAGCGCCAAGGTCACCTCTTTATGGCTATTTTTAACCCCATCGCTCAAAAAAAGCAGGAGAAACGGATCCCATCACTTATTATGGCCATCTACCAAAAATATCAAAGGTCTGGAGAGACAAGGATAGAGAGAGAGTAGCCTAGTCCTGGAAGTGTGTGTTTGTGTTTGTTATGTGAGAGACCAAAATGTGGTGGTGGTCAACCTCCAATTATGAGTGCTAGTAAGACAAGAGCTTTAATGGCTACCGTTTGCCTTCAGGGAGGTTTATTACACACTACTGTTTTGCAGAAGCAGCGTCAAATCTATAAAACGACCATTAGGAAGAGGGAAAAAATCAATCAAAATGCCATTAAAGTGGAATAAGTTGCCAATATTGCTGATGTGGTTGCGGGTCCTTTGATTTTCCTTCAGATTATTAGGCACAGTCGAGTAGTGACTTTGTTAAGGGAAACCAGTGTTGTTGGGGAGTAATATGTCTCCTGGCTTCATAAAGTTTGCTGCCTCATATTTCCCGCTTTATTGATTATCCATTATCGTTTGTCATGAGGTGTCCTAACTCAAGGGGAAAATATAACCCTCTTTCTTCACTGCCGCCCGCACTGCACAGGAGCATGGTATGGATCTGCGTGTGAAGGTACCAATCTCTGAGAAAAATGAGCAAAGAAATAAAGCACAGCCCTGTGCCTTGCAGCTCTTAGTGGGAATGTGAGGTTATGGGGTGGGCTGGGGGAGCACCATGGCTGGGGGAGACTGAAGCAGAGAGGAGGAAGCAAAAAAAAAAAGGTAGCAGAAAGATGGAGACAAAGAAGAAGAAACGGAAAGAGAGAAGGGAGCACTGCTGAATGTGCTTTGTTCTCACCCTCCTCCCTCTTTATTTCATCGTAAGGTAGATGAGGGATCACAGCACTGTTTGTCCTTTCTGATCATTTTCACAAGGAATGGTGAAACAATTTTAAAGGGGAAGACAGGGCAGAAAATACAGGTCTTGAGGGTTTTTAAATGCTTTTCTATAAATTAAATTAATTTACCAGACGCTTAATGATCCAGTTAGTGTTTGTGAACGTACAGTCATTTTTTTTATCAATCTTTTTCATTTGTTTTTTTCTTTTTTTAGTCCCTTTTTTATTATCAATTTTTATACATTTTCAAATACGCTGTTTTGTTTTTAACAGTTATATACTTTGCACAGATTTCTAGATGAGCCTGGTAATCTCTGTGCAGTGTCAGTACAGGCACCATCCATGCCTGAAATGTGAATAGAAACATTCCTTGTATTGTCTGTATTGCTGCAAGTCTGTCAGGACCATGTATCACTAAAATGGCATGCCTCAACCATTTCGTCACACAATGATACAATCCATTTAATCCAAATCTTTTTAAGAAATGATTTAAGGAATTTTTAGTCGTTGCAGTAACGGCGAATCAATCCAGCGGGCTTTCCTTTCTGATTTATAATGTTAGTAGAGCAAGAATGGGGATGAGAGATGCAGAATAGTCAGCGTTCATAACATAGATAAACTACATGGGGCTCCTGTGCTCTGGACTGAAACATTTATCTATAGAAAATCTGTATAGACACCAAGCAGCCATCTAATGGACTAGTGTGGAAATACTGCACTAACAGTGCTGTGGTGAATTACAGTATGTCAAGCCTGTCTTTTGTCTGTATATTTCAAATTTGCTCTCAATTGAATGCTGCAATTATATTAAATGTTACATTCATAGGTTGGACAAGCTATACTGTTTGATGTGATTTGCCTTATAATATTTATGATTTTTGTGTTTGTCTCTCTCTCCCTCTCTTGCCTGTCTTTCTGTTTCTCAGCCTCTAAAACAGTCCTCAACAGCATGCTTAAGGAGCCATCGCTAATTCCAGACCAAACTTTGGCCAATAACATCTACCAAGTAAGTGTTTCAGCTTTTTCAATTTAAACTGAAATGTTTGAGGAAATCATTTAAATTATATGGTGTCATGGAATGATATTTTTTCAATAATTTCAGCTTAATTGAAAATATTTTTATGTATTTTCTTGACCTGCTTTTTTACATGTAACAAATCCACCGCTTATGTACTGTGAGTTTTTAAGTGTTTTCGTACCACCTGGCTGACAGACGGCATCAGCCGCTCATGTTTGCTGATGAGGTCACGTGTGAGCCGGCGGTCATGCCTGCCAATCTGCCAGCATCTCTTGTGTTTTCTGCTTTCCCGGCACTGTATGGGCTTCCTTCCCTCTCCTCCCTTCCACGCACCCACCCTTTTCGCACGCCATAATATTTCTTCCCCCTCTTTTCAGTGCACAATAAATGACTGCTGTTATGGACCGCTGGTAGACTGCATCAAACAGTATCCTATCCCATAAAATTTTAAGCCTGAAATTGACGAGGAGCTATTGAAGGGGATGAGATGTGTCTGGCTTCACCTGACATAAAAGTTCTGCTTCACAGAGGAAGTGTTTCATCCTGCCTGCCATCCCACTATCACCGATACAGGGGCTGGAAGGTGATGGTGGGGAAGGGAGGAGGAGAGGATAGGCTGATCTGAATGCATCTCCATGTGCACACAGTGGATCAGACCCAATGTTCTATGATACAAGAAAAAAATTGTCATTCATAAGCCTTGTGGTGGTTAATGTGTTCTTCTGTTTGATATTTTATTTGACCCAGATGATTTGTTATTTTATGTTAATGAAAGAAATAGCTATTTTTCTTACATGGAAAACACTGAAATCCTTTTTAATTGGATTTTATTTAGTGCTGATAATTCTTATGGCCTTCAGCACCATGGAGAGCTCTGGACACACGAGTCCAACTTGAACTATTAAAGGATTGCCACTTTTTATGTGAATATCCATTCAGTGTTGATGGTAAATATAATCAATTGAAGTAATAAAAACCGCAATGCATTCCATACTGACCA
Organism: Pempheris klunzingeri; assembly: GCF_042242105.1. Taxonomy (NCBI): domain Eukaryota; kingdom Metazoa; phylum Chordata; class Actinopteri; order Acropomatiformes; family Pempheridae; genus Pempheris; species Pempheris klunzingeri. Next base: position 15,671,162 of record NC_092024.1, on the reverse strand, counting down.
TGAAAACTGAGTTCTCCTGCTGCAAATCTGTTATTTTCCTGGGTCACCAGCGCCGTCATTTGACGTAGTTGGTGACCGAAGGCTAAGCTAGCTTGGATTTCTGGCATTTCCAAAAGCGAAAATGCAGTCCCGAGATATGAATGCAGAGAAGCTTATGGATGGGATACATTTTACTATGTTTTGGCTGACACAGACATTGAGCCATATTTATTCAAGCCAAAATGTATGGCTGAAAAAAATACAGTGGAGAGAGGCTGAGGCTGCATTAGACATGCAAGAGGATATGGTGACCATCCAGAACCTGAGCTGTCGAGTACAACCAACGATTAGTGGTTCCCTTAGTCCCTTACTCCCTTACAGACACGGAATCAGTTTTGTAAATGCTCTGTGCTTCCAAACACAGCATTGAGTGAGACGTGCAGCTGATGGCAGCATCTTAAGTCAGACCACAGTGACGTTCGATGAACTTAATTTTTAGCATTTGCAGCTATAAAAATGTGAGTGAAATATTGTCATGTTTATGTTTCACACTGTTAGTGTTTGTATTTACTCGCAAGCTGTTTTTTGTCTCTTTACATGATGTGATTCAGAGCTAACGTTAGCTGTCAGCTTGCACTGATATGTGAGAGAACAGTTTCTGTGCATTTCGGTCGCTATTTTCTTTTGTTTATACCTTTTGTACACCGAATACTTGTTGAGTAGTGACTGTTACAGTAACTGCCATCCATATGTTGGGCATTTTGAGTTGGCTAAGCATTAGCCATGAGCTTATTACATGGTTAATCCTAACCATTGACTCTGTATGCTAGCCTGTTTTGCTGCAACTGATTTCATTCATTCAATTAACCAAATTTCCATTTATTTTTAATTGCACAAGCTTCAATTTATTTACTTGTGATTCAGTTGTATTCTTTATGTTTCCAGCATTTTCCTTCCCTGTCTTTGCCGAACAAATACCCCCTCAATGTCTGGCAAGGGCTTGGCCTTGACTATAGGGGCAGAATTGGAGTCCAGGCTATTTAGGGGCAAGCAGCTGGGTAGCAGACAGACTATTTCCTGGGGGAGGAGACTTATTTGAATGAGTGTACATGCGTAGGTCTGTATGTTATTGTGTCTGTCCAAGCTTTCGTATGTGGAGGGGCTGGGTTGCTCTGTTCATGGCCAGTCAACCCTGTCCCACTCAGCCCCCCTTTCACATCCGCCCTCTTTACCTTTCTTTGGTCATCCTCTTGTCAGTGTCAATTTAGAGTCAGTTACTCTGCCACAGAGTTCATGATAACTGCCCCACAACTCTGCTTTGAAAAAGCTCCATCCCCCATAGCTTTTAATGCATTTTTGGCAATCACAGTATGTGTGTATTAATTAGAATCCATTTTGAGTGATTAGAGTTTGCTGAGGGCAGTTTAATACCATAACAATCTTTACTGGAAAAAGTTCATTTGTCATGTATGATGTCCAGCCTCCTTTCTCTGACATCAAGCAGCATGCATTTTGATGAAAAATGGCATTTATTCTAAAAGCATTTTTCTTCAAGGTTTTTAGAGGAATGAGCGGAGCAGCTGGTCCAGGCGCTCTATGCATTTTGCCACATTGGCATTTGTTTCATCTCCCTCATTTAGGTAATGTACTGTGGAGATTTGTTGTGAAAGCAGATTAAGGTTGACCTGAAAACTTTGATTGTGTTCTTCCTATACATCGGTGAAAAGAGAAGTGGCTTTCACTTTGCATAGTAAGCCAATTGTGGAGAAATGCAGATTCTGAAACTAATTGATATCAAATATACACATGTACTGCTTAGTCTACATTACCTTAGGTCTGCACACTTATGTGAGGTTACTGTGGTAACCAATTTGCTATTTTGTATTCTCATAAATATTGCTTGCTTGCCCTGCTGAGATCACACTACCTAAACATTTTGGTGTTTCAGTAGACATTTAAAATGTTGCCGTTGCCATATGTTGGAATCCTTGACTCTCTATTCTTAGCGCTATTGGCCAAGAGCATGAGGTGCTGCTCTGTGACAAGCTGAAGGAGAGGAACCTTTCTTTTCTAGGTAAGCCATCTCTTGACCTTCTCATCACATTTCTAAAGTCATGGCAGTGTAACCTTTTTTTTTTTTAAGCTTTGTAAAGGAAGACCTGGGTATGACTGATGCAGTGGATGTTATCTCCTATTGATTTGCTAAGAACAAGGAGCTGTTATCAAATATCCATGGTTGTTTATGCACCAGCATACAATGAATATTTAAAGAATAAAAGCTTCAAAGGTAGCCTTAATGTTCCATTAGTTGTAATGTTTGGTCCTCTCAGGTTTCTGTTCTTTCAAAATTGAATGGAAAAGGCCAGTTTCTATTTACATGAACATGAATATTATGTTGGTAACATTAAGAGTTTGACTGTTGCAAAGACTGTTGACATTTTTTTCTCCAGTGGGTATTTTTATGATTTTAATGTTTAGATAAAAGAGACTAGTTTCTAATATTTTAATCAATTATATTTTTGTAATAAATTGTTCTCATAATGTCCTCTACTTTGCTAACAACTTTGTCCTGTTCCAACAATATTATATCAAGGTAGAGTGTCCAGGTGTGAAATTGTGAAACAGAATTTAACCCTCCCTTCCTACCATCACCCCCATCCCATCACCCATCCCCTAGGTCAGAAGAGTGATGAAGGATAAAAGTCATTCCCTCTGCCATTAAGACCATATCATTTATTTGGACCTAGAGTGCTGACCTTTCCTCTGAGCTGTACAGAGGACTGTTCTAAAACTGTCAGAGTTCGGGCAGCACGAGGGCCACTGAGGCAGCCTCGCCCCATCTGATAAATGGATTGGAAATAAGCTACCCAACAGCAGGCATGGCCCATTAATTTTAATCAAAGGTGATGTAAAAAGGCGATCAGAGCCACATGACAATGTCAACAGCTCAGTAGGTATGAATAGAGGCCCCCATCCTGCCACATACACATCTACGCCCATATTACCACACCCAGGATGCCCCTCTGTACCACAGACCTCAGGCAGCCTCACTGACCTCACTCAGCTCTTTCTCCCCCCTTGGCTGATGCTACCTCCTCACCACCACTGACACCACCACCCTCCATCTCTCCTCAATTCTCTTCCATGCCCCATTAGTTGAGCTTGGCTGGAGACAAAGAGGCAGGCCCTTGGAACTGAATGACCTGGTCAGCCTGAGATTTAATGGAGAAATCAGGTGTTGTAGGGATAATGGCCGAAGCGCACCAGAAGTCAAGGACAATGGCTGTGGCCTGTGCAGGCAGGGGTCAGACTTACAGAGTCTATAATGCCAACCTTGTCCCCTTGCTTTATATTTTATAAAGCTCTGCCAAACTGCAAACTAGAGAGCAGCTCTGTAACCAGGCTTTACAGGTTTTTGTGCAACGACAGCGAATACATGGCAGTTGAAGTTAATGGTTTCACTGTGCTTGCTGTCCTCTACTGTTATTTCTTCTTTGCAGCAAGGGGTTTTGTTACCAGCACCTTGTTGAAGGCTGTAAGGTTACCTGCCTGTGATTGATGTAACAGAATTTGTTCAGTGAGGAGTAAAAATTATTGCAAAATAAGAGTCAGATGTTGAAATTCTACATTTTATCTCCTGCAGATGAAAACCAACTGAGAGCTATGGGCTACGACAAAACACCCGACATTATTCTGGAGGTTCCCATTGGTTAGTATTTACACTGCAAATGTCAACACTGACTCTGAAATAACTGCCTGTTAACTGAACTGTAGCCACCTTGTTTTAAAGAGGATTATACAGTTGTCAAAACATTGTCATGTTAATGCCAGATCTTTGATTTTTGTGAATGACAGGGGGGAAAAAAGAAAATGTCACTTGTCCCTCCTGGATCTTGCTTGTGTGGCTTTCTTGTCACATGTTTTATGAGTGTTGCTGTGTATTTCTCTTTCTGAAAAGCTGTGGAGGGGCACATTGTACACTGGATTGAGAGCAAAGCCTCTTTCGGAGATGACCACAGTCATCGCACCTATCTCAATGAGCAGTTCTGGAGCTACTGGAACAGGTGAATCTTCTCTATGTATTCTTTTCATTTTTTTTCCTTTTTGGTCTGTTTTCATTTGCTTTATCTAAATTTGTCATATAATATTTCATCTCCTATGTTCCCAGTTGGTATACTGTTTATAACTGCCACTGTCCTTTCATAGTCATAGTACTGTAAAAGTTACCTAAGACAATTTCAGCTCTGAAACAAAAAATAAAACGCTAGGCCAACCTTAGCAATGCAACAAGCAAACATCACACAGTGAGAGCTATCACCAAAACAAAAAACAACCAATTTCTTAAGCAAAATGCAAATCGTCCATAAAATTAATCGCATCATCACACCAGCTGTGTGATATTCAATGGAATATGGTGATAATGGGCCAGGGTGCAAAACACCATCCTACCACCACCACCACCACCAGCAGCACCACCACACAAAACCAACAAAACGTCAAGTACTTCTACACATCATTACAGCACACGTACAGCCAAGCAACCATTAGTGACAAACACAGAGCCATGGACAATGGACATGATCATGGCACGTTGGAATTCAAGAATCCCCACATGATCAAATACTTGATGACAATGGCGAGGACAAGCTCCCCTTTTAAAAGGAAGAAACCTTGAGTAGAACCCAGCTCAGAGGTGGGTGGCTTCCTGCTGGGGAAGAATATCTCCTCTCTGCAGGCCCAGAGGGCCCCTTCATACTCAGGATTTCTGGGTAGACTCCCACATGTCCTACAAATAATGTACAATGAATCAGTATTTTAAGTAATAACTTCTAAGACATTTGTTTGGTTTTTTTTATAGATAAAGACTAATCACTTTTAAAAGTAAATGAAAGGGAAATAATGGTTCTGCATTGAGAAAATATGACCCCTGCCTTGAAATGGCTGACCCACTGATTTTACTTAGAAGCTGCAGGCAGAACAACCATTTGATTTCCAAGGAAGATGACTCCTATCATTCAGCAGTTAAAATGCAGGAGATGAGGTCAAGGTCATAATCAATGATGTGTTTTATTTTCTCATAGTAACATAGTTTTATTTGGAAACGGCTTGCTTCTAAAAGAAAAGGCTCATTTTTTTTGTTTTACTATTGTCGACGTCTGGAACTAAAAGTCACTGAGGTGTGAATTTAAAAAGGGGCCAATCTTTGATGGTTACCATCTTTTTTAGGCCTCATTAAATGTTACTAAGAAAGTTGGTGACAATAAAATGCTTTGCTTAAGCTCCAGAACATTCCTAGACTAATGATAAGTACTTAAATGATTGCTGTCTCCGTCAGTCAAACTTAAAAATAATTTGAAAAGAGCTCATTTGATTAGCACCACAGCCAGCATGACATGAAGATCAAATGTCTCTATAAATATTTCACTGTGTAAGTCTTTTTTTTTTTTTTTCTTTGTTTGGATTGAAGGAATTGGCATTAATCTGTCTTTTGTCTTCCCCTTTGGTACTCTTAGTTTACTGTAGGTCAAAATATCAGAAATACTAACAGGCTGATTGGATGGTTTGGGTTAGTCTGAGCCTCACATACTTGCCCACGGGTGTCTTTCATTGATATTCACTGGGGCAGCCTTGTCCGAGTGTATTAAGGAACTGACAAAGTAGATCCCATCATGTCAGCCAGCAGCCCGGTCAGATAAACATTGTGTCAAAAAAAGAAAAAATGTCAGTCCCTTCAGACCCTACCTTTTCCAGCACCCTTGTAATTTTTAATTGACATTTACTGCTGACATTTGAAAATGTGCCTCATCTTTCTCTTATTGTTAGACCTTATGCATTATCGTCTGAGGTACACGTGTGTGCGCATACATGCATGTTTGTGTGTGTTTGTGAAGACAATGAATTTGGGGTCAGCACTTTGTATTCACAAAACCACGAACCAATAGAAAAATAGGGGACAAGAGAGTGATGGAGTGACATCATCCTCCTTTCACTTCTCATTAGTTGGCTTCAGTTTTTGAGACGAGCCCTGAAGGGATGATGTTTAGGGTGTTTGTCTATTCCCTCATTCCTCATACTCAGATTTCATTGCTTCATTCTAAACCTTCGGTTTTCTTTTTGACTGCCCTTGGAGTCACACAGCAGTGTTTGTAATTACTTCATTGCCCCTGATTGACATTTCCAGTGATTTGCTTATTTTTCATGAAATCCCTCTTTGCTTTAACTGAACTGCCTCACCCATTGCTTGTGTTAATTGTTCTTGGTTTGCCCTCAAGCATTGCAGAGTGAGCTATGGGGACATGTTTTTGTAGACGGAAAGAAAAAACATAACTAATTTTCCCTCCAAAGCCCTCACCAAGTGCATTTATCATCCAAACAATAGTCTTGCCAACACACTAACCCCATAATGAACCCCTCTTCAGTGGAGTGAGGGGTAATGACGCTTCACCTACAATGCTCCCAAGAAAAAAGATAAAAAGGGGAAAAATGGAGAGAAAAACGGTCTTCTGCGGAATCAAGCGGCATGTTCAGGCCCAGTGCCTGGATGAGATGGCGAAGCAGCAGCTATTGGTGTCTTCCAGCCATCAATCTTAGCTGGTGGCGTTCCAGAGCCAGCGAGCCCTCTGCTCTGACGGATGTTCAGATAATTGAGTTATCCATCTCTCCCAACTATCAGAGTTGCATAAAAATTATTCACCTGCTGGTGAATATTAAACACATAATGAGCCTCTTGTGTGTTTTAGGAGAAGTGGGTAAGGTTAAACACAGCATGTAATGAAATATGGACCCTTGTGTGGTGCCACCTTAACTGCCCCTCCTTGATTATGGTGCACTTAAATCAATTATGGTTGGCAAAGTTCCTTCCATAACTCTCTGAACAACTAAAGTTCTGCCCTTGTAGTTGTCTGGTTAGTTTATTTTATCAGATCAGATCAGATCACTATACTTAAAGATAACATTGATTATTTGGTTATTATTTAGATATATTTCTGGACATTCTGCACTTGAATAATTCTGATGGATTTGCCTGAATTACACAGAGATAGAGATTTTGGTTTTTGTCATTGCTTATTGCGAAATTTCACCATGCTTCTGTAGTGGTCCCTGTGAGTTTTAGTTTCTTGATAATTGTTGTCAGTCTGTGGACTCTTTTGTAAAGGCTGTGTATCTGGATTGGAGGATAAAAGATGCCGGTGAGGCTTTGATACTTGATGGATGGATAAATACATAGTTATATGGATCAATTATTGGTCCTCATTGTCAGGGTTGTGCGTATCACAGCTTGTACAGAAAATACTAAACTCAGTCAGTCAAAACATTAATACTACAGCCTTTCACACCAAAACACACAAAGCAAACATCTGACAAAAAATGGTTACGTTAATATTCCCACAGCATCTCTGTGGGAGAGTCCACTCATTACTAATTTACCAGATTATGAGGGATCTTTGTGGCCCTTAATTGCCCTCCATGAAAGAATCAATACAGTAAATCAGAATATACTGTTTGCCACAAAATAGCTTTTCAGCTTTTTCAACTACTTTGCGCTGTGGTATAGAAGATTAAAATGGAAAATGTAGAGTTAAATATATAGATTCAGTGTCTGTTCTTCTCTTTGCTGTTTCCTATTTTCCCTCCCCCATTCCACCCAATCCACCACAATGGACAGCCTGTGTGGAAATGAGCATGGATGCCAGCGTGCCCCCTCCCAAAGTAAATCAGCTGTGAGATTCGTAAACTGCAAATGTGTCAGAGTTGAAAATGTTAGCTCTCTTAATGGAGGCTTGAAAAGGTTAGATCTGATAAAAAGCTGTCAGCCGTCCACAAAAAATGATTTATAGCAATATAATGGGACAGTATGCCTCATTTCTCCCTCATATGAAATGGGGGTTAAGACTTTTGGGTTTGCCATTATACATCATCTGGCTTGACCACTGGGAAATTTGTTGAGACTTGAATGCATGCACATCCATTGTGTTTTATCTGGTTCTTTTGTTTTGGTCATTTTGAAGACATGGCCTGTTGTAATGCAAATAATTTATGTCTTCCCATAATTATCAGCAGAAAATTCTCATGCTCCAAAAGTGCATATCGATCTCTTTTCAAATCAGCTTTGCGCTAATGAGATTAGTGCTAGTTCTTTGTTGTAACACTTTTTTGATGCACATAATGGAAGCAAAACTACAATTAATGAGGAAGACATAACTCCGAAGACTCTCACCAGACTGTTCCTACAACATCACTAATCTGCTCGCTGACACGTTGGCTAATGAATAGACAAAAATCTGATTTATGTGATGTTTTATATTAGTTGACACAGCTGCAATTAGACATCTTGAGGTCTTTGTGAAATTTTTCCAATTATATCTTGAAATGTATGCTCTGAATTTTACTGCTGAAATTGCATGGTAATTCTCTTACATTCTCAGAACCGTCAATCCACTTGCGACATGAAATTAATTTTTGGATTCAAGATATTGTGCTTTGCCATCCTTTTTTAATGGACATGTCCATCATTTTTTGTTGAACTTTCCAAAGCAGCAATGACAGGAATCCTTAATTAGTAAAGTGTGATGACACAATGTGTTGTAGACAACCCTTATTGAGTTCAGTTGATTATTACCTTTATCTTAAAACAGAGTTTTATGCCGAAATCCTGAGATGTGCAGATAGTTTGCTTTTACGCATATGATTGATTAAATGGGAATAAAGGCATTTGCTCATATTTAGATATACTTCCATTGTGCATATAGAGTGCAAGTATATGTGTTTTCTTGCAAATGGCAAGGTTATGTGTTCTTATTTAATGCAATAGTAGCATAAGAGCAATATAAGCCTCAGCAGCAGCAGGGCCATCATAGAGCCAGAGCAGATAGGGGATGTCACCTGAGAGAGGACGCCCACAGGTCGTGGCTGCTGCTGATCCAATGAGGCCGGACATTACAGGGCCATCCCTGAGGACAGGTACTAGCGCTTCTAGGGTGACAATGTGACACCTCCAAGACCTGTGCCCTGCCATATTTTACTCCATATTTCTGTCAGTGCACAACAAAGAAAGGTGGAAAATAAAATTGTCCATTGTTCATTGTAATAATGGCCTATAGTCACTACAAGTATAGTGATCCAGTATGTGAATTAGAGGTTTTGCGCTGGAAAAAGCCGATAGTGATTAATTGGCCATATTACCTTGTTTTGCGTTATATATTCAAGAGCTAACTTTTGATAACCTCATATCTGATTGAAAATGGATCAGATATGATGTTAATTCCGTTTATCAGCCTTTCTGTAAAATCAGCTGTTCCAACGTTTACCCCCAGGACCACAAAGTTTGAGCCCACATTTTATAACCATGTTGCCAGAATAATACATTGAATTGTTGTCGTTGCACATTTATTGGTGCCCTCTCCCAGTCGAGTGCACTGATTGCCATTTCATTGAGTCTTCTAACAGTTGTTAAGGTTGTGCAGTTTTTATATAATAAATATACATAGAAATTCTATATGGAAATTAATTTCCACTGTTTTTCAAAAGCGCAAATATCAGTTCTTCTGGTAAAGCAAAAGCGCCTGTTACATTGCCTCTCTCCTATTTATAGTTATGGATACCCCATGCAGTGTAGGAACGTGGCCTCTTTTATTGTTTCCTTTGTTATGACATCCTCTCGTAGAATATTCCACAGCTAGAAAAATAGCTATCCACAATGGTGGTTCCTTTAGGGCTTTGCAAGTGTTTGTTTTAGGGCACATCAGCACATAGAAGTGCAATGTTGGCCCCCAAAGCACAAGCAACTTGGAATATTAATGGCAAATGACAAGTCGGCTCTGATGCTTCAAGGATTTCATGCTTTTAAGGATGCACATTTGGGTGCATTGTTTAAGGCGTCTGGGGTATAATCCGCACTCTCAGGTCTCCAGCAGCCTCAGGATTTAGCTCTGGTTAAGCTTCCATGTCTCCTATTTATTTTTGTAGGGTTGTATGTGTGCATTATCCAAATTTGTCATTTACCATTGAGTGTGAGAGCAGCTTTGACACGGCCGCTGTGTATATAAACGAGGAGCGGGACAGAAAGCGGCACCCTAGCGATATATATCCCTCCTCCTGTCTTTCTGCTTGCCCATGACACTGTGAGATGGAGAAGAAAGCCTCAAGTAAAATGAGGTGCAAGCATGTCTACTCCATGAATTCCTGTTTTGCTATGGAACTTTTTAAAAGATTAACGTACATTTTTTGTCAGCTTTCACGATGTATGTCATCAAACTTGCAAAGAGAGTCGTCCCCACCCACCCCTTTCATTTTCTCATCCCCGCTGCCTTTTTCCCCCTTCTTTTTTTTCCTCTACAGTGACCTTCTGGGTTTCATTCCAGGAAGAAGTCAGCTGCATTTGTCAAAAGCACAGAGAGTAGTGGGCAAGGATGAGAATGCCTCTTTGTAAAACTCATTCTAACGGGAGGGTTTCAATGGCTGCCTGACCCCCAAAAGACATGCAGGTCCATTTTGCACCAATTGTGACATATTTTCATGCGATATTTTCACAGAGATAGCTTAGACAAATAGATTTTACACACAAAGATCTGTTGAAGGTTAAAGAAATAACGAAAAATAGGAACATACTTAAAGGGACGTCTGTTATGATGAAAAAGTTGACCTCTTGTATTTTGCCATCATAAAAGCTAAATGTAGTTTGAGGATTATTGTAACATATTCTCTCCTGGTATACACACACACCTTTAAGCTCAGCAGACATAAAGCTACTACATAAATATTAAATGCTTTTTAAGGGTCTTTGGATCATTAGGCCTTTTAAGTTTTTCCGTCATGCTTCGCAACACTGCTGAACTAAAGGGCTTAATTGTGTCTTAACCTCTCGGTAGAGGTAGATGAGGGAGGCCAGAAGTCATCAGCACACTCCTACAGTGTCCTCCCAAGGCCTAAGGCGAACACTAGACCACTGGAGTCCTGTGGCCTGTTACAGAAAATTAATGCCACCAAGCAAAATCACTGTATATTCTTTATTGGTAAAAAAAAAAAATGAATGAAAACAATCTGGTCTTTTGTTCTTATATCAACCAATATGGTCCTGACATTAAGGAATGGCGCTTGGCATTGAGGAAGAGGGCTTTAACATTTCCATGGTTCACACGGATAGAAGAGGAATGCATATTTTAGTTCTGGATGCGCGATTTCATGACATGGCAAGTGTTTAACAGCTTTTTGAGGGTATTACAGTTTTCTTGATTTTTTTGTTGGGGGGGTCACTTGTCTCATGATGAGTAGCATTGTTCTACATCTGGTATAAATTATTTGTTCTCATTTTTAGTTGTATACTCAACTGTATTGAATCTTTTAAGAGAACTTGAGTTTGAATTAGCGGTCTTTTACCTGCTACAGATTGGCTTGTAATGGTTTAGCCTGTTTATCTTTGCTTTAATTTATGTGTTGGTCAGCATTGTTTTGTGTGATTCGGAGAACAAAAACGGTAAACTCAGTTTCTTTTTTCAGACCAAGAATAAATAGAATATTTGTTACCAAATGACAGCCAAGGAAACGATGCTTCATATTTCTGCCTTTGTGTTTAAAGAGCAGCTCTGTGTGTACCAGATAATGTGCTGGTGCCCGCGGTCTGTGGAGGCCCATCAGTCACTGTGTGGAGCTGGTTGCTTGTGATAAGTGGTTCCTTATAGATAATCTAGACAGTGGGTTTCTTTTTATAGGCCCACTGTCCCTCACATAACCTTGTTTTTTACCACCCATGCTCGTTTTCTTTCTCTTCCAGTGATTTCATCTTCTTGTTTAGCCTCTCTGTACATTTTAATCTTTTCCTAGTCTCGTAATTCCCAAAAAGCACTGAATTAATTTCTGTGTAAACAATGGTAATCTGGAACAAATATATTACATTATCAGAAATGCTATCCCTTATAAAAGATGGACACACTTATCGTACATGTGCATACACTTGCATTTGTGGTACTGTAGTTGAGTAATGGGTGCTATCCTGGCTCAGTTTGACCTTTTGTGTGTATTGATTGCAGAACTATACTCATGAAAAGCTTGTGGTGATTTAAACTTGTAGCAAACCTTTTGATGTTGTGAACCAAGAGGGTTAGGCTCTTTTCTTCTTTGACAATGTAGTAAATAAGATTAAGAGTAAGGGATTAAGAGTATTTTGGAGAATAACAGAAGGATCTGGAGAAGCAAAAAACACCAATCAGCTTCTGTATCCGATCCACAATGAATGACGTCCAAAAGCAGCAATGCTGTTCTGAATTTGCTCCTATCATTCTACATTCAGTTAAGTAGGGGTTTTAAATGTTTTCCATTTACCATCTTACTTCATCCATCTCCCAATATAACATTGATATATGGTTTGAATTGTTTGTTTCACTATGTAAGACCTATATCTGATTGTACCTCATGGCAGTCATTTTGATTGATGTACCATAAGTAACTGAATTTAAATACCAGATGAAGAGGGATTTGTTTTTGTGAACTTTTGCTTTATATTTCACTATTAATTCACTTCATTGCGTTGTTGCTAGAAACACTGAAAGAGATACAAGCACATCTGAGTCTTCTCTTACTGGCCTGGCATTTGTTAAAGAGCTTCGTCAGGACTCTCTTCCCCCATCTTTGTTCCCAGGCAGGCAGTCCTCTCCCTCTCCCGTCTCTGGTTTGAGTTTCACGGCGGTCTGATTGCCTGATAGCTTAAACATCTCTGCCTGCCTATCCCATAGTGGGAGTGTGTAATCAAAGACACATGAGGAGCCTGTGTCCAAGTGCTGACCCTCTGATTTTGCTCATCAATTCTGGGGGTTAATGTACAAGATCTATCAGGTCAACAGATTTGTCTCCGCAAGCTCTGTCAGGTCTGTAAATGATTAGAAAAAAAAATGCATTATGCCACTGAACCTTATTAAAACATCTGATAATAAATGTGCACTTAATATGACTGCTAATATATTTTTTCCACTCTCTTGTGTTAATAATGCTAATATGTTTTTTTTTATTATTATGTATAATAGTAGAGCACCATAAACCAAACCTTTGTGACAAGGGCTTAAGGAGTTAACAGGGTAATGATATGATCCAAATTCCAACTCTGTCCGCTGTCGATGTAACGTTTCATCATAGGGCGGGAAGTTGAAATGGACGATACCCAATCCTTTTCCTTTGGACTGATGGAAGATAACACAGGATACATTTCTGAACAAGTGAAATATAAACTCTGCGCAGAGTTTGGGGCTTTGAGCCTTCCCCTTTGTACAGCCGCCACGGAGATGTCGGAGAAATCTATTTCTCATTTTGAGTTATATCTCTATCAGCTGGCACGTTCGCACCATGAATCTTCCCCCATGTTAAACCCAGAAACTGTCTCTTCAATGACGGCTGTGTGTTTTAAATGACCACTCTTATTTTTTGTAATGGGCGTCTGTGTGTCATGGAGGTTACAAGTGAAAGGGCAGAATAGAGCTGTCTGGCGAAAGGCCTCTGATAGAAAGTGCCACTTCAATTTGAGCACAGCTGCAGCTAAGCCTGGGCTGGCTCACTGTCCGGCCCGACACGTCACATTCTCTTCTCCTGCGTCTGGAATGGATGTGAAAACTATTAACTTTAGACAGAGTTTTGGCCTGACCAGTTCTGATCCCCTCCCCTTATTCATTTATTATCTTCAGCTTATTTTGTCAGGAATGCACACTGACAAAGACTGTGTCATACTCTGTTTGCATTTATTTAAGTTTACTGACTCTTTAAAGCCCTTTAAAAAAAACAAGTTGATTTTAGATAAAGTTGTGACTGCAATATTCCTGTAAATATATTATAACGTATGTATATGTGTATATCTGTGTGTATACATATATATCATTTATATATTTTTTATATATTTTATATATATCATTTTTATATTTATATATTATATATACAGTATATATACAGTGTATGTATGTATGTGTGTGTATTTATATATATATATGTATGTATATATATATATATATATATATATATATATAAATTCCATTTGTGCACCATGAAATTACGTCTTACTTTACATTTGCATTACTTTGCCATTGGAGAGGTTATTGGACTACAGACTACACCTCTCCTAATTTGGTGTTGAGGGGATTTAACAGTTTGAGGAACCCTCTGCCCAGAGCTGCTGACAGTCCTCAACCCCCCTGAGTCCCTGCTAAGGATGGAGCTCGCGGTTAGAGAAAAGACTACTGGCTCTGTTTTAAATATTCGTTGTGGTTTCAATTAGAAAGGGGTTAAATTCTCTGAATAACGACCGCAAAACTTTTAGCTTAAGCTGCCCGGGTGAAAAAAAAACGCGCACGAGTGAAACTTTGAACTTCTCTTTTTTTTTCTTTCCTCCAGCCGTTTTGTTTTCAAATTGTAGCACTGAGTTCATGGGAAACTCACTCCGAGGTTACCTGCGCCCCTGCAAAGTGATGGAAAAAAAGGATTACGACTGCAAGAATGTTTTTGCAGTTAGTTGAAATATTGCTAACCTTGTCAAATGTCATTTTGAATGAGAAAGAAAACATATTTTAATCAGGGTTTTAAAGGCAGAGCTTTTTCAAACTGTGACTCTAGGAGAAAGGGGTCAGCTAATTGCAGCGTTTGATGTCATGTTTGGTCTCTCTCTCCATTTTGATGCGACTGCCTGGAAGCATGCTTGCTCGGCTCTCTGTGTCACACACACACACTTTATCACACGCACTCAAATGAAAAACTACTGAAAGGTCCCAGAGTTCTCAATGCTGTAATCTTCATAAAGTCTTTGCTTCTACTTCCTGTCAGTCCTGTCAGCCGTCCTCTCAACTTCAACCTCCAACCTCTCCTTGTATGCATCATTGAAATGCGGGTTGCTTCACACAGACCTGACAATGGTCAAATTTAAGGATCTTATTCATAATTTTGTGAATGAATGTGTATGGGCATGTCAGTGTATCAAGTGTAGGGTCAGTCCGTAGTCCACGATCCATCTCTTCGTTTCCTTTTAACATACGATCCCTACTTGTACCAAAGATATGTGCAAAGCTCTCCCACATCCTACAACAGGTTAATCTTCCGAACACATGGTCCCAAATTTCTTTGGTTCTCATAATTACTGTTTTAACAGCAGCATGGGGGGGGTCGAGAGATATACATTGTAAATTATGTTTGACAAGGTGGGGTTAGTGGTTTTGTCGTGGCTTGTCTTTAGTTATTACTCACACTTCCTCCTGCCATAGATAACGTCTGCTGGTGAACATACTAAGGTGAGCGCTGGCGCAGGGCCCTTATCGCCAGCATTGATTTAGGGCAAGAACCCAGTGACAGAGGTCATTGTGCAGTAAAGCTATCCATCATTCAGGTTTGATTTCTGCTCAGACCTGTCTCCAAGTTGTCTACACGTAGGCGAGTGAAAAGGAGTAGAGGCCACAGGAGGGTTGGCCTGGTGGGAGGAGTGACGTGTACAGTGTATTGAAGCATTCTAGGTAGTACTATGGTAATGCTATGGTAAAAGTATTACGTTTTAAGAATGTGATTGCAGCTTAACTGGTATTTAGGAATCATGTTTAGATGCAATTTAGGGTTAAGGTGACTGTGGAAACTTAATTTGATCCTCTAATAATCGTATGGAATCCACATCTCATCTCACATTCAAACCTTTGACATGCTTGTAAAAAAAAAATTAAAAAAATGTAGCCTTATTTTTTTTTCCCAGCAGTAGCTTTCCACGGTTTATTTTGCAACTCACAATAATCCTCCTCATAAACCTAGACATTTAATGAGTATGTGTTTGAGACACTCACTTTTTCCCCGATTTAGAATTCAAGGTAGTTCTCATCCTGTGGTAAATACATTTACAATCATAAACACAGTTTTCTCCCTCTGCAGGGGTATTTTTTCAGATGTCTGAAGATATGTATTTATTGCTGTTAATGTTGTTCATGGCCTTCGTGGCTAGACTTGAAACTTTTGGCTTAAATGTGTGAACTGTTTGTCCTGGCATCCAATTGGGGAGCTCATACTTTATGCTATGATTCATATTATTGATCTGTCATGAAGATTATTTATTGCGCTTTTTTCACTAACTTCTGCAAAAGTTGGAAGCTGTCAGAGATTCTTCTGGAGTAATTGCATGTAAATGGCTGTAAACTGGCTGTGCTGAATCCTGAGGGTAAAGGTATTCCTGTAGAATCTGAAGGTCTCTTTAGTTATGCTGAAATAGCTAGCAATGGTGGTGATACTGCTCACTTCAACCTACCAGAGGCTAAGCTAAGTAGCTAATTACACTTCAGTCTGTAATCAAACCCATGTCAGGTTGTCTGAGAACCTGGATTTATGTGTTGGATTTCAGTTAAATACAGGGGCAGCTTAAACATTTTATGGTTCTCTCGTCAAATTAAAGATTTTTTTTCCCTCAACCTCCTCTAAAATGTGTCATATCCCATTATACAAATTTGGATATGGTAAATTAGCGAGGAGAGTGCTTACGCTATGAATATGTTGACTTTTTTGTGCTGTGCGCAGAGGGTTAGCTTGCTGGGGGTTGGGGGTGTCTTTAACTCTAAAAAGTTGTCTTGAATTTTCTCCACTCGCAAGATGATGTGTTTTTGCAATTCAAATATTTGCTCATTCTCTTCTCCATTGCAAAGCTTCCTTTGAAGCGGAAGAGTTCTATCAGGACCAATGACAGCGTGAGTGTGCAGCGTGACAGCGCAAGAGGCAGTGCTGGACTATTTCTAACTGCATATTTAAATAGCAAGGAAATCCAAAATCAAAAATGTATGCAAATGATGGCATGTTTTGCATGCTGATATTTTTATGATTTTGGGCTTGCATATTCAGGTGGTGTTCAGTACGTGCCTAACTTTAGCAACATTAATCAGAATTACTTCATGTCTTCACCACATCCTTGATCTCCCTCTAAACAAACATTTCTGGGGGTGGAAGGCCTGCAGATTTACTTTTAAGCTTTGCTTAATGTTTTTATGGACTGTTAGAAGTGGAAAGACACATTTAAGGCTTTAAGCTTCATAGGAAAATGTGTAACCTAGAAACTCTCAATACTTGCTTTTTAAGCAGATTTTTCTGTATTTCACATTATGGAAGACCTAACTCCCTGATCTCATTGACTTTCATCACGGCTGTATATATGGCGTCTTTGTGTTATGTGGGCAACCTTCTTTTCACTTAAATGAAGATTTTAGATACATTCATTATACTGAGCATATACACTGCAACGCTGAGTGCGGATGCTTTGGGAAACGTACATGCGGCTGTTGATGCATTGAGGAATATATCAAGACAGCCCTCAAAATAGGTCTGAGGCCTGTCTGCACTCCTCAAGGTATGGAAAATACAGTATAAAATAATTAATTGAATTGTCATTTGTATGAGCAGCCCTTGCTCTCTGCACCCTATAATTCCAACCTCTTTCGCCCCATTCCCCCCACCACATTTTTTCCCTTCTTTTTTTTTCTAAACAGCAATTAATCTCATTTTTAGTCCAATTTCCAGCCCTCTGCTGGAGTCAGAGCGAGTCCCCTGTTTTGTTCCTATTTGGCTTGGTTCCTCTGCATAGTCATTAAGGGCCCAATTAATGTCACCCTTTAGCTGAAGAGTGCTCATTTTTATTGGGGAGCTGACAGTCACCGCCATGAGTGCCGCAGTGTAATATGCATTAATTGCCCCGTAACACTGGTAATTACCAGTTCTTCAAGCCTCTCAGTAAACTGTCATGCCCAGACACGACTGCTTTGAAATAGATTACTCATTAGGGGGACCTGCCCTGTTTTCCAATGGGGGCTCGCTGGGTTGGCATAAAGATGAAAAAAATCTGGTGCTTGAACAAATAGTTGCCAAGAGCAATTTCCTATTACAACTTCCCGGTGACGGCTTTTCTCTTTCTTTCTTTCTTTTTTTCTCCTCAGATGGCATTCCAGCCGTCACTTGAGGTAAAGATCAGAAGTAGACTTAGATGTCCATCACAGATTTTGCTGATAGCAGTTGGTTTGTCTTCTCGTCCTAGTTTGAATGAAAGTGAGCCTTGGGATTTCACCATTCGACATATTGCCTTGGTTTTAACTAATGATGCGGTTTTAACTTTGTCTGTGTTGATTGTATTTTGTTAATTTTTTCCTTGCCTTTGTACAACATTGCCCTGAATGCCCAGCGACTAGTGTATAAGCACTGCACTGAAAGTGTCAGCGTTGTTGCTTAATGTGGGCATTTCAAGGCCTCTGTGCATAAGATCAAGGCAGTGTTGATGTGAATTTCTTGTTCAAATATTGATGCTAATTTTGCTCAAGTCTTGTGTTTGCAAACTGCGGAATCTGTGTTTTAAACATTAGCTTGTGCTTCACGGTTCCTGAAACGTGTCCTGCGTACCTCAAGAAAAAGAAATTGATAGTGAATGCAAATAGATGAATTTAAAGAAACAGTTAGAGGACAAAAGCAGGGGATGTAATGTGGGTGTCACCGTTGCTCTGCGATAAGATATTATAAAGGAGAGACCAAATCAAACAATGTTAGCTATCGCACATCCTCTGCACAGAAAGGTGTTGGCCTGTTTAGTCACGCTAGAAACAATATTTAGATTTCACCACAGCTTTGTAAACGCTCTAAGTGTGTGCTGGGCCGATTCCTCTCTAGCCCTTGTTCTTTCTTTCTTTTTTTCAAAAGCACTTTTGTGTCATTACCCATTTACCATAGCAAGGGGAAGAACAGAATGTGAAGACCAGGGAAAAGCCTCTTTCACACACACACAGATAGAATACACACGTTTACAAGCACACACGGAGCTTCTCAGAGGTGCTGCTTTTGTTTTATCTCCCTTATAGCACCTGCTTCAGGCAATCTGCTCCCACTCTTCTCAAATGAATTTTGTCACGGCCTTTCAGATTCTCAGCCAGCGATGTGCTAATGAAAGGAGATAGTACAATTTGAACTGACCAGGTAGCAGCCAGCAGTGCACAGCTGAGAGCATGGCATGGGGACACACCCCTCCTTGAAACAAAAGACAAGTCAACGGTCCGCTGATATACCCATTATCCTTCTCATTAATACCCTGCAGACCCCGGTGTGTGACTGTGTGCGTCTGTGTGTGCTTGTGCGTGCGTTTATCTGTTTGTGTTGGTCGAGCACTTATCGAATTGTTTATGACAAGCCTAATTGGGCTAATTGAAGACATTAAGATTACCTGTCAGCTGTGTGTATCCAGACTCCCTATCTGTCTGACAACTCCTGACAAGTGAGGGACCCCGTAGCATCCGTCATGATGGAGCATTCCCAGGCCGTAATAGGGACAATAGGGGCCACTCTAATTTGATGTGGACAGCCTTAGCTGTGCGTATCAACCTCCGCCTGTGTGTGCGTGTATGCGTCTGTGTGTGTGTGTTTGTGCATGTGTGTGTGTGTGTGTTAGTGTGCGCGCATGTGTTAAGTATAAGTGAGAGCTGGGAGCTCTGCATGGCCAGGCTAATGGAGTCCCCTTTGGCAATGTGACAAAGCGATGAGGCAGTCTGAGGGGAAAAGTGAAAGGGGTCTTCAAGTGTTTAAGGACATGAGAGAAAAGGTGCTCGGGGTGACGGCCTTCACAGATTGAGTGACAAGAGAGGAGCGCTGACATCTGCGTGTCTTTGTCTGTGTCTGTGTGGTTGTGGACGATCATCCATTCTGCTTTATCAGAGACGCCCAAACTTTTTTGATATGGGGAAAGACCAAAATGTAACTGATTGGGCCCACTTTGGTTTACCTTTGGTTGCATATGTGTGCATTCTGTCATTCACCACAGTGAATAGAACATCATCAATAAGAAATGTCATGCTCATACTGCTTCCATATTTAGTGTACATTTGTTCAAAGTTTGACCATTTCAGTACAGATGTAGTCTAGTTTTTGATTTTTTTTTTTGTCTTTTTCTAATTTTTATTAAGATGCAGGTATTTATAGATCAGGCTTCCCAGATCTTAAGCAGAGCACAGTCCTATCTTCTTAGGCTTAAGGAATGTGCCTCTGCATATCTGTATAAACTCACCCTCCCTTCTTTTCCTCCCCACACTCCTCTCCCGTGTGGGCATTGTGTGGGGCTTTGCAGTGTCATCGCTATGACAGATCAACGCTGTCAGCCCAGGAGATCCCTCTGTTTGTTTGCTCTCCTCCAAAAGGGGTTAAACTGTCAAGTTGACAACTCACAAGACCCTTAGACTCTACACTACTGGCTCTCCCCATCTCTTTCTCTCGCTCTCTTCATGGCTCCCTCCCCCCTGTCCACCTTCATCCCCAAACGAGTGAAAATCAATACCAGATTGCCTGAGGACCACTGTTTGGTGTGGGCCTGACCCCTAGATGTCCCCCACTCTGCTTCTTTCATTACATGTAGCCCAGTATTTAACTTCCATCCTGATCCCTCGCCTAATTAGTTTCGATAAGCGGTGTGTGTCTCTCTCTCTCTCCCTCTCTTTCTCTCTCTCTCCTTCTCTCTTACTTGTGCACTGACGCACAAGCACTGCAAACACACATGGACATTGTTGATTTCTTGCCCTTTGAAGGGACACTCTGGGCTGGGACTAATAAAAAGATAAATCCCAACATGCACACAGAAGCCTTCAGCGATTCTTGAACTAGGATTATTGTTTTGTTTGCATAGCAAATTTTTTAAAACTACAATTAAATTAGATTTGCACCCCAGATCATCAGTGAAAACACTGGGGATCTCTTGTGTTGTCCAAAGCTAATGGAGCTCTGTGGTGGGCCTTTTAGCAAGCCTATACCTTCGCTTCTGTGTTATTTTACCAGTCCTCCTCGTTAGGTTGTGTCTCTGTTTAGCTGTCCAGTCACAGACAAAGTTGCCTTTGATATAATGTAGAAGATTCTACTTCGCTCTTTTTAAATTTCCTATTACTAACCCTGGTAAATAATTGATCAGCACAAACACACATAACCGTTCAAATTTGTCTGCTGGAGGTCTATGTCTGAGTGTGTTTTTGTGTACCACCCACATGTCCAGGTGCCGCTGCGCCGGCTGGCCTGTCGACCACTGACAAGCCCCAACGACTTGTCGGCCCCCCTGCTCTGTTCCCCCCCAAGGGCTAAAATTACTCTCAGGAATGTAAACAGACTGCCGAGTAAGCACACAGCTTTCTGTGGCCTTTCGTCTGTGTCCGTCTCCAAACTCACCCCCCAAGCTGGGACAGTTCCATTTTGGACTCAGAGGCCAAGGTTGATGGCGTGGATACCTTAACCTGGCTTATGGGTGTTTTGTCACAACAGTTCTCTGTAACAGTAACTGGACTAATACAGTGTTTCTGTGTCTAATGATGGTCATCATATTGGCGGACTGCAAAAGTTCTATGCAACAGCTGAAAAAGAAATATCTTTTTTTTTTCTTTCTCCTCATATCTTCTTACCCCCTTTCACTGTAGCAGACAGATGGGCATTCACACCAATTCATTAGGTGCGTGGGGTAGCTGTAAGCTGTGGAGTCTGGGTGAAGAAGTTCACTGGGCCGGGCGCTGACATGTTGATTTAGTGGTGGTAACACGACTGCACTTCCAAAGGTGCTGACTTGGATAAAAGCCAGGCCTCTCTCTCTCTCCCAGGGAGACATTAGAGGCCACACTCTAATTTTGGGGCAGGGTTCTACTCATGGATGCAGATGCCAGGAGGCCCTACACAACAAACATTCACACCTGCCTTTCCATGCCAAACTTTTGATTCAGCCCTCACTGAAGTGGCAGTAAAATTTAAGATACAAGACTCTGAACTTGTCGGAGAGATTAAGCCACTGGATAGTGTGGCTTTTCTGCCTCCATTAATGTTACGTGTTCCCAAAATAATGTACGTTTAGAAATAGAGCACTGAGCTTTATTGTTCTGTTTAGTATGTAAAGTGACTGGTGGCATCATGTGCAACTTGCTTGTGTGAGAGTGCTTGCACGTGCTGTTGCATTGCATGCATGCGGAGGTTTCTGTGTTTGTTTCAATAGCATAAGAACATGTGGAAGACAAAACACCCAGGAATCAGACACACATCCTATGACCTCACATATAAACATGATATCATCCATACATATACACACACATTACACTCTTGCTCTGCTGGACACACCAGGTTTGCAGGCGCCTGGTCAGGCTGACGCTGCCCTCGCAAGGGCAGATAGGGTTACAGTACAAACTGTTGTTGATTAGGGCCGTGCCTGTAGTGGGGGGATCATCCTAAATTGAAAACACATTAGCCGCCAGGGTTAAGGGCAGGGCTAGGACCAGGGCCATGCGGGGCGAGGAGCAACGGCAGACACAAAATGGCTGTCCCTCTGCCTGCCTTTGACTGTGTTTCCCCAGAGACAGGTGGCAATTATCGGCCAGGGCTGCTGGGAGTTCACAATAACAGGTTAAAGGAGCATGTATCCCCCTGACGCTGTGGTCCTCTCTGTCTGCACAGGCTCCCAGCCCCCAGCCTGCTCGCTTGCCACCACAGGGAGCTTCCTGTCTCCAAGCAGAACTTACAGACATAGGGACTCATCAAAGGCCTGAGGGACTCACTGGACAGATCTCCAAATTAGCACTGTGGCCAGTGTTTGGCTTTGGAGACTAATAAGCCTCATCTGAAAACAGTTAAAGCCTTAGAGACTTCTTATTTTTGCTTCCCACATGAGATATAATGAAGGTCATCTCAATCCTGTGCACTGCGTACATTTAAAATGTATTTACACACATCCAGACTCACAGACACCGTTCGCAGCCATTGCTATAATAGAATTTAATAATATCAGCATCAAGTGTTAATGAATACCCACTCAGTGTGTCATAACTGAAGAGATCAAGCCATTTTCTTGATGTAGAGGGTCATTACAGAGGATGGTGAGTCGATATCTGAGAAGAGATCAGGTGAGCTCTGACCGTCTGAATGTTAACCCCTACACAGCCAGAGAATAACACAGACAGGGCATTCTTATTATTACATTCATAATACGAAGGCTGAATCACAAAATGATGCTGCTTGTAAAACAGGAATGATGCATGGAATCTTTTTGTGTGGAGTATAAGTTGTTCCATAACTCCAACCTAACTTTAATATGGACTGTGCTGGTGTAATCACAGAGCTGTCGTCAGTAGGTTGTTTTGTCGCATGCGCTGTCCTCAGTACTGTTTGGACCAACTTCTGAACACTAAACAGACAAAGCCAAAGCCAGACCACACCTTGTTTGGTTTCGCTCCACATCCAAATCAGACCAGAGTGTGTCAGAGCGCGTTGGACCGTGACGCTGTAGATCTGAGAAGGGACCAGCACACATTACACACACAATGCACACTTGTCCCACAGATATGTGTTGCTAATGTGGTAGGCGACATGCTCAGTTAAGGGACTTAACGAGTTCCAAACACTGATTGAGAACCCCTCCCGTCGACTGGGGGAAGTTTGCGAAGCATGGTATTGTACAAACGGATCCTAACCAGGACCAAATGGCGTTGTGAGGCAGTGCTTTCTGTGTCTGGCTATTGTGCTTTTAAAACGAAAATAAGGTTTATGCTTATTAGGTCATGTGCTCATTCACATAATCATGTGTTAGACAAGTTATCAATCAGTTGATTGATAAAGAGTCTGTCAGATTATGTGTGTGTGTAAGGTGATAAGATTTGGGTTAATGTGAGAGGGTGGCTGAGGTGATAGGAGGTTGTGAGGGAGATTAAGGTGGGAGAAAGTGATCATTCGTCAGTGGGAGATAAAGACTGCTGCTTCCCGCAGTCAGGGAGCTTTAGGGTCTCAGGAGTTAAAGGCTATTAATAGAATAATAATAAGAATGAATAATTTATACAATGATTTATCATTTAGAAGAAAAGTCAAGTAACTACTGCACAAACCTTAATTGGTGTTATTAAAATGCTTATTGTGACCAACTTGCAAGCAGTGGATGACATTTTTTTTTTTTTCCAAGTTTGTGATGTGCACCACAAGTTGACAGTTGTTTACGTTAGCCATATTTTGTGTGTCGTTCTTTAGTGAACATAAAACAGTTATCCTAACGCAGAAGGTTTTCACATCTTGAAGACCTCTTTCATGAGAGCAAAATGTAGAGTCAGGCAACATGCTGTCATAACACTAGATATGTTACTATATTCATAAATCACACAAGGCATAATACCCAACAAAGTGTCCATTGTCTTGTAATTAATGGATGATGTGAAGAACGGTTTCCTCCGCAGAGTCCATTAATTCTTGATTATGGATACCTAGAAAGGTATTATCCAAAGTTGGCCATAGTCACATAGCAAAAGAACAAAAATTAAGACCATTATTTTATATTTTTGTGCATTGTGCTACTAAAATCAAAAGTGTTCCACAAGCTACAACTCCTGCAACTCTGGAAGTCCTGGTAATGAATCCCGATTTATGAATGGCCATGTGTAACGTTACTGTCCTTCCTTCCTGCAGCTTGTGCATTTCTATCCTGTGTTCAGGGGATGAGACACTGAAGGACTAGTGTTACAATCACTGCTGGAAATAAGTTCGCTTGGTAAGGTGGTGCAACAGATTGTAAACAGAGGCTCTGACTGTGTCCCTGTTGCTATGGTTACTCATTCAATTAGCCAGCGTATTAATTTAGAGCAGTTTCACTGGAACTACTTAGCAGGATAATGGACACCCAACAGCCAATCAGACTTTAGTCATCAAATCCACACTTCTTATAACTTTATTTCCCAAATGTGTATGTATTTAAGTGTCCTCTTGAAGCACCAACAGTCAACTCCCAAGTATTATTGCATTACAAATTCAAAGATATACAGAAAATATATTATTATATTTGATATATCTTGGATTTACGCATTGCTCTTTTAGACTTTTTTGTGCCTTAGGAATTCTACTCTCGCTGATGTTAAATTTGGCACAGCTTCCACCTCCTCAGACGAATGTTATACATGGTGTTTCTTCCGATAAAGATGTTGAGCGCTGGCTAATTTTCGTGGTGGGTCAGAGAGCTGAGGGCACGTCCCGCCGCAGAGGTTACAGTGGTTGCTATGGTTACCAGATAAAGTACTGGAGACCTCTGGTCTCAGTTCTGGTTTTGGTATCTCGCATCAGTGAGCGTAAATTAGCTCCTAGCGCAACATACAGCTCACAACACACTGACTTGACCTGACCTACCACACACTTCATACTCACACATTACACCTCCACACCTCTATGTTAAATGTTAAACACTACACTACACTACACAAACATACACACAAAGCACTCTCACTCCCTCCCAACAGTGACAAAGACAAACCACATCCGCATCATGTTCCATTTCCATACCTCATCGACAGAAAACATAAAAATGTCAGGTAGAGTTACACCTGGCGGAAGATGTTTTATTGTTTATTACCCTCTAGTTCACCTTAATTATAATGCTTGTGTAGGTTTGGGTGACTCATTTAACATACAACTGGGTGCTTCAACCACCTCGTATTTGTGTTTTACATTCCTGAGCAGAATTGAACTTTTGCCCACAGAGACTAAAGGGTAGGTGGAGAGAGAAAAGAGGGTGTTCTATTTTTAACTCTAGTCATGTTAATAACTTCTCTTTGGGTGCTGTGCTTCAGCTGCTGTTGTGTATGGACATATAGTTAGTTAGTTATAGTTACAGGGGATTGTTTACCTCGCTGCTTGAGGATGCCCCTCCAGGCAGTCAGCCTTTAAATATCCTATTTGTGTGCACAGAAGCTTGTGTTATCAGGGTGTCTTCATCATCAGGCTGACTGACTTGCTACAAACAGCTACGGTGAGGCCATTAAAATACACGAGCTTGGTGTACAGTGATCAGCTGCAGGGCCATATCACCTGACGTGCAGGCTCTGGGTCACTGCCCCCACTAAAACTCCACATATACAAACATATCACACAACCATTATCTGGCACTGTAAATAAACTCCCATAGGCAGCTGTCTATAGCATGGACAGACCATGAAAAAATAGGCCATTTGTCACTAATATATGCTTTTTAACAGACACACGTTTGCAATATACATAGTTCTGTCTCACAGAGACTTCTATTCTTCTCTACCTCTCACCATAATAACTCTCAAAGCTTTCTGTCTAAAAAGGAGTTGAGCAGGTTCCATACCTGAATCTCAGGGAGCAGAGAAAAGACTGACTAAAGCTAATGTTTGGCAGGGCTTTAGTGGGACTACCTTGTGACCTGATGTATGGATGCTGAAAACAAAGAGGTCTTTGTGGAGAGACCTCAGAGACATAGAGTTCACCCTCAGGTAGAGGCTTAGGCTGTCTAAATCATTGCTGGGGCGGTTGTTTAAAATGGGTCTGTGTGGTATGTAAAATGAAGTGACAGTGTTTTAAAGTCGAGCGTAAATTCATCTCGATTTTATTGATAATTCATCATGTCGTGTAATGTGTTTTGGCAGAAGTGCTCGGCCCCCAGTTTTTGTGAAGCTTTTTCTCACCAAATGTGGCAGATCAAATTAGCCTTGATCTCTGTATTTAGTAGAAATTTTAAATGCCAGGTTTCTTTTTTTGTGCTGTCTGACCTTCAGCAACCTCAGACTTCTGAGAAAATGAGAAGAGCGTAAATAAAATCAAGATCGCAAGTTTGCACATTTTTTTTGAAGGGTACAGTTTGTATTTTATTGTGTTTTTCTTAGGTTCTGCAGTTCATATTTTAGCTAGTGCACCATGTGTGTACAGGTTGAGCATTTTAGATGCAGACTTTTTTTCTCAGTGCTCAGCTCTGTGTGAGCGTTGGCTGCATGACTCGCTGTGTGTGTGTGTGCATGCAGACACTAATAACACTCCCTCTTCCCCGTTTGAGAGTTTTTGTTCTTGAGTGCCTTGCCCTCATTAAGCTGCCATAGTAAGCTGCTTGGCACCTGCTTTAAATGCGACCACCACCCGCTCATTAACACAAACGAAAGCATGCCTGGCAGCTGCAATCCATGCCCAGGCTCGTCAAGTGGCCCCCTTGCTGAAAATTAGCTACATTTCACAAACAATTTCACCAACTCGTTACATTGTTAGGTGTTTATTGGAAGATGGCTGACTCTGACTTGGAGGTGCTGTGTTTAATAAGCACACGCCAGGTTAAGATGAGCCAGCCCAGGTAATAAACTATAATTTCCCTACAAATTCAAACTGAACTTCCACTCACTTCCTTAGGCATTATAACACAGCAACTTCAGAGGGACTATATAGCAGTATACAGGGCACCATATATGTGTTTATTTATAATTGCTCTTTATAGCAGCTGGATGCTGCTTGGAACTTTTTCTAAAGAATCTCATACAGCAGCCATCAGACCCAGTCTTTGCCCCCTTCCCCCTCTGTGTTATTGTTTATATTCTCAGTCTCCGATTTTTACCTCAAGGTCCCTCTCGTATTGACTTGTATTAATTCTGAGTAGGATTCAAAGTCCATTTATTTTCTTTACGTTATGGAAAGGCCTTGGTGACATGGCTCCCCTGTGTTTATAATTTTGCTTGTTTCAATTTGTGCTCGGCTTCCCCTGACAGACCAGGGACATGATGTATTGTACACCGCTGCCTTATCTGTTGATGTACAGTTTTAACCTTTTCAGAAGGTTGCCTCACTTCACTTCGTGCAGGCCAGTCTCCCTTTTCTCCCTTTTTCAGCTTCACTTCCCTATCGAGAGCACAGGAAATGCATGCAGCACGGCGGCAGAATAAAAAGAAGAGCATAACCCCTTTTCCAAAGTCATCTAATGTAAATGTTTAGGTTTTGTTTCCATAACATTTCCATATTAAGAGTTGGCGACCATGTGCAGCAGTGGACCATGGAAACGATGAGAGTTTGGGGGCTTGAGCTTTGTGCAGCGCTGAGAGGCTGAGCTATGTGTGTGACATTGTGGTGAACTTTCAGTGTGCATCTGTGGGCTTTCTCCGGGGCTGTTAGCTTTGGCCTGTTTGCTCATAGATACAGCACCGTAAATCACACACTGTAAAATGTAGAATGCGGGGATGGGGTGCAGAAGCATGTACTGCTGCAAGGGCCTCTCGGAAGGAGGGGTGTGCGTGTATATAGTCACATATTATTTCTTGCATTTGTCTGTCTCCACACAGATACCGTATGCAGAACATGCACTGCCTCAAGGCCCAGTCAACACAGGGCATTACATGCATATAGCTGGGAATGTCACCACAAGTCGAATTGTAATTTATGTGGTTGAAATGCCTTGTCGAAGTAGTAAGGACAACCATCTCGGTATTTCAAATATGCTAATAAATTATTGCCATGCAAAAGAATAAAGGTTCCTGTAATTGTTATTAAAATAACACCATTGGGTGTTTGAGTCCATATTTTAATATGGAATGATTGATCACACGTTCAAGGTTTTATGCGCGTTACCTTGGAACTGAACTTCTGTTGCTCTCCATGGCCCTTTGGCTAGCTTCCTGTCTCGGCCTCCAGAGGCCCCACAACATTGTTAACTGTCTGAGGATAGAGTGTCTGGGACTGAAGCACTGTCAGCCCCCTGAATCTGGTCTTGCATGTGGGGGCTGAGGTGCTCTCCGTTCAGAGTTCAACTGTGACATGTCTTTATGCATGGCAGCTAATGTTCAAAGAATAGGTATGATCTATATGAGGCAGAGAGGGGCCACCAGTGGCTCTTTGGGGCATAATAAATAGCCTGAAAGATGATTTATTGCCTTTGTGAGGAGAAGTAGTGAAACAACGCTACACATTCCTGGTGAAGAACTCCTCCATTTTAATTGTTTCTGCACCTTTGAGCAGACCTTCAGGTGTACAGTAGCTACAGGGTCTGTAAGACACAACAATAACGAAATGATGAGAGGGAGAGAACAAAAGATAGGAGGAGAAAAAAAAACACCTTATGTTTAATAGTCTGAACTTGACTTCTCAGACTTGCTTGGCAAGTCATTATTTATAGCTTTTAGTAACAGCAGCGCTTGCCAACTAAGGCAAAGTTGCTTTGGCTTCCAAAGTGAATGTGAATGAAACAGCTGGACACTGTTGGATTGGCTAACGGTAACCACCAGATGCATCGTGTTTAAGTCTCAGACTTTGTGTTGAACTCTGTGTGCTCTGTGTGCCGAAGGCTTCTGATGACAGGATGCGGAGGCCTTGGTGTAGAGCTTTGTTATTTCACAGATTATTGTTATTTCACTGCCATTGTAATGTGATCAAGTGCATATCACCTTGTCAGTTAGATCTTAATCTTCCTGGCAGCTTTTTTTGTTTGATTCAGCACAAGTTTCCTGGATGGTGATCAAAGGAAAATGCCTAAGCGACCTTATCTCTCATAGATCAGTCTCCGCTAGTGTCCCATCTTTCTATCTCTTTACTTTCTTATTCCTGCTTTATTGTTATGCCTTCCAAATCCAAAGTCAACAGCCGTGAGCATTTTGCGGATATTAATTTAAAGCAAACCATGTAACTCATTCATAGCTACTTCAGAACTCTCTCAGATGACAGCAATGATGTAAAAACACCTTTGTTTCTTTTGTTGTGCACTGCAGGTTCGGTCCGGGCCTCGTGATCTACTGGTATGGGTTCATAGGAGAACTGGACTGCCAGAGAGACAGAGGTATCCTGCTCAAAGACTGCTTCCCTACAGACATTGTCACCCTGTGTCATGCTGCACAGCAGGACCAACTGACACAAGAGCCAGAATAAAGACAGAGTGAGAAAAGACGAGTGGGACAAAAAAAAAGGAAGGATGAATAGAAGGAAAGAGAGAGGAAGACGAGGAGGCGGGAGGGGCAGGAACAGGGGTGGATACCTAGATCCGGAAGCAATTTGGCTTTCCTGCAAAATCTTGCCCTGAACTTCACCTGACCCTCTGTCTCTGTCTGTCTCTTACTTTCTTCACCCCTGACTCTTTTTCACTGCCTCAAACCTACCACATGTAAATACACACCAGCATTCTGTATTTCTGACAGTACAGGGTCAGATTCATACCTGTGTGCGAAAACACCGTCTTGGAGGCTTTCCTGGTTGTGGTCAGGTCCTAGCCCCTGGATGGCCTCTCGCATCGGACAGCCAGGGTGAGAGCCAGGGCCAAAGCAGAACATATGGCTCTGCCTTATCACACCCTAAGCCCTGGCCTTTGTCACTCCTTCCTCCTCTGCTCCATAGGCAGATAAGAGAGGTGCGGTCCGGGGGCTGGGTGGACGCCTGACTCTCACCTGCGTCACTCAGTGCCCTCTCAGTCACTTTCCAGGGGGTAAACAGGATGATTTCTGATTAAAGCTGGACCCTCTGTGACCCTTTCCACTTCACATTATAAAATTTATTGAGGGTTTTTTTTTATTTTTGGGCCATGTTGGGTTGAAGCAAGGTTCACACTGCAACCACTTTTTAAATTATTGATTAATGTGCTATTTTTTTTTTCAGTTAATTGGTTGTTTGGTGTACAAAGCATCTGAAAATCTCAGATGTTGGACATGACATTTTCCCAACCACACCTCAAAACCAGACATGCTCGATTAACAGTGAGACGAACAAGTAAATCCTCACAAATGAGAAGTTTGTTTGGCCTTATCTGCTTCACAAATCAATGTGATTAATTGATCATCAAAAATTGTTGGCAATTCATTTTCTGTCTCCCAGCCTCTCTATCTACTGATTAAGCAATTAATCCTTTCAGCACTGATCATAGTTCACAAGGTTATTTATTAGCTTCAAGTCCGTGCTTAATATGTAGCCTGTAAGCTGTGTTAGCTAACATTTGCAAACATCAACTAGCACGCCGAGTGGCTTTAAGTTATATGGTTTATGGCAACTGTTCAGAGAGCTGAGGTCCCAGTCAAATAAAGGCTAATTAATTAGGTCTATATGTCACCTCCATAAGAGCACCGCAGGACTGTAAAAAAAAAAACAAATTGAGTTCACGTCACATTCTGTCCCACATTTAAAAGAACATTTTAATTCTACAATGCAATTTTATATATATGTGTGTATACTGTTAATAAATACGTTTTGATAAATTGTTTTAAATAAGCCCTTGTCGTGAATATTAACATCTACGTTATATGTTTATTATAAACTGCTTTAACTTAAGCTATGCGAGTACCTACAGGTACATAGAAACACTTGATTTCCATGTAAAGGTGTGTGACTATACAGCAGTTGTCTGTTGCACAGCTTTACAACCTCAGTACCTTTTATGAGCCGATACCAATGGAAGAAACACAGCCCAGCTAGGGGAACCAGAAGTGAGCATAAAGTTGAGTGATGCTTTTAGAGGAAGAAATGCGCTGCCGATAGGGGGTCCCTGTCCTGTCCTCTTCTTTATGGTGTACAAAACGATAAGAGGAAAGAAAGTGAAAGGGCGAAGAACCTGCCACCACCTCTGGGAGTGCATCTTATAACAAGAGGGGAATCGTTTTACATACGTAATTTGACCTCTATCTGTTGCAGTAACTGATTAAAGAAAAGAATTAGTTTGTCACAGGTTTGCTTTTCAGTACACAGGTTTCGTAGCTGACCATCATTACTTACCTACTGTCCTTCAGAAATATGAGTCGAAGAAGACCTCAGGTGAAAGTGATACATAGATGAAATGATGTTCTTCTTGTTCTCACTGCGGCGTAATCACTCCCAAACCTGACCCCCTCCAGTTGTGTTACTGAAACAAGCTCCCTCATATAGATTAAAAATAAGCCTTTCTATGTTTGTTCTGCACAGTTATGCCCTGCTCACACAGTTAGAGAGATATGGTATGTGGGGGTTAAATACCACTAAAGTGTTGCTTGATTTGTTACCCTTAAACCTCTAACCCTCAGCCGGCTCCCATCTAGGCCTTGATCCCTCCACAAGGAGGCCAGTGGGTCACCGCGAGGTCGCCAGGCGGCCATGGCTTCCTCTGTCAACCCCCCCCCCCACACCACTCCATGTGGTACAAAACAACTGTCCCCATGTGTCCAGTTAAACTCGGCCCTATTGCCTGGCCATGGAATGCTTAGACATCAGTTTATGGCTCCTGTTGGACACAAAAACAGAGCTATTTTACTCATGGAGGGAAAATGCTCTGTTGAGTAAGAACAGAAAAAAATGGAAAACAGCAGATTCAGTTCCTCTCAATTTCAAGCCTTCCTGCCATTGTTTTCCAAGATGGCTGTCGCACAAAAGAGGAGCCAGGGTCAACTTCTATAAATTAGGTTCTGCACACAATGCAAACTAAATACAGCTTTTTTTAAATCTACTTCAAAGGCAAGGGCCGACACCGGCGTCAGCTGACAATATTTCCATGATGTGTGAGTGCAAATATAGAAAAAAGCCTTCCATCTGATGATTTTTAAGAGCCAGACGTTTTTATTTGGTGTTTTCCTTGCCCTTGTCTCCCACCTCTTTTTAGATTCATTGTTCTTGTCACAACAATGGGGCACTCCAGTGCTCTCCAAATAAGGCCAGTTTGTAGAGGTCGTTTCCTGGGGCCAGGAACACCAGTGTTCTGGAGAAACTTGATCCTCAAGAGGCATCCAGCAAAAACAAGGCTCAGCATACAGCATTTTTTTAATTAAAGAAAAAAATTTTTAGTCATAGTAATATATGAGGATTACTGCTAATGAATTTTGTGGAGAAGGAGAGAAAAATTATTAATCGTGTTTTTTCTGTTACAATATTGCCAAGACGCTATGTGCAAAATAATTTAGCTACACATTATATTCTGTATTGTAATTGGTTACAAATCTTAAATCTGTTTCTCCCATGTGTCAGATTAGTTTGATGCAGTTCACAGCATCCACTCTGTCTGGCCTGCGCCTGCAGGCTATTGGAAGTCCACTATCCACTCAGATGTACATCTTGGCCCAATCTCTTCCAGATCCTGCTGTTTTATGCCTCTTCAGCCAAGCTGCTAGATAGACCACTGAGACGCAGAGAAGGACAGAACCAGAGAAAGACTGAAGGGTAGGTTCTATCCCTCCAGCAGACCACCAAACGGACTTCCTCCACGCTCCTGTGTTATTTATGTGGAGAGAGCTCTGGCCTGTTTCTGCCCCAGGCAGCATAGTGCTTTTAGTAGGGATCCTCTCTGCCTCCCTCAGCCAGCCAGACATCACAGGGTGGAAATAAATAAAAGTTCTCCTGGAAGAGTCAGAGCAGCCAGTTTGAAATTAAAAAAGGATTTTTTATAGAGGGCTTGAATAACAGCACTGGGAAAACAGCAGCCTCTCTGCCCTGAGCTGAAGCAGATACGAAAAGATTTCATCTTTATTTTTAGGAAGCTCTGCCTGCTAATCAGAGGCTGTTATTTAAAAACAACAATGGAGCATGAGAAAAATGGTCTGGGGGATTTTAAATGGCTAAGCAGTGGATGTTTGATTGACAGGATGGAGGGCAGACAGTATGTTTGAGGGAAACTGAACAACTATGACACATTAATCCACTCAGAGGGGTGGGGGCAGATGTGGGGGTTAGTTTAGTGATGTATGACTCACTGGTAGTGCAGGACAAGCAGAGACACGGCCGACAGCTTCAAAAAACAAAAAATTCAGAGCTCTGAACACCCTGCAAAAATCAATCCTGACACCGATGTGACATGGGATAACATGCACCCAAGGCCTGGACATTGAAATATTCCATTTTTGACAGCCCTAAATGAGCAACTCAAGTCACTTTCTTTTAAAAGGAATAGCTTGGCATTGGAAACCTAAATGTCTTAGATGGTATACTACGTTAAAGAGAAAGGTGTTGACTGGGCTTCTTGCTAATTGAGGTATTCCATTTAGAGCCAAGCTCCCATTTGTAAAAATGGTGTCGCTCGCTGTGTAACCCACACCTTCGAATAAATCCAGGAAACATATTTGGGGTTCCTTCCAGTGAGACCTGATACACCATGTGTCTGTGGCCATCGCCGAGGCCTGTGACGAGCCTGAGTTTAGCCAAGATGTCATGCATCGGCCATATTTTACAGCGGCTATTTTTTGCTTGTCAGCTTTGTTTCATCGCCATTGTTTTAACTTGTATTGTCATGGATAAAAAGGAGGAGGTGAATGCGGCAAAGGAGCGTGGGGAGTTTGCAGGGGAAAAAAAGGTCTGTCGGTGAAATGGAGGGAGCGTGCATTTGTGGTTGGAACCACAGGGGTGACAGCCAGCATGGAGGCTGCCTGCTCTAGCATCGGCCACCGGAAAAGGTCAGCCCCCCTGAGTGGCATTTGGACTGTGACAGAAGTGACCCAGAAACTGTGTCATCTCCTGTTCTCAGCAAGGGTCCAGAGGAGGCCCGGTAACATCCACAGGTACAGGTACAGGCCAGTGTGAGGATGGGTGGGGGTGAGGAGAACAGCAGGGTAGAGGAGAGGTAGAGGAGGAAGAGACAGCAGAGAGGCAGCTTTAGACGTATGGGCACCAGTGACATTCTAAAAGATTAGAGCTGTGTGGTAGGAAAATATGACTGTGACGATAGTCTGGGGGGAGAAAAAAGGTTAGTCGCAAGAGGCAGGAGACAAAATTTGATTCGGCCAAAACAAACCCCGGCTCACCCTTTCCCTCGTCCTCTGTTTGTGAGCGTGATTGCCTGATGAGAGCTGTCACAAGCTTGTTATTATGAAATAAGTGCACTAAGGAAAAGGTGGGGCTACTGTACACGGGTGGCGGCGACCATGGAGACGAGCGTAGCTATTATGGGATGCATCGACCACAGGCTTTGATTGGTGCTGAGAGCAAAGCTCGAGTCCAGGGCATAATCAGAGCCACTAATCCGGTTGATAACAGTGGGTCTGGCCCTGCGCGCTGTGCCGGCCCCGCGTTCAATCAGAAGCACCCTTGCATTTGTCAAAACAAGCCTTATGATCATTTATCACTCCGCAATAAATCTTGGCTTGAAATCCTAATGCACAGATGAGACGAGTCCTCTTTTATGTACAGACTCAGCTTAATTTTAGAAATATTTGAAACACCAGATGTGATTGGTTATTTTATTGAATTGTTGCCCCTGGCAACATAATATTTTTGTGCTGGGGAAATTGTGAAGGGCAGGGATGAAAGCAGCCGTTTAGCAGGAGGAGTCGAGAAAAGGAGGAAGCATAGAGGGAGAGGAGAGGAAGAGGTTGACTGGAGTAAACTTCTTCTTGTGATGCTTTATGAGTATTTTGTTGGGCCTTCACAGTGCTGAGCAATTAACTGTTTGGCTGAAAGCAGGGTGCCAGCTCCACTGCTCCTGAGCTAGAGAAATGTGGGCCATTTATCACTTTTACAACTCATTTTCACCCCAAAACACTCCACTCCTGGGCTGGATACAACCCTGCCGCTGCCATGTCCTTGAGTTCCCAGTGACAGGTAAATATACACTTCCATCCCAACACATGTCCCAAATCGTCTACATGTGACTTATGGGAGGTCAGCCTGCAAGGGATCGATGTTGCAGTTCATTTATTAGAGACATGATGATGTCACGTTGCAGTGCGCCATGGGTAACGGGTCCAGCAACTAACCTGTTGCTGCAAGAAAGGCAACAGCCACCCACAACCGTCTTGACTGAGTGAGCGACGAGCGGAGGGGGCGACACGTGTGAATTTTTACGCTCACTTTGAGGAAAAACTTGAATGAGCTGAATCTTGCAGCCTCTCTACTGTAACTCCAGCACATCACTCCACTGACAACATCCCAGTCCCACAGGGATCATCGTCAGGTCACACAAGAGGGAAGAATGAATGGAGCGATGTGATGTTGTCATTCAAATGCAATGGATCACTTGAACTCCATTGCCCTGTTGTAATGACCCTGTGTAAGGACCTGTAATGTGGTTTTCCCATTGGGTTTGAGAGAAACCCTATGCCAGGCCATTCAGGTGCGCAATAAAGTGCTTTTCACTTTCTGAGGACTTCCTGTCTCCAGTGGCGTTCTCCATTAACTCCTCACAGACAGACAAGAGCCTTTCTATTGGCCCAGACGCTCTTTATCGCAGCAGTTATTCCCCCCAGGTACGGCGCTACCTGGCCCACAGATAAGATAGGAAGCCGGCTGCCTGTCATTATTGGCAGATGAAGGCTATCTGAATATTGACAACAGTTTACACTCCTTGTTGAGAAACAAAGTTGGACTTGTGAGACAGTCGCACACAGAGCTTTTATTGTGTCCAGGAGATATGAAAACCCTGGTTCCCTGTGGTCACACACCCAAATAGCCTTATGTCACAGCCCACCTCCCTCCTCTTCCTCCTCCCCCTGCTCCTCTTCAGTTGGCTACTATTTATTCCCACCAGCTGTAGTGATGTGCTAAAAAAGTTCTTGACACCAGCTATTGCTTTTCATCACTGCAGCTTCCGTTTGCTAACAGGGGCCGTGCTTGTTTTGTTTTTTTTTTCCCCCTGCCTCTCTCAAATACTGGAGGAAACACTCTCATATCAAATAGGAACACAAGAGTTATCACAGAGAAATTATAGGATGGCAGGTATAACATGCGTTCCTTACGGATCCTCACAGCACCAGTTATTGAGGCGCAGACTGACCTGTGTGGACCAGTTTCTTTTCCTTTAAAACAGTTTACATTCTTTGATACAGTTTGTTTGGAAACGTGATCCGATGGGAAATTCACCTCCACAATTCCCAGTCGTTTCGCGTCTTCTTGAACGTTTCATCTAAATTTATTTTTGCCCCTTTGATATCACCACGTTTATGTCTGCAAAATGACACGACATCAGCTTCTGCCTGCAACAATGAGGAGAAATGCGTTTTTTTTGTTGTTTTTTTTTTTTTTAAGACTAATTTTAGATGACTACTTTCTGCTTTCGGGTCAATACATTTAAAGTAATAACCCCCCCCCCCGAAGTTCCTACATGCAAATATTGACAGAGCCGTTTCTACTTTCAGATGAACAGAGGCACAGATATTTTCTTTATTTCTCCTCTTTTAATTCAAATCGAGACGTCGACAGCCTTTTTGTGTTTATACTTTAATGCCAAGAAAAAACGCGTTTAATTTCGTCTTCAAACGAAATGATTGTAATTCGTTTTTTTAAAATATTTTAGCAGAATTTTTGCAATGTAAACACGTTATAAAAAAAATAAACAAATAGGGATGATCAGTCTGGAGAATCAGAATGAAATAATGAACAATAACGGTGTATTATTATTATTATTATTATTATCTTTATTATAAGTGTTATTCAGTGACATGGTCGCCGATTGTTGTTTGTTTTCTAGAATAATTCGCCTATTATTGTTACTGTAATCATTATTAAAGCAGTCTAGGCTTCCTAATGAAGTGGGCCACCTCTGTGTCTCCTTCATGGTACCTCCAGAGGACACGCCAGTCTGTAACTCCATCCCAGTGACACCACTCTCCCCCCCCCCCCCCCCCCCCTGTCTGTGCCCCCTTCTCTCTCTCTTTTCTCCTTCTCCTTCTTCTTCTTTGCATGGACCTCTACGCCATTACATTGTTTTGAAAAATAAGGAGAGGTTTTAACTGCCATCCGAGACGATAATGGTTACCGATTCTATACTTTCAGTCATAATCTTCAAGTGGGTCGTGATTAATGATGTCAGTGATCGGCGGGTCCTTCAGGCCTCTGGCTGGATGACTTCAGCCCCGCTGTCCTGCTCTTCAAGCTTTAAACACACACACGCTCTCCGCCGTGCGCAGCTCTTACAGAGATGTTGCGGTCGCATATTATGAATTGCTCATTGCGCTCTCTCTCTCTCTCTCTCTCTCTCTCTCTCTCTCTCTCTCTCTCTCTCTCTCTCTCTCTCTCTCTCTCTCTCTCTCTCTCTCTCTCTCTCTCACACACACACACACACTCACTCACTCACACTCACACATGCATACACACACTCAGGAAGGGGAGCCGGGCAACAAGTCCCCAGGTGCGAGGCATAATATTGACCCTACAATCCATCTTTATTGATTTTACCATCAACGTGGCCGCCTAATACATGCATAAGGAGCTTTGTACCTGTGAGTAAATATGAGATGAGAGTCTTTGGAGGTCACATTTACTGCAGCAGGTCAGGGGCTCGTCGTCCTGAAAGACGAAGGAGGATGAAAACGGCGGGAGGCCTTGTTTTTTTGTGCGCGCATGATTTCATGGGGTGGTGGAGGAGGGAGGAGGAGGGAGGGGGGAGACATGTGCAGGCAGAGCTGATCAGTGTTCTCGATATTTAAATCCAGAAATGTGAATGAAGGCTTCTCGAGAGCTGGTGTCACAACAGAGGCGGACAGGCTGTTGCTTCTTCTTCTCTTTCTATAAACACATTTACTTTGGCCTCCAGAAGGGGTCGCCATCATGTAATAACAGTGCGCCCAGGGGTGCGGTGGGGAGGGGGTCTCCAGTCTGTCCCTCTCTCACCAACGAACGTCTATTATAATGGAGTTAATAATTAATTGATCTGAAACGTGCACTGTGCCTATAGAAATGTGCACATTAATCAATAACCTGGAGAAATTTCATATTTTAGGAAATGCTCTCTCTCTCTCTCTCTCTCTCTCTCTCCCCTCTCTCTCTCTCTCTCTCTCTCTCTCTCTCTCTCTCAGCCCTCTTCTGTTATTTACAGTTCTTGTGAAATGTCTCACTTTGCTGCCCTCGGCTACCCGCAAGATATTTCTAACCTTTTTTTAAGCTCTCAAAATCACCAAAGGAAATTAAGAATAGAAAAAAAAAATCAACGCAGGACAACAACCCATAAATTAAGGCAATCGATATTTTCGCCGCTCACTGTTAAGACTTCCGTCTCATAATGGAATAATGCCAGATTTATTTGCGAATCTTATGGGTTTTCAAGCCATAAACTGTGGTTATTTCACTGGAAAAACCGGTCAAATGTTGACAACCTTGGGGCCATTGTAGCACAGCGCTCGAGAAGGCAACATAATGAGAAAAAAGAGACGGTCGGGCCTGAGGCTTGCCTAATTAAATCTTAACTGATTGAAATAAAGGTTTGAGTACCTCTAGGCTTGACTAAACTCCGGCTATTTCCCTTTTTATTGCGCTTTATTTATTCTGCACTCACATGCCCTCTTTTTCCAGCTTCTTCACAACTGGCCACTGCAGTTTCCACTTTGTGCTCATCCCAAACCCCTATAGCTATATTATTTGACTAATTATAATTTTCACATCATTAAGATTTCTTTTTTTTTTTTTGCGGGGTGAGTGTGTGCTAGGGGGGGGGAGAGGAGGGGTAAGGGGGCGACTGTCACTCATTTTTAAGAGGACAAGCACCGCTGAAGTGTGAAAAAAAAAAAATCGCCTCTAATTCAAGTAGTCGCGGCCAAGCGCAGAAAGTCTTGAACACCCATCTAGTTACAGATTAGTTTTCAACATTTCCCCTTAAAACACACTTTGATTTTCTCCAGTCTGTCAGGAATGGAGACTACTGAAGCACGTTTTCTCTGTTTGATTATTTTTTTCCCCCCCATGATTTGTCATTTTTTAGAATAAAAATGCATAATTAAAAAAAATCTGAAAAATAAAATAAATCGTCTTCAGGTTTCATTTTTGACCCTAATTACGCCCATTTAGATTCCAAAATGTCGAGGCTTTATTTTGAAGATAAAATCCTAATTTTGTTTATCAAAATGCCATCGGATAAATACGGAGCTGCGCGTTTGTAAAAGGGCAGCGAGGAGCCATCAGAGGGACTATCTGCAGGCGCGCTTCTTCCTCTATTGTCTGAGGAAATACTATCATAAATGATAAATAGATAATGGAGCTGTCTCCTGCAGACACGTTCATCAGCGGTAAATGGGAGCTGGCGCGGAGCACCACGGAGAATTAAGGCGAAAGAGTTTGCAACATTCCTGCAGGGGATAAGTTGTTGACAATTAAAGAACACACACACACACACACACACGGAGAGAGAGAGAGAGAGAGAGGGGTCAGAAATGCATTTCCTGGACATCTTTCTGAGCTCTTTTGTTTATTTCTGTGCAGTATTTGTTCTAGCTGACCAGAAAAACAAAACTAGACTATTTTTATTTACTCTTCATTTTACGGCTTTTTCCTTCCAGGCCAGCTTGATTTTTTTTTTTTTTTTACACTGCATCTTATGTTGCTGTGTAACAAAACCGTCGTTTTTTGCCACCAAGATGCAGACAAAATAAATGAGTAAAAGGTTATTTGTGTATGAGGAGTGTAAGCTGGCTGGCCACCTTAAGGAGCTCTACGTCTGACTTAAAAAAAAAATCAAACGAGACTAGACGACAGGAGGCTTCACGTGTCTTATTTGACTTTAAAAGCCCAGCTGTAATATTTCTATCCCGAAAAGATTATTCCCTCATGTGGTAAAGACGCATGCAAATAGTGTATTTAAAGAAAAAAAAAAGAAAAACTGTGATTCACTTCGAGCAGTAAACAAGAAGAAAACATAACCTTAAAAAACAATAACAGTCAGGCTCAGAATCAACATAAAATCTGCATCCAGATGAAGTTTTGCTTCTCACTCGATTATCTCTCCGGACTTTGGACTCAGCACATCAACCCTGCCTTTTATTTATTTTTTTAAAAAGAAAAAGCAGCCAGTCCTCTTAAAGAAAGCCTTTTCGGTGGTGCTATAATAAACCATTTTCCCTGGGCTTTATTGATCAGTCACTCTGAGCTAATGTAATTATCCTCATCAATAGGGGGACTGCAGGGAGAATCATTATGCGGTTGACATTGATAAATGATCAGCCAAATGCGGCCCTTTTCTCCCAGGGACCCCCGCCTCTGACCCGCTCCTCACACAGGCCTACATAACGTAGTCATAGAAACACCTTATGGCAAGAGGAGAGAAAACTGCTGAAATGTTTAAAAAAAGGAGGGCAACACACACACACACACACACACACACACACACACACACACAAAACTTAAAAACTGTCCCCCAGAGCAAGCCATTTTGGGGAGAGCCAGCTGCAAAGCGAAGGACACTCAGCCCCTGCGTGCGCGTCCATTTTTATGACCACTATCCAAATCAGCAATTTGAAAGAAAAACAAAGCAGAAAACTTTTTTAATGCGGTTCTCCCTCGGCTGCCAGCAGATGCACTTGTGCATCTAAAAATACACATTTGCGGTCCTCTCTCCCAGATCAGACACCCCACTTTAGTAGATGCTCTGCAGAGAAAAGCCAATAACATGCGCATTATTAACATGTTGCCTCTGTAACACACACACACACACACACACACACACACACACACACACACGTGCGCGCACGGTGTTTCTGGCAGGGAGGGACTGTGTGTGGACTTTTAATATTGTTGCACGGGCAAACTGAGTGTCTTCCACAGGACCGGGCTGCATTGTGCAGCAGTGCAGAGGGAATATATTCCTTATTTTATTCGTGCAGCAGCAGCCCGGACTGGCTTTGACAGGGAGGAGATGAAGGGGAGGAGTTGTTTAGCTCGGCTGGATCATCCATCATCCCTGTCACACCGAATCGGCAAAAGGAAAGCAGCAGAGGCAATCTACCTTCTGTCTCATCGGGGAGGAGGGGGAGGAGGAGGAGGAGGAGGAGGAGGAGGGAAGAGGAGGGAGGGATAGGGGGGGGCAGAAAAGAAAAAAAAACTATTAATATTAAAATCCTCTCCATCCACAGTAATCCTCACGTTTTCTCTCTTTTTCATCTGATAATCTCCGCACAAAACGGAGGGCTTCTTCCTTCCGTTTTATCCTCGGAATAATAGAGCACCACAAAAACAAAAGGGACTTTTAGGTTTTGAATAGTTGAGAGGAGAAGATGCATCATTAACCAGACTCTGGTGTAACACCCAGTAAATATCTACATCGTTACCCCGACCTGGTTAAGGCCCAACATCCCTCTGCGTGTGGAGAGAAGCTGTTAAACAACACTGTGCAGCTATTCGGGCCGAAAATTCAGTAAAAACAACCTGCGCAACAGTCACACCAAAAATAAACCAAAATGAAATAATGCAGTAGGCTGATCACCAGCGTGTTCAACAGATACAGTTTAGAATAAACACAAAAATAAACTGTTGATGTTAGTTTGAAGATTTAAAAAAGAGCTCTCTGTGCGGGAAACAGCACTGGAAATATTTAGGGTGAAAAGTGATTTAAACCACAAATAGGTGTCACTGTAATTTCCATCACTTTTTTTTGTTGTTTGTTTTCTTTTTCTTTTTTTAAACAGGTACATAGAAAACCTCACAGTTAAATATATACATTAAAAGGACTTCAGAGCTGCTGCAAAAACAAATAGGCCTATGTGCTTGCAATTTTTTATTTTTTTTATTTTTTAGAATTAATACTAGTTTACGACCATTAAGATCAATTGCAAATTAGTATATAATAAAATAAAGAATCAGGTCGTGTTCAAGTCAACGTTGATTTTTTTTTTAAAAACAAATTGGTGGGAAAGAAAACCCCAAAAACCTTGAGAAGGCCACATGAAATAATAGAAATAAGACTGAATTTATAAATGAAAAACCCCAGCAGGCCAGTTTGTTTTAGTGCACTAAATAGAAATAATAAACATTATATCATTGCTATTATTATTGTTATTATATTTTGTGCCACGGATTATATTTGTTGGTTCACACGTAGGACTAAGTCAGTGATAAGCAGTGGTCATAATAAAAAAGAAAAGAAAAAAAATTGTATGGCCTTGAATTTGACACAGCGGATGTTTAAACTTCTGTGTGAAGGACAGAAAAATATTTCAGCCGAAGTGATGTTGTCATCTCTGGTTTAAGGCTATGACTTGGATGGCCGCGGGCAAACACAGCCACAGAGACAGAAGAGAGAGGAGATAGCCTATCAAAGCCCATCTGTAGTCCTGAACGGCGCTGCCGCAGCAGGCCGACAGGCGGCGCTGCAAAACGGCAGAAATGAGCAAACAACAGAGAAAGAGAGAGAGAGAGAGAGAGAGAGAGAGAGAGAGAGAGAGAGAGAGAGAGAGAGAGAGAGAGAGAGGGCCAGCCATGGTTCTCAGTGCAGGAGCAATTAACACTGGGGACAACTCCTTGTTCTATTGTTTGAGCGCCAGGAAAAGAGTGAAGGGTGAATCCATCTAAAATAAATGAACTTCTTTTTTTTTCTTATCCCAAATGAAGGCTTTCCTACTTTTTAGAGATATCTCAAATATCATTTCATCTACTTTTTATTAATTTGTATGCATTTCTGTAAACTGCGAATTTCAAGACAATTAAGTATACAATAAAAGTTCTTCAGAAATTGTTTATTCTACTATTTTTGTGCTTTATGTTTAAGAACTGAAGGCCACTGTTGACCTTTTTTTTAAAAATTACATTTACCACCACATCACTGCCGACAGTTTGTCTTTTAGTCTAAAACTAAGAAGGGTTGGTGGTGAATTTGCTGTGTAATTTGCACCCTTCATTTGCATCCATCACCTATTTATAATTTCTGGGACATTCTTGTGCGCCTAAATAAATTGCCACGGCGAGATATATTTCAGCCATCATTTGTTATTGTCATTTTAAGAGAGCATTCAATAACCAAATGAGCAAACTGGTTTAAAACAAGCTCATGCAAATAGAGAGCTCGAAGTGGGAAACTGAAAGTTCTATTTAGTTTGGGGCTTTTTTTCTGTTTGTTGCAAAAATAAAATTAAAAGTGAAGACTTTGTTGACAGGCAACAATGTACCCAAATACATTTTCCTAATAACGGTAATAATAATAATCCAAAAACAAATTAATCATATTACTGTTAAAATGGAAGTGTGGATAAAGACTGTTTATAACACAGTTAATCACACAAAAATCTAACAAAAATCAAAAATGAAATATTTATTACAGCATTTGTGACTGAACACCTTTTAAACATTACGTCACAGTCCTCATACAAGTATTTAATGTATTCTTGACAAAGCTTAAGGGAGACGGCATCTTATCATCTAGTGAGGAACACGTGCTGAAAAAGGAAGGAATTCATGGACATACAATATCAATGCCACAGCAGATCTGAAACTAGCAAAAACATTCTTTTTCAATTGAGGTAAACACATAGAATATCTAACATGAAACAATTAATAGACTGAACTCTGTACGAAGTTTGTTACAATATTCTCTCAGCTTTTTTCCCCCCCAAAAGCATTGAGTTCATAATTTAAGTTTTTTTTTCTTTTTTTTTTTTTTTTAGTTATAGGTTTTTTGGTGCATCAACCATCAAATGCTTCTCCAGCGCCACAGAATCAACGTTTGTGTCAGTATTGTCCTTTATGGCAAGAATGTTGATCCGCAGATAAAGAAGCGCCGTAGGATGTTGCTTTTCCACTATTAAGCTTCCTTCAAGAGGCTCTTACCAACGAGAGTCCAGGGTACAAAAAAATAAAATAATATTAAAATAAAAATGTATAAAACCAACACAATCCAGTGCTTGGGCAATTCAAACAAAGAACTTTTTTCCTTTAAAACCTACAGGGCAACATTCATTCATGAACCAA
The DNA here is from genome assembly GCF_042242105.1 of Pempheris klunzingeri. Taxonomy (NCBI): domain Eukaryota; kingdom Metazoa; phylum Chordata; class Actinopteri; order Acropomatiformes; family Pempheridae; genus Pempheris; species Pempheris klunzingeri. The sequence continues at coordinate 15,626,885 of NC_092024.1, read as the reverse complement.
AAAAAGAGGGGCATGACAAATGTTCAAACTGAATCTTCTGGAGAGATCCGGTGTCATTTAGCAGCCTTTTCCCATCATGCCCTGTTCTTACGGGGGACAGGACCTGATTGCCCTCTATGGTTTGGAGCCTTTTTGAGATGTTCCATCTTCTTATCGTTTTTTTTTTCTTTTATAGTGCTGTGCTGCGAGACAGTTTCTCCTCCAGGAAGGAGCACACACAGTGTGAGAGAGAAAAGGTTAACCTTTAATTCTAAAACTAGCTCAGGAAACATAAACCATGTGATCAACGAAAAATGCACAAGTTTTAACTTATTTATCTATACTTTTTATACTACAGTAGTTATAACTCTTGGAGTCTTTCTGTTGTTTCTTTTTTAAATCTTCCAGAGTGATTTTATTTTAGAAGTGTTTGAGCGCGTCACATGAAAGTGTACTGAACATGTTTATGATGGTGTGTGAGTGAGTGTGCGAAAAAGTGTGTGTTTTTCAGTGTGTGCATCTGTCCGTTCTTAGCACACGTGTACGTCAAAACATCCTCTGTTGATCTTTACCAAAAGCCCAAGACTTTACAAAGTGTTCTTGTCAGCTTGGTCCTCCGTTTGGATGAAAGTAACAAAATTGACAAGTCTTAAAAAAAAAAAAGAAGAAAAAAAAAAAAAGAATTATCACAGCTCATCTGGAATTCTGTTTCTTTAGTGTCAAATTCTGGTCAAAAGGGTTCGTTTTTTATTCTTAAAAATAGTCTCAAAATAGGATTTGTTGTGGGCTGCTGCTTTCTTTTTTTTTTTTTTAAACTGTTTTCTCGTAGTAGCTGCTGTTGTCGTGGTTGCAAAGTTCCCTTATACTATTGGGCATGGATGTCCAGGCCTTGTCCTCCAGTACTGGGGTCAATGGGAGTGAGCAAAGGGGGTCTCTGTGCAGACATGGTCATTCCTGGGTGCGACGAGGGTCCTCCATGCATCAGCATGGCGTGGTGGGGGTGGTGGTGAGGGTGGTGGGCGTGTGGGTGGTCGGGCAGGTATGCGTGGAGAGGGGGTCCGTGTCGGAGCTGGGAGGGGTGAGAGGTCATCTGATGAGGGTTGGTGTAAGTAGGCGGGGCCATGCTCATGCCCATAGGACCGCTCTGAGGTACGTACTCCCCTGGCATGCCTGGCAGACCTGAGAGACAGAGGGAAAGAGAAATGAATTCACACAGTCAATAAAACTGTTTTCTCCCTGCAGCTTTGACATGCTCCTTCTCCATTAACGGGCCTTAATTCAATTTAAACGCAACTTCAACAATAAAGGGCCTAGCAGATTTTATGACACTGCGTCTGTGACTACAGCGCTTTTAGCTCCGACAAGTAAAGGGAGACATTATTGCGCTGGGCTATTTTAGGCTATGGTGAGTGGTTTACAATGCCCAATAGCGTTGTGGTCAGGTCTCAGGTTGGAAAATGATCCTCAGTCATCCACAGACACTGTAGTCCTGGAGGATGTGAGGAAAACCAACCAGCGATATTGATGCGGAGAAGTGCTAATACTTTTACAAGTGGAACAGTCGATTCCCCAGCTGACTTTAGTGACAAACCGAACAGGCTCTCTCTCGTGGGGACGTGCCTCTGTGAACATATTTGATTTAGAATCCCTTAAAGAAGTTATTAAATAATTTAGGACTCCGTTAGCTGTATCACCGAGACAGAAAGCATTAAAGGCTCGGTTCCACCCCTGAATGAAAGCATTTTACGCAAAACAAAGTACTGCTTTTAGATGCATAGTGTTTGGGTTTTGTAGGTAAAAGAAGACTAAGAAACAGCAGCAAGACAGAGGAGAAAAGATAAAAGTACAAAGGGAAGAGAAAGGAAGAGCAGGTGGGGTATATTGATGTCCCTTCTGATGGACTCCACTTCTTATGTGTAGAGACCTCAGCATGCTGGCATCTCTCATACTGTGACAGGACCCAGGACACAGAGCTGGCTCAGCAGTGCCACTGTTTGGCTTTTCACACGGCTGTTTGTTGTAATCAGAAAGAAAAAAGTAAGATGTGGGGGGTTCTTCCTGGAGCCAGGGGCTGGAGTATGGGAACACGGCTGGCCTAGAGGCCTGGACCTTGGGGAGAGGCAAGTGAGAGCAGGGGGTCCCGCTGGAGCCAGGGGGCCTGGGTCTGGGATTGGGTCTGGGCCGACCTGCTTTGTAATGTGAACCCCTGGGGGATTAGAAGCTGTAATAGGAGGGGAGAGGTCGCTGCAAGGTCACTAGGCATGCTCACTCTCTGCATTCCTCCACCTTAGTACACTGCAATTAAGAAATTACACTGGAGGGCCCCGGTGAGGGGAAGAGGAGGAGGAGGACAGAAAGGAGAGAGGAAAAAAAAAAAAGGGACAGCAAAGGCCAAGATTAATGACCAGTCTCATTGGTTGAAAGCTGTGCCATTTTCTAATACTCCCCTTCCATGTCAGTTCATTTGAAATGCACATGTTTGTCAGAGCAGGTCTCTTAAAACCTCACTACTGGGGTCATAAAATAAATAAATCATTCAGGGTGTTGGGGTATGATGGGTGCCCTCACCTCCATATAACCTAGACCAGCTCCTGTTAAAAGGCCCAGCAGATGTTTTTGACACTGTAAGCTGGTAATCTCCAGTCTTGTAAGCTGCAGTCATTCCGTTAAGTAGATCTGAGACCCCCCTCCTTTATTAACAAGAGTGGTAAAACCATCTGAAGACAATAACTGGGGACAGACTGGGCCTCTCTCTCCATCTCTGCATGCCTGCCTCCCTTGCTGGCTGTGCTGCACTTCTGTTATGCCACAGCAGTCCTGCTCAATGACTGGCCATAATTAAGTACCAAATATACCATATTGTGTGGCTGTGTAATCAAATCACGAGAGGATAATATTCCTCTGTATTAAGCTATTAATGTAATTGGTCATGAAGCATAAAGTATGTTACGTAATTAAATAGTCTCAAAAATTATATAGCCCTATATTAAGAATTAGCCAACCTGAGCAAATGTTGTCTCTGTGTGGCTGTTTTAGGGAACATTGCTTCCTGAAATTTTTTTTCTGTAGCCATTAGCAAAGACAGGAGGGGATGAGAGACAGAGGGAAACAGAAGAGGAGAGAGAGAGAGGAAGCAAGGACTAGAGGGGTGAAATGATCTCTGTCGGCAGAACTGCCGCTGTGACCCTTTGGAAAATCCAGTCTCCATTTACATATAAAGGGTTCTTTTAATCAACGTAAGTGTTATTATATTGTGCCTCATTGGGCAAGGGAGTTTAGGTGTTAAAATAAAATCTCCTCTGCCCTGCCGCCTTTGGGATGTGATATGTCTTGATTTTTCAAATGTCAGCACTGTGGCACTGGCGGGAGGTGAAATGGCCAGCTTAATCAGGCTGCAGCCATTTAGCTGTATGGGGAGTGAGTGTGAGTGTGTGTGTGTGTGTGTGTGTGTGTGTGTGTGTGTGTGTGTGTGTGTGTGTGTGTGTGTGTGTGTGTGTGCAGATAGACAGAGACACAGAAAGACTGTATCTGTACGTGTGAAAGAGATCCCCTCCTTTAAGATGCAGTCATGCTTGTGTCTACAACCTTATAAATGCATCTCAATGTCTCCCTGCTCTTGTCTGTGAGTCTCAGGTCAGGCTAGTCACTGGCCCCCGCCCCCCCTTAAATCGTCTCCCTCCAGTAAAAAAATAATCAAAACACACAGCCTCCCCACACTCATTCCTCCCTTTACACAGCTCAAACCAAACCCCCAGTGAAGGATCGGCCATGTCACCCACGGCCCGTATATCTCGCTCGGGGACCGTAATGTACTGCGGTGTTCCCGTCTTTGCATATAAGATAATTTGGGCATCAATCCTTCCCCAGACAGATTTATGTCACTCGGAGGACAGTTTCACTTCTCCTTCTTTATCGCTTCACTGGAGCCTGCTTAATTTCTCCCCGTCAGCCCCTTCCCCAGGAGATGTTATTTTTTCCCTAAATGTCCAACATTTGCATTGGCTGTCCGGGATGGGGAGAGCGATGGTGCTGTTGTGATAAATAAATTTGTGCATGCCATGCCAGGTTGTTTCTTCCCCTCCTTTTTCTGTTGTTGTTCCTGTTGTCTGGCGCCACAAGTCGGGTCCTCTCTGTCCCAGGACGGTTCCCCTTTTTCCCAAGTCTTCAATTCATCGTCAGCAACTGGCCCCCACCCATCCCACCCCTTAAAGCATTTTGCTAAAACACCCATGCATGCTAGCTCATAGTTGTTAATGCTAGGGATTAGGGGGTCAGAGCTTACTGCAAAAATATGACCAGGGTAAGAGGGGGTGCTGCTGGTGAAGTGAAAGGGAATTGTGGGTGAAGAAAATATAACCCACAGCCCAAAAGTATTAAAAAAAAATAAAGAAAAGAGCCCAGTACTTACTTCCCCCTTTTTCTTTGCGTTTTGCTTTACAAGATGGAGGTTACATGTAGTGCCATTGCCCATCCATGCCCATATTCATCCCCATTCCACTCATAGGTCCTAGAAAGAGGAGATAAACGCCAGAAAAGTGTCAGCAGGAGTTTGAATTACAGAGAGGTCAGAAGAGACCCACTGATAGTGAAGATGAGGTTGGTTAGCTTTAGATGGAAAATGACAAGGGACAGGGAAGAGAAAGATGTAGCATACGTGTTTTTATTTTGCATTGCATCCCACAAGTCTGTTTTTTATGATCATTTGTGAGGAATTTTCCCAGATGCATTAGATTAGAGCCAAAAAAAACAAGCAAGACAGACAGCCGGCGAGGAGACTTTTAAAGAGAAGTGTTATTTTGGCTGTGCAGCACTTGTTAGTATTAGGTGTACGTAACTTTGGGACCTGCTCCGTGCTGAGGTCACTAAATCTCATGCTAAAGACAAGAGGATCAGTGTTGATCAGCTCTGTGATAACTGCAGGTGAAACTGGTGTCTGGTAAAGCGGGTATGACGGAGGGAAGCGGGGGCGAAGGAAAAGAGGTGGACGGATTTACCAGCTGGTCGGATGCCCATGTGTTGCTGACCATCCAGCACGAAGCTGCCCATTGGCTGGCCCTCTGGACTGTATGCTGCTCCTTGGCTCACTGAAGGATCAAGAAGAAAACCTGATTGTAGTCAAAACGTGGACATGAAAAAGGGAGGGGGAAGAAGAAGAGAAAACACACCAGACAATCAGCAATTGTCCCAGCTCCAGCCCAAACATACTGAAAGACATTGTGCTCATGTTTGTGGACCGCATTGACTGACGCGTGGCATGCAAACACGCATACAGTAGGTCCTCGTACATGCAAGCGCACTCACACTCTCGCACGCACACACACACACACTTCGCCAGTGTCATTCAAAACCACACTCACAGGAGATACATTGTTCTCTAACCGAGAGAAGAAAGCATGCAGTTTGACAGGATGAGAAGAATTTCTGCCAAGGCAGGCAATTCCCCCAGTCAGTGCTCAAATCAGTAGTCCTATACACAGCATATGTATTTCAACTCTTAAAACATAATACTAAACGTAATCCTAAACATGTAGATAATCCCAAAGCTGTCAAATCATTCAATATTATGAATAACATTCAGTATTATGAATGGTTTACCTGATTATCTGTCAAGATATAGAAGACAGAGTAGCAATCAATTTTGCTCAGTTGTATCTTCTTTAGCCCTAATGAACTAATGCTCATTGGAGAATGTAAAAAACAGTGTATTCCAGGACTATGACTGTATTATCTTGGATAATCTTTAATTCCTAAAGATTAGGGAGAGCTGTTAGTCATGCTGTTTTTGTAGAGGTTGTTGATTGGCACTCAGTGGTTGCATGCTGACAAATATTCCACACAGCAGCAGCACAGTTATTGCAGTAGGAGTCACCCACATTTTTAAGTGCATTTCATTTTAATCATAGCTTATGTTCGTTTGAACATTCACCACCTGGGTGTGTAGGGACTTTTTTTTAAGACAAGGAGCTTGCTAATCAACAAAAACAGCTTTTCCCTCCCTGAGACAAATTAATTGGCTTCTTTTTGGTAATGCCATAATCAATGAAGCTTAGGGTGACTGAATCATTCCACAGGATCACAGAGTGGCGTGTTTACTACTCAGTTTGTGCTATTTGTATTTTGGCCACAATAGATATGGAAAATAAACGGGTTATCAATTAACAATATGAAGCTTTCCATAATCTGTGCTAAAGAAATGGAAATCCCTCCCTGCACTGGCTTGAGATCAAAACATCAGATCTGATTTAATCAAAGCATTACATGAAGCTCATTCTCCCTCCCACGGGCAGTTTTCATGACTGAAAATACATTAATTGACACTATTAAACCAAAAATTTGCCTAAGTAGCTATGTAGCCATCTTGACATTTGAAATGTGCTGAGTGAATACTTGAGATCAAAAGTCAGAAGGGTGATTCTTGGGGGAATAAAATAAAAATACAGCAGAAAAACTGAGGGGAAGCCCCCTAACCCTGGATTGGAAAAAAAATGTAAAACAAAACCGCCTAAAAAAAGGAGATAACTCATAAAATGCTGCTAGCGCTCCTGGCGCTCCTCTTGTGTCCAATTAGTGATTCACAGAGAGAGTGCTAATATACCTCTCTCTCCACTTAGACTGGGAAATCTCCAATTAGAGTCAATCAGCAAACGGCCTGCACCACTGCTGAACACATCTCATAGAGCAAATGGAAAAGGGGATGAAGGGAGAGAGAGAGAGAGAAAGACGACGGAGAAGAGCAGATTTTAGGAGGGAGTAGATATAGGTTGCCCCTTTAAAAAAATGTGGGCTCCAGGCATGATGTGCATGCCAGTAAAGGATTTGGGAAGGGCATCTTCATGCAGGGGAAAGAAAGAGAGCGAAGTAGGACTCTGCTGTATGTCAGCTGGGTTGTTTACCTGCTCGATTTGACTGGTCAATCATGGGCTGTACTATTCTTCTCCTGGCGTTAATGAACCTGGCACAGAGAGAGAAAAAAAGAGAGAAGAGAAAAACAAACGTTAAATCACCCTGCATTCACACACAGAAAGATTCATCACAAGCCACCACAAAGACAAAACAGTTTTGCATGACTTAATGGCAACATTAGCCACCGAGTCCTTGAGAGAGACGCTCACAACAAAACAGCAACAAACAAAAGGGCAATTGTGTGCTGACTTGGGAACCCAGTGAGGGATACTGTTAATGTTCCTTATGATCTATTCCCCCCTCCTTTAATAAAGCTTTTGATTACGTTTGGTTGCTATGGGCACCAGGGAGACATTCCTCAAGTATTAAGTGCAGCTTGGGCACAGAAGAACACTCATCGTGGCACATCTTCTCCCCCTTTGTCGTTCTCAGTCACTTCTGCAGCCAGTTGCGCACAGCAACACACCAACTTTATATGTAGTGTACAGTATCCTGTCTACAGGTCCTTCTCCAAAACAACATTATTGCTGGAGTGTTATCACCCACTGGAATTTCAAAGTAAGCTTTAAGTTAGCAAAGTGCAGGATACAAATGGTTCCTTTCATTACTCCCCACCATTCCACCCCCACCTCCACCCTTTCCCTCTGTGGGACCCCCACTCTGGCTGCATTGTAGGGGGTTCTGCTCCCCTTCCAGCTGTCTAGAAATGAGGACCAGGCATGGGCCACTCCGTGCTTTCACAAGGTATTGTTATGTCAGCGAGCCCATCAATTAGGCTGTCTGAAGTTTTATCACCACCACAGCAGCGAATAAGTGCAGCTCCACAAAGCCTCCCCAGCCGGCCTTGCTCCTGTGGCTTTTCCAGTGTAGAGCCGGGGGTCATCTGGAGGTGACTGCCAGCCAGGGGCAACCTTTTTAACTTGGAGTGAGATGCCTTGGGCTGTGTCAAACGCAAGCTGGCCACTCAGGCTGAGCAAGTTCTTCACCTTTTTCTCCTTGTTCCTTTACTCCATTTTCTCTCTCCGTTTTCCTCTCATTCACTTTCACATACTGGAAAGGTAGTGTGGAGTTAGAACTACAGGTACCACCATGTGGTTGATATTAAAGAGGGGTTTCAAATCACGTTGGAGCTGTCCAGCATGAAGTTCGTTGCTAGCTCCAAAAAAACAGAGGAGAGAAAAAAAAAAGGCCCCACCGCCCTCTTCTAACGTATGGGCCACGGCACCATCAGTATGGCTAAAGAACTGGTCATTAGAAGGAAGGGAGAGCTGGAACCAATTTGGGCTCTTAATCCCCCATGAAGCCCTGATACCTGCCCTTACCTTCTCCAATGAACTTAAACGCCTGTAATCTGCCCAGCTCAAAGTGACATGGTTAAATGTACAAAATGCACGGTTGGGAAAAGAGAGACGCGGTGCTCATTTGCCAGGGGGCATCCAGAGTGCAGGTACGCAGGGGTGCTGCGGGCCCCTGAGAGAAAAAGATGAAACAGGTCCATATGAGAATAAGAGAGAGCGAAAGACGAGGAAAGAAGGTTGAGTACGCGAATGAGAGACCTGGATTGGAAATTATATGATTGTAATGCATGATTTGTGATTTAAAGGAGGAATGAGGATTAGGTTTTATTAACTGTGAAAGTATTTTTCGATAGAACAAAGGGGACAGAGCATTCTTACATAGCTATGCTGTCAGAATTGCCTGCAGTTCTTAGGAGAGAAAGACATTTCCAGCATCAAAACCAGCTGAGCAAGTAAACAGTAAGACATTCCTGGTATCGCACTCCCTCTTTAAGCTCAGAGCGCAAGGTCTGCCAAAATTTATGTCCTCCTTTCTCCCTTTCTGGACACACCAAGGGGTTCAAAATCACAACCACGTGCATTCTTACCTATTCTGGGATATAACCATAAACACATAATATTAGGAATGTTCTTCCCAGGTGCTAAATTTGCCTCTATAGTTTCCAGTGACTGCAGAGGAAATGCTCTATGTACTGGAGAATATGCTGTATGATCAAAGTGCTGTTTTCACGTTTCTTTTTTTCTCTCTGAATGTTCTTTTAAAACAGTGTACTTCCTCTAATGTTTTTTTTGACTTCTTACAGGAAATGTATGACATAAAGTACACAGGAAAATGCTTAGCTATCATCTCATTGAAATGGTAATTTCTGAGTATGAAAACAGCTCATAGCCGCGTATACAAACATATGGATATTCAAATATTTTCCCTACAAGCTGCTTCTGAGATGGACCTGCTTCCCGTCAACATTCCCTATTGGCCAACCACCACCATATCACACACGCACACACAAACGTACACACAAATGCACAAAGGCTCTGTTTTTGTACGCTAAACAAGTTGCCACAGTAACCAGGAGGCGATGCGGTGCACTAGAGGGAGTGGGGGTGACCAAGGGCCCCTCTCGTGGCCTTAGAGCACCTTTTATCAGTCTGAGTAAAGCCAATTGAGATTATCAGAGCCAGGGCTGATAACACTGTTTTCCCTCGACCCGTGAGCTCCTAATGGTGTGTGCTTAGAACAACACAACCAGGAATCCTCCGGAGATGAAGGCCAGTCAACTGGGATGGACAGATAGATGGATGGATCTGAGGACCCAAGGCCCTGAGAGAGACACAGAGGTTGACCACAGGGACTCAGAATTCCCAACCACTTGCTAAAACATACGTGTGCGCAGTAAATCCACACATCGACACCATGGACATGACCACAACCACCGCCAGTGTGTCTGTAGGCTAACCAGAACACAGGAGGCTCACAGGGGACACTAGCTAAAAACCTCCAACCCAAAGCCCATGTTTTATTATCTACATCTGGTGGTCTAGCTTATTATGGCCTGCCTCTGCTCAATGTTAGAGCACAGAAACACCAACACACAGTACCTCTCAGCATGGGAACTCCATGCTGTCTTCAAACAAATAATTAAAGGCAAGGTTAGTGGGTCATGTGGAGGTCATTCCTCGGGATACAGCTCAGAATGTGTACATTACCCCAGGAGAAAGCGAGCTGGTGGGGGCAACGGTCCACTGCTGTTAAATGCAGACAACTGGTTTCTCCTATCCAATAAGCCTTAAACACATTTTCAAGTTGCATATCAAAAACTCCTCTTGCAGTGCTAAGAATGCTTTGGAGCGTGCATGTGAATATGTAGGCATGTGTCAGTCAATACGTGTGTATGTGCATGTCAGCGCATTCTTCACACACTACTGCCAATTGGCCCACAGTAGCACTTCCCGCTGACATACCCTGAAATGGCGTGAGTGACACGTGTGTACAAACACACATGTGTACGTGCAGATGCAATATGCATCGCCACTGGAAGACTGAGAACCCTGCTCCATGTCAATATAGAGTGCTGAGTTCACTAGTGCTCTGAGTGTTGTGGCTGTGCAGGTCGCAAAGGAAAATACCAGGCAGATATGAATGATGGAGCCAGGGCAGCAGGAGTCCACTTGACACAGGGTCTCCGCTAGGCTGGATCAAAACAGCATCCCTGGTTACTAATACTTGTTCACACACACAGGGAGGGAGCTTCAGAGAGCATGTGCTTAGGTGTTAAATACCCTTGCTAGCATACAATGTTATGCTATACCCAGTGTGTGCATGAGAGTGGGGGGGACTGAGGGTAATCAGTGGTCAGAGGCAGAAGAAGAGACTTGGGCCTATTAGCAAACTTACATTATCCTAAAACATACCATGTGCTTCTATTTTATGAAGTAGAGTCCAACTCTATGAGACATTCCTTTAATGAAACAAACCAACAGCATCATCATCGTCGAAGAAAGGGCCTTATAGGTTGATAACTACTATAGAAGGTTACTGCAATTTTAAAGATGAAATCACACCGCCTGACTTAGCCCTCGTATACTTTTTTATTTTCTTGCTTCCCTTAATCTCAATCTGTCAGAAAGGCCTTGTTTCTGGTTAACTGACTTGCAGCCACACCTGGTAACTCGCTCCTGTTGTCAGCATTCCTTCTCTGAGAAATCGTCATGCCAAACCACCCTACCCTGGAGCACAGCCAACAGAGAGAGAGCGCGAGGGAGGGAGACGAGAGCGAGGGAGCCTTGCTGCTTGGCTGGCCAATTGCTGTGGAGATCGGAGGGAATGCAGCCAATCAGGAGTAGGGTCACTCGTTTGACGAGTTTGTGATGAAAGAAAGAAACCGAGCCAGAGCCAGAGTGAGACAGAAGAGAGAAATGGAGAAATACTAAACATGTCTTCTGCAAAAAATGAGCGCCAGACTGTTCCAAATGTAGCCCTGAAGTGCGTGCAAAGAGGGGAGGCAGCTTTGAAATTGTGACACAGAAATCGTTGACAGTTTATTGCCTTCATGGCTGACCTGCACAGGTTCATTTTTAGAGCTCATATGCCAGCGACAGTGGGGCAAGTTTCCGTTTGTCAGTCAAATTCCTGGGCCCCTGTCTGTCTTTGCAGGAAGATTAGATGCAACACAATCTGAACAAGAACGTGCTGAACTCAATCCCTGATCACTGCTTGCAAACATGACTGTCCTCTGGTTCCTATTAAAGCTCATTGCTTCCATACTTCTGCCTCAGACAGAAATAAAGATTCCAAACCCCCAGCGATTGAGTCACAACTCACTTGAATCAAAGGAGGAAGGCTTTAGTTTGATCCCCCCCCCCCCCCCCCCCACACTCCTCAAAAAAAAGACAGGCAGAAAAGGAGTAAAACATTCAGTGTCCTTTGACCAGGAAGTGCATGCAAATTAACCCCATGAGCAGGGTGTGTTTAGTATAAGCAAACACTAATTATGGTCCGGTCAGACAGTGAGGCAGTCTGGGGCTACTGAACTTCCAACACTGATCTACTGTAGTGTCAACAACACTGATTGAATCAGCTCACATGGTCCTAACAGGCCCCCTGTAACAGTTTATACAGTCTGCCATCAGACTGAACCTACACTATCTGCGGATTTATCATAAACTATAACAAAGGACCTTTTCACAGGCTCCACTCCTCCGGGATGCAGATAAAGGACAAAGAGATAGGGCAAGAACAAGGAAGCATCCTCAAGTTCATCCTATCAGAGACAGTTTTCCTTTTTCTATCCCTTCTTCCCGTCTTTAAGTTAAAACAGGAGTCAAGAGACATAAGCTGGGCGAACATTACCTCACCCCTGTGTTTGATTTAGTGCAGATGTGAAGCGGAGCGAGGCAGGATCGTTTTTTAGGAACGTCAGAGAGGGCCCACGTTTAGGGCAGCCACTGTGTTTACATAGTTTTACTTCTGTCTCTCTCTCCCTCTCTCCCTATTTCTCTCATCCACAGTGCCTCCATGCCCCCCTCCACACTCTTTTGTCTGCCTCTCAAAGGGGGACTGTTTCACCTCTCCTCCATGGACTTTCACTGACCTGTTTTTCTTTCCCTTTTTATTACTCCACTCATTGCCCTTTTGTGGCATCCCCCCTCAGCCCTATATGAGTAACATTTGCACTGCTCTGTCAGTCTAGCTGCAGAAGTCATTCCTCTCTGAAACCCGGGGAGTACAAGTCATTAAGACTCGAGTGGAAAATCAGACAAAGAATTATATATTTGTGTTGCAAACTGACACGATTTAACGAGCAGCTAATTAAAATAAATCAATAGCACTGCGGCATGCTCGCTCTCTGTCTGTCTCTCTTTTCTCGCTCTGATTTTCTGTCAGTACCAAAGCGGTGGAATACTGCAGTGTAGAGCGCAATGGTATTCTAGTGATGTTTTACCCTTAAAATCGGGCTTCAACTACCAACTTTGCATTATGATGAATAAGTGAGAACTCACTGGCTCATTACGAAACAAAAAATATCTTACAGTCCAATACAATTGAATTTGAATGATAGAGATACTGTACAGAGTAATAATCCCAGAAGTAACTCTCTAAACTACAACAGCAAGACAAACAACAAAGGAAACAAACATAGACATCTCTCCCTCTCTTTACCCTTCCATCTAACACCTTCTCCCCTCTTCCCCCTGTCCAGTTAGAGCATGTCACCCCTGGGCTTTGCAGTCCAGCAGCCTGACCCCTACATGGCGGGCTGTGCGGCCCCAGCTGCTGACTGTCCGTCAAACACCTCCAGAGCAGCGTTGGGCCAGGAAGACCACGCTTGTTGCCCCTTTGATCCGGCAAGCAGCAGCTGCTGCTCCACACAGCAGCACTTTGTTCCTCTGTCTCCTCACTACACTCTGTCCTACGGCACAAAAACCCTGAATCCAGCGCAAAAGTGGAAGGAGAGAAAGCAGAAGAGGAAAAAATCGGGGGTTATGAAGGGGTGGGGCGGGTGGGGGGTTTTTGAAAAAAACTAGCCAGTTTCTTCCTCACTACAACATCAACAAGCTCTGACAACGGCAGCGGGGGTTTTTCTTGGCCCCGACACAGCTCTCAGGCATCTCCTTCTTGACGCTTCACCCTCCCTTCTCTTTTAAGAGATATGATAGTTATTGTTCAAATCAGCCAGGGTGAATGGAATGGGCCGAGGCCAAGCCTGCCCCAGGCGTCAACACACCTGTATGAAAGAGACCTTATTGTAGCAACCCAGCATGGCTAACCTGCCCTAGCTCTACCAGTTTTCTGATGTTGGGAGGGAGGGTGGAATCAACTCTTCTTTCTCTTTCTCCCAGACAGTCCCCTAATATTTCCTGTCATTAACCTCCCTTTCCTCAGAGGCTCGCACCTCTGCCCTGGAATGTTTTTACTAACACTGTTATTTTTGAATATCACCACTAGACAGGGGGATTAAGGAAAGAGCTGATCCACATCTCCCTTGTTAGCAAGGCCCCTCTTCTCTTACTCTAGCAGTCCCTCCCTTAAGACAACACCTTATTAACGTGCATAGGTGCACAAAAGGTATTGTCTGCCTGCCCAGGAGCAGAGGGACCAACAGCTGTGTTTTCCGTTGTTTGAAGAGCATCTGAAAACATCCCCCATATGTCAATATTAGCCCCCGTCAAAGGTTCCAGCACATAGCGCATGACAGAGGTCGTCAGTGCTGGAAGGTAACACTCATACCTCATAAGCCAGCTTCTCACCTTTTGGGTGGGTGAGGGCTTCCTGCTTTCATGCAGGGCCAGCAAGAAATAGAACAGAGACATGCTGGCAGGCTGGCACACACACACACACAGATACTCAGACACACACAGAGTAGAGAGGGGGGAGAATAGAAAGAAAAGAATGAATCCAGCACTATCATTACCCCAGCCTACCTATCAGCCCTCCTGAGATGAGTGGGTGTGCTTACAAGCTCGCCCCATTTTCTCAGTTGTGAAGAGTGCCACCCCTCTTGCCCAGATTTCTCTTTTTCCCACAATGCCAGGCCTGTTGGACTGCTTTGTATGTCTCTGCAGGGAGGGCAGGTATATCCTCCCTTTCCATTCACTTCTCGCTGCTATCATACAAATGTGTGACTTTTTTAGCCTGTCTTCCTCCTGCACTGTCTTTCCATCTCTATTTCTTTCACCCTCTCTTTGTCTCATTCTCTCTCTTCTGCTTCCCTTTAATTCTAAACCCTTTTTTCCCTCTCTGCCTGGTAATCGAGTGAGAGATTCCACGACTCTGTGACTCCCCCTTATTGTCAGATATCAAACAGGGCGGCTTTGTGGATTACCAGGGGAAGCTGATAATGACATGATAGAGGCGTGATATTTCAAACAAAATTGAGTGTCAATTGCCTGCATCGTCTAGGCAACACAAGTGTCTGCGTTGCAGCAGCCAGGAAGAAAATAAGGCCAATCTATTTCCTTTGCTTCATATCAAACGTCTCTTCTTCTCTCTCCTTTATAAGACTATAATGGGTTCAGCTCAAAGGGAAGAAGAGGGGGCTGCCAAGTGGGGCTTCAACTGTTATGTCCTTATGCAACACACATACATGCTTGGGCACACTTGTGAGCATGCATGTGCTGTACATGTGCATACACATCGCTTACAGACATGAACTTATGCTCCTGAATCTCAAATGTATTAGCAGAAGCCAGAAAGCAGAGCAAATGGGAGGTTGTAGAGGGAAGGTGCCCCCATTTTACCACCCCACCCCCAAACATATATACACATGCACATGCTCTCTCTCCTCTTGCTCCTTACTTTTTTTCCCTCCTCACACTGCTGCACTAGTAACCATGAATTTAGGGCAGAGAAAATGAACAGCAGTTTGAGCAATTAAAAAGTGACACCTAAACCTGGTGGATAGACTGTCAAGATTCTCTAATGCCTGGGTTTAGGTGCCGTTGCACTTGGAGTCTTCAAGAGCCAGACTACTGGGGGAGTACAGGACACTTTATGTGTGTGTGTGTGTGCATGTGTTTGGAGAGGGATTCTCC
The DNA here is from genome assembly GCF_042242105.1 of Pempheris klunzingeri. NCBI lineage: Eukaryota > Metazoa > Chordata > Actinopteri > Acropomatiformes > Pempheridae > Pempheris > Pempheris klunzingeri. The sequence goes on along the minus strand of NC_092024.1, from coordinate 15,611,673 downwards.
CTCCCACTGGGATGTCATCATCTTCTCATCATCGTGTGAGTGAGTGTTTCCACCAAGCACGTTTCCATGATGTGTCTGAGTGAGTGTGTTTGCGTCTAGCACATATTAGTGACCACGAGAGTCATCGGTCAAATGTTGTCAGCTTGCCTCTGACTTCCCTATTGAATAATTAATCTGAGTTTCAATTGCACATAATCGCTTTGACATACATAAGCGTCAACACAGGCACACAAACACACATGTGCAGGCACGGTCAGAAGCAGAGTTTAGGGCTAAAAAGCCGAGCAGCAGGCTAGTGATATAAATAACTGTTGTTTGTGGAGGGTACTGCTGGCACAAGCAGCACTGACACTGGAGCGGACCACAGGGACTCTGATGTGCCTGGTGGCCTGAAGCGAGCCCTCTGCGAGCTCAGATCAGCTCTACCACTGACTGCGCACAGCTTTGACTGGCCTCCTTCATATGTGACAGCCTGAAACAAACAAAATCTCTGTGTCTCACAAAAGCTACATTCACTTCAGCCTACACTACAGAATATGATCCTTGAAAAATGAAGTCTTTGAGCTGTTGTGAATGATTCTTCCTATATTTGCAAAATGCAGATGACCCCATTCTGAAAGATGATTTCATTTTGTAGGTTAAGATTAAAATATCCCCAACAGAGACAAGTTTTAGATTGATATCCGCTATTATTACAGGATGGTGTAACTTTTTATTAAATGGCAGATGTCATTCTACCATTTCTTCACCTCATACCTGTGAGAAAGCATAAAAAAGTCCCCCATACAGTATAACAAGAAGATGATAAAGCAGATATGTCTTGGGGGGGGCTACAAGCAGACACCCTCTACCCCCGCTAGGGAAAAAGACCTTCCCACCGCCCTCCCTCCTTGCCGCACATGCTCACAGAGTCTCCCAATTGAAACATCATTGTCGGTAATGGGAGGAATAAATATTCATAAGGCTGGGAAGAGAGAAACCCTAGATTAGGATAATATGCTGCTCATTGTTCTCCCCCTTCCTTTCTCCAGCTCTTCCTCTGTATCTCTGCATCTTGTTATGCATGTAATAGTGTTGGCTAATAGTGGCTAATTCCTCCAGCTACCTCTGATAACTTCATCAAAGTGCATGCATATGTGTGTGTTGGTATGTGCATGGAGAGAATGTGTCAGCAAGCTACACCATTTATTTCTCACCTCTCCCAAATTGCAAATTACCAGGTTTGATATCTCCAAGATTTTGGGCCATATTCCAATTAAGATTGGATTGTTTTTGTGGAGAGGCCCTATGACTCCCTCCCTCGCGCCTCTCCCTCACATTTTCTGCTTGGCACAGACTCCACTGATATCTCATCCATAACAGGCCTGAACTGGGGCAGAGCATGGCTTAAACAAACAAAAGGCTATATTGATTTATAGGGTCTTCCATGATGGGCTTATTGGCCTGCACCTCAAAGCCACAGAGGGGCACCGGGCCATGAATCACAGCTTCAGAAAACACACACAAACACACACGCATGCACAACAGGTAAGAATAATACACTGGAGCATTGTTAAGGATGTGATTACAACCTTCTCTCCGTTTCATTTCCAAAAAACATTCACTTTCATTGTGTCTTAAAGGATAGAGGGGGGTGTCAGTAGAGGTTATTTTGAATGTGACACCGCACAAACAAAGCAAAGCTAAAAGAGCATGCTTATTTGCATGCTGTTACTATATATCCAAACACGGGGATAGAGGGAATGAAATGTGTGAAAGAGGAAGGTGAGGAGAAACAGAGGGAAAGGGTGAAAGAACGAGCATGCCTGGACAAAGAGAAAATACCTTGTAGAGGTTCACAGAGTTTAAAGAGCTCAGCCAAAGAAGGAGCTTCTGGCCTCTCTGGCTCCAACACACACACCCTCAAGGCCATTCTGTTACACCTGGTCACCTTTATCCTTTTTAGCCCCCCACACCCTCACCCCTCCCAAACACATTCACCACGCACCCAAAACACATACACAACATTCAGCTGCCCGAAACACATCACCAGTAGGATACACACAGCAGCACCCTGTGGCTAACACACTGCTCCTCTGGCTATCTCCCTCAGCAGATAAAACTAATTATTCCAAATCTACTCTGTCAGGTTGTCTGATCCTCTGGGGCCTCAGTTTAAATCTCTCTCTCTCTCTGTCTCGCTGCTTCTCTCTCTGTCATAAGCCACAAAAAGACAAGAATCTGTGTCAACTGACCTCCAGAGTAAAAACATAAACAGAGTGACTAGCCATAAAGACACATATAGCACCATAGCAGCTGAAGCACATGTCTCTCTCTGTGAAAACAGACTATTCCAAACAGCAACCAGGCTGACCTGAAGTCAGATTTTGTTTTAAATGCGTGACTATAACACTAAGTAAATCCATTTTAAAAAAGGAGTGATCGAGCCTGGTACTCTAAACAACTTTGAAAAATCACACATGCATGACATCATCTAGCATACAATCCAGAGGATTTATGCACCTATTCAGATGCCTAGTCCCACTGTTGGCACTTGCCGTTGGCACCCATGTTAGGCTTTAGAGCTAAATAACAGGCCAACATCCCAGGCTTTCCAGCTGCACGCCCTGAAAGCCCATGGAGAAACCATTCGTCCCAATGAGCTCTAAAGGCAAATGGAAGCTCATAAACAGAGACTTGACTGTATAGACTTTGCATTTTATCTTTCAGCAGTTTCCTCTTTTATGAGCCAGGGACCCCTATAACAGGGGGAGGACGGGAGGGATGAGCAAGATGGGAGGATGGCAGGGAGAGTAAGGATGACAGTAAGGATGTTAAGGAAGGAGACGATGGCAGAAAGAGCAGAAGAATAAGAATGAGGTACAGGTTGCCAGAATGAGACAGAGGAGAACTGGGGTCACAAATCTTGCTGCTATTCTAGTACGTGACATCTTCGCTCGTTTGCGGCTGCTCATTAACAAACAATACTGCTGTGAAATTGGTTTAATGACAAAGTAATAAAATTGCTATTCTGCTCACAGATGGCCTCAGGCACAGGGAGATTCTGGCAGGCTTACTGTGGCTGCCCGTGTGCATTAAGCTGCTTGTTCATGAAAACAGCACCCTACACTTTCTTTCTCACTATCACCAACCTTTTTTCTCCTTTTTAAGTTCTTTCTCTTCCTGCAAATGAAATAAATTAACCCACTTTCCTCCCTTGTATTCTCCTTGAATTCTCCCTCTCCCACACTCTCACCCTCTTGCTCTCCCTCTGAGTCTCTAGCTCTCTTTCTCCTCTCTCTCTCTCTCTCGTGTATTCTGTATCTTGTTCTCTCTCTCTATCTCATTCCAGTTCTCACCCCTAGTAAAGAAATTACCATCTTAAAATAAAAAAAAAATAAAAAAATCAGGCTCGCCCACGCAAACGCAGCTCGACTTCATTTCAGACGCAGAGCCCTTGTTATTAAACGACCCACCAATAAAACCAAGCCGTTGAGGAATAAAAGAGCCAAAAGGAGCAGAGAAGTACAAAGACCTCCCTCCTCCCATCTCTCTCCATCTCTCTCTAATGCTTTCACTGTAATGCCTCTTTTAGCTCTTTGCCGCTGTATCTTGCCTCGTCTGGCTTCGTTCTCCTTGCATGCCGTCTTTGCTGGGAGAATTCCACAGCCTTGGAGAGTCTTGAGCTTGTAATGGGAAAACAAGTAAAAAAAAAAAAGCATTCATTTTTGTGCATGATTGCCCGACAGTGCCAGTTTTATTAAAGCACCACCTGTTTTTCATAACTCTAGCCTCACACAGAGGTGGGCACTGGGCTGTTCCACGGCCACGGTGGGTGTCCATGCCACGCTATGACCCAATGTGCCCCCAGTGTCTGATAAAGTAGGAGTGGGCCCTGTTACTCACACTGCGCATTTCGACAGTGGCATGTGCTCATGCACTCACACACGGCACATATACTGTGAGTGCACACATAAACACAGTTGCGCACATTAGCATCAGCTATTCAACACTCCCATGGCTGAACCTGTGAGTACAGCATGTGTCTAGATTGCACCGCAAACAGATATTTGGAACGGTAACAACTGCTGAACAAAATGAAAAACAAAATGAAACCTACTACAGGGATTCTGCTCTATTTCACTCTGCCAATAATGAAAATATGTTTTTCCAAATGTGTTCCTCCCTCCAAAACAGATAAAATGGGATTATTATTACAGCATCAAGAAAGCAGCCAGATCAAATGAACTTAGCGAGTAGGGGGTGTTGGTAGGGGGGCTGGCACTTGGGATCTGACAACAGAGTCAATTCTGCTAATTAACTGCCAATTAGCGGTCCCTAAATGAGAGGGATCATGATGCCGGTGTTGGCAGCGCCCTGATAGTCTCTCTCTCTCTCTCAGTCGGACTCACATATACACTCATGCTCGCGCACACACACACAAACACAACCTTCTCCACACTCCAGCTGTATATTTAGAAAGCCAGGGGCATAAGATGGCCACTGCCGGGAGTCCCTGGTTGCAGCCAAAAAAAGGCCTGACATTTCCATCTGGGTCAAAGTTAGACAGATAACCAGCAACTTCAGTCAACTAGCCCACCAATGTAGCAGAGATGAAGAGACAGAAAAGTAAAGAGTAAGCTATGATATAGAGAAGATTTTAGAAAAGAGGGGAAAAGGACCTCAAAAGCCTCTGTATGAGATTCATAAGTCTTAAATACTTATAAAGAATGTGGAAAAAACACAGGCAGCTGGGCAAGTTTCATAGCTTTATGTTACATTTGGAAAATATTAGTTATTATTTTGCATTTCATAATGGGCTCGCTCGCCAAACCAGAGGATCATAAAAAATCATAAAAAAATCATAAAAGCCAGTGTTCCTAAGTGTCTCGTTGGACCAAAGAAGGGGGGTGGAAAATGCTTTGCTAAGTGGAGGAACAAATTTGGCTTTGATTTCTCTCTTTCTTGTTCTCAGATACTGCAAACAATATGTGCTTGACCGTTTCTAACACTCTGCATGTGAACCTGCAGTACAACTTCTATGCGTCTCTGCTGGGGGACCTGAACCGTGGAAGGGAGAGAGAGAGAACGAGAGGAAAATGAGGAACTGGTTGGGGGACATGCTGTGAAGAGAGCTCCAGAGGAGCAGTCAGTTTAGAGCTAGCTAAACTAGGTTTATTTGCATCCTGTGCTACAGCGGGATGCAGTCTGGGAGGAGAATCTGGATTCTACATAGATAGTTAAAAAAAGTTGTGAAGACATTTGAGTGTAGCAATTTTTGGACGTCTTTTTTTAACTGTGGTATCCTTTTGACTTCTCCTTTTAGCTCTTCTTTCGTTTATTTCGCCTGCACACCTGTCTGACACGACCGTTTACTGGACACAGACATACCACTGGTTGCATATAGTACAGTTTTGGTGATCAAGGTTTTTGAGCTTATTCTTACTCAGTCTTAAATCAATAGAATGAAATATCTAAATCTTAATGTAAACATACAGTACATTTGTATTGAGGGATATGATGACAAGTCATCATAGAGTTTGTCCTCCTAGTGAGTATGGATTCTCAGAAAAAAAAAACAAAAGTGCTGCATGTCCTATGCTGAATGGCTGGAGAGACTGAGCCTATTTCATCTCCTCAGTGGGCACAGGCCACTTGGCGCCGTTGTCTGGCGGATATCCTTCCCTTATCATGTGACCTGTGCTCCGACAGGGGGCAAAGGTTGGCTGCAATCCGCCCCTGTGTCTTAATAACTCACTCATTGTATTCTTTTCTGCCGCTAATTAGAGCCTGTGTGTGCCTGTGTGTGTCTCTGTCTGTGTGTGCCTGTGTGTGTATGTGTCTATGCATGTATTCCCCCCTGGGCTGTAGAGAGGAGGCAGAGAAGTAAAAATAGAGTGTGGCTTAGTGCCCTCTTTATTGTTATTAGTGCTCCAGTGGCACAGCAGTCAGTCATCATAGATGCCAAGAACTGACATATTCCCTCTCTGACTTGCTCTGCCTCACTCCCCTCTCTCTCTATGCTATGGAAATGACCAACCGGCTGCCTGTGAGATGAGGGAATAATGAGGGGACAATTTCCTTCCTTTTTTTACATGCTGTTTCTCTCAGTCATCTGTCATCGGCGTCATCTCTCAGGCCCATGTAATAATCCTGCGTATGTCGTATGTGTGTGTGTGTGTCTGTGTGTGTGTGTGTGTGTGTGTGTGTGTGTGTGTGCATTGCCGCAGTGGTAAATAACGGCAGGATAGTTGGTATGTGTGTTTATGGCAGTGAGTGAGGGCACGTCGTGCTGGGTCTGACGCTGAGACATGAAAGGATTCGGTCAGGCCCCATTTAGCCCAGACTGATAGCAGGACACCAGGAGCTGCTGAGGCAGGCAAATATACCGCTAGATACTGTAAACTGTAAACGCTTCTCTGGCGAATAGACACCTGAGTCTGCCGTTTCACCCACTTCATTATCCCAGAATGCCTTGTGTGACATGGCCCTCACCTTTTCCCACAATCTTAAACAAATGCAATTACACATCAGACCACTCCCAGTTCTGTTAGGACGACGCCAGTTGTCTCAAATGTAAGCAGAGCAAACACACTACCTAATGGTCAACTAATGGTGTCCTGGCACACTGTACACACATAACATCTCTGTCCATACTGAGAGGGCTTAGTGTTTGTAATAATGTGCATTATGTGCACACACACACACACGGGATACTATTAACAGAATAATCAAGTCATCCTCCTCATCTGCTTAACACCAGCACGGTGAAATTGTGGACTTTAACCTTTTCCTTTGTTCCTTATTAACACCAGACAGCTAATGGGGTGTGGGCTACAAACAGGTGAGGCTGCCAGCTAATGATATAGACTAACTATAGAACCAGGTGTCTCCTGTGGTACTCAGACAAAAGGTTTCAAACTAGCTGGAAGTATTCTTCCAGGGGTTTTATTTTCTGCATGTAAGAGTGGGCTGCAGGTAAACGTAAAGGGAGGTGTCAGTTGGAGGGTATGATTCAGGGAGGTTTGATGGGGTAAGCTGGGAGAGAGCGAGATACACTGTCTATTGACTATCACACAGAGCACCCTTGTGCCCTCGCTGGGCTACGATTGTGCCGGTGGACAAAGCCCTGATTCAGCACATCCTTTCCCCGAGGGAGAGCTCTGGAAACCGAAGACGGCGGCCATCCCCTCCTTTTCCCCCCACTCATCCTCTGCTTCTGTCTCTCCCTCCCTCTGTCTCTATCTCTCTATCCCTCTCTTTGGCCAGTAACGTGGCAGCCGCTATGCATCAAAGGCAACGACAGAACAATGCAAGGGGGCCAGCCAGGAATTTGAAGAGCTTTTTTTTTTTTTTTAAACAGGAATTTCGTATGGCAGAGTTTTGTCATATCCTGGGTGGACCGACTTAATATCCAAAAGATAAAGCAAGGGCACAGCTCAAACAAAGCGATATTTCACTGTAACTCACTGTCCTGTCTGGTTAAGTGTTACGAGAGGAAAGAAAACTTAAGCATCCTCTCTCTCCTCTCATCTCTCCCTTACTGTAAAATAGCCAAGAAGACAGCATCCACCAGGCGTGTTCACATCTCCCAGAATGTACCAGAGATAGACCAGCAGAGTCTAAGCCTCTCTAATGACTTTATTTGTGAAAATTGATTCCTAGTGTGTTTTTGTTAACACGGCTGGTGTAACATTAATACACAGCTCCACGACTACTATGTGCATGTGTACATGCCTGTATGTGAGTCCAGAGACAAGGTTCATGAGGATGTTACCCAGCACGGGATTCTTTCAGACCCCTTTATAAATGGATCTGAGGCATTTCAGCGCCAGGCTTGGATTTCATGGCCTCTGAGAAGGCAGGGACTCTTCCTACATCTATCTCTGTCTATGTCTATTTCTTTCTCTCTCTCTCTCTCCTCGCAGGTTTGCAGACTATTTCTGCATTAATCACCATGACACAGGCAAGGCAACTCAATTTTCTGCTCCTGTAGGTAAGGTGCGTGGCGTCCCGAAACGGTGGCACGAGGCATGAAACAGGCAAGCGGGGGCTAATCTTTGGTTACTGGTGTAATTGAAATGCTATCCACACTGTAGGGTGCATTAAAGTCTGATAACAGCGGTTCCTGTGGCCAATTTAAGTAGCTTGACTTCCTTTGGCTAGAAGGGAATAAAGAAAAGGGTGAGAAAGAGAGAGAGGGAGAGAGAAATAGAGAGAGACAGAAAGAGAGAGAGAGAGTATCTCAGGATGGAGGGGGGAGGATGAGGGAGGGGGCTGATAGATAAGGCAGACAAACCAGGCTAATTCTCCAGGCATGTTTCTCATTGTGATCCAGGAAAAATGAGAAAAAAATGTATCACAGAACCAAAAAATCAATTGACCCTCGGGTGGCTTGTCAGGCTGCGAGTCTGATAAACCTAAAAGCTTCGTTAATGTCGGCCTGCCTGTACCCAACAGATAGAGCACTTTGTAAATGAACCCGCTTTGATAAATATATTAAGGAAAGCTGTGAATAAAAGGCACAGACTTGTCATTTGTAAATAGAACCCCCGCTACATGGAATTAGAATGATAAAATGGGGTTCCATATAATTAAGTTTGTGTAAGACCTGAAATCCGTGCAAATACCTTGCCGGAAATTTGAAAGGAAGCTGTCAGTTCAATTAATCTGAACATCACCCTGAGAATGTACTGAACAAAATTAAGCCGCAGATAAAACCTGGGCTAGTATTTTGATAAGTAATTCCTGTATCATTTCTTTGCTTCTGTGATCATTTTATTTAATCCACCACCCCCAGTTATGTGCTAAGCCATCTACAAAGGCCCTGCTGGCCAGGCCACCAAAACCTTAATCCACCATATAGCTTGTGTAAAACGGGGAGGGGGTGGAAGGCAGTTTTGCCTTTTGTGGGGGCACCAGTGGCGGTACTAGGTATGGTTTTGGATGAAGGGGTGGGGTGGGTGTGGGGGCTGTAGGGGTAGCTTATGATCTCTGTCTTTCTCCCTTAAATATATCCCACTGAATACATGTGCATCAAACCACAAAGACCACTGACTTAGCCGCAGAACACTTTGCCGATAACACCGGAACATCCTGGTAGCTTACATATAATAATGTTACAAAGGTTGTCAGTGTGTATATCTACGCGTGCACCTCTGATCGTGTCTATATGTGATGGGGAGGGCTGTACATAAACGGTTTTCACACTTTGTGGAGAGAGGGAGGCGAAGGCTTTTGAAAATGAAAGGCAGAGCGATGCTGGTGGTGGAGATAGGGCGAGCGGAAATCTTGACTCACCAGTTGTTTACTTGTAAGATGGTGAGGCCTGTGTCTTGGGCTAGCTGCTTCTTCTGCTCTTCAGATGGGTATGGGTGCTGCAGGAGCAAACAGGGAGAGAAACACACACATGAGCCTCTTTGACATACAGATTAACATAAGTATTCACGCATGTAATCACTCATAAAGAGAAGCTCTGGGAGGGAACACGCGCTTCGAGTCAAGTTCCTGGCTGTTGCCTATTACTGTATGTATCCAATGCGTTCCCGTGTTTGTTGTATTGTGTAACCCAAGACGACTGCACCTTCTTGTGACCTCCAACCAACCCTTCCCCTCCCTTGCACGGTATAGACATTCGCAGCATACACGTGTCCACCCACACATGATTCTGTGCTAGACCTGTCAGAGCTGGCCGAACAAGTTTGTCAAAACTGTCAACTGTGATAACCCCCCCTCCCTATCCCCACCCCAAGCACACGCAAACAACATATAGTGTGCAGAAGGAACATACAAAGAACACACAAGAAAACACTAACAAGCACACACACAATGACAAACAAGACTTTCCAGCAGGCCTAATACAGATACTGTGGTGTCTAAGAATCCTTTTATAATACCAAGCAACAGAATGAGTGGGTGCAGATTTACAGTGAATACGTTTATCTTTCCTTGAATGTCTGACATGTATTCTGGTGGTGGCTCTTTCATAGAGAGCAGCTGAATACAGGCTAATGCTAAGAGAGCAGAATGCTGTGAAATCTCCTCCACAGCTTTGCCAAGATTTTTACCTGAAAATGTAATTCTGCGACCAGGGCTGCAATGATACTATTTGTGTCAGGTCCAATCTAGAGAACATGGGCTGATATAAATGGCAGACCTTGGGCTGCCTTGCTCCCCCTGGGCCTGCTATGAAGCATGACAAAACAACAGTGATCGCTGGTGACAGATGTCTTTAAGGGCCAGATTAGGAGTCGGGGCGCACGCAAACGAAACAAATGAGACACAATGTGTTTCATTCAGCCACTGTAGACAGAGAGCATGCATGTACACAGTTACACATTTGCACGCACACAAGCATGTGCAAACAGAAATGCACATAGACATAAACAAATATTCACTGACATGACACCTGCAAATCACAACACAAAAATTTGCTTTTTAAAAAGTGACACTTAAACCCCCCCCCCTCTCTATTTTTGGGTGCTTTCAAGCTCCATTAACACACATTTTTACGCTTCAAGGAAAACACCTTTAGCCTCACGACTTGTGCCCATTTTTTCAGCTCCTTTCCTCCTCCACACTCATTGAGGAAGCAAATTTCATAAAGCCGGTAATGTCTCCCTGGTTTGTTAATTGCATTCAGTTTTAACATGAAATGATAACAGTTGCTCAAGAACTATTTTCTCATTTACTGCTGAAATAATTGATGTAAGTGAGGTTTCATATCAGCAGTGAGGAGGATTTCTCCTTTCAGCTAGTACTGCCTGTCTAAATGTAGTCTGTTTTAATTAAAGGAGAGATGAAAAAATGGTTTGAGGAATGTGCTCAATTAATAACAAACAAGGCTGAGATTGGACAAATAATGAGTCCCGGCTGCAGAGAGGGATTAATCTGATTTGTACTTGTGTATGCAGTTCCTTTTAATATGCTAAAATCATTAACAAAGGAAAGATGATAATGCTTGCATAGAAATACATTTTTTGATTGCCAGGTGCTGACATTTCCTTGGCTAGGGGATACAGAGCAATTTCTATTGGTTACTGTGTGTGTATGTCCATCCACATACAGTATGTATGTATGTATGTGTGTGTGTGTGTGTGTGTGTGTGTGTGTGTGTGTAAACATGCTTAAGAAAATGCACACTGCATGCACTGTCCAATGAACAGATATACATATCTACTTCCTCATGTCCGTGTGTGTTTGTGTGTGTCTGCTCTGGACAACAACGTGTAATAAGAGCACAGCCTCTGCTTCCCTCCCCCTTACACTCCTGGGCTTCCTTGGCGTTTTCACATTAGCTATGACCTCGGTCACGATCAAAACACGCTCCCAAATATAACAGAACACACACTCCCTCCCACTCTTTTTTTATGTACTCATACTACACAAACATATAGACACATGCACAGACGCACACAAATTGAGACATAGCTAAAGATGATACGGTATGGAGGTGTGGGGAGAGGAGCAGCCTAAATTGGAAATGAGAGTGGGTCATCTACATTGTATTAAGGCTTCCTCAGCCTCTCAGGCCCATACCCGGTCATCAATCGCCTACTGTCAGCCAGAGCGCGCTTTAGCTCGGTGATAAATACACCAGCTAGCGGCATAGCTCGTCCAGCAGCCACCACGTAATGAATGGTTTGAACAAACAAGAAAGATGTCTCATCAAGGAGAGTGGGGACGTTAAAGCCCCCCTCTCACACAAAACCCCTGAGTAAGGAGATTTACTCTGACCACATAGACACGACACTAAAAAAAAATCCTATTTCGTTTAGCTCATACCCCTCCCAGCCTTTGCTCATTCCCCACTCCTTGCCTCCTTGTGTCAGACAAGATCGCTCCCCTGTAACCTCAAGACTTCAATGCGCTGGCATATATTCACTGCTAAGTCTACACACACACGAGCAAATTTACACACATTCTAATGCAAACATGCATACAGTATGCATGCATATAACCTTTCTTCATCATTTCCTTCATCTGTCCTCAACTCTCTCTTGCCTTTCTCGCTGAACACCCCTCCCAGACACACACACACACACGTTTTATGGCTGCAGGCCACCCACACTTTACGTTGTGGCAGCTTTGCTTTAAGCATGAAGCTCTGAAATCTCAGCTACAGAAAATGGTGTGTGGTGGCAATGGCAACACACACACACACACACAGACATGGACATGGAGAAGTAAGCCGGCATGGTGGGCCTTGTGGTTACAAGGCTGCAGCAGCCGTGAAATTGGAGAACTGCTATTCAGACCTCTGCGTAACCTCTTAATGTTAATTGCTTCAGTAAAAAAAATTACATGTTTGTAAATTATCCAATGAGCCCGAAAAAAATCTGATATGAAAAGTGACCATGAGATGAAAGAGTGAATTAAGATTTATTCACTAACAAAACTGTGCTAAATGTGTTCTAATGTGTTTCTTCCTGGACATGTCCTTCTGTACCCTCAGGAGACAGTATGACATGGTTATTTAATGGATGAAAAACAAACACAGAGCAAGATCAAAGATGGTATTGATAATCTCCCCACTAGCTTTGGATCCACTCAATATGTTCAGTTACAAACACCAAGGCCAATATCCTTAAAAGAGGATTGACCGCAAAATGTAAAACAGCCAATCTATAAGTAAGCCAGAAATTAGTGGCTTCAATTTGTTGTCCAGGCAGCGCCGGTTTCCAATCGAAACAACTTTGTTAATTATGCTTAAGCCTGTTAATGGGCACAAGCATGCACTATCCTAATGCACACATGTCCTATTCCTACAATCTGACCTGAAAAAGCACCGCCAAACATCAACACAAACACATGAACACAAACACAGGTGCATAAGCAGGTAAGCTGCCAGTCATTGGGAATCGTGGTGTAAGTGTGTGTGTGTGTGTGTGTGTGCGTGACCGACTGCTGGCTAAATTACAGGGTGTGATGTGTTCTGTGCTCTCTGATAGTGCTGGATGTAATGGCCCCTGTGGTTGCTGAGCATTACAAGCTGAGGTAGCTCCATCATCCGCTGTGCATGGTCTTGAACTCACCATATACAACAACCACATCTACTGCTGGGCCGCTCTTACTTCACACCACACCTTTCACCCACACCGACTCCTGTCTGCTCATTCAACATCCAGCTCGCTATATATCAGTTTCATACTCTCCTGACACCTATTTGCTGCCGTCGTCAAATCCCACAGCCCGATCATTATCCCAGCCGTTCCATTCAACCCCCACCGCTTTTCCCGCTCTGCCCCTTCCCCTCCACACACCGAACCTGCAGCCCCTTGCCTGAGAGGCTGGTGGACCCCATTGATGAATGACATCATCAGTGTGTGACATGAGTTATAGAGCCAGGTCGCAAGGTTGCAGTGGCTTGCAAACCTATTCCATGCTAATGACTCCCAGGAAATCGCAGGCCATTGGCTGTTTACTCCAGTGCCATGGCAACACAAAGGATTTGCTGATGATGATTGGTGTAATTTAGCTCCAGCTCTTTTGTCATTTGGATAGGATTATTAGATAATCTGCATATCTATTTTTCACTCTGTACGTGTTTGTTTATTTGTTCTAAAGTATTGGACTTAGCAGAAAATTGTCAATGACTAAACAGACATTATTCTACATAGCGTTTTCCATTGCAATACTTTCATGTGTCGGTAGCATTTGTTGGGCTTTATTGTGAGTTTGTGTCTAGATTTACAGCAATATTGTATTCCAGTATTTCGTTTCATATATGCCTTCCTCAAATTGATTGGAATCTTATTTGTTTTTAATCACAGTGACTGGAGGATGATAATAATATTCACTGTCAGAAATAAATGCAATCAAATATAGGAATGACATTTTAATATGGTTTCTGCATTGAGTTGGAGTAAGATTGGCACATTTTAAATATCAAGTTGCCATTGTTAATAATGTTACAACTGGCGTCTTTGACAAATGACAATGAGATTGAATGCATATCGGCATTACTGGGAGATCAAACAGATATGACAAATAAATCCAGTTGGAGTTTTTGAATCCATCATGAGTGTTTACTATGCACAGAGCAATATCTGGCATTTTAGCTCCAGTTTTCTGACAGATTTTGTGGTTTAAATTGAAAGATACAGTTAATTATGTCCATCTGTAAACATCAAATAGATTGACAATTTAAAAAGACCTTCATATTTCCATGACTATGACAGAATTGATTTTTCAAATGTATCAGTAAAGACTGCAAAACATTATCATTAATTATTATTATTGAGAAATGCAGTTTTGTTATTTCAAAGATCAGCTATGAACTGATTGATTCAAATTCTCCAAACGCAAATGGATTAAACTGGTTGAGTTAAAGCTCTGTCTGCAAACTAAAGTTACATTTAAAAAATGTTGCTCTCTTCCATCTCAATTTTATTCTCAGAGCTCAACTTCTCTGTCTCTCTTTGTCACCATCCATCTCTCACTCCTCTCTCATTGTGTGTTTTTGGGTGGGGGGGGACGTGGGAGGGAGGAGAGGGTTTTTTGGGTGTTTGTTTTATTTAACTGGGAACTACACTGCTTCCTGACAACAGCCTGAAAACAGGCAAGAATGCCACATGACTCAATGATTCAACCCTGCTGCTCTCCCTTTCTCTCCGTCTCCTGACTGCACACATACACACACAGGCAACTTATAAACAGAACTCACATGATGCCAACCTACAAACCACACGCACTGCATGCCAACCTCTGATAACAGCAAATGAAAGTACATCCATATCTACACTTCACACGATCTGCATTCAGAACATACCACTACACTTCTGCCTCACTCCAGACTCCAGAGCTTCCACAATAAGTGTAAAGGCTCTCAGCGGAGACAGTAAAACAGTGATGATTGCAAATACAAGACGGACTGGCGAGGCCCGCGGCATCTATTATAGAGCAAAAGGGCCCCCAGTCTGTCTGTCTGTCTCCCTGACTGGCTGGCTGGCTGGCTGGTTGGTTGGTTGGCAGTGCATCAGTACTACTACTGCTGTTGCTGCCATGGCCCGCCACAACAATCGCTGGCTGGGCTCCTAAAGCCAGCTCCTGGCCCCCAGCCAGCAGCCTGTTTGCTCTACACCATTAATTTATGTTCACTGGAGATGGTGCAAGGTTGTAGAGAAGCTCTACGGCATAACTGCCCTGCTTGCCTGCCAAACTACAGTAACAGTAAAGTGGGTGAGGGGAGTCGGAAGGAGAGAGGAATGAATGGAGGGAGAGGGTGAGGAAGGAGCCCTGGAGGATATGCGAGATATAGGCATCTGATTGTACCAAGCACTATGAGGCTAAATAGCAATCACTCCCACACAATCCCAATGCACCTCCAGACTTTGCGAATCGACCAACGAAAAGAGAGAGATGTTTTAGGGGAACATTTCCAAATGATATCATGAATAATGATAATAAGGTATCACTTTTATCCAATAAAGAAAATAAAACTGGAAAATAACTGTGCTTTATCTATGCACAATCTGCAAGACTCCCAAACGAGGATCAACTCAACTCAACCCATAAATCTATTGATGTTTGCCAACAGTTATGTACACAAACTGTGTGTGTGCTGTATTGTGGACCTGGTCTCGTTTGTGGCCTGCAGCCATAGAGATGTGCCTATTTAATCGTCAGATCGAGTTCATGGCTTCTTTTTCCACCACACGGCTGCCCCTCCGCTTTCAAGAGGAGGAATATGATCCCTCCATCCTTACAGTGGGGGCCTGGTCTCTCAGTCTCTCCCTCTCTCTCTCATTTCCGTCGATCTCTCCTTCTCCTGCCTTACTCCATAGGCCCCAGCAGCTATCCCTTTCTCGCTGCACGCTAACCCGTCTGGCCTCCTCTCGTATCCTCTTCACTCCACCTCTTCTCGTCTCTTCTCCTCTCATCTCGTCCCCCTCTTTCAAAGTTTTCGCTCAAGCTTTAAGCCAGGTCCTAGAGGGCAGGAATTTGGCCTGGTTTTTCAGACCAGTCTGTTGGCTTTGTTGTGGTAACTGCCTGCTCGGGGCACCCAGCTCTGTTCTGCTCTGCGTTCCTGCTCGCCTGATGTCAACACACAGCCACGCTCACTACTTGCTCTCAAGAAATCTTTAAAACATCTTGTTGCAATGAATACAGCTGAGCCAAAGGATCATCCTCTTACAAGGGCTTTTGCTCCTATTAGATTTCAATACATTTAAATCTAAGTCTTTGGCAGCTTTTTTTCCGAATAATACCCTTAAAATGAATCTCCAGTTCTTTTATTCTTTATGATGTTACTAGTGGGGAGTATGAGGTAACTGGTCTTTGCGAGGGACTTTTAGGGCCTATAAGCAGATCATTAGAGGCTTGGTGGGGCCTGTCAAAGCAGAAGACCCACCCACTTTGCTTGCATTGGACAACCTCATATCCACACCACTTGTCACCGTTACCAGTCATAAAGTCACTGGGAACACATGGTGTACGTAAAGAGTAGTGAACAGACTAAGCCTCTGAATAAACATCAGCACTGGTTTAATGACGTATGTACACATTGTAAAAAAAAACAATGATTTTCTAAACTGACTAACTGAGAGACTTGGCCTAAGAAAACCTCTAGCATGGGTTTTGAGGATTATTGCCATATAATTTTCCAAAAAATATTACCTACCTTTTTCAATTCCTGTTATTTCCAAAGAGGAATAAAAGTCTGTTTCTGTGATTCTAAAATGAATGACAAATGTTTTTCCTTAGTCTTCATAGTCTACGTAAATAATTACAAATGTTCTCCTTCAAATGGGTGTGGGTTATTAGACACTATTTAGGAATAATGCTGTGAAAGCAGGGGGGTTGGCGAAGACAAGACAGTAAAGCACTTACAATCTAGAGCCTGTTGGGAAAAGGACTTAATATTAACATACAGAGTCTCTTTAAGATTATCCTCTTTCGCTATTGTATTCTTTAGACTTTGTTTAACTTCCTAAGTCAAAGTAAAGTGGGGCTGATCTCCAATTGAAACAGAAACAGATTAATTTGTGAAGAGATGGACAGACCGAGGGAGAGAAAAGCGGGTGTGTTCGCTCTTCAAATAGAAGCTTCTGAGAGTTTCCACTTGACGGTTCTCCCTTTCATTGTGCATTAACTTAATGAGCATAAGTATTCAAATACACAACCAGGACCTCTTTTAGCTCTCTCCCTCTCTCTTTCTAGTCTCTCTCTCTGTCTCTTTAAGACTTCACATTCTCAAGAGAAAGGCCAGTACATTCTAATAGCGAGCCTCGGGACACAACAACAAGAGCACAACCACTTACAGAGGACAAACAAGAAACCCCCGGGGCCAGCTATGGAATGTCAAGCCAATTTGGAAGATATCATAGGACATTTGTAATGTCAATTTTTGTTTTCAGGTCAAAAATCAAAGGCAAACATGGTGTGCAACATTTGTCCATTACAGTGCGGGCAAGAACACCCCCTCCCCCACCAAAAAACAGCTGCAGGGGACACTTCCTGTTTGCTAATGATGCTAAATGTGTTCAAGTCAACCATGTCAAATTTTCTCTCCCTCTGAATGGACAGCTGGGGAGGAAAGAAAGATTTTCTCTCCTGTCCTCCACTGTCTCCCTTTTCCTATCCTCTGCCAGTGAGAGAAGCTCTTGGGCCCATGACAGACAGACACTTCAGATCATGTCCCTGTCAGTGAGACAGAGGAGCATAGCTGATGGTAACCATAGGTGCATTCATCTGAGATCACAAGTACTTCCATGGAACAAAGCCAGCCAAGCACTGATCAGTCACCACCCCGTCCCTACCTGTTGTGTCTGTTCTCTTTTACTGAATACCGTTTTTGCCTTTCAGAAATGCACGTCTTCTGAGCTCTCCTTTCATCTAGGAGTGTATGAGTCAAGGAGATATCTCCTGTCATTGCTCAACACCCAGGGGCGGCTGGCTGCATGGGGCTGTGTGGACTGACAAATGCCCTCAGGATCTTTCACTTTCTTAATGTTCCTCAAAGCAGAGTCGACATGTGACGGGAGTTAAAATGCCTTTGTGAAGTGCCGCTGAGAGAAGAGAAGAGAAGAGAAGAGAAGAGAAGAGAAGAGAAGAGAAGAGAAGAGAAGAGAAGAGAAGAGAAGAGAAGAGAAGAGAAGAGAAGAGAAGAGAAGGAGTGGTGAGGCAGGGATATAGCTTTTAGGCCTGGTTAATAGCAGCCAATCTTTAAGTGCATTCTTCCATCATCTCCCTCTCTCTCCTTGTAGTGCTCTTAGGCTCAATCCTGCCCGGGGGCCAAGGTGACCTTTGACCTGGCTGGCCTGCCTAGCTACAGCCCTCTCGTTTGTTAGGGGCTTTATCCACTGACAAAGCAGGCAGGAAGTTGGCAGCCACCCAGCAGCCCCATGGGAGGATGACCATCAGCTAGCTCAGCTTACCGCTTATTACAGGATGGTGGGGAGCATGTGTGTTTGTGTGTGTGCGTGTGTGTGTGTGTGTGTGTCTGTCTGTCTGTGCACTGGCATGTGTGTGTCATTGTGCTTGCATGCGTGCTTGCATATACTGTATATGCGCATGCATATTTGTTTGTAAATGTACTTGTGCATGTGAAACTACACGCATGTTCGAGTGTAGACAGGCGTGTTCGACTTGTGTCTGAGTGCACATGTGTAGAAGACAAAGTCAGAAATGTGGCTGACCTTTTTTTTTTGCGCCAGCAATTTTTACTATGCTAGCTAATGACACGCAAAGAATAAGCCTGGAAGCTACGAACGTCCCTGTCTCCAAGCTAACCCGATCAGCTACGCATGTTAGCAACAATCAGGCAACCTTCCAGCCACTGGACTCAGGGGACCCCAGCACACTCCGGTCTCTCCCTCTCCACTCTCTTTCTCCTTCTGCTCTCTGCAGCCTGCTCATCAGAGCGCTCAGAACAGCTCACTAAAACATTATATCATAAGACACTCCAGTTTCACTCTCGCCACTCCATAAAAGTCAGGTAATTCATACTTCATTTATATACCTTCCCATTAATAAAGCTGATGAACTTTTACTCCTTAAATCTAATGGGCCATTTTGCCATGACTGCCAGCGCTTGCCTTTTTCTCCGTCTCTCTCTGTCTGCCTCTCCTCTTCCTTCTACTCCACTAGTCCTTTGGAGGAAGCTAATCCACAGTGAATTAGCCACTGCTCACGTACAGTGTTTTATGGGTGAACAGAGAAAGAGAAGGATTTAGAGATTTTGGAGGCTTTTGACTGACCTCTGCCACAGACAAGCTGTGGCACGTACCGTGTGGTGATTTGCTTTAGCTTTTGGTGGCTCTCTTTCTGTCTCTCTCTGTTTTCCTCTACCTCTCTCTATCTGGGTGCAACTGAGGGTCATTGACCTCCGGGCCTAAAGCAAGGCATGATGGCTCCCCAGCTCGGTGGCTGTTGACAAGCGTCTGTGTTCTTTTCAACAACTCGTTGAACCACCCCCCTACCCCTTCCCTTCTCAGGAATGTAACACAACCGCTCGCTGAGGTAACCCAAGCCCCTCCCCTCTCCCATCCTTCATTTACAGAGAGAGAAAGAGATAGAGAGAGAGAGAAAGAGAGTGAAAGCAAGACCAACTAGGGGTGTTAGACAGCTGTCCCCCATCTCCCCATCTAACTCTTGCTCCCTCTCTATTTCTCTTCCTGTCTTTAGATTTGCTTCTAGCCCACTGCCTGCGGAATAATTAATGATGCAATTGAGCCGAGGAAAGGACTCTGACCAGCAGGGGCCGTTCCTGAATGCCTGGGTAGCCGTTTTATGGAGACTGGAAAATAGAAAGAGAGAAAGACAGGGAGAGACAGATAGGCAGAGGAAGCAAAAGACATAAAACAGTCAGGCAGTGAGAAAAAGAGATTGTTAATAGTCTGTTCCCCAACAAGCCTTAACCCAGTCTTCCTTTCTGTTTTCGTCCCCTCTAGTCTAATCCTCCTTCCCCATCCCCCTCTCCTCTCCTCCATCCTGATGGCGGGATCGGGGGGCCTGACCTGTCTGGTGATTGATGGTAATGTCTCAGGAAGTCATTTTCCCCGACAGCACCCCGCCGCCTTTCACCAGGCCTGGTGCAGAGGTGAGCCCATCACATGGATGCTTTTAACTCTTTGCTCACTCGCCACCCTGGTCTCTGACCCATCTATCTCACACATCCTCATCCCACCAACTTCTCCCTCCTCACTGCAGCCTATGCCAACCACAACCCTTGAGCCCCATACCTCTGACACCATGGCATGGGTGAGAAAGATGGTGATGCCACAGAACAATTCTGTCAGAAAAAGCAAGCTTAAGAAAGTTTAGAGAGAAAACAAGGGTATCTTGACAAAATAACACAGGCCATCTTGAAGTGGATCTGCCAAGTGGCCCCTAATTCAGGTTGCTGGGGATGGATCCCCACGACTCCATTACTGTCAGCGCTTACCACCTCCATTATGGCAATTAGAACGTGGTTCCAACACTAGGAATGCTTTGCTATGCTGTGGAATTGTTAACATCTGCCGTGTCTCCGCTCCATGTGTCAGAGTAGAGTTGTCTTTTCTTAAACACACATCTTTTTACAGTCACACTCTCGACTCTCTCCTCTTTTTCTTCCTGTTTCTTCAACACTGCTCTCCACATTTATTTTCTTAATTCGACTCAAACTGTGCCTTAAAGAGATCCCTCTCTGTTTGAGTCCAAATAACTTAAAATGATCCGTGAAGAGCCTCGTGGTTCCCGTTTTCAATAGGCTTCATTAGTTTTTAATATCTAGCCAAGGAAAGGAGGGGAAAATGGCATAGAGATAATCAATGGAAAGGGGCTGGTAGCCTATTAATCTCCCCCAAAGGATTGTGGGTTAATACACGCTCTTGCATAGGCAAACATGGCTGTGTGTTGAACACATCTGTCTGCCTGGATGGGCTACTTAATGAAACAGCCAGCGTTTGGCTGCTGAGATGGATGTCGTTCCCTTAGTGAAAAATGAGTTCTCTCTCCCACTACGCTGAGCCACACATGATAGGGCTCCATTCAATTCACTGGAGACCTGACTGTGTCCCGTGTGAGAGCAGCTTAAACAATGAGGGTGCCGGGCAGGACAGGCAACGCATGGCCACCAGAGCAAGTCTTCATGGAGATCATATCAGGGAATCCTAATGTGAACAAGAGTCTGACTGATCTGGGAATGAGAGAAGACAGAGAAAGACTAGAAGAGGAGTAGTACAGTAGAAAGATAAAGAAGAACAAGGGAGGAGAGAGATGAAGGCTGAGCCACCTGGGATAGATAAGCAGGCTCAATGTGTTTGAGTGACAATGTTTGTGTGTGAAAACTTTGGTGTGTGTTAGTGTATGTGCATGCATGTGCAAGCATTCTCGCCTATCTGGGAGGACTTGTGTGTATGTGTATGTGTGTGTGTATTCTGACAGTGTCGGAGGTGACCCCTGGTCAGGGAGTACTGTAACAGGAGCTCACCTCCGGTTCTGCGAGCTCTCCTCTCAGTGTGCTAAACAGCCACCTGAAGACAGGATTAGCCATTGTGACCTGGCCCCAGAGGTAACCGAGATACACCTCCGGGGACAGACATGAAACACACACTGTCACGTGTTGCTTAGACACGGCCAGGTGGGAGGAGACAGACACAGAGGAAGATAGAGGTTAAAAAAAGCTGTAAAATGGAGACAGGAAGGGACAGGTGGCGGCGGGGATTGTAAGAGCAAACAGGACACCTATAAGAGGATGAATGCAAGTAGGATACTGTATAATGTCGCGCAAGCTAAGGTGAATGGTTCAGTGGTGTTTGCTGTTATCTAGTGAAAACAAAGCATCAGAGCATAAGAGGATTGGCCGACCTAACTCAGTGCCTTGGGGTAACTGAGATTTGTGCCTGTATGGAAATTGATGCCTGTCAGCCTGTCTATGACTCAACTCTGACAGAATGCATGCATGTTTGTTACTGTGCTCACATACAAGCGTGCGTGCTGTGCTGTGACAAATGAGCTGTGCTTAATTTGCGACTGATTATGCGGGCTGCTGGTGCCCTAAACCCCTTTGAACTTGTAATTGCCCCTGGTTTCAGTAATGAACATTAAGGAGGATTCAGAAATGTGTGGCTAATTACACATTTGCTCCCCTTTTTTAATTTCTTCATCTTTATGCAGGATGAGAAAGAGGAAAAGGAGGAGCAGGAGTAGTAGTAGGAGGATGACAGTCAAGGAGGAGGTTCAGGGTTAGGAGGCATATACTGCTGTTGTTGCCCTCTTTATCTAAATAATTGTACAGGCTGGTTTATGGGCTTTAGAGAGGTGCTTTGTGTGTCAGACGCTGCAGCCCTGGGGATACGGGGGACTAGCTTTCCCTATGATCAATATTCAGAGAGATTCACATCTGGAGCCAAGGCCTGCTCTGCTCAGATTTGGATATATATATATATATATATATATATATATATATATATATATATATATATATATATATATATATATATATATATATATATATATATATATATATATATATATATATATATATATATATATATATATATATATATATATATATATATATATATATATATATAAAAACATATATTTGGTTCTCTTCTTTCTCTGTCCATCTGCTTTTTCTTATCAGTGTGTGGTACAGCTATTTCTTGATTCAGGGTTGCTATCTATCACACATGTTCATTTGTATAGCCTTACATGATCTTAGGGGGATGTGGCTGCACAGAAATTCAGCGGTCTGAAGTGAACGAGGTCTGCTCTATGTGGATAACAGACACTAACAACACATGGCTCAATATATATGCTAGACAGAACTGCTTGAGCAATGGAGCATTCTGGGTAAATGGCTGCGGTGCAGGGAGGGTCCACTGAGGGTAGTGGAGGGGGAAGAGTAGGGGAGGGGAGCAACAAATTGACCCGCTCAGCCTCAGTCTTTGATGTGGACTGGGTTCTCTCTTAAAAACCAGTCCATATGTTCAGAGAGGGAAAGAGAGAGGATATCAATGGGGAAAAAATGAAAAGGTGAGGAAGTGGGGGGAAGAGGTGAGAACAAGAGACATGGCTCCCAGTTATAAGGACCCCACTGTGCAGGAATCCCATTGCCTGCCCCTGGACTGAGCGCTGGGCAAAACAAAAGCATGCATTTGAGAGGAGTAGGAAGGGAGGGGAGAAAAATCACACAAAATGGCAGGAGTGGGATTTGGTGCAGCCAGGGTCCCATGACAAACCAAACAGTGAAACACAAGGTCTGTTTTTGATTTCTACACAGTGCCTCCATCCCTCAACCTTTTCTCTTTCCTTTCCTCCCTCCCTTCTTTAGCCTGGTTTGCTGTTTCCACGCTTGTGCTGCTCCTTTTCCCTTTTGCATTTTCTTCTCTTGGTGTGAGATGAATATCAAAGCACTGCTGGGGCAGCTTGGAGGCCTGCAGCAGAATCTCATTGGCCTCCATGGTCCCCAGCATGCAGCAGCCACCGTTCTAGCAGCTCTTGCCACAACCCCGCAATCAACTGTGGGGGGATGAGGCTAGCCTGCAGGGCGGTACCCCTGGAAGGGTAAGGGGTAATTTAAGGAAACTAGCTCTAAGATGTGAAACCAAAATCCTCTTATACATTTTGTTATGAGTAAGATAACCCCAAAAGTGTAGAAAAAGGAAAACAGCATGGAATCACCTACCACCATCTTAACAACCCTGGTTTTCCACCAGGGGCATGTACGGTATGCTATCACAGACTACCTCGCAGGGTCCCTTATTACGCATGACGTCATTCAGCCCTATTTCTTATAGAGTCAGCTCAGCCAGGTCCTAGCCAACAGATCAGTGTTATGACTACAGCAGCAGTGGATCGCGCTGCTGTGCTGAAGGCAGGGAAACGTTCCCGGGCTGGGGCCTATTCTCAGAGGAGCATAGGGCTTTTAAGAAGTCTCCTCAGCTTTGTGCATGTGTGTTCTTGGAGGAGTCTCTCACTGTTCAGAACTGTGAGTTTATAAATCTGACTGCCCTCCGCAGACTTAGCACCGTTTGTATTCTGCCACGGTCAGGGCATGTGCAGTCACCTCTGCAGGGGCCGGTCAAACTCATGCTGTGCTTCTGGTCTTCCATGAGAGCACCCCTGTTGTAAAAGCTCATCTAAAGAAATGCACGTTGCATCACATTTCAGGGAACATTCTCCTCCTTTGTTTTCCCCTTGCTGTTGTCTTACTGGAGGATATGTTGCGGGTTGCTCTTTTTTTTCATTGGCAAACACTGTGCAGTTTCACACATCTTAATCACCTCCATGCAGTGGCAACGTGTCGTAAACAGTCCCTTAGCGAAAGCACTCATTTCTGCTACTTCATTAAACAACCTGCATTAAGATGCAAACAGCGGGAATGAAAATTAACAGGAAGGGAGGGAAAAAGGAGAAAACATGAGGTAGAGGGAGGAGAAGTGTTGGGATGCACATGCACAATAACATGACGCTCATCTTATGGAAAAGCAAGCCTATTTGCATGAAAAGTTGAAAAAAAACCCCAAAAAAACATGTACACTCTTTTCACAAGCACACACACCACGTAGTGTAAGCAAGCTTAATGTGCCATGCTTTATATGTCAGTGGATTCCACGTGGGGTTTGTTGGCTTTGAAGTGGAACTATGACAGATCTGGATTAGGGGGCAAAGTGTAAAGGTCTGATGTCGGAGCATGAAACGAATTAGGTCTTATTACATTCTAATGCAGCATTAAACCTCTGGAACGGCTACCAACTATGCCAAAGCATAGTGTAAACAAGCCTTTTTGTCAGTCACAGAGCTGTGACACACTAACACTGGGAAATTACGGCAAAGCCACTCTGCAATGAGATAGCAAAGTTGATGCGGCCAGTCATATAATTATACAGCCTGTGAAAATGGGAAGTCACTGGATCTCCCTTCTAAACTTTCATTTCGTGCTCTGCTCTCTGCTTCTACAAAAAAGCATCTTGCTGACATGTAGA
The DNA here is from genome assembly GCF_042242105.1 of Pempheris klunzingeri. Taxonomy (NCBI): domain Eukaryota; kingdom Metazoa; phylum Chordata; class Actinopteri; order Acropomatiformes; family Pempheridae; genus Pempheris; species Pempheris klunzingeri. Next base: position 15,586,777 of record NC_092024.1, on the reverse strand, counting down.
GGTAATTTGTTGATGAGTTCTTACAAGGAACATGAGATTCTTGTGTGGAATAAATGTTTTGAGCATCTTTTCACTGTAGTGTCAGAGTGTCTGCGTTTTAAGTGTCCCGTCCCTGTGAGGTCTGTCCATGCTGTGGTAGCCCCTCTGTAGTGGCCCGGCTGGGGAAGAACAGATGGCAGACTGAGGTGGCTTGTGTCTCTATTTTCTAGGGTCGCCAAGCCACCAACATTAGAACACAGCGACTAGACAATAGCTAAGCATTAAACCTCAACCCCCCCCAAAGATCCCCTCCACCGTCATTATCACTGACTTTCAATGACTCCCATAGTAAACATGACCAAACTATCTTGTCATATTGTCACTAATGTCTGTTTAGTAAACACACACATGAAGCAATGGGCATTGTCACAAAAGTAATGTGATGACTCTTTTTCCTGCATCTCACGCTGATAGTCACACATTTGGGCAGTGGCAGTGAACCAAACTGTCGCCAGGGTTGCTACGGGTGACTGGAGAGCTGACTTTTGGGCTGCGAAGCAAACAAGCACATGACAGATTAGTGTGTGGGCCTCCTCCAGGCTTCCACCTCTGTGACCCTTAGGAGCCCCCTCTTTACCCCCTCCTCACCCTTGCTCTTACCCCTAACTCCCCTCCCTCCTTCTCCTTTGTCTCTGCCTTCTCTTGATCCAACCTCACGCAACAACCTAAGGAGTTGAAAAGCAAACAGATTTGAACTGTGTATCTCTGGTTTGTAGCCTAAAGTTGCTCGTTTATGATGCTTCTGGCTTTAAAAAGTTAATTTCTGCTACATCTAATGTTATTAGTTATTACTAAATAGGTGTAAAATTCAAACAAATCAATAATGTAATTGCACTAAATGACAAGTAATTGAACTCACTGAGTAAATTAGATACTTATTATGCCATTTATACTACAAAGATAAAGCAGGTACCAGCAAATATGGAATAAACTGCTCTCAACAGTTCAATGTAAAAGGAGAAAGGGCTTAGGTATTTCAAACTGTTTGCAGATGTGTGTCTCCACCAGTTAAATGCTGCTTGCACTGGAACAACACACACGGATTAGAAGGACTAGGGGAGCTTAAACAAAACTGGGGATACTACAGAGCTGACTGTTTAGTCTACTCAAACAACATGCCCTCTCTTTTTGAGGGATGGACTTGTACACTTGTTTATCGTATGTGACAAACATCCGTTGCCAGGGTTTGGCCTTGCCTGGGCCCATGTCTCATGAATGACCCTAGCTGGCTCTTTTATGTGCATCTATAAAGGGCGGTCGAGAGAGCAGCTAGGAGGGCTCGACCTGACGATGACACCCTGTTGTCATGGAGACTAATGCTATGTTGGGCTGGGATTGGGAGTGGAGGGGGGGGGGGGGGGTGACCACTGTCACTAGCATCTAATGATATTTGCAGCACAGTGTACTCATCTCCTCACAAAGTGCCATGTATGGAGTGCCATGTAGCGTATGTATGGTTAACGGCTGTATTAACACAGCATCTTTCGGTTCAGTTAAAAAACAGATTATGAGTCAATACTCACACTGGTGTTACACTTATGATGATGTGTTACTAATCACTATATTTAAAAACCATCTTAACATACATAAGCATTTCTCGTCTGAACACACAGTTCTATTGCTCACACTCCAAGGACTTTCCAAATGACCAAGGGATATATCACTTCCCTTTCAAGGAGCCCAGGGGACCAATACACCTGGCTTAGCAGCTTAACAGAATTTCCCCCAAACACCCAGGCCAAAGGGTGGCCCGACACAAAACCTGAGACGCTTGATGCTTGAGAGGGCTACCTACTTACTCATCTGACTGACCACTCTCCCCCTCTCACTTCATCCCTCCCTCCCTTCTTCTAGCCAACACATACACACGTGTGCAAACTCTCAACTTGCCTGGTTTGCTCCTGAGGTCCCCTATTTATTTTCATAGGTGTTTGAGGGTTTACACTAGTCAAAAGACAAGGGCAGAGCCCAGAGTGGTATCTTTGGATTTGAGTGCTTCCTGTTTTCATTGCAAGACCGACCCTTGTCTTTACAAGGGTGAGTAGGGGCTAGCAGGGGGCAAGAGAGGGAAGGAAAGCCAGGGGCGCCAAGGGGCTAATTGTAGGTTTTAGAGTTTGCTTTTGCCAAACAAAAGGGCATCACCTTGTGCAACAACAAGAAAAATCCCCATAACTGCCTCTCTATTTCTCTGTCTGCCACTTGTCTTTCCACCTCCCTTCTTGTATCTAACATCTCTAGCCTCTATCTACCTATCCTTCTGCACCACCCCCTCTTTCTCTCTTGGATTTTGTAGTCCATGCTTTTGAAGTGCAGTAGAACATTTTACCCCTAACAGTGAAGTTTACCTTTCTGATAACATAATCTCCCTGTAGTATTGAAAAGCTTATACCAACAGTCTGGGATTTTCCTTCCTCTAATGTGGCTGGAAGACATCCAGAAACTCATGGGGAGGGGGGGGGGGGGGGGCATTATGGAGAGAGAGAGAGAGAAAGCGTGGGAGGGAGGATAGAAGGAGCGAGTGGAGACACGGTCTGACCCTCTTCTGCCAGCTAACACCAGCTGATCTGTCCAGCCGTTTGCCAATTACATATGGGGCATTTAAGGTTGCCAGCTCACGTGCTCTCTAGTGCATGTGAATATGGGCTCAACATAAAAGAGGTCAGGGTTATCACAGCTTCTCCATAGGCTAATTGTAGATTTTTATAACGCCAAAAACTGTATTTTCCCTGTAGCTGGAATATTGGCATGGTATGACTGATGGTAAATGTGACTTGAAATGTTCTATATGTGACTGTCGTGAAAAAATATCTTGTGATTTTCTCCCAAGAGAGTGTGAGGTCAGAGCGAAATCAAGGGAAGGTGGGAGGGGAGAGGGAGAGGGCAATTTTGTTATACTGAATCCAAAAGCCAACAGTTGTTACTATTGGCCTGTGTTGTTTTTCTGTGTGTGTGAAGGGGGGTCCTGTCCTTTTGAGCTTTTCAGAAGATCTGACAATGGCTGGATGTTGAGAACATATGTAGAGAGACCCCTGTGGCTCATGGAAGAGGAGCTCCATGCTGGCCCCGCAGTTTGAGAAAATACAAGGCCGCTCCTTTCACTCGTCACCCCTCAGTTAATGAATGCATGAATAGCAGAATGCCGCTATAGGCCATTCAGGGGCCAAAGTCCCCAAGAATTCACCCTTGCACAAACGCATCCAGCAATAGAAAATACATTTGCTTAACAAATTAAAAGAAAGGAGAATGGCTAATGGGTGTGAGTGTGTATGTGTGTGTGTGTGTGTGTGTGTGTGAGTGAGAGAGAGAGAGAGACAGGGAGAGAGAGTTTATGGGTGGGAGAATTGGATGGTGAGAAGAGAAGGGGGATAATTCAATTAGTCCTCTTCCTCAGTGGAGAAATGAAGGCAGGTTAAAAGGGAGGGATTATTATTTGTACAAGACTGGCCAGAATTTTACACAAAAGACACAAATAAAGATTGGAGAGAACATCTACAAGCAGGGGATGTGATAAAGGAGAGAGGGACAGAGAAAAAGAGGGCCTTGAAAGCTCTACTCTGTCTGAATTAACCAGCTCACTGAGAAATGTGCCTGTGCCCAACATTAGGCTTTCGCCCCTCCTTTCCTTTCCACTCTTTCAATTCAATTTTAAAACAATTCTAAAGAAAATTGTTGGCAACTCTTCCAATAGCTCTGTATGCGTCATTCTGTCTTTATCTCTGCGTCTTTCGCAGAGTGGACCACTGAAGCTGTGCGAGGCTTTCACCGGGAAAGATGCCAAATAATGAGAAAATACTCTAAACTCACATAAGGTGTGTTCATGTATTTTGTGCACGCGTATAAGAACATGCAGTAAATTCCACTTCAATTTATTTGTCCCCTTTATACACAAAGAAGACATTCCACTCCAAGCTTACAGGAGGAAAAAGACATCAAGCAGAAAAAGAATTTCTCCCAAATAATTAAAAAAAAAGTTTCGCCTCCCTCCCGCCCTCAGCCTCTGAATGAAGCCCGGTTTGTACGGTTTGGCGAGAGGTCTCCAGTCATGGAGCGATGGAGCTGTGAACAGCTGTGAAGTCATTTTGATAATGATGAGAATAATAAGCATGCAGACTGGCGTGGTGGAGCCGCTAAGGCCTGCGAGGCTCAGGGCTTTGCTGTTGCAGCTTCACTGCTCCTGAATAGATAAAAGTGATTAAAGCACTCCTGATTATCCCTGACCAATATGTAATGGATTTACAGCCCTTTCAATTAGGCCGTATTTGCTGGCCACACATTACTTGGGCTTTTGGTTAGGTAATCAGGGTACAGGCGCTTTGAGCAGGGAGTGGGCATTGGTAATGGGGGGTTGCAGGGTGCACAGGGGGCACCTGACCCTCTTAAATGTGTGGATGATCCAGAAGGCTAAAGCTCTAAACTAAGTCTCCTCTACTTTCTCTCTCTCTCTCCCTTCTATACTTCTCCCTTCCCCCTACATTGTCCTTCCATCTCTGGGACAGAGTCACATGCTCAGAGAGCAGCTTATATGTCCTGGCGTGGCCACCTCCCTCTGAAATGTGACCTGCGTTGCAAAATCAATACAGCCTGATGTTCTGATAATGTCCTGACATTAGTGAGGGGGGGGGGGACATGTGGTCCATCCCTTTACACTTGACAAACACAGGCAGAGGGACAGACAGACAGACTGACACATGCAGTAAACAGCTAAGCGAAGAGTACTTCATTATTTTACCAATTATGTGTAAATTACTCTGGCATTTGAATGTTTAATCCAAGCCGTGTAGCCTCATTGTGCTTAACGAAGTGAGTTGTCTGACTTAACTGTCAGGCAAACAAACAACTTCCTCTCAGCTATGGAGGAGAAATACATTAGCATGTAGCACCCCAGCCTCAAACGTAAGCTGTAAAATCAACAAGTCAACTGGACTTAAAATGTGAAACCGACCAAGAGTATAGAATAGATTGAAGTCATGGCATACATGTAGGTCTACATATTTGTACCTATAACCATATATACACAGACACAGGAGTAAAAGCACAAATAACAATAGCATGTGTGATTTAATGTGATCAGGTATAGATTTTTCAAAATTCTGTGTACTCAACCTCAATCTTTACCTAAAATAAATCTAACACCTTCACACTCACAATCATTCTCTAGCAACTACGATGCTTTTCTTAGTTTGCCCCAGAAAAAGTCTTCCTCAGGCCAAACAATCAGTGCATCTCGCATTGGAGTAAATGTTATGGAATGTCGGGCCGCCTCCGCCTTACTCAGAGTGTGCTGAGCAGAGTAAACAGTCCAAACTGATTAGATTGACCTGGTCACTGTGTCCTTCTGACAGGTGGCTGACAGGTGAGCATCACAGCACTGCTGTCACTCACTCACTCAATAACGACTATGTGACAGGTGTGTGGGTGTGTGTGTGTATGTGTGTGTGCTTGAGCATGCTTTTTTGAGTGTGTGTGTGTGTGTGTGTGTGTGTGTGTGTTGTTCTACCTGGGCTGTTTTCATACACGTGTATCTCCACAAAGTAACGGCTGTGCTTACCGTGAGATGCTGGAACAGCCACGCCCTCATGATGTTAGTGGCCACCTTGGGGAAAATGCCACGCTTTTTCTGCCTCTTCTTATCCTTGTCTGGATCATCGTCATCCCCCGTGCCAGGCGATGCAACGCTGTTGTCTAAGCCATCTCCTGGACAGAAACCAAACCCTGGGTTAAATAACATCCCAGACCACATCACTGACTCAGAATACAATAAAAAGATCCCGCTATAAAACATCTCAAAGCTGCAGCAGAGGCACAGACAGTAAAAGCTAAGTTAAAGGCTCACAAAAGATGGATAAATGGACAAATACCACAGATACCTATGAAGGAATTCAAAAGCACTGCGCTGAGGACTAGAGAATTACTGCAGCAAAGCCAGTGGTGTGTAGTGGAGATATGGAGGTGGGGGGATTTACGTGGCCTTAGACGAAGGCCTGTACAGAGAGTGAGGGGTTTACTCAGAGGCCTAGCAGAGTTGCTCTATACCCCAGAGCACGAGAAAGGGGAATAGGGGTTAATGACTCTAATGTTATGGTTGGACGCTGAAACACTAGGCTCCTCTTTCCAGTTCTACAGTAGGAGGAGGAGGAGGAAAGAAAAAAATGGAGCAAGATGACAAAAAAAAAGGACAAGGAGCCTTCACGTACAGGCTTGGACTCATGTCATTAATTCAATTAAATTTGCATGCTTGACATAATGTAGAGCATTTTTTTTCATCTTTTGAGCAGAGCCAAAGGGGACAGGAAGGAGTTATGCAGACATGTACAGTAACACGCAGACATTCGTGCATTCATGTTGCGTGCACAGTCACACACTCACACACAAACAGAACTCAAAGGCGTTGATAATTCACGGCATCCAGTTAAGAAGCATGAGTATGAAAGTAGGGATGTGATTTGGGGTGGTTCATTGTTGCACTTCAATGCACATAATGGACTCGTCTGCCTCCCCCACCCCACCCCAACCCCAACTCTCTTAGTCCTCCTCTCCCACTCCCTTCCCTCCCAGCAACCCCTCCCTATTCTGCCACAAGATTAGCATGACAGGCCAGCGGCGGCTTCGCCTGCATTAATGTCCGTCAGTGTTTGATTTCAAGAGGAAAACATGCACATACTCAGGCACGATTTCTCCTTTAAATCGAAGTTTCCATCTTTGTCCCGTGCCTTTTTCTTGTTCCTCTTCCCCGGCATTAATTGTGCATTAGCAAAAATGATTTACTTTTAACAGTCATAGTTATTTTTTCTTGCCCCCGGGCACAAATGCCTTGAAAGCCTTCCTTGAGGGCATCTAAATTATGTATCTGAAAAACTCCTCCACTAAGGCAGAGAAGGACCCTGACGTTCTCAAAATTCAGACTCGCATGTCCTCCTGTTTTTGGGGAGGCATCAATCACAACCACCTATACAAGCCTTAATCTCGCATAAATATTTGAACTAATAACATTAAAAAGGGGGAAAGAAAAAGGATCCGACTGGTGGCGTAATCAAATGCAAAATAAATGAAGAATACAAGGACAGCAGGGGCCCTCACTTCTAACTACTTTCCCCACTTTCTTTTTCCTCCCCCTTGTTTTTCCCTCTTTTTTGTTCTCTCTGTCTTTCTCTTCTTTCTGTGCAGTGTTTTCCTTCCACATCATTAGTGCAGAGCCACACGAAAGAGGAAAACAGAGAAGTGCCGACTTTGCGCTCCCTGTGTGAAGTTGGAGAAGCAACAGCCCCTCTGAAGGACATATGGGAATGGGGACACAGACTAGGGGTGTTGTAATTGTAGAATGGGCATTCATTAGTGGCAAATGCCGTAAATCCCAGGCTAAGTACGAATCCTTGTTCAGGAAAGCCTAAAACAATAAACTTTGGTCTGGCCATAGCCCTACCCTGACTGTGTGGGGCTTCCTGAGAAATGCGACCCAGACGGAAGTCAAGTCTAACTCCCTCCAAACTTCAATAACAACACAACTAGTGAGCTGTGAATTTTAACCACCCTCCTCTTGTTTCTTTGCTTTTGAGCTTCACTGAATAATGTTGATACACAGTTTGGTTGTTTGTTTGTGTGCCGCTAGGTTTTGTGTTGATTTTCGAGCAAGTCTCCAAATCCCTCTCCTGCTGTGAGCAGTCAGGCCCATCCAATGGAACCACACAGTGGCCAAAAGGCTGGCAGATTAATTTTATTGACGTTTCCATTTTCACTGCAATGCGATAGCCTCCCCCCTGGCCAGGGCCAGAGCGACCCATGCGTATTTACAGACTGACCTGTCACTTCATTACCCAGCATGCTCGCTGCCTCCTGCCCTCGCCCGCAAGGGTGAAACCAGACTCCAAGGCTTTCAGCTACTCTCTCCCTCTTTCCTCTCTCTCTCGCATGCGCATGTATACTGTCATGTGTGCACAGATGATACATATGGCATTTGAGAATGAATTTTGTGTAAAGTATTGACAGACTGTATATAACCAGACGTGTGTACTTAAAATAAAGAGTGAAGTAAAAACTAATGTGGACATAAGGTAAAAAGAAAGAAAGAACAAAGACAGAAAGAAGAACAAGAAGAGGCAGGAGGAAGAAAAGAAGGAGTACAAAAAGAATAAAGAAGAGCCAACTTGCACAACCTCATTACATCTAAAGGAGAGCTGGTGCTTTGCATCCACCCCCACTCCTTTCTTATGAGCGAGAGAAGGAACGCTGCAGGGCAAATTGTCCCAAACGCTAATGGCTTCTGACTGTTCCCTGGCAACTCTGCCATTCTAACCTGTGTGGATGTGCACTCTGAAAAAAAATGGGGAAAAGAAAAAAAAAGTGCAAGGCAGAGCACGGGGGAAGCGTCCCATCATCTGGCCATGTGACACAGATGGGGGTTGGCTATTAGGAGGCAGCCGAAAGGCCTAAGGGAGCCGAGGTGCTGGAGTTTAGCCTCAGGCACTTTTGGAAAAGCAGCGCCCTTGGAGACAGAAAAAAGACAGCCCCCCCCCCCTCTCTCTCCCACTCTCTTTCTGTCTTCCCTCACTCTTTCCTCCTCTCGCCTTCTCCCTCACCCACTCTATCAATATCTTGACTTAAAGTGCTTGCAATGAAAGTTTGTGCATATTTTCATATACACAGAAATCGAGGCAGTGTAATCAGCCAAGATGGAAGACAATGACCAGATGCAATGAGGGTGGGAGAGTGAATGAACACACAAGCAAACAAACAAGCACAAGTCCAAGAGCACATTACGCTCACATACATTCCCCCTCTCATCACCAGTGGGTGGTTATTAAAAATGCATTCAGATATATCTCCATGTGAGTAAATTGGTCTCAGGGCTGAGCTCATTAACGGGTTGGGAAAGGACTGTAAACACACTGCAACTCGGCTTATCTAATGTTGGCACATTCAGGGTCGCTTCAGGATTTCTTGCACAAAGAAATGGCTTAGCACAAAGTGTCCTACAGTCTCTGCCGAGATTAAGGGGGAATTCAGCAGAGTCCTAATGACTCTAGAGATACTGCTTTATGTCTAGGAGGCACCCTGACCCTCAGGGAGCCGCAAAGGTCTAGTCGGCCCTGGAAGCATTACTGATACGACCACAAGTAACACATATTGCGGCTCTACCAGTACATCAAGAATGCCCTCCCATTGCCGCTCTCCCATTCCAATATACCCATGCATGAATGAATAATGACTTGTCAATAGTTGGAAAACATTCAAACTCAGTCATGGTTAGTTATCAAACACTCCAGACTTATTGGTCCCAATATACTATTATTACACCTACTGAAAAGCCTGTAGACGAGCTTTAGAAGTTGTGTGTGTATTATTCTAAAGGCGGTGCAGTGATTTTGTACTGGGAGGCCCCAGCATTTGTCTCAGGGTAATGTAGTAAGAGTGTAGAGGCAGTGGCTTATGGAAGCTATGGTTAAAGTGACTAATTACAACAGACCCCCCCCATGCCCCCTGTCAGCCCAAACTAGTCAGGCCTGTTCACCCAAGCTCACCCAAAGACAGGGACATGAGGAGAGTTAGACAGACAGAGGAGCAGACAGAGAACAGAAGCTAAGAGGTTTTTTGTAGCGGGAGATCCTTTGGCCTTCTCTACCTTTGCACACCATAGTCGACCGGGCCCTCCAACCCTCCCTCCGACACCCTCCTATTACACCACCTCTAGCCCTGCAGGCTTGGCCACAGAGAATGAAGAGAAAAGAAGAGGGGGATTTAGAGCCTCCCTTTTCCCTCTTTTTCTCCTCAACTTTTCAGCCAACATAAGCGGCGTTTAGCACATTCAGTCCCCCAAATGGCAGCGAATGAGAGAAGCAGTGGGGGCTCCTCTTTTGTCCGTCTGGTTACCCCTTTTATTTACTCTGGATTTACGAAGGGGTCTTTGCCGGCTCTGAGACCACATGCTCTTGACGCACACACAGTTTCTCTCACATACACACATACACAAACACGTACAGGCTCTATTCACACTAGTGGAATGGCCGGCCCTCTGTTGCTCTGTGCTGACTGGGGATTACAGGTCTTCTGGCTATAACCGTATGCTAGCAATATGCTTTGCGCTTACCTAACATACAACACAGACGAGTGCTAACGAGTAGTACATAATCCCTTTAATGATAAAACACACACTTGAGCATCCAATTTCTAACGCTAAGTAACCCATCAGTGTGTTTGTGTGACTTTGTGTGACCACACCATATGGTTTACTGCACTCATTCAGATCCATACAGTAGATGAGGGCTCTAAACGGAACTGTTTTAGTGTGGCTGCACCACTGCAGCCAGTGTTTTACGCTGATTATTTCCTGATCTGTGCTTAAACAAGCAGCAGCCCCTTGCACTGGACCATAAAACAACAGCTTAGTAAACAGCAAGCATGCTGACAAATTGGTAGCGCTCAGGCCGGAGTCATTAACAGCCCTAAAACCTGTCAGAGCAATTACAACAAACTCTCTCCTTCAGCAAGTCTGCCTGCCAAACTCAGATGTCACTATCCGCCTCCCCTTAACCGCCCCCTCTAACCACCAGCACACTGGCTCAAGGTAAAGGAGAGTGGACTACCACACTTTCCTCTCTTCTCCAATAGCCATGACACCCCAGAGAAATGAGGACATACCTCCATCTCAAACAAAGCTGTATCTGCATCCTGAGTGCTACGACTGAGTGGTTCCTTTTGCATGAGAAGTAATGTGTAGTTGTCTCCCCCCAAAAACACATCATTAAGTGTTCCCTTAAATGAAGTGGAATAAGAGCTTCTAATTAGATGGTTTTTTTCTACGTGTGGAGAAGCGAGGCAGTCAGGCAGTAAGAGAGGCAGGGAGGGAAGGAAGGAGGGAGGTGTGGGGTTGATGGTGGTGGTGGTGGTGGTGGTGGTCGGGGGGAGGGGGGGGGGCAGTTGCTCAACAACTCCTGTACCTCCTCTCCTCCCTCCCTTCTCCGCCCCTTCTCTAAGCCCTCTAACCCTGCCATCAGGCAGATATCTCTCTGTCATCCCTGGAATGCTGGAGATAACTATCGCCTCTCCACCGATACAAGGCCTCTCTCCTCTCACAGGCACAGTGTTGACCCCACTGTGCACATCCCTACCATAGAGGGCGAGGTCGAAGTGGAGAGAGCTGAGAGAAAGAGAGGGGAGGGGTGAGGGTAGAGGGTTGGAGGTAAAACTTGTTTTTAACAGCCAGTTAGGCTATTTTACCTTTTAACCCAAAATAAGGGCTGGAGCAAAGCCACCCTCCCCTTTCAGCTTCTCCCCTGGAGCCAAAGAAGAGTGGTTCGTCCAGAAGGGAGAGGGAGGAAGGGGGTAGATTGCCTGGTTACTGCCTTTTCTCCAGAGTCAGTGCCTAAAACTCTCTTGATCTTTTCATAAGATTATCATCTGCCAAGAACCTAAAATTTAGCACTGGGTGCACAAAGTATACACATTATCCAAGGCTTTAAAATGAACTAACTATTGGTGCAATTAACCTTCTACCTGCAACAACAATTTTCTTATTACATCATATATTAGTACTGTAAGGATTGCATAATGACTGCTTATGCCTCCTAGGATCTTGATTGTTCTAATATTTTCCTCCATTTCCTCCATATGTGTGTATGAACACAGAAAAGTGCTCCTTTTACACAGATGTGGAATATGTATAAAAGGATGTATGTCAGCTAGGACTCCGCCATCGAAGGGGGGCTTTATTTGAGAGGGAAAAAGACCCAAAGAAAAGAGATGGAATAAAGATGTATAAAAGAAAGGAGGCAGGCTGTTGCAGATGTCAGGACCCAATTTGCATGAATGGCAAAGGGCTAAATTGCAGGGGATGGGGGAGCTACCCTCCACCCCCTCACCCCGCTCTTTTTGGGGGAACTAAAAGGGAGCTGTGATGCCCATGACTGCTCCTCACTCAACAGACAGGGATCAGTGGCTAATGAAGGGCTTTGGGTCTCCACCAGACATTTCACACTCTCTGCCTCCCTGACAACTCCACCCGCTCCCACTGCACTCCAACTCTGCCGCTGCTCTTCCCTTAGATTCCAAATCGAATAGGGCTAATTGGTCTCACAGGTAATTTCAGTCCAACCCTTGTTTCTTAATAAACAAATTTACAAACCTGCCAACACACCTGTCGGAACCTTGCTTCTGTCTACCCAGACTTTGTCCTTATTTCTTCCCTTACAAAGTGCGGTACAAAGGAGCTTTTTTTGACCTTAGAATTGCATATATTGATGATACCCCCTCTATAATTCATAATTGTTACAGTACAAAACAGGGCTAGGTGCACACAGAGAAGCATACCTAAATCCTCAGGTTTGATGATGCATTAAATATTAAAGAATAGGTATTTCCCAAAAGCAAGTGGGGCTATGTTGTATTGAAACAAGCACGATCATTAGTAAAACAAGCTGCTTCCACAAAATGGGTTGCTCTACTTTGGAATGATATAGAGCGAAAGCTGGGAATAAACAGACGAGACAGAGAAAAAGAAAACAAAGAGATGGAGAGCACGCAAATGCATCATATGGATCCATCTGCTAGCGAAGAAATGGCTTTGCAATCCCCGCTAGGAACTATTGTATATCAAAGTCTTTTAGCTAAACCACCAGAAAGAGCAGCTGTATGCACGTCGCCAGTTTTAACAGAGTGTGGTTTTGCGATTCGGAACAGCCTCCACTGTATGAAAACAGCAGTGATTCTCTACCCTCAATTACAATGAAAACCAAACAAACAAAGTCCTTGTTTTTATACTGAAAGGAGGACGACTTAGATTTATTGAAGACATCTTTGCCACACCTGATGGACAGTGGCATCAAAGTGAGAGTTTAACAGAGATGGGGCTTTCTACATAGAGCTGGGGGGGTTGGTAGAGTAAATGGATTAAAAGGTTTATAAATCAACAAGTCAACCATCAGATTGTAGCCTCTGCTCAGCAGCCCTCTCATCAGCCAAATGCCATGAAGTTTTTTTCCTCCTCGCTCTCTTTTTTTTTCACACAAATGTCCTGGAGGCAGGGAACAAAGCGAGCAGAACTGATTACTGCGCTGCTGCCCCGCTCCGCCAGTCTAAACTCTGTTTGGCTTCCTAATGAGCTCACTAAAAACCCAATTCATCACCCATAACCCCTTCTCAACCTGCCTTGAAATCCCCCATTATGGGGAGTCAAGGACAGTCCGTTTACGGGCTTCGGGCTGGGGTCAAGGGCTGTGAGGGGTGGATGGCACTGGTCGTGGCAACAGTGCGACAAGGTTATTTTGACACAAGGGATGCTTCCTATGTCACTTGTCTGTCCTCCAGTATCGAAATGTGCTCACCATACACCATTCATTTCCTTTCAACCAATTTTCTCCTTTGATTATCACATTCCATTGATTTTATACACAAAAATATATTTGTTTTTACTACTTGACTATGGTGGGTTGTTTTTTTACACCCTACACCAACCTCCCCCATCTCTTGTGCCCCCCTCTTTCGCAACACCAGCAGTGTCCCAGCCTGAGCGGAGGAATGTCCGGCTTGATGGCTGCAGCAGTGGGAATGTCCCGTTCCAGTCAGCATTCACACCAGAGATTTCAAGTTTAATACCCCTTCGTCCCATCCCCGCAAAGACAGGAATTTGGTGGGAAGGGAATGTAGCGGGATGGGGGGTGAGAGAGTGGAATAAAGTCAATGTATTAAGGATGGCACAAGAGGCAAGGGGAGAGGGAAAGTATAAAAAACACAGAATATCGTATGTGGATGACAAACAGCTGAGAGGGTAGGAAATGGGATGAAAAATAAGGATAGGGGAAGGAAAATATCTTGATGAGGAGGTGCATGATAGGAACTGGGTGTTGGTTGGAAGTGGGGGGGGGGTCAGAAACAGAGAAGCGGAGGAGGAGGACGGCAAAGGGTAAACTCCCACAGTTCCTCATTACATGGAGTTGAAATGATCCTCCTGACACCTGAGCTGTAACCAAGAGATTACAGAATTGATGAATCCTTGGTTTAAAATGCAGCTGTTTTATTCTGCTTTAGTAATTAATTCTTTTTCCGATAGTGTATTGATTAAGCGTAGCCCCTGATAAAGTTCAAACTGAGAGAAATCCCTCCAGGGCTTTGGCTTGGCCTGCTCTGGAGAGTCAATGAAAACTTCCTCCCTCCACCTGCATCTCTCTCTGTCAGCGCAGTTTACCCTCATAAATTAGTCAGATCTGTGAGGAGTGAGGCGCTTGTTTAGTTGATACTTGCTTTGTCCTCTTGCTGATACAATTCTCTGTTATTTCACACCTACATAAATGTAGATGCTCTTATTGATAGCCTTTGTTACACAACTCACCAAATCATTCAGTTTTTTTTTTTGTTTTTTTTTCTGGCATAACTGAGATACTACATGCAGCTCTTTCACCTAGCAGCTGATTCCTTCGCTCCCCTCTCCCTCACACTCACTCTCACCCTAACAGGGAATCATGGCATATAGAACAAGAGCGTCTCCTTTCACAAAACTACTCTTTCATTCTTTTTATTGCTGCGTTTTTCCATACAGCTGTGAGTGAGAGTCTGATCAACAGAGGGTAAAGCAGGTATCTCCAGGGAGCCAACTAGCAGAGAAATCAGATACAGCTTTACAAGAGAGTCAGCCGCTCATGTCTTGTCAAGACCCCTCACCTACCGGCTCCTTTACAAGTCAATAACCAGGCCCCAGTGTCCTCCACTGGGCCTTGGCACACATTCCCCTCTTTCTATAGGAAGCAGAGGCGGGGGGGAGCCCACAGTTTGGGATTCCATGGGGTAACCCTTAATGCTTCATTATTCTGTATGATACTATGGAAATAATGTTTTATTTGTGAGATAAAAGTGCCTCTAACACACAAGGAAATCTATTTCCGCAGTGCCAGCAGCTACATTTATCCACAAGATACAACATGGACTCCTCTGACATTCCTGTAATATATAGTGACAAATAATTGGTGACCCCATGTGGCCAGAAGAGACAGATAAAAGCCTTCTCCAATATTAAGAACTAATGAAAGAGTGAATGAATTATGAAGGGAGAAGCGAAAAACATAATTAGAAAGTGGAAGCAGTGCTTAATACATTTACTTGAGACTATTTCCTTTCGTTAATGGGACTGCAGCATGCAGAGAGAGGTTTTGACGTGGCTAGTATTGACTGTCCGCCCTGCTCCTTAAGGTAACTCCAGCAGGTCATTTCATTAACGCCCAATTCCATAGCACTAATTTTGATTTTAAGGGCTTGACAGCTGTTGGCGGTGGAAATTGCTATGGCAGGGACAGTGAGAGAAGAGCCTATTACTACTGTGAAACATACAAATTGCAAAGCCTTGGTTCAAATTACTGCCACTCTGCCCGCTGACACACCAAAATTTCTTATTTCAAGGACCATCCCTTACCTTAGCTGTATGAAAGGGGGAGTAAGAACACACAGCAATCTTTTTTGGAATAAGAGTACAATCTGACAAATGGAGAGAAACAATTGCCCACATGCCTACTGACAATAACATATACTAATTCTACAGTGATTGACCGAAATATACCAATAGACCAAAAGAAGGAGCACCTCTATAATGTAATGAAATGCAATGCAAATAGTTTACACTTAAAATGGTTCTGTTTTTTACTAAATAGTTGACTTATTTGTCAAGTTTTCAGTTTTCAGTGGACTTTGTAAAGCACTTTGTAAAGCACTATGAGACACTCTGTTGTGATATTGGGCTATACAAATAAAATTGAATTGAATTGAATTGAATTTGAGCGCTAATTCTGTTCTTTAGTGTACTGAGGCTCTACTTTGTGCCAGCGTTGCATTGAATTGCAGAGGTGTTCCATCTATCTAATTTACATATAGAACAGGAATAGAAACAGCTTAAAAAATAATGTAGCTTCATTTACATCATGAACAGCCTGAAAAATTAGCAGACTCAAATACCTCTATAGCACATTGATTGATGATTCAGTAGTTTGACAAAGGGAGGGTTGTATTACAATAGTGCTTTCTATTTTCCAATGTAATTTTTTGTTTGTTTTTTCGTTTTCTGAGTGAGACATTGCAAATCTTCTGTCATACAACATGGCCACTGTAGGTTGGTCTGGCAGTGAAATGGACCTGACTCACGACGTGAGCTCTTAATCGCCTTGCAAGTTAATATGCAGCATTAAAGTTCCAGAAGGAAAAAAAAAAAGGTCTTCCTCTGATGCTATTAATTAGCAGCGCTCTATAGCTCTCAGCTTTTTGAAGCTCTCCATCTCCTTTTGTTTCTCCCTCTCTTTTCTTTTTTTTGTACGGCCCTCGTTATTGACTTTTCAATTTTCCCCTCGCATCCACCCCCTGCACTAGCACTAGCACCAGTGTTTCTGCAGCGGTGCCCAGCCTAACAATACCCCCAAGCCCACTCTGCGAGACGCTGGCTGGGGAGCCCTGAGAGCTGGGCCAGACCTACAGCTCCCACCAGCCCACCACTCACTCCCCACGAGACCAAAATCAAAGAGAGAGGCCCTTAAAATATAACCATGGGTATAATGAGGGTGCTCCAAAGAACAATAAGCATATACACCAAAGGAGAAAGGAGAGTAGGAGTACAAAAGAAAGAGAGCGAAAACTATAGGAATGTTGGCCTGAAAGTGTTCTTGAGAAGTGAACAACGGCGGGATGAGAAAGAAACAGAATGATACTGTGATGTGGGAGGGAGGGCAAAGGGCCACAGCCAGTGGTGATGGTAGCCGGGGCCACGCATCTATCCAACCACGTATCTGAACCCAAAACAACAAGGGGGTCTGCCACATGCCTCTGGAGCCGAAGGGAGCCAAAGGGAGCACGACTAATTTCTGCACAACAATAGGCCTGGATGGGCGCCCACACAATGGCAGGTGCTTTGAATAGCAGCAGGGCCCTTGCAGCAGGGATCTTCTCCTCTCTCACTCCGAGGGCTTGGGCTCTGGCTTGTGTAACCTTTCATTTTCAACAGGGCTTCCTTTTGACTCATAAAGGATGAAAATGATCTCATGGGGGGCGCCAAAGGAGTAAGAGACAGCCAGGCCTGTGAGGCACAATTCAGATCAAGTCCAACTGTATTTCTTTGCATCTGCCTTCCTCTCCCACTTTTTCTCTATCTCAATTGCTTTTCCTTATCAATCTTTTTCTCTCTCTCATTACATTAGCAGTATCTCTCCTGCTTGTCTCACTCTAACTCCACATATTTTTTCACCTCATTCTAATTTTTTCCATCGACTGTTGGTCTGTTGTGTTGTTATTTTCTGTAGTGGTTGTATTTGTTGTGCGGCTGCTGGGCTATCCTGTAGGCCATGATGCAGTGGTAAAGGCAGTTTTCCCCCCACCTTAAGAGCATTCTTTCCGGGGTCACAAGGTCAGGCTTCACAGATGTCTCCTGCAGACACTCAGTTGTCTAAGGACTGCATCCCTGGGAGTAAGCATTCGTACTAAACAATGCAGCTTTCCACCTCACTGGAAAATGTTAAATGTTTTTTCTTTGTTTTGTCTCGCTTTTTTTTTCTACATCTCTGTTTTCATTGTTTTATGTTTGAATGAAACTATAGTGTGAGTGCAATTTTTCCAAGGTGGAGGTTTTTCTGTTTAGATAATGAAAGAAAGTCCTGGTTATCAAAAGATAGTGGTGTTTTCTGCCTGCATTCATTCTTTTAAACACTCCCCGTCTCCCTAAGTTTCCTCCAATTGTTCTAATGGGGCCTTAGTCATCCTTGCCTGATGGCAGAGGGAGAGATGCTTTTAAAGGTCTTTTTCTTCTCTTGATATGTGTTGCCAGGAGAGAAAAATGAAAACATGTAGTAACTGTCCTGAAATCCACACTGAGAGACAGATACAAGAAACCCTTGAGTAAGCAGGGTAGAAGCCAAACAAAGAACGGTCCTAAATGAACAGAAAGACAATATTTGAACTAGTACATCTATGTGTAGCCTCATTCTCAACAAAAATTGTGTAGAAGAGAATTCCTGGGCCAAGTGGCTTTCATTAAAGGGAAATCATCTTCTGCTTTTTTAGGGGGCGGAGCGTGACACTGGTAAAAGAGAAGAGATTGCAGCATTTAACATGCAAGTTCTGCCTCAGAACATGGAAAAGTGTGTAATTGGAACAACATTTTAAAAATCCAAGCACTGAGCTATCCTTGAATATCTTACTCCTTTTCATCTTGCTTTCCCTTGTTCCATTTTCTCTTCGTTTGTTTGATATGGTGTTCCTGCTTCCCCCTCCAAACATCTTCTCTGTATTCTGCAAATTGATAACCCTCTAAATGAATTATGGTAAATGCATAATGAAGGTTTTCTCAGCTTCAGCCCTGCAGCCAGCCAGGATGGAGCATCTCGTTTGGCATGTTTGATTCGTTTTGTTGCGCATTTAGCCCCAGTGTTCCTTCAGAGTGTTCACTGCTTGGGGCATGTAAATAAGAAATTATCCTTGCTGACTAACATGGCTAATACCTCCTCTGGGGTAATCAAAAATTATTAGACGCTTGCTTCCAATAAACATTAGGGCTCATGGCACTAACCACTGTCAAATTGCTCACCTCCGCCTGCTCCCCAATAGCCATAAAATGGGTGAACAAAAGTGATCAGGTGTGGAAAAAGCACTCTGGCTACGTGGAAACGGAGAGACCGCGGGACTGCTATTATGCCTAAAAAAGCAGCCCTTGGCTTTAAGAGTCATTAAAGCATGTACTAGAGTGGGAATCAGACTAGAAAATGAGCTTATCTTGCATAATGCCCTCAAAAGCTTTGCATAAACGTGAAAGATGTACGCGTGAAAATCAGCAGCAGAGAGGAAGAACTCGGATTGTAACACACTTCCTTTATCATCCACCCACTCTCTTGGACGATAGCAGCATGGTTAAAGCACTACCTGTAGGGTATAGCTGCTCTGCTCAGTTCCAAATATGCTTCAGTATATAAACCCTGGTTTACGCAAGAGAAAACCACACAGCAAGTGAACAAGCAATAGCTGGCCTTGCTAAACCACTCTACTCAACCGCTTGCTGTCTTTTGGGAGGGACCTTTGCTGTGATATGGGGTTCAGATATTAGGGGGAGGAGAATTGGGAGGGTGGGGGTGGTGGAAGAGATTAAAGAGCCAAGAGAGGCAGCAGAAAGGAAAGAAAGTAAAAGAGCACAAGGCCCATTGGTCAAACACAAAGGGGGAGAGAGGGAAAGGACATTTGAAGTCAGGGTTAAACTCCAAATAAGCACACCTTAAACGGGCCTGTGTAAGCTGGCAGTCAGGGTTTTTGGAGTTTCCCTGCAGGTGTGCCTTTGACAGACTTGGCCTCCATAACCTCTCTCTGATCTAGAGTGGGGCCCGGGGTTGGACACAGAAGAAACCGGTGGCATCTTGCTGCCTCTGCCTCCCATTCTATGTCTATTAGATTCACACACGCATGCTTACACTCTCTGTAAACACACACACAAACACACTGCCAGACAAGGGGAAAACAAATCTGGTGAGGACTAGAGCAATTGGATTATCACCTCTTAAGGGTGACTTCTTGGCTGACCCCCTTCAGGCTAGCCTGCTGAAACAAGACAGAAAATTTCCTGGGAAAACACTCTCCCTTTAAAGAACCAAAGCACTGTCATCCTTGTGAAAATACAGCGGCAGCAGCAGTAATGGACGTGGAAATGCCCTTTGGGGCATGCGCTCAAATCCCTTTTAGCCATATTACATCAGACCCCTGTGCACTCCTCATCATCACCGCATGAACTGGAGTAATCAGCAATAGAATATGGGTGTGTAAACCCACTGTATAATGAACTGATACAACACTGCACTATGTCTTTGAAAAAGACACTCCTCTCCTTATGTTATAGTTCAATCATGACTACTTGCCAGTAACATGCTGGTTTTCATCTACTACTAGAAAGAAAGAAAGAAAGAAAGATTTCCCCCAAGTTTTCCCTTAATGGAGCAAAGCAGACATTCTCCTGAGCTGCTGTCAGAATAATCTGTGTAATTTTTTCCCTATGTTCTGCAAACATTAGTTTGCACATTAGACTGACCCAGTTAATGTGCCTTTCCTCTCTGTGTAGGACCCAGTTCCTGGCCAAGCTAGGTCAGGCGGGGTTGGGCCAGGTGGTGCCGGGGGCCTGCTCATGATTACGGACCAGAGGGACCAGGCCCCAGCCAGAGGTGAGGCAGCGGGGAGAGGGAGAGTGGACAGAAGGAGATGATAAGAGGTACAGGGGGAAAAGGGAGGATGTAGGGTAGTGGTGGTGTTGTGGGTAGAGGACTATGTTACTGGAAGTGGAGTTGACTCTTCTGGCAGTCTTCATCCTTTAACAGTTCCTCTGCTTTCCCTGTTTTCATGTGTTTTTTTTTCCTCTCATGAACTCTAGAGTGTAAGAACGTAACACAGGGTCAGAAGAAAGACAGAGAGACATAAAAAAGGAAGAGAGAGAGCGGAAGGGAGGAAGGAAGGAGGGAGCTGAGGGAGCTGATCATTCTCTTTAATCACATTTTGGATGAGGGCCAGGTAGTCTGCGGTACCGAGAGCGAGACATAGAGGGGTGAGTGAGGAGGGGAGTGTGAGGGAGACGGTGAGAGAGGGAGGGGGTGGGAGAAACAGAGGTAGCGAGGGAGAGAGACGGAGGAATAAATGGAAAGAGAAGGAGAGGGAGGATGAGAGAGGGACTTATGGAGAGAGGGGAGAGAGGGGATGAGCCTGAGAGCAGAGCCCCTTGAAACAGCTTGAAGTGCAGGAGCGCTTAGGAAAGAGTGCACATATGCCCACACATACTATGTCTATGTGTGTGTATGAGACGGAGAGTGACAGCAGTTCCCGTAAATGCCCGCGAATGCTGAATCCAGCAAGATTCTGGTGTTAGAGCAGAGGCAGGGAGAGATCCATTTTAAAACTATGTGCATTAACTATACTTTTCCCCATAGATTAAGCACTGCACATGAATAATTTAGCCTCTCTTATGCTAATGGGATCATGAAAGTATCCCCTCCGTACCGTGTTTTCTCCCCCTCCGCAGCAACTCTTCTCAGCTTTCAACAATGGTCCTGCCCCTTCCCAACAAACCATCAGACAGACATACTACACTGTTTTCACGACAGACACCTGACTAACATGGGGTTGACATGTAGTGACAAGGCTAAAATTACACACAGTTGCTTATTATTATAGTGGAGAAGCACTGTGGCATTGTTGTTCTCAATGAGCATCTTTAGCTTGTTTTCTGTTTGTGTGCAGTTCTCTTCTACTTGCTGCCACTGATATTGCAAGTTATAGGTTGAATGCATATCATGGCTGCACTTGCTTTAATGTTATGTGATTGTTGTTGCCATTTAAGGTTTTTTTTGAAGGGGCTTCTGAGGTAGGTGACTCCTCTTGCACGTTGTGATTCACTGTGTTTTCTTTCAAGAAAGGGAAGTGGACATATCCTGTGTATTTATGTTTGGCCTTTTTTGTTCAGCCTCTGCCATCCCGCACTAAAATGTACCCAAGCACACATTTACAACACATACGCACCCTTGTTGCTTCAGCAGCATTGTGTTGTGGTAAGGTGGGGGCACTGTGTAAAAATTATCAGTGCACCAACAGCTGGGAGTGAGAGCCATGAAACAGCAGGGCTTGGATCTGCTTTATTGTTTATCTGTTGTTTATGGGCCAGTGTTCAGCTTTAATTACTACACTAAATTAAACTCTAACAGGCACTTAGAGAGAACCAGCTAACACACGCACATGCATGCCCACAAACACACACACACTGTATATTTTATATACACAGACACACCTCACTGATCACTCCAGAGCTGGGGTATAGGCTACTAAAACGCAACAAGGCTTCCATCTTGCGTTTAGCACAGACTGTGCTGTTCTTTCTGTTGAGGGTATATATATTTTTTCTTTCTTTCTCCTCCCTCGCTTTTGGGTCTTCTTGAGCCCTAAGTGTAGCTGTAAAAAAAAACAAAAAAAAACAAAGCCAAAGGTCTGGAAAATGCCAGATTCAACAGGCCTTGTTCATGCTGGGACTGTCTGGGCGGACACAGGGAATCGTGTCCCCACCAGAAATGACCCCCCTCTAGTGAGCTCAACCACAAAGACCTTGCTGAGTGGGGCCCCTGGCCAGGGCCAAGGGAGCTCACCATACTCCCCATGCACACACACACAGACACACACAAATGTACCACAATACCATCAAGCGCAGCATGCTCCCTTGGAGCCGAACACTCAAGCTCTCCCTCTCTTCCTCCCTTTCTCTCCATCTCTGCCTCTCTCAGTCTCTCTGGGGAGTCTGTCTATCCGCAGAGCGTGGGGATTGTTCAATTGCTGAGAAAATGTACAAAATGCTTTCTCCTCTCTTCTGTTGAGCCTTTTCCATCTACCGTAGAATCGGGGAATTGTACAGAAAGCCCCTTTGCTCACCACTCAAGATGTCAACGTGGATTTGGTCTTCATGCATAGCTAATAATTACAAGTGTGGACTGGAGCTGAGGCTTGCACACACACGCACACACACACACACTCACACATGTACATATACAGCAAGAGGGGAAAAAACGTTACCTACCAGGCTGAATCAGTGTTGAGGATTTACAGTTCATGACTGAGTGCATTCGGTTCTACTGTGTTTGGAATGGGCAAATGTGCAGCATATTTCATCACACTGCTCCATCTCACCTTGGGTGTTTAACATATTACGGACACCGGCTTGGAAACAAGTGCTATCTTAAGGCAGGCACATTCATCAACTTTAACTCCCTGCAACTGATGTCTCTGATGTTTCTAGATAAGCTTGGAGGACTTCCAAACGACTGTTAATCAAAATGATGTGCAAGCAGAGGCAATGAAGTTATTGTGCGTTACCTTCTGAACCATCTCCTGTTAACCGCTGATATTTGTTTATATTGCCAGAACATAGGGAGTCATTCTCTAAGAATCAGTAAGTGAGAGTGCAGAATTTGCCCTAAGGGTGATAATTCATATTTTCTTTTTTGGAGGGAAACTCTGAGAAAAAATTCTGTTAGGAGCACAGGGTGGGGAGAGGTTGCAGATCTGAGTATTGTACTGAAGCCTTTTTCATATGTGTCAGAACCTTAACTGGCAATCTTTATTGACAGCTATGAGCATGCTTCACCTTTACAGCTTGACAGTAAATTATTCCACAAGAGGGGCAATACATATTTGCCCACTTGTTAAATTGTTTTTTGGCACAGGTTCAGAGCAATGCTCAATGCTGAGATACAAGCCGGAGATTGAGGAAGTGAATTCTGCTCACAGTAAAACATCAGGACCTCAGTATAGTGTACACTATGTACACTGTACATACAGTACTTTTGGGGGGAAAAAAAGTATATGAGTGATGCCGAGCTTTATTGTACTGTGCATCCCCTAACATCAGCTGAAGGAAAAGGTAAAAACTTTTCACCCATCAAAGCAGTTGGACTTGAAATGGAGTGGAGTCACATAGACAACACAGGGATGCCTCTTGATTAATTTTTGAGGTAAATGTTTTTCAAGCCACAGGCACACATACAACACACCTTTCAAGATGGAATATGGTGGACGAAAGTTGATGTTTTTCTTGGTAGCTGAGACCGTAAAGCAGCGTGGGTCTTACGCACACTCACTCCCTTTCCTCCCCTCTCTCACTCTCACCCACCTATTCTGTCTTCCTCAACTGATCCACATCGTCACCCCTTTTAACAGGGGCCAAGCTGTTAAAGACCCCATTACTGAAGTGAAGCACACATTTCACATTTTCTCTGTGGACTTGAGAGTGTGGACTACAAATTTTATGTGGAAATGTATTGAGATAGGAGGCGAGTTCATGCGCGGAGTGGGGTGGAGTGGAGGAGAGGAGGGAAAGGTGGAGAGGTTGGGGAGGGAAGGCTCTGTCAGAATGGAAGGGCCAGAGTCGGGAGTCAGCGAGCGCTTCAAGCGTTAACGTAATTGCAAGAATGTGAAAAATGAGGCGGCGGGGCTCCCGAGCGGAGCGAAAGGTCAGAGCATGCCTCACACAAAACAACTGGCTGGAGGACGGCCTCATTAGACCATTAAATCAGCTGCCCTCTCTCGCTTTCTTTTTTTTCCTTTTTCTCACTCTCCCTACTTTTTCACCTTCTCTTTCACCTCTGTACTTCAATGGCTCTTCATTCACCTTCTTTTATATCTCTGCCTTTATATGCTATGCTGCTTACTTTTTTTGTTTTACTAAGAATGGCTGTAAGCTGGTGGATCTAGCATTTAGCACTCTTCAGTGCAGGTCAGGCTCTGGCCCTGATCTAGTCCAGGCCTATCTTGGCCCAGAGCACGGTGCTGTACCGTAACTGTCTTTGGCCCGTATTGATCCGCTGTTACTGGATACGGTGGGGAGAGGAGTCGATAAGTGCTCTGCGGATTACAGGTCACTTGTACTTATGTGTGTAAGATAATCAATAGGCAGTGCATTTCTTTCTCTCCTCCCCCCCTCCTCCCTCTGTTGTTCCTGCAGTCTTCATCTCCCATGCTAGTTGCAATTGCAAAGATGAGCACAAAAACTCTATACACTGTCTGACCCACAATCATTCAGTGTTTAGAACTAATATTATTACTTAAATGCCAACAATCTAAATCTAATTCACTTTAATTTCTCTCTTGTCTCTCTTTATTTTTTGTTAAAAGGTGAGATGCTTGTTTGCTCTAAAAGCCCATCTACTGATGAGAACGTGCCGTATACAGATTATATGAGAGTAAGCCCAGTGTGAGTGGGCATTTGCCCTGCTGAGTGTCCTTGAGCTGGAGACTGTTCTCACCATGGAGGGAGCAAGCAAAAGGAGAATTATCCATATCAGGATCAATTTAGTGTCATATTATTGTAACCTATTCCTTCATTATGCTTATACTGTCCATCAGACATATCCTGTTTCTTAGCCAAGGCTTAGCTATCATCAACTAGCCTATCAACAGTTTGTGATCCAACTAGTCCTGACACAGCCAACCATAGAGGTCTGCTTCGGCCCTCAGTTTGTGGTCAGTAATGGTTCAGAGGCTGCAACTGCCACTTCTATCTGACGAGGAGATGATTTAAACAGCCCCACCACAGACACATAACCCATCGATACATTTGATCGCTTATTGGCAAAACGATAGCCTTGAACGGACACAACAAGCGGCTTCACTCTGTGAGTGAGCTGTTCTAAGTGTGTATCTGAGTGTCTGAGTGTGTTTGTGTGTAGATGGTGTGATGAAATTTCATGCAAAACCATGGATACTGCCAGAGGGCACACACGGATACAGAAAGAGATCCACAACACACACACTCTGCCGCCAGTGAAAGGAGATCTTGGTAAATTCAAAACAAGGGGAAGACAAGAAAGGAAAGGCCAAGAGCTCATCATCTGTTCTCTTAGTGCAGGCAGCAGTTACATTTAATAAACAATTTTAAGCTCACAATTTATTGATGCTTGGCCTCACCTCTAAATTTAACTAGTAGCATATGCTTTTGATAATTTACATGTCAGAATTGATACAAACCGTGACATAAATACAAGACAGATAACTGTGACTTGCACACGCTGTCTGTAATAAATTCAAATACATTTGTTTTGAAATGCATTATGACTGTTTGGCAGGTCACGTACTAGATAACACAAGGCTCACTGAGACATAATTAGGGGCTGTTGTGCGAGCAAAGTTAATATGGTTTAAATGCAAGCAAGAACTGGCAGAAATACACTATTAATCACCAGCTTTTGTTCAGCTCTCTAAATAGCAACATGTTGGAAAGCCCTTTACTAGGTTGGTGTATTACAGTGGCTGCTGCTTGTATTTGCGTGTGAGTGTAACAGTGGATAAGCGTGTTCATTTTTAGGTGTGACTATGTGTTTACATGGACGCCAGTCAAAATGCAGGATAATCCAGTGTGCAAAAGGAAGGACGGGGATGTATGTGTATAGAGAGATGTGCCATCTATTCACTGTAGATCTCACATTAGACAGGGTTAAAGTGAAGTGTTGGCAACTCTATCCATGCATGATGATTAATATGTCCCGCATGGATCTGTGCCTGTATCTGTGTATGTTTATGTGTTGGTGCTTGAGTGCACAAGTGCATGCATATATGCAAGTGTGTGTGTGTGTGTGTGTGTGTGTGTGTGTGTGTGTGTGTGTGTGTGTGTGTGTGTGTGTGTGTGTGTGTGTGTGTGTGTGTGTGTGCGCGTGCGTGCGTGTGCATGCCCATTTCTGTGCTGGCTCACCTTGTTCGCTGCTGTTGTCACCGCTCTGTGAAGCGTGTCCCCCGCTGGAGGGCCCCGGTGTGCCGGCTGAGTGTGTGGAGGTGGCGTCATCATGGTCTCTCCAGGAAGCTGGGTTCTGAGGTTTGAAAAGAGAGAAAGCGAGCGTGGGATCCATCCATCCATCCGTGCATCCATCCACATTCCCCGTCCAAACCGCAAACCAGGAGCAGAGAGAGCAGGAGGGGGGAGAATGGGAGGAGGGGAAGGGAGAGAGGGAGAGACAGAGAAGGAGAGAGAGAGAGAGACCACATGAGCATGCTGGAATAGTGAGAGTGACATCTGTAAGAGTCTACAGGCACTGTGAGGGTCCTTGGCCTGCTTACATTCTGTTGGCAAGCCGGAGAGCCCCACTGCCTGTTTCCCAGCTAGCAGACAATCAGAGATGCCACGAAATCATAGATGAATAGAAAGAAACAAATGCACTAAAGCATCTGGCAATAAGTCAAAACACTGTAATCAAAGTGTTTCATTAATGCATGAGAGCAAAACGCAGCACTGTTAATGTGGCGTTTGATTTTGAACATTGCAAGTGGAGCACTTGTGAGTAATTGTCTAAACACATATGGCAGAGCCCAGTGGAGTTCGTTTATACCATAACCAATTGAGACTTCCGTGTCAAGTGAGAAATATAGAGGTAAAAAGTCCAAACACACCACAGCCGCCATTAATCATTACCACTGTCAGAAATGAAAATAAGATATGACAGTGATTCTCCAGCTAATCTGCCAAAAATGTGTACACACCCACATTGACATATACACACGCCCACAGAGGCTTGCAGAAATACACTTATGCACACATGCTAATGACATAATAGAGCAAGAAGTATAAACACACATGTACACACACTCACTTTTGTATACACAAACACATGCTAAAAAAAGTGTTAAATCTTTGCTGGCTAACTTCAAAGAAATGTCCATAAACAAATTCATGGCTTTAAGGGTGACTTTCTTTTCTCCTTCACTCCCTCTGCAGCTCTTTTCTTTTTCCTCCTACTCCTCCTGCTCTCCTTCCTGGTCATTCCCAGTGCCCTGTCAGTGCACACAGGGAAACAGGATTTTCTACTGTACAGGAAAGGCTTTATCAGTGCCACATGAAGGCAGGCTGGAGGTGGAATTTCCTCTGCCATTCAGGCAATAGAGGGACAGGCTGATCACGTCATTTACTACACTGGCGTCCACAAACACACAGGCTCAATCAAATCCACACACCAAACAGCCTCTCACGCAGAGTTGATACAGCTTCATAGCTCACAAAACCCTGGCTAGTCTTTCCCAATTTAACCTGTCACCTGAGCACGATGACAAAATGTTGGCGAACGTAAGCCCAACGTTGTCTGGGGCCGGAGAGAAGCAGCCCCTTGAGCAGAGCCCAAGCCAAACAAACACAGGCCTGCACCAAGGCTTCCCACAAACCTCAGCCCACTTCTCAGTTCCCGCTATGGGTTTTTTTTCTCCCTCAAACACACATAAACACATATACATACATAGGAAAGCAGAAGGAAAATGTACACGCCACAGTATATTCCAAGAAAGAGACCGTTTTTACCATTTTGTCTAATTTCAGTACAGTTCCTGATGAGCTTCTTTTCCCTCAGCTCCTGCCAGAGAGGAGCCTGCCTGCCTGCTTTGGTGCCCCAGTCAGAGTGAGCTGTACTGGTGGAGGACAGACAGGACAGAGCCTGGAGACTAGTGGAGGTTTGCAGGGAAACAGAGGCTATAAGACAAGCGGCTGCCGAGTTCCCCTGGGTGCACAGTCCTGATGTGCTGCTGCTTGTTCTGCTGCGGAGGCGAGGCTGATGCTATGCCTGTGAGCGAGGCCCTTTTATCTGCTAAGTTTTTTGGGGAAGGAGGGCTGTTTTCTCAAACAGCTCGAAGCTGAAAACAGCAGACAGAAACACACAAGGCCCTTCAGACCCTCCGCTCCACTCAAGGCCCTTTCAGCGTCAGCTGTTCACCGGATGGCAATCAGATAAAGAGCTCGGAGAATTGCTCAGAAGAGGGGTAAGAAGACAGGGGGAACAATAGCCTATGCGTGGGTTTTAGCCCTTCAGAGGAAGCGGGGGGAAAAGTGTCCCTGCTCTGAGAGGGATGCATGATTGTAACGTGTTCACTCTCTGGGCCACTGATCGACACATAGCGTACGTCATGGGAACAAGGTCTGTTGTTGTTGTCATTTTCTGTTATTCTCAACACAACATACAGCGAGTAAGATCATTAATGTGGGAACAGCCCGTCAGCCCTCTGAAAACAGCCTAATTTTGCCTTTGTGATACGGTACAAGGAGGGAAGGAGGCAAGAGAGGTAAAAGTCCCAGACTCCCAGAGTGTATAATGTATTTAGGCTGAGCTGGGCTCAGTGCTCTCCGAACGGGCTGTTGTTGTTCCAAGAGAAGAAAATGACTGGGTTCTACTTCCTCACAATGAGACACCCACTGCCGGCAAGATGTGAGGCAGACCTGAAAAACTATGCTCGCTGCTCTCACACACTCTCGCTCTCTTGTTCTCTCTCTCTCCACCACTTGCCAGCTATGGCCACAGCATGGTTTTAATGCAACAGCCGAATCGATAGGACTTAATTTAGCTATCATTGCAGAGTAATGTGTCATTTTTAATGGTGCTGGCACTAAATTAAATTCAAAGACACCTCAGCTAATGGTGTTAAAGGGAATGATATTTTGCTGTGATTTGCTACCCTGTGGGTTTAATGGGCCTGTATGCAGGGATGTAGATAAAGCTGGTTAGTTTGTTTCTTGCAGGGCAAAAAGCCGACCGCAGCACTTTATATGACCTAATAATAATAATACAGTGGATACTAGGCCCAGTGAATATGCTGTAGATATTCTTGATAAAGCACACACTCCTCCTTTAATACCTGTGAGTCACCTCTCATTCATAACCCCGTCTGCAAAACAAGACAACAAATACCACAACAAAAGCGTTAACTTTCCACACTCAACAAGGCGACAAAAGCAACAGCCTTTCCTCCCCATGAATAATTTAGTGGGCCTCTCTGAGCTATGGAGGGTGCATCAACAGACACCACACCGTGCAACACAAACACACACAACCATTTTGTCACAACCCTCATGGGTCTGATAAAGTTCAAACAAGTTGGGGAAAAAAAATCATGTCACCCAAACAGTCGTCTTCAACCTACACAAGAAGTGCTCGGATTAAAAAAAGAGGAAGAAGCAAAAGAGAAAAAAAGGCCTCGAGCCCATGTGACTATTCCCTAAAGCTGGGCATAATTAGGAGTCAAACATGGTTCACTCCATGCTCTTCACTAATTGTGTTAAAGAGCAGTGTTACCAGGAGGAGAAGGAGAACGCCAACAAGCAAACACACATACATGTGCAGGCGGGAATGCACACACACACACGCACACACAAACACAAACACAATAGGACTAGATCGAGAATAAGATACAAAAGAAGCGTGGTCTCTAGGGGCAGCCTTTTCTATTTGCTGGGGTTAGCAACTGGCAGCTGATAATACAAGTTGTAATTAATATAAAAGCAGGAGACAATATGGGGAGGAAGGCTTGTAGTAGAGCCAGGCCACAGGAGAGCAGGAGAATGCTGCCGTCTCCTCTGCTCCCGTCCCCTGTTTCTCATTTACAAACACCTGCCTGGCGCAATCTCACTTCCCTCACTGCACTCTGCCTACATCCCTAGGAATTTCAAATAAAATTGATTTAGCGGCATCATTGAATTTCCCTCAAATTCCCCTGGAACCCGGGGGAAAGGGAAGAAATCTGTTGGTGTAGTGGCAGTGTGAGGTAGGCTGAGAACGACTAGCCCTCTGTGTGTGTGTGTGTGTGTGTGTGTGTGTGTGTGCGCGCGTGCGTGTGCTGCACCGCAACAGCGAAGAGCAGCTTCAGGGATCCTGTGCTGAACATGTACAGAATTGCTGACACACCAGAAACACACAGGACCGTAAATCATAAAGCGAGCCGACATTTCAAGACACATCTTGCCACATGGCATAAACAGAGAAAAACTCCTCGCACATTTTTGTTGGGTTGAGCACGTAATTATATACAGCCACTTTAGAAAAGTGTAGGTGCACCTCTATTGAACAACTGAGTATTTACAACACCTTCAATTATCCAGAATATAAAGAGTCCTTAATTTAGCAGCTAATAATTCACTGCAGCATGTTTTAACAGACACAGGGGATTGACTGATTGTATCTATTCTTCAAAACTTTCTCTGAGGCAAAACAACCTTTTTTACTGTAGTAAATGACACATTACATGTAAAAATATGTCTTCAGAAAGAAGAAATTAAAATAAAAATGTGATTATTATAGTGATTCATGGGTTTGGCAAACAGCAAATTGACAGGGCTATTCTAAATGGCACGAATATAAAACACACATCAAGTCATTATAGATCATTCTACTTTCGGTTATTTCTTGCAATAGCCCTAACATGTGTTCTTTCAAATGAGTATTAAATATACACCAAGTGCCCACTTTACTCATACACCTTATGCAATCCAATATAACTGTTCTGCTTTTTGTTGACACCGTCATAGAGGCATTAATTAAATTATATGTTTTAGCAGTGAAGTCAAATTAGTGGTGATGTAGTACTTGACTGCGTTATATTGAGAGGTGTTTTGAATATTCCTCCCTGTATGTCAACAGGGAGGAAAGAAAGGAGGAGGAGGAGGTCAACCCCACCTTTAACTATGTCCCCTGTAATGACAATGTCTGAGCATTAGAAACTTTGTAAAGGCAGAATTTATGACAGAGATGAGATTGATGTATTTATGTACTGAGATGCAATAGATTGTATAGATGTACCTAATAAAGTGGCAACTCAGTGTATATCTGTATAAGCATTAACTGTATGTTGGGTTTCAGTACAAGTCAACATACGTGCATCTCATAATACTAAAATAACAGCTCAGTAACTGCTTTTCAGTGCAGCCATTTGGAGCATACGTGCAGTTAAAGAAAGGGGATTGAGGGCGATGCAACAAGTGAGTCTAGGCTCTCTCCAGCCACGGCAGCGATGATTAGATATGCCTGCCAACAGCGCCCTGCCTCTGAACACTAATCAAATAGGAAATGTTAGGCCAGACATCCCACCATCACAAAACAATTGTGTGGAACAGACAGAGCGGTCCAAGTCAACGATGCACTGTTTTCATGAGAGGGTGGGTGGGTGGGGGGGGGGTCCAAACGTAGTCGGTCCCCGAGGAGAACAAAGCTAGTTGAATTAGAACACCTCCAAAACTGAGAAATTCCACGGTTCAGCAGGCTGGCTCGGCCCGAGGGCTCGCTGTCCACAGGCAGAAGGCTGTGTGTGTCGCTGCACCACGCATAGTCACATGCAGGAACGGGACATTACTGAGGACCCATCTCCACTGAGACATACAGTAAATCACTGCATGGGCACAGGATGAACAATTGCAGTACTTGACTGAACCTGTGACATCACCATGTCTGACCAATGGTCTACGGCGCTCAGAGCCTGTACCAGAGAATCAAATGTAAACAGAGAAAGCTTTTTTCCCTTTTTCCCTTTCCAGCCATGCAGAGTCAAGATAAGCTACAGCCATAACCTCTATGGGAACTACTATCACTCCCTGAGGAAAGCTCTCCAAAACAAAGCCCTGGGACCTGCAAGTCCTGCAGACTCTCTGTATAACAAACCTGAAACTATGCAGAAATTCAAAGACAGTTTCCAAAGCGTAATGCATATGCATGGAGGAAATGAAAAGCTTTCTGCTAATATGTAAGCTTGACTGAAGACGCGGCACAATAGCACAAGAAGACACAAAGGCTAATTCATTAGAACAGATAATATTCAGACACTGTTAATTCTATTTGCCTCCCTAATTGGATGTAGCACAGAAGAGACAGAAATTTTATTCATTAATTAAAAGACAAGAGAGGAAACCATTGACAAGCGCGCACACACACTGTACCAACCGTTTACAAATCTACACCGCTGTGTTTTTTTTCCTTTTCCTCATCACCCTTCATGTGTAATACAACATCTTTTTTGTCTTTCTTTTAATTGGGATGGGGTTGATCTGAGGAGGGGCGATGAGTTAGGAAGCCTTGGGTGGGCTACATGGTTGAGATAGTCACCGCAAGCGAATAAGGGATATCAACAGTGTCAGGAAGGACTCATCCCGCTCTCACTATACCATAATCCAATCATCTCTAAGACAATGCTGCATTCAAGTGTAAATAAACTGTGCTTATTATGCTCCGCTGTCAGGTACGAAGAGGGGAGAGGAGGGAAAGAGAAAAGAGGTGGAAAGAGGAAGGAAGTACACACATGCACATACACACACATACACACATGAAAACAAGCTCAACGGGCCGCCTCCTTCACAGTGAAGAGCCTCATCATCTCCAGAAAAACCAACTTTCACCAAATGAGATGTAGCCCAGGGCTATATATTAAAAATGCATATCAAAGCAAAGAAAAATGGACGTGAGAGATTCTAACTAAATAAATTAGCATATCTAACTATCAAACTGCCTTCCTCTCCTCAATGAGAAGCGAGGACAGAAATGAATAATAAAATAGAGCCAAATACAAATGAATAAATAAAATAAATAAATCAAGACAAGTAGGACAGAAATTGCTTTCCATCAGGCGGCGCAGCTTTGCAGCCAAATGCATTGTTTTGTGCATTGTTTCCAATATTCAAGGCACATTTTAGGCATAAAAAGCTAGACTCCTTTCAATTACATGTGGAAATTACCGCTGAGGAAGTTAACTATTTACCACAGGCTTTTAGATCCTGACTGCACTGTAGACTTTCAGCAAATATTATTTCCACTAAAGCATCACAGGGCGCATGCATGCTCTCACACGCTGTACAAAAATAAAGCTTTTAAGATTTTTATTCATCAAAAAATAACTATAAGCCGGAGTGTGTATATTTCCATAACATGTAACTCAGTCATTATTAAAATCACCTCTCAGCTCAGACAGAGCTCTAAAAGCAAACAAGAAAAAAAAAAATGCTTTCCTCTGCTTTTGTCAAATTCAGCCCAGCAGTTAGCTATAATAAAAAGTTCATTGGTGCCACAAAAGTGAAATAAATCCCTCAAAACTTAAAATATCTAATGAGGTGGTCAGTCCAAACGACTCCAAGATAAATGGCTTGTCATGCAACCCTCTTTGTTTATTGCTGCTCCTGATTTGCTTTATTGGCATATCTAATTTTCTAATTATTAAAATATTTCTCACAAGTGGACTGCTGACAAAGCTGGTGTCTGAGCACTGGAGGCACCATTGGAAATTGGCTTGTGTATCAACCATCTGCCATGAAACTAAACAGGCTAGTTTATCTAATCTCTACAATATAAACAACAGCATGCCTCATTTCTGCACTTGTGTTGGAGGACTACAATATTGCCGTTTTGACCGTTTCTCAAACCAACGTGGACATCTCCGGTCCAGTGACGTTTTTAATTCACCTTGTGCGGTGAGCTGCGTGGCTCTGCAAACCCGACGGGCTTTCAGAGGGAATCCACTGCTATTAGGCCTATAGCCAGACCCAACAGATGCAGCGCAGTGACTTTGCATAACACTTAAATCTGCTTTAATTCCTAATAGGCTTGGCCTTGTGCTGCACACATACTATTAACTAGTCACTTTGTTTCAATAGCCGCCCATTTTTTCCTCCACCAAAACATTAGCTTTATCACAGGCATGCAAGACGTAATAATTCACAGATATCAACTCAATAATACACTGTCAGCTGAGCTCAATCCATATTGCTGGGGGTTGGACGGGGGGGGGGGTGTTTATTACACCGAAAATGCACGATTTAAACCAGGGAATCGATCTTCAAATTTAAAGCTACTGTACTTCAGGTGCATATAATTGAATTCAGCATTATGGAGCCTCCAGCCATAAAGTGGGGAGCAGAGGAGAAGCCCACTGTAGAGCAAACCACACGGCAATCAATACGAAACAATTAAACACATTAACATCAACAGCAATGGAAGGCCTCCAGACGAACCATCATATGCCTTGTGAACTTGACATTGATGGTAAGTCTGTAGCTCAGAGATCTATTTCAATAGGCTACCACTTTCTCCACCTCTGCAGCAAAATCCACAGCTTTACGCACAGGCCATATCCAGCTCCCACAGCCCCAAATATAAAGCCCTTTTCTTTTTAAATATTGGCCTAAAGCTAAAGCTTACCGCTGATACCCTGCTTTAACGTTAAACCTGCGTAACAGATAATTGCCTCACGTTTTTTTTTTTTTTCCAGCCTGCAACTCTCCATAACGCACGGCAGCGAGTTACACACGCGCACGCGCAGCCTCTAATACTCACGCTCCCACACACACACACACACACACACACACACACACACACACACACACACACACACACACACACACACACACAAATCTCGAGCAAGCACGGGCGCATTATGCACACATGACTGCCCGTAATCAAAAGACTAAAACAATAACTGAGTCTATTGTATCACATCTAGCTTTTGACCTTAGAACATCGATCGGCAGATTTTCCTTGCAGAACAACAGAGCATGCTCTATTTACTGATGGCACAGCAGGGTCACACACTGAGCGGAGGCTAAGCAGCACAAAAGTTGGCATTATGAGGACCAACAAACGCATCTGATTATTTAAAAACAGCCGATTATCCATAATGCAATGTATTTTTTTAAATGATGAGTGCTCGGGTGCTCTCTTGGAGCTGCAGAGAGTCACGCAGACGCGCACAAAAAACAGCACCTCCTTATAATGAATGTAATAAAGCCTCTGTTACTCACGTGATCTGCAAGGTTGGTCGATGATCCCGAGAGTTCTTCGTGGTCTGATTTTGAGCTGCCATCCCGTTCGTCAATAACTAGATCTATTGGCATTTTTCCTTTCAAACAACTGATGTACCGGTGGCAAAAATTGTCGCAGAGCTCGTGCACCTAGAAAAGGGGAAGAAAACACCTTTTCTTCAGGATGGGGAAACGCTTCAGCCAGTCCAAGAATAACTCCAATTAAGGGGGCATTATCGGCGGCGAGGAAACAATAGTGAAACTGTTGCAGTGCTTATTATTCTCCTGAGACCGGAGCAACAAGTTGACCGACAAAAAATAAACAGCACGCCGTAAACTGGAGGAATAATGAGCAGGGGAAACTAAATCTGCGGATCGATAACAATGTGCAACGTGAGCAAAGAGGCTCCAGCATATTTTATCAACAGTCACAGAAATAGTTGGCCAAATAAAATAGCATATTCTATCAAAATGAAACACCTGAAACTTTCTCCCAATGCATGCCGGTTATTGTTTGTATATCTAGCACCGCACTGAATATTGGAGCAACTTAAATATTAGTTATATTAAAATACAGAGTGTTAGTGAAGGTGACGACATGCGTTTGCCACAGAGAGAAGTCTAAAACACACTGGTTTATGATATTTACCTTTTCTAATTCCAAGAGGTGAAACCGTAATACTTGTATGGCTTGTATCATCTGAAAAAAGAGCAAAATAAACAATTTACATCACAAAATATGCAGGATTTTTTTTTTTTTTTTTTACACTTTTTTAATCTATTAATCCGCCCGTTATAACACAACGGGGTGTACTACAGCCAGAAAGTGCTACATCTATGTGAATTTTTTTTTTACATTTATTTTGAAAGGAAGCAGCATTTAACAGTCTAATTGGCCATCACACACTGGTCAGCTGGGTCACTCAGATGGGAAGACTGAACAATGACAGCGGCAAATGTGGTCACACAAGCCTCACTTCAAAACTGATCTGACATCAGTGCGGAAGTTTAAATCATATGTTCCCATATTTGCTGTGTGGGGCTGCGGACACTCCAGGGTGTCCCAAAGCAAGACAGAGTGTAACCGCACCGAAGCGGCGATCATTAAGAGACAGAGAGCTCAAAGTGTGCGCTTACCAAATTGTCCAACTCTGGATTTGATGAAAATAAAGGTTTTTCTGCTCGGACCTAAAATAATACAACAAATGTCAAAGTTAGTTTGGCATGAAATGTGCGGAATGTGCGTCTGTTTCTATCCTGAAATGTAAAGCTGATGATTCAAATCTCATGAATGAGACAACTTTTGCGTTTAAAAAAAAAAAGTGGAAATTCTCCACAGAACAAACTCTATTCTTTAATCATATCAAGAGAAAGTTTTATTGCAATAAAAAAAAAAAAAAGATGCAGGCAGAAAACTATGTGTCCTAACGCAGCCACAAAATCCAATATATATATTTTTTGGTAATATTTCTAAATTGACCTGTTTGGCAAAGACTGCAATGTCCTCATTGAAGGAGTCTGAGGAGCAGACATCGCCGCCTGCTACGCCGGGCTCCCTCGGAGTACACGTCGCCAACTCGCACTTCTCAAAAACCAGTGCGAGCAGTGGGAATAAAGGGTGACTGCAAGAGGGGAAACACAGGCTGAGAACAAGCAGCACACCGGCTCCACAATGCCCACTGCAAAAAATGTCCAATCAACCTGCATGTCTGTCGGCTCCCTGCTCCTAAAACTCTTCCTGATTTACCAGAGCAACTGGAAAATATAACACAGTCAGATGAGATAATTTGACTTATTTGTCCCCCCTTTCGCTGTAGATGTTTTACACACTTCTCTTCAAATAAGTGACCGCATACTAGAATAAGACAGAGAGCAAATAAAACACTGATTCAAGATCGTTGTTATTAGAAGACTGTTTTGAGTTGGAGGCATCTGTAATATTTTACTCGTCCTTTTTGGGAAATTTGGGAAGGATTTTACACTCGTGTGATAGTAATCGACTTGTTGAGACTGACATTTCTTGCAGTGCAAAGTAAAAACGGCTGAGAAGTCGACAAAACTACACAAAACAGGACTGACACACACACTGCAGTGGTCGCTGGGATTTTAAAGAAATTACACAGTCCGCAAAAAAAAAAAAAAAACTTGAAGTGAAATAATTTTGCAGTTAGAGTGCAGACGTACTGAGGCACCGAGGACTTCACTATTTCCTCCTTATTGCAACTATAAAAGTGAGTCAGAGGTGAATAAAAATGGATATAAAACTTCAACCCTATCAGCATCAGGAGACAGTCACCAAAATTATTTTTAAAAACTAAACTATAATTTCAGGGTAAAAATTTTGACAACAAACGTTAACTTTAGAAAACTGGCATCAGTTTCCTAATTTAAGTCATTTAGATGTGTGTCAGTATTTTTTTTTTTAAAAAGAAGGTAAAGTCTGTTCGGTGCCTGAAAACGTGAGTAAAAGAGATGAAGAGGATTTCCTCTGCACTCCATCCCAGATTATAATGATACACTGTGGATTATGGCACTTTCTGCGTACGCGTGCTGGTGAGCAATATCTGGGAACATTTTTGGGAAGTTTTGCAACCATCAGCAAGAGCGTCTGAAGACATTCATTTTCCTTATTTGAGAATAACCTAATAAAAGTATAATTGTAGAGACACGCTGTGCGTCGTGACGCTCTCTGTAACTACAAGTAATATTTGAAAACATGCGAGAAGTTTTTTCTTGCAGGCAGCAACGAGAAGGTTTAAATCAGTCGAGGCTATTTCAGAGGTGGATAAATAATAGTGGGGCGTTATGTTGAAGCACACTTTGCGACTTGGGACTATTGTTGTGATGTTACAAATAGTTTTTGTTTTTTTTAATTCTATTTCCATGCAGCCTGTGACTTTCTAGCTTCGGTCTACGCAGAGAGAGTTCCCATATTATTTTATAGCTTGTATTTCAAGCTCTAGGCTTACTCTTACTTACTGCAGGCTTGACGATGCCTCATACAATGCGTATAAAATTACACTTCAACCAAACTCCCCTGGCCAACAAAGGGGCTCCGAAATTGCGGTCGGTCCTGCACAAAACACTCTCTAAATTTAGTGGTGGGAGCGAAACTCCGGTGAAACAAACTTCTAGAAAAGCAGAAAACTTAAAGGAAAAAAAGGATTGTGGGGCGTATTTGGTTCATGCAAACCTTACCCATAAATTTGATCTTTATCCCTCTTTAAAACGTCGTTGACAGCAGAGCCCATGCTGGTGGGCATAACGTTTGGATGGGGAGCGTGGGCTCCGTAGTGCTGGCTGGCGTGCAGCGGCGGTCCGTGGTTCAGGTGGTGGACCTGGGGAAGCGGCCGGGGAGCATGCGGGTCCCCGTACATCGACGCCGTGACTCCGTCCATCCCACCGTAATGGGCCAGCTCATCGTACTGGGAATAAAATCAGAGCAAAAGTCAGCCGGCTGCCCGGTTACTCTTTAAAACAAACGTGAAAAGTACAAAAAGCATGCCGTCTCATGGTGAGGATACGCAAAGGAGAAACTAATAAGCTGTTGCTTTGAAAACGCGCAGCAGCCAGGGCGGAAAAATGTCAAATATCGTAAAACCTGCTAAAGGATTTAGTCATTACCAGAAACATTCTAAGTTAGGTGCTCCCCGAGACAGAGTTTGGTGGCTGAGAAGAGCGAATTAGTTTGGAGTCTCCTGTGAAACTGCTCCACGACTGTCGTGGAGGCTGTCGGTGAGAGCAGAGGCTGTCACTTTGCTTGAAGAGTAAGGGCGCTGCGAAAATGTCACATATAGCGGCTTTGATATGAATACTTTGTAAATTTGCCACCACCCGACAAGAGGTTATCGATACCAGGGCCTCCCTACTGTGGATTTGAACAGGTAAGTGTAGGAGATTTAAAACCTACCCTTTGCGCCATCAGGCTGCGCTCCAATAAACTCCTGAATCTGTCGTATATTTAATATCCCAGTCCCGGTTAGAAAGT
The DNA here is from genome assembly GCF_042242105.1 of Pempheris klunzingeri. Taxonomy (NCBI): domain Eukaryota; kingdom Metazoa; phylum Chordata; class Actinopteri; order Acropomatiformes; family Pempheridae; genus Pempheris; species Pempheris klunzingeri. The sequence continues at coordinate 15,547,718 of NC_092024.1, read as the reverse complement.
GATTTAGTGGCAAGATTCCTTTTTCAACCAACTTTGCGACTTCTCCTATTCGCCAGTGTGGTTCAGTTGAAATCGTAGCATCGGGGAGTTTTGCAATTTTTCTTGTTTTCCCTCTTTCCTCGGAAAAAAAGAAAAAAAATGCGCCAAAGTGAAGGTTACAATCGGCCCATCAACAACCTGCATGTAACTAAACTGTCGTGTCTCATGGCTTTTTGCCACTCCAGCTGTCAATCAAAGCCAGAGGTTGTCAAGGTAATGAATGAATGACGGTTGGTGATGATGTTCAAGAGAAGGACGAATCTTTTTAGTCCGTTTTCATCCCGCAAGTCCGCGTCTCCTTTAATGCCTCCAGATCGCTATCTTGTTTTATTATCACTGTAGAAAAAGGGGAAAAAAGCAGTAGAAATTAAGAGATTGCGATTCGGATCTTTCCTTTCTTTCCCCCGTAGGTATTTCGTCTATCTGGCGAAACTGAGATGAGTGAGTGTCAGCGAGTGTTGGCAGGTTGGCTGCTAGCTTGCTTATAGAAACAGAGTCAGTTCGCAGCGCTGAGCGGTGGGCGAATGAAATGACGGATCCCGGAAGTAGTGGTGGCCATAGCCAGTCCTACAGCAGCTCCAGAAAAGAGAGAGGAGAGACCAAATCTTGTGATATACAGAGTATATGCGAGGCACAGGGACGGCTTCAACTCCACACTGGGGGTAAAAAGCCAAACCAACACAGCACCAACTTCCACCCAATTCCTTGTCGCCGAGAAGAGTCCTAAAGGAAAAGCAGAATGAGAGCTGAATGAGGGAGGTTTAGCAGCGCGGATACTTCGGCTGCAACTCCTCTGAGTTGAATTAAACACAACACTGACTGAATTAAACTGCATGAATCATGATTTACAGTTAAAAAAAAAAAAAAAAAGGGATCACTTTAATGCAGAATTGCGCATGACGCACCCAAAGTTTTACGCACAGGTAAACAAAGAAACGTTGTATCCCCTTTAAGTCAGTGATAGAAGTTAAACAAAAGACAATAAATTATCAGGACATCTTGTGAATGCTGACTTTAATATATGAGCATGACGCTCACTTGTTATGTGTTTTGTGGTTATAAGCCGGTGTGCCTGATACCTCAGCACTTCCTAATCTCACAGCTAATTATTCCTCTGGTCTTTTTTAGCAAATTAAACGATACGCATCACCCCTCTGAGTCCACAATGAACTTTTCCAAGAGGTAAAAAAAAAGAAAAAAGGTTTTGTGGAGAAAGTAATTTTGTATGTTTCTTTCGTCCAATCCCCTCTCTTGATAGAAATCCGTGCCTTACCTCAGAGTAGTCAATTATCAAAGCTCCCCAAGATCATCAATCATGTGAGGAGATTGAAGTTTAGAGGAGGAGCAACGCTCCGGCCATCGATTGCAGTAAAGCCCTTTTTGGAGCCTGGGCACTTTTACGCACAAAACAGAAGCAGGCCATCTATTCCCTTTAATATTTAGCTCCATCAATGCTAATATGGCATCATGGCTGTATTGATAGGTTCTCACATAAAGGCTCCATTTATGGCTCCGTGACATTTTTGATGGTGGAAATTAATTATTCACAGGTTAGGATTAAGGTAGACACACGCTCAGGGAGATGGGCTGTGGCTACCGCTGGAGGGTCAATAAACTCTCCCAACAAACAAAATACCGAGCAGAGTTGCTCCGGGTCGATTATAGAAATAGCAGTGGGGTTTTTTTTAAAAAAAAAAAAAAAGAAAGGGAAAGGGTTTAATAAATGAAACCGTGACAACAGTTATGTTTGTTGGCATAAAGGGGGGGTGGGAAGTGTAGGACGGCAGGGTTTGACAAACGGCTGTGTGGACATTTCAACGTGCAATACCCCGGGAAGGAGCTGCAGAGCGGTGCGCAGAGAGCCAAGGCATTCACCGTCTCCAAGTCTCTCTTACACTCTGTAAACACAACCAGTCCGGCAGACTCTGCTGTTGAAGACTGATATTTTCATAAGCTAAATAATATCGTTCACATTGATTTGTGCACTAACGCTTGACTTTTTTTTCATCCTCCTCCTTTGGACAACCACGGTGAGTAGCACAAACCTTATACTGTATCTACCGCTTTGTTGTGAACGCGCGTCCTTTCCGCGGTGCAGTGAAGGGAAAGTTTTTGAGGCTCGACAATGAAAAAAAAAAAAAAATGCATTTGAATATGTCTTCATATACATGTTTAATCTGCCGTTAAGGCGCACACCGTACCGTAATCCAATCCAGACGCTGGAGCGAGTTTTTAAATATACATCTAGATCTCGCAATTCTACCTCATTTTTCCACATTTTTTTTTGAGGAAATATGTGATTTGCCCCCGAGGAGAGTGATGTAAACACCCGAAGAGCGTGTGAAAATAGCAGAGGCTAATTATGCGTGTCCAATGTACGGCTCCACACAAACACATCCTTCCCTATAAAACTTCCAGCAACGACGTGAAATGTGAAAGTCCTTCTTTTGTGAACTATTTATTTGACTAATTAATGGAAGCTATAAACACAAGGCATCATCATCAGCAATATTTAGGCTGCGAAATAGGTTAATTTCGCCTAATAGCCAGCTTTTGGTGCGACATTACACGAGTCGGTGTTTAATTTACTAATTTCGCTTTAATCGTCATTCACTCAATATGTAATTAAAATTAATTTTCCTCATAAACAAGACCTGTGCCAACTTAAACTCCCCTGCTTATAACCTGACCGCGTTTACAAGCCAGATAATTCCAGGACACCCATCACAGACAATTACACTTTTTGAAGTAGTTTTATATTTCTTACAAGTGGCTTTCACGTTGCGACCCTTTTCAGGTGCGCACACATCTCTTACGCGTATGAAAAAAAATCAGTGGATGGCATTAACAGGCGGTAAAATTTCATCTGGTGGTGTCAAATTGAGGTCAGTTTAGGGTTAAAGCTCTCGGTGTCCGTGTGGGACATGGCCAGCTGCGTTTGGATTCATTGAGGGAGGGGGGGGAGAGGATCCATTTCAAGGAAAACACTACTGGGACAATCACCAGGCTAAAGATCCACTGCATGTCACATCCTAAAGGTGCACCAGGACCGCCTGCATGAGACCGGAGCACCAGCACTGAACTTCCAATTCCTCTGTTTACTCTTTGCAGGACTTACAATCCCTCTCCCCCCTTCTCCTGCCCTGCAGGGCTCGGTTGTTCACACACACGTAAGCTTGTTGCTAAATATGGAGAGAAATGCATTGTTGATTTAATTCCCTCAAAAAGATCACTGATATGAAACGAGCTTCAAATCCTCTTAGTGACCTTAAACACTCATGGAGAAACAATTGGCGCTCAACCGCAGGAACAAATAAAATCGCCCTAATCTTGTTTGTAACTTTGTTCTTCTTTGGCCCTCTTCAGTGTTTGAGATTATGTAAATGAGCTGAGCAAATGTATAGAGGCGCCGAGATAAGACTGGATCATAGACTGACTACTGGAAAGGCTCGGAAAGTAAAATCCGTGCAGCTTGTCCATTTCTTGTCCCCCCCCCTCCTCCAAAAAGAAAAAAAAAATTAAAAGAAATGCAGCGGCTGATGCATAATTCAACTTAAAAGTTTAATTTTTGCACTGAATAAAAGTAGCCTGATGCAGTTTTGCGTCGCCTCGTGGTTCACAACTGTAAGAAGGCAGCTGATTAAATCCAGTTAATCATCCCCACAAACTGCATTTGATTTTTCCTCATTTGCAGACACATTTTTAGATGATTTTATTCATGATGTGTTTATAATATTTTGGCTCCTCGGTGTTTTCCTCCTGCAGAAAGGATTACCTCAGTCGTCTGGACCTGAACTCTTTCTGACCCCGGAGTGAAATGTGACTATAGGGTTTCAGAAAGTGGAGTGAGCAACTCAAATACTTGTAAAAGTTTCGCGACTAACTGTAAATTCTTCAGCTCCAAAGCCTCATTTTCCCCTCCAACGATTCTCAGAGTCTGGTGTCAGAGGGTTAGTAAAGGGAGGAGGGGGAGAGAGAGGGAGAAGGAGAGAGAGAGAGAGAGAGAGAGAGAGAGAGAGAGAGAGAGAGAGAGAGAGGGGAGGCCAGCACAAAATGTAACTGTGGCTTTTCCCTTCATAGACTCACTAGAAAATGTGCGGCCATGTAGCGACACCTGGCGGCCACAGCTGATACCGAGCTGTCGAGAGCAACGCAACAAACGTGAGGAGGCCCTCAAAATAAAACCAAAAAAAGAATGGACTCAAAATACACCAAATCAATCCAGAAATATCAACAGATTCGTGTTTTAGAATCGATATATTAAGGATTGCAATCAAATTCTGACTACACAGAAACGCCAATGTAAAATACAGTTATTATAAAATGCGGATTTTGATGGAGTGAGTTTGTCTAAATCGAGTGTCCACTGCATTTGTGTCTTAGATTTTTGTATTTATTTGCTATCAATGCTTTGAGCATAAATTTGGCTGAACTGTTTACACCTTTTACAGCTGATGCTGTTTCAAGATTGTGACATGTGTGGCACAAACTAGAAAAACGTGGCCTTTGTTAATTGTAGTTTGTCTTGAAGTACGTGAGGAAGAATTATTTTGAAGTTGTGAATTCATGTCATTTTTAAAAATAGTTTTGAATGGAAGTCGGCATTCATATGAATCCAAATCAATATATATATATAAGAACAATTTAACATGTAGCCTTATATGTAACCCAGAAACACACTGTTTTTTTATCTGATTATTTTAATACTAATATTAACTGGACGACTTTTATTATCTGCTCTTATACGCGATGTTTGTATGTTAAAATATTTAAAAACCACCATCACTGAAGAAGACAAACAAAAACAAAACAACAAGAAAAAAAACAACAACATTAAGCCAAAATCAATTCATATTGTGATCTGGAAAACAGCGCGTCAAAGTAATAAACATTATTATAGTTAAATATAAAAGTTGGAAAATATCTTTAAAATTCTTCTTTATGTGGATTATTTTTTTCCCCCAATCTAAAACAATATTGTGATTTTTTTCCCCCCCTAAACGAAGTACAAAGCTAAGTGCATTTTTCTAACCTGTAAAGCTAAATATGTTCAACTGAAAACTGTGTGTGTGTGTGTGTGTGTGTGTGTGTGTGTGTGTGTGTGTGTCATGCCTGCAGAGTCTCGGCTGTGACACAGTTTGATCAGGTCACCGCCGAGATTAGAGCCCGTCGTTAACGCCTGTGCGGACACACCAAATGCTGATTTAATGAGCTTGCATTGGGTGTTTGTCCAAGAATACCTGGTGTGCATGTGTTAGTAACGCCACAGACTATAATCCCCGTGTTTCCCCTTAACACGTGGCTTTAGGGACGGCCTATACCCACATTCCCAAAGGCGCATGTGGAGATCTGAGTATGATGATTTCCCCCCTTTTTTTTTTTTTTATTTATTTAAGTTAGATTGAACAGGTCGAAGCCTATAAGGCCCGTATCCAGCCACATTACCAGATGTAATTGAGAGAAGTTTAAGTGGAGGCCGGGAAACCGAGGAGTTAATAGCGGTGACCCTCTTGCTGTGCCTCTGTCGCTCATCATTTATCAGGCTTAAGGGGCTTAAACAGGCAGCACAGACCCACCTTTTATTACATATCAAACCCTCTCTCCCTTATCTACATTATAGGAAATACATGCATCGTTGCCTGTTATGCGGATTTGGAAATAGAAACATGTCCAATAAAGTCGCCCTCCTCCGCTGATCAGAGGAAATATGGCTTTAGGCGCTGCAGAGACAACCCCGGCGGTTTAAGCCTTTATTAAATTGTCTTAATTCCTCTCTCCACTTTGAAATGAATACAAATTTCACCCTTGTGTTGTTTGTCCAGTGCGGAAGAAGGGGGAACGTAAGTGCGGATGTTTTCACGGTTCCAATGTGATTAGAGAGTGAGTAAAATTGCGCAGAGTTTTAAGGCACGCTGCCTCTGAGTGTCTGCAAACTGGTGTCTGATCTGGGATAATGCACGGAGGGTTTAAGCTGGGGAGCATCGGGGACGTTCAGCAGTGCTGTGGAGAGGAAGCCTGCAGAAATGATGCCGCTTTATTCATGCAATCAATTAAAAAGGTGAGAAAGTGAGACTACTTCTTTGTGAAAAGTTGGACGTATTTAGCCTGCCGTGTGTGACTTCTGCCATTCACCTTTATTTATAGCCTTAATGAATTTACATGGCCTCCACAGGGAGACCATTAACTCTATGCAAATATAACCTAAAAGTTTATTTTTGTGGTTTAAAAAAAAGGTTTTTATAGCTTCTTCTTTTCCAGTGCATTTTTATTTATCATTTGGTACAGGGGTACAGCTTGTTTTCTTTCTTGAAAAATAAATGCCAGCCCAGTGTTTCAGTTAAACTTCAGGGCCAAGCCTAAGTTGTCTGCTGGTTTCCTCCAAGGAGAGCTCAGTCAGTCAGCCCGAACGCAGCTGCATTCACATGGAGTGACGGATTTTGATATTCTAGTCACACAACAGAGTAAACACTGCTCTCCTATTCAATAAACATCATTGACAAGGTTCCATATCCAGCTATCTGAAATACTGAGCTCAACCCCGCTGAGTATCAACATTTTTTTCCCCCATTTGTAAATGAAAGTTTACAGTAATTTTTTCCTTTATCTTTGAGTTTGGATCATGTACATATTGTAGGTTTGCTCTCTGAAAATGTATTTCAAAGTTTGTAATTCCCGTGATTTCCTGATTCACTGCAACGGCATTAAAACGTTTTTTAAACTATCTCTCGGTTTGCTCCTCTCTTTACTGTTTACTGAAAATATGTGTTTCTGGTTCAGCCCATGTGAAATACACACAAGCTCATAAGCAAAAGGTTCACACTTCATCTTCTCTCTCTCTCTTACTCACACACTCACACACACACACACACACACACACACACACCAGGCACTAATCAAATAACTAAACCCAAGAGGCCCAAACTATTCATCTGAGTTATAATAAACTTGCACTTAATGTATCTTCTCTCTCAGTGTCTGACCTCATGCTTACCCTGGTCTCAGCATGGGACAGTCCCAGTAGAAATCCCACAGCTGAAGGTTTAAAAAAACACACACGACTCGCTTAACACAACGCAGCACAGTACGTGTCTCACTCTTGACTCCACTTGTCTGAAATACTTGCAGAAAACAATGCAGGTAAACAAATGCAGATGGTCTGTTTGCGTGTTTTGTTTTTCGTCCCCCCTCCGTTTTTTTTTTTTTTTTTTTTTCCTGTTTATGTGCTTCCATTTCCATCTCCTTTCCCATACCCACAGCCCGGCTCGCCCCTCTCCCTCCTCCCTCCCCTCCTCCTCCTTCGCCCCCTCCCTCGACTCTGGTTCTGCAGGAGTTCACATGATCAAGCAAGGTACCCAGGTAATTACCTGGCATTGTCAAATAAAGCGACCACTGATTCAAATGAGGAGTGAAATATCAAAGACCAGCATTGCCTTTGCAGCCACTACTTATCCACACAGGAGACAGAGAGGAGATCTGAGAGCTCGGGGACCTGCAGAGAGGCAACAACAACACTCAGCCTTCCCTTCCTAGATAAATATCACCAATGAAAGCAACAGAGCCAAACATGCCCAGGTTCACTAGTAACAGCATATTTATTTGTATTACAAATCCAACATGTCCATTATTAGCTCATGGTATCCTTTATAGTGGCCGCAGTGCAGCTTTAACAAGAGGGATTTTGCTATATCCCTGGATCTTCCTGATGTGCGTCCTGCTGAGTCTCGCTCATAGGTCAGAGGTCGAAAATTCATGACTGCTCCAATGCTGTCGCAAGCAGAGCGGCCACGCAACGTTTCCGATCTTCTGTTTAGAGCGTTTATTCAACATTTTTTTGGATCAGATACAGAGAGAAGAATAAAGAGAGGCTAGTCGCTGGGATTAAAATTGAACAGCACACTAATGTCTGACATTTCGAGAGTCCAAAGTCCTCAACCTAATTAGCTCAGATAACCACGGCAATCATTTATAATTTGCAGTTTGTATTTTTTTATTTTTTTCTCTCTGTGAAAGTTACACGGGCTCAAATAAACTTTTTAAATCAGCATGCATCGCTTTCCTCCCACTGCACTGCGTGACTCAGCTTACACAACATAATCTAATATACTATGTAATTTCTTCTGCTGCGTAACGACGCCTTGATTCGAGCAGGGCTGACAACGAGACCTTTGACACTTTGACACAGTAAGTGGAAGGTGATCTCAATGAACAATGTCATTGCTCTGGAAACAACACCCAAGAAACCTCATTTCTGCTCCCTTCACGTTCGAACTAGACAAGCGGCGTCCTGGGATTTCAGTCGAGCACAGAGAGAGTACCTGTAATTTGACTTGCCACGTCTAAATGGAAGTTGAATAGGTTACATTTTGCAACAACAAATAAAATGCTTGCAATGCTTTAGTGACTGTTTTTCATGGTTGGAGGCGAAATAGGGTTGGTGACGATGTTTGAGTGTTTAATGCTATAAACACACAGACTTCTCTCCCTCTGGCATATGGAAGGTTCCCTGGGACACTTTGCATGTAAATATTCATAGGGTGATGGGATGGGCTATTAATTATTAAGCACAGTAAAGAAGTGTAATACTTCAGCATTTAGCACATGAATCTTATTTTTTATTTGCTGCACCTGAGGATGAACATTTCCAAGTGAAACGAGACATTTTTCAGAGAACGGTTCTCGTCGCGAGGCTGAAAAAATAAGGATGTGCTTAATAAACATGACTTTCAAGAGCAATAATTCTGAAACAGAACATGAGCAAAGAGCAGGAATATACATAATTAACATCTGAGCTAAAAGGCAAAGTAAGTTTAACATCACAGAAGAGCACAAACACATTTGTCTTTCCTGTATAGTTTTCTGCTAGCCTTACATCAAAGTGGCATGACAACTGTAAAATTTGAATTTTACTTTCCTTTCATATTTCACATATACAGGCGAAGTTTGAGCACTTTCTGTGTAACTTTCCAGGTGAACTACATCAGCACTCATTCCTGCAGCTCTTTCCCTCTGCACAGCCTGGCTGCCTGTGCCTCATGACAGACTGTCACAGTGTGATGGAGCTGAAGTGGGGCCACCAGTGAGAGGTGGTTAGAGGTCCATACCTGAGCTTCACACTCCAGACATTTGACAACCGAGGAGAGAAGTGGTCCTACTGTATACGTCTGTAAAGTTATATATGGGGAGGAATAAGTGTAATTCTGTACTCGGTGGTATGATATGGACACCGACAGTGCTGTGCTGAAGCGGTATCGTGTTTAAAGACACCACATTTGGCTCTGAGGAAAACACTTATTTGAACGCATGTTCATTTTCCTCCAAATTCACTGTATCTCTCACTCCATACATCTCTGGACGTTGCAGATATGAAACAGAAAGGGCTTTTCAATTACGAGCAGAAGCAAAAATGGCCTAGATACGATCAGGTCTTTGAGGGTTCACATCCTATTGTGCCACTGACAGAAATGAACCTGTGATCTGCATCATTCGTGTTGACATGAGTCGAAATCAAAAAGGACACTGTCATTCTGTAAGATCCCTGCATGCCTGCAATTCAATTCAATTCATTTGTGCCCTGAAAAACTCAGTGTCATCTGAGTGGAATTGAATTAACAATTTCCCTTGCTGATTTGGTCTTTTAAAACCCTCATTACACTGAAGCATTGTATATATTATGGAATCCCTTAGAGGAACATGGAACGAGGAGTCTACGTTCATCCTATCATCACCAAGTTGTAATATTGTAATCAATTAGCATGGATGAACTAATTGTCCAATCTCTCACTTGCTAATTAAGCCTGGAAATATAAATGGGACAAACTAATGCACCATATTTTAAAGGGGATGCACAAATTGAGCTCATGCTTTAGTTAACGTGGTTGGTTTCTTCAGTGGGTCGTCAATATGTATGAGCTACATCAAAGCGTAGAGATAGAAATGAGGCCTGCACAAAAGCGGAACACATTTCAGATCCACCAATATGCAAATGTATTGGTTTTTGTTGAACTCTGGTGTTTGCATAACTTCGGCTGACACAGTCTATGAGAGCTTTTCTGTGCCACTTGTGTACAGACTACAAAACACACTGTCCTTTGGGATATTTTATTTTAAAAGGAACACTTGGAGCTCTGCATAAATACACTGAATTTCAATGCATTTAGCAACACAGTTCTTATTTTGAAACTGCCGCAGCCTAAATGTGTCTGAAATTAGATCATTTTATGTAAAGTAGGGTGTGTTTAATGAGAGCTGATCATTATCACTCAGTCCTATGAATGTCATACATGAAGATGATGTGCATGTCTCACTGCAGACAAAAGGGTGCTAACATTTGACCAGTGTTGGTGCTCTCACAACAACGACTGCAGCAGAACAAAAGTTAACAATAACTCCTGACAACACAACCGCGCAACTACCCGCTTGCATTTCCAGGGAGTTGCCCCTCAACTGACTTGCCGTATGATTCATTGACAACAACCAAGAAACAATCGGCTTTCTGTAAAAGCAGCCAGTGACTGTAAACATAATACATGACAAACACTAATATTCAACCAGCTTTTACAGTCAAGTGACATTAAGATTATGTTTTTGTTATTGCAAAGACACTATCAAAAGTTGAAAATAAATATCTCACTCATACAAGACCGCTTTTTGTTAAATGCATGGGCCCAAGATAAGAAATTGGCCCAAAATGGCAGCCAACTTTTTGTTTTCGTTCTTCGGTCCTTTGTTCTGTGTTGTTGTCAAATTTGAAATTTAATACTATTTTTCACCTGACTCCATCTGTAGAGAAGATATCCTGCACTCTCCTTTAATATTCACTGGTTGTTAATTATTAAAGGTATGTATTTGAATTATAAATATACTAGTTATACAGAAGTAGGCAAAGCAGGCATATAGCCTGAGGCTAAATTCCTCCATTACCCATTATTTTCCAGTCTGCCGTCTCCATATGCCTGCCTCCTATTCCTATGTCATCTCAAAAAACACTGAGGCATTCCTTTGTACTTACCTACCCCTCCCCACTTTGGCCACCCGAAAAATCTCCCCCTCCATACATATGTGCGCTGCTTCCTTGAAGTAGGATGTCACACTTGTCTTAAATATAATGAATCACTATCTTCAAGGCATCCCTGGATCCCAAACACTCCCCACAGAAACCAGCCTAGTCCTCCCCTGTTTCAAGCCTTCCTACATGTCACAAATCATCCGTTGTGGAGGGCTCTCCACTAAATCATTAACATTGTCAGAAATGACTGGGCCAAGAATGGGAAGAGCCCAGAGATGCGGCAGAGGCGTATGTGCGTATGATGGGAATATGGAATGGTAAACAAAGAGACGCAGCCTTACACCCGCTCTCTCCTTTTCCTCATCGTTCCCCTTTGCCTCCCCTTTGTTTTTTTTTTTGTATTTCTCTCCTCTTCCATGGGATTTCTGAACAACAAGAAAGAAGTACAGTGTGAGGAAAAGTAAAGAAACTGTCAAAGAAGTTTAACAATTCTCGTGAAATTCTTAACCTCTATTCTCTTAACTGCGATGGAGTTTTTCTTTTCTGAGTTTTTCCTAAAAGCTCTTTGTTGTAAACACACTATAAGGAGCTGTGCTGTGCAATATATGAGATTATGTCTCTGGGCCATTTCGATAACAGGTATCCATGAATCCACTGTTGAGAGGATAATCAAAAATGTGACTTCTTTTCCTCAGTCAGGTCGTCTAAAACTGTGGTGGCTTTGTTGTCACAGACTGATAACTCTCCTGTCATACAGCATTATAGTTTGTTCCATATATGTGGCATGTCTTAAAATACAAGCGCCTCATGTGATGCTACTTATCACGCGATTTCCATTTCATGCTATAGCCACACATATCTTACGCATACACTCCTACCTATGCTATCATCCATCAAAAGGATTACTAATTTTCCTTCAATTTCCGTTGCTCTCCTAAGAATCTAAAGGATGATTGATATTAGATGAAGGAAAAGCACAGTGGTACTGTTTTTAACCTTGCTCAAGTCATTAATCCGCTTTATACCCATGAAGGTAGTAAAGGAGACAATGAATTAGTCATTAAAGCACAGGTCAGTTTATTAGAATTCCTGATTGAACTGTAAAACGACTTCTCCCGGGCTGCCCGGGCGGACGGAGGAATCTGCTAAACCAGGGAGAAAAAAGGAGCTGAGGGAAGCAGACAGAGGAATTCCTGCACGAGTGCGTTTTCTCTTGAAGAAAATGACAGAGGGGTGTATCGGTAGCCATCGTTCACCTGACAAAATAACAGCTAATTAGCGCACACTGTGTATCTGCGTATAGTCAGAGAGGAATCACATGCCAAGGATCATTCGAAAATGATCAAAGTAACGAAATGATGCAGGCATGACAGATGAAGAGAGTGCACACGCATACACATACATATAAACGCGCCAATCCTTTAGTGACCATTTATTTGGTTGAACTTGCTCCATGTCTATGTTATGTTGTAATGTTGCTGATGTGAGTGCTGGCTTATGTTTGTCACCATTTATTAAGTCATGTGGTTCTTGGCTCCACTCCACAGGGAAAGTTCAGACGGCCTCGGATGTTTGCTGCTCCCTAAAACGGAGTAATGATCTAATGATTGGTAGGGGGGGTCGCGCAGGGACCCGGCTGAGAGGATGTAATGGGTAGGATCAAACCAAAACACGGCACAAAGTTGGCACTGTTAAACAATGGACTCAGTCTGTTGTGGAGGACGTCTGTTCACAAAGTTCGGCAACTGCAGGAGCACAACGGCTTGGATTTCACGTCAGGAAGTGTGAAGATAAATTGAACTAAAATGGAAAATAGAGATCAAAAAACTGTTTTTCAAATCTATTTCTATTACGGTCGGATGATTATCACAGGAGCACCTTTCACATTAATATTCTGAAATTACTTAGCATACACAAGTGTTACTCCAATAACCTGCATAAACACATATTTTAGTTATGAGAAACCAGAGTACGACAGCTGAGATATGCCATTATTAGCCAGCATTCTCAGGCATGTAAACATCCTACTCCATTAAATGGTGATTTTGTGGCCTGTGTAAACTCTGTTTCCATGGCAGCAAACAGAATATTGTTTATTTATGTAAACAAGTGTGTTTGTGAATGGGATATAAGGATCAATATAAACAGCTTATCCTAAATATGACCCAGGGATGGGCTATTATGGAATATTCTGTTATCACCATGCATCATTTGAGGCATGTAAGATGGGGTTTAAATTCTGTTAACAAAACAAAAAAAATATTTATTTTATGCTCCGCTTCAATTGTGAACTGTGAGATTGTTTTGAAACCAATCACAGCCCGAGGGCTTTCAAGAGCTGATTGCAAGATGTCATGCTAACCAGGAAGGCCACTTATCACAGTGGCGGACTTCAGAGGAGCTGGCAGGGCAGTGGGGCTTAATGTTTTGTCTATGCCAAAAGAATTGGACTGAGTCTGTAAAGAATGCTGGAAACAGCCACACCAGGTGCTTTGCGCATGTGGGCGCACGGCCTTGACTTACACTGTGGTGATTGCTTGTTTACAGTCATGTCTGCAGACTGTCATCCCAGTCTGTCTTACTCCCCAACTAAATGGAACTTTCATTTCCTGGTTTGTAAATGATTCTCTCCCTCGGCTTTTTCTTTGATATTTATTTATTCAGTTTATGTGACAGGAACAATGCACATTAATCAACATCTCAGCTTTCACGTCACTGTAAATGTGTCAGACCCTCTCTCTCCCCCTCTCCCCGCTCCTTCCCTCCTCTCACTCTTGCTCTCCTCTGTTTCCCCTCACAGTGTAGTAGCCTCAGCGTAACTCCAATCAGCAAATCAGCACCGTAACTCTAATGAGTGAAATTGCTTATGAGGGGAATCTGTTTCCGATGGTGGGCCCGATGATTAATGCGCACTGACAACATGTCTTTCCTCGAGGAGCTTTGCTGGGCTATGGCAGCTGTGTGACGCCACCTCCTCAAAGATGCCCCCTCTTCCTCTGAGAGGCTGACATCCCACAGGGAGAGGGATAAACTAGAAATGCTGCTGAGGATACGCTGAGGACATTATACACCCCAACTCACCACTGAATGCAGTCATAATAGCCAGCACAAGCCACGCTGAAGTCGCTGCTGTGCTCTTGTTACGAGGTAAAACTATTGTACCTGCAGCCTGATGTTCGTAAAGTTTGTGTCATTTTTCAAATCCAATCATACCTACATGTAAAGCATCATTTTTAGGTACACTATAGTATAGATGAATGAATACTTTTAAAAATAGAAATCTAATATGAAAGTTTAAGTATACTTGGGTATGATTTAACAGACCTGAAGTTTAATAAAAGTGAACTTATCAAATAAATTTCAGTAAAAAAAACCAAAACATAAACTACATAGTCCTTATAGGTGACTGGTGGTGTTATATATAGGTGACTACTTCCATGGCTTGGGTGGCCATGATTAAAACCAGCCCAAAAGATTAACAGCTCCACTAGAAAATATCTGATTCTTTGATAAGTATTGGAGGGAACAAGCCTGTGTGCAATAAAACACAAGGTGTGAAGTTAACTACGACTCCCAAGGTGCTTTTCAGCAGGAAACATCCAATGGCAAAGAATAAAATTCAATTATGTGTGCCACAAATGGCAGAGCGGCTCCTCCCACTCTAGATAAGTACCCCAGTGGAAGAGGTCATGTGACATGGTGTGGCATGGCAGTGGTTTGAACTCAATGCAATTAAGTTGCAATTAAGAGACTTTGTCATACCACCATATACTGAAAACGATTCCTTTAACATCTCTGAGTGTAGTGGGCCGTTATGTGCAATAAAATATTAGGATAATATTGTATTCTGAGAGTAGTTTCAGAACTACTACTACTTCAACAGTCGCTACCATGCAACATACAAATGTCACGATAAAGCACGATATAGGATTCCATTCATATTGGTCACCACAATTCTGGACTTACATTGCATTATATACAGTGTCACATTTTCATGTGTGATGGTGTCTAATGGGATCAATGAGAAAGTGTCTCACCACATATTGTTTCACATGAGGGGAACCTGGTGGCTGCAGGTCACCTCTCTGGCCTAACCTAACGCTTTTATCACGGCTGTACATTTCATCAGGCAAAACTAGCAGGCATTTAGGAATGTCTTATAAACGCTACATGAAATTAGCTGTTGTTTGGACAATTGTTTTAAACAAGTAAGATGATAGCTCTAACAATCAAAACTGCGCCGGGTCTGAAGTTTGAAAAGACACATTTAGCCATATATCATCTGCAATAAAAGTGTCTCGGATATGTGTGAATCTATTCGCGTTCTAACTAGTGTGTTTTGACCGTATAGCATGGAATGAGTCTAGATTAATAAGAAACTATTAATCTCCATACTTCACACCTCAAGAGAATTTCTTATCTACCATAACCATTCTGTGAATGACATTACACAGACTCTGAAACGCGTATCCTTGGTTTGTAAGGCTCTAATGTAACATGCACCATTATCAAAGAATTTCGACCTAACGACCCAACTAACCCGAACACTCCTTTCCCCATTTCAAGCAGATGAGATGAGACCCCACTGAGCCAATGAGCTTCAACAAAACTGACTTGATTGCCAGGGCTTTAGCGTCAATGATCCTAGAATAACAAGGAGCATATTGTGCCATCAGCACAGGGCTGCACAGCCAGGCCTGTTCCAGGTTAACAGGCTCTCAGATGCCTGAGCTCAATGATGGAGGTAATGACATTCTCATGATCCAGCAATACAGGTGAATAGGTAACCATATGGACAGAGGGAGACTACAGCCAGATAGAAAACCGTGGAGCAGAACAGCTGGACATTTTATACTGTACATTTAAATAATGTGTAAAATGACTTTGTGATTAGAAATAAAGGCGGTATGTAATATGATCCTAAATTACAGTAATGTTGAAAGATTTTACATCATATTCTCTACCTGTTTAATGTTTTTAAAAAGGTCATGGAGGTATGCCCAGAAATACGCTAACTATAAAGTTTAACAAAAAATAAACCAGACATAAAATTTAGATCATGAGTGACTGAAAGATTAACAACCATAAATGTGCTTTGGCATCTTGTCTATGAGGCACATGTACAGTATCAGCTTGCAAGCAAGTGATTATCACAGTGAGACCACTGACGCTGCTACACATCCCTGTCAATATTTTGAGTGGCGCTGCAGTACTTTGCACAACTCTATATGAAGCAGTTTGACACTCCCACTAATTGTGTGTGACTTTTATCAAGCATGAAAAATCCATTTCTTGCAATTTCCGCTGTAAAGACACCTCGTCAGTCTGTCCCTGCCAGATGCCACAGTAGTGGCGAATGAGTGAAAGCAAAAATAACAATCGTCTTGATTATTAAGATATGATTGACACCAAAACAAAGAGCAGTCATAGTGCATTGTGCATTTGTTTTTAATTTTCCGCAAGTTTTTAATCACAACATGTGACATCTGTCACAGGGAGGCCTCTGATGTGAATGAGATGGAAAAAACACATGGGTCTATTTTTGGTTTATGGTTAACAGTATGTTTATATACACGGCTTCATGCATGAGTGCATACATGACTGTTTGCACATGTATAATGTATGTGTAGGCCTACATAAATGCTTGTATAGATCCATATGTTTAATTTTTTTTTGGGTCCACAGAGCATAGACACATGCACAGGCTTGTGTTGAAACTGTTTTAGAAAAGTGTTGATTCAACAGCGTGGCTATTTTTGAGGATGCAATTTGTGTTGTGCTGACGGGCATTTATATTATTTTGTCCACCCTATTTATTTCAGTGTGGGTAGGCTAAATAACAGCTAAATAAGAAACGCCTGTTAGTATAATATAATACAATTCAGCAGCACCACAAAATACTTCCTTTCGAGCCGACACCTCTCTAAAACAGTCAACAAAACTTATAATGGTAGGATTTATTGCAGGACACTTGTATTCGAGTGCATTAGTTTTACCTAGGGTGTACCTAATAAACTGACGACTAAGTGTACGTGTACCTGGGTTGACACTGATTGTGATAGTACAAAAGTGAGGTAGCATCATCATTGCTTTACATATCTGCCTGTCTGCTACCAGCACTTATAAGCTCAGTCCGTGTCGCTAACCGCCTTGGGAGTTCAGATAATGTTCCTTGGCTGGCAGAAGACAGGTTGATAGCTGTCAGGGACAGAAACAGAATAAATGACAGGGTTTCATTGGGGCGCCTCTAAGGCGCATTAGGGACTTCAGGATCCCAATCCCCAAACACGGGATGAAGAATCATTTTGTCACAAAGGCACAGGGTCGCCCATCACTGTCTAATGCATGCCTTGATTAATCGTAGGGATGGATCAACATTATGTCCTATTCAGGGTGATGCTTAATTGCCTCCGCCATCCAACTCATCCATTGCCCTAATGATTGTGTGTCTGCCTCCTTGGACACATGGTTAGTCTGGTGGACTGTAGCTTTGCAAGACAGGACCCCCTTAAACATCATCACCAGCTGAGAGCTTACCCTCTCCAGACACCTTTACCTCCCCCTAACTGCGAATATGTGGATAAATGGAGCTGGCTTCATCGCCCGTAGCCCTGTGTTTATATTCTCAGCAGAATGTCTGTGAGTGTTAATGTATGTAGATTTCATTTCTGATGAGTGATTATTTGACTGCTCATTTTGCCTGAGATTTATGGCACTCTCTCTATCTCCTGACTGCAGTGCCACTCTTATCTTTAATAAAAGAGATGAGGACATTAATCAGGTTTTGTTGGCGGCCCTTACTAAGACATTAAATGTATTGTATGGGGTAAGTAAACACGCTTCACATCCTTCTCTTTCACAGTCGGCAGAGAGAGTGAGGGAAGGAGGGTGAGGGACAGAAAGAGGCAAGCGAGGAGGAAAAAAAAAAAACCCTCATTATATTTATCATAATTTCACATCTGCTGTTTTTGAAGCAATGTACCATGAGCCCATAAAGTGTATTACAACTGTGCATAAATTCAACTGATTTGTGGCTGGAGTAGCTAATTCCTTGAGTACATTTTAGAAAAACAAGCACTGAGCCCTGAAATTGCAATTCCATAAAGGCTTTAAATTACTGAGTACAGAATCAAGAACTTGCCTGATGGGCCGCGCATGGCGACCGTGTTATAGGGAAAAGCAGCGCTCCCCGAGATAGAGACAATAAAACCTGAGATGACTGAGCCATACACTCAAACAAAATAAAGGAAGAGAAGATGGGCTGGTTGCATGATGAGGGGGAGTGACTATCGCACCCCTGCATCTCATTTTACCCTTTTAACCATGAGGATGGATTTGAGAGGACACATTTGGTTTTTTTTCCCCTCATAATATCCATCTCTCTCTGTTTCATATCTGTGGTAGAGTTAGTGGATGGATGCCAGCACTGCACGCAAAGCCTCCTCATTCAGAAGCAGTTAAAATGAAATGAATCTCATCATTAGCAGTGAGGGGAGGATGTGTACTGTGGGATGCTCCTTGACAGTAGTCAAGAACACACACATAACAACATAGAAAAGGGCAACACACATTCGCTCCTACTATATAAGCCTCCGTTCATTGATTCATTTTCCAGAATGACAAATGCATTCAAACCTACAGGAAAACCACTTCAACTGTATGTCTCAGCAGTAGTTTCTTCGCAAATCAATGCAAATCCCCGATCCATACTTGATACAAAGCCTTATTCGGTTATCATGCAAACTTTAGGTGTCGCTTTGGCTCAGATCATATTAATATTTCATGTCAGTCTTTCCAGCCACTCTCTTACCCTTCCCTCATGCACTTCCACCCAATCACCTCCTCCATCCCTCCTTCGCCGTCTCTCACCACCCCACTGTCTTCCTCCTCTATCTGGAGTCATTTGGGATCGGCATGAACAAGATTTTCATATCAGGTAAATGAATATCTTTATCACTGAGGCAGGAGGCAGGATGCTCGGGGAGCTGGAGAGAATAATCACACAGAGCAAACAGTCTTGGGGAAACAGAGAGGCACTCAGTAATAACAGCCTCTCTCAGTCTCCCACACTGCTCTCTGTGTACATCTAAATAGCCTGCTTACTGCGGTGGAGGCTGCGGGATCAATGGCCTTGCTGTGGCTTAGCGCTGACCTTTGACCTCTGATGAGCCCACAGGAAAAAAAAAAGAAAGGATATGATGGAGTTACAGCAAGGTCCTGACACCATTTTTGATCAGCAAATAGGACATGCGTGTAAATGTTTTTGTTAGAATTAAGACATATTGGCCATATTAATCATGGATCTGGGGATGGCAATGTTGGTCGGTCTGTCCCACAGAGTGAAATATCACAATAACTATTGGATGGATTGCTGTGAAATTTTGTACACAGACTTATTTTCCCCAGAGGATAAATCTACTGGCTTTGGAAAAAGATTAGGATCCTCTTACTTTCTCTCCTCCAGTTTAGAGTTGATATTAAAAATTATAAAGTTGACATAAATGTGGTTGTCATGGATACGCATGGCACCCAGAAAACTGCAACTAGCAAACGAGGAAAGTTTTCTGATTCTCTAAAATATCCCGGCATCAACATCTACCAGATGGATTGGCCAAATTAGTTTTAATGATATTATATTAATATGGAAACATATTAATAATCTTTTAAACAATATTTAAATGATAATCATGGTTCCCATCGGTAGAAGCCTAATGACCTAAACGATCCCCGTGCTTTTTCTCCACCACGAGGTTGACATTTTTGGTTCAGAGTGAAATTTCTCGAGAGCTACTGGATGGAAGGCCATGAAATTCGGGCCACGCATTCACGTCCCCTTCAGGATCAATTATAATTATTTTGGCTTTCCTCTCTCCTCTGATTTTTCATCTACTGCCAGTGAATTTTAATAAAACAAAAGTTTTAGTCAGAGAGTAAAATATTTTATCACCATTGTGTGTAATGTTAGAAAGTATCATGGTGGTTTTAATAAACATGCTTTATCAATTTGTTTCTGTTTTACTGGCTGGTTGACATCATTTACCTGTGTGAAAAAATTGGGTGTTACTAATTATTTTCTAATGTGGAGCACAGAGCAAAAAGCAGCCATCTCTCTTTATTACAATGCCCAATAATAGTTGATTTAATAGCTATAAAATGTGTTCATTAGAAGGTTACAGTTAAGAAATATTGAAAGTATACCTAAAAGTGTCACTTTTATAGTGAATGAACAGCATAATATAATCTAAGAAGGGTGTGATTATATTCAAGTCTTGTCCTCCAGCATTATCTTGGAGCTCATAAAGGGATGAAATTTAATATGATGCTTTCAGTCAGTCTAATTGAATTTTAATTGCCACTTTGGACAGAGGGTTTAGATCTAATCAATAAAATATTAAACTTTTGGGGCTTTGACTTGAAATCGTCTCTCTGTCACACCCGGTGCAATGCATCCTGGGACCATTGGGTATAAAATGCCTGTTTATACGCTGAGATAGCAAAGCCAACACCTTGCTGTTTTCCATAGCGTCTCAACAGAATGCAGTGGATAAATAACACAAGGCGAACAGAGAAGGTATTCCATTAATTACACTGGTGTGGAAGAGCGGTCGGTCACCTTCAAAAGAAGGCCTTTAATGTGCCAGAGCTATAAATATTTTGAAATGTCACACCTTGGGAAGACAGCATCAGGCCAGAGCCGGGGCAATAAATCAGAGCCTGAGAAGAACCAGGAAAGAAAAGATGGCTCTTTGGTATTTTAGAAATAATTACTGATACAAAAGGGGTAATGAATGAAGCCATAAATTACGCTAAAACAGACCATTAGGAGAGGATTAGTTTATAAAACTCGTTGCTGCTCCTTAAAATTACCCCCTCAGAATATCTCCTATTTTACCCCATCCATAACTCATGGAAATAAAAAACATGTATGCATAATATCACATTCTGCTGATTAATGCTAAATTAATTGATTTTGTTCTTCTGCTTTTAAATGAGAATATTGTTCGTCTAAAGACGCCACACATGACGTCACCATAATAGTTCTTTCTTTCTAATATAGTGCCAATGTAATAATGTCCATGGTCAACTTTTATAGTAACTACTAAAATCTGTAATGAACCTGAGCGTCTTTTACTTTTATCCATGTTCGAGCAAGTACAGCGGAGGTTTTTCTCTAAGTTAGAGCAGGTCTGAACCGGACAAAGATCCATGTGCTACGTCCTGTGTGTGAGCAAGTCATCGCCCACCACCAGCATCACCACTATCACATACAGTTATAAATCTGAGGGAGCCTTGGTTAGGCTTCTGCACGGATGGAAGGAATTTATCCTCAATCCCTATAGAGAGAGCCTGGGAGAGAAAAATGACATGGCCCATCCTCTAAGGCTCATAAAAGTCTAAATTAAATATCAAATGGAACCACTGATGGATAGCGTCCCCTCCATGGATCCCCAGCACCGCCTCTGCCTCCACTCTCTGACACGACAGGTGTTGCTCACATGACTGGAGAGCCAGACAACTTTGTTAGCAGGATTGTTCTCGGTTCAGTGTAAAGCTGCTGCGCACAAAATGAGGGAGTCATGTAAGTGAACGCAACAAGGCGCCATTATTCCTCGCTGGTTTCTGCCATAGCTGGATCCTCCTTTCCTTTCAAAGGATTCTTAAATATTGTGCATGTATGACTGAACGAGCATGTTTCTTCAGACAACTTAAAAAGTGCAATTTGTCACATATCTGAATTACAGAATATATGATTCTCTGTATCCATATTTATAAACCTATGATTCTCCCATCCTCAGCAGAAGAACACTTCGAGAGATTGCTGTCAGGCTGGAACACCTCATTGGTAGATCCTGTAATACTAATGCCAACACCGCCACAATAGCTGCTGCTATCGCCAGGCTAAAACTGTACATTATGAATCATCAATTGTCGCCCTGCTTTGTATTATCCCCAGAGAAAATCCCAATCTGAGCTTGAGCCCACGGCTGATGGACACCCCATTATTCACTCGCGCTTCTTCAGCTCTGAGACAGGAGTGGGGATAGGCAGTAAAACGACGGCCTTAAGATTAATCCTCCGCTCTTTCTCCCTGCTTCCCGAATCAGAATGAAACAGAACATTCCCTTCCCTTAATCAAAAAGTTTTTATCATCTCCCTCCTCTCCAACTCAGGAAGTGGGGATAATGCTTGTTCCGTTGCTCGTCCTGCGAATTGACATTGGGGAGGGTGATGAGAGGGATCTGCTCTTGCTGCCTTTTGTGCTGCAACAAGGGAGCACAATTTAGATGAGCCGGTGGTCGTCGATCAATACATGTATTATCTCCCATACGATAAACCATACAAGCCTTAATAATGGAGTTAGCAATCCCTACAAACCTCTACAGCGCCCACATCAGTGAAAAGCCTTGAAAATTAAGATAATAACAAGGTAGGGGTTTATGATGCTGCTGTATATTGAGGGAGAATGCAATGATGGAGTTTAGAGAAAAAGTATTTTCTATCTAAGATTACATAAGAAGTGTGTGCATAAGCAATTCTATCAACTAAATAGGAACTTAGCACTTCTTTTTCCTCTTGGTCATAATGTGGAGAATGTGCAGCATGAAGTGAGATGTGATTTGGTTCTCAGTGTGGTCACAAGCATCAGGTGAGCTGTGAAGTTGTGGTTGTAGTCACCTGAGTCTCGCCTCACACAGCCAGCCTCCCCGAAGCCTTGATGATATCACGCCTCGGCCTGCATCACTTAGCAGAGGGGTGTGAATTTGTTTTCACCCAGGCGTTAATGAACTGTGGGCTTTGTGGGCTTAATGAGAGCGTGCTTCTATTGAGCAAAGGTACCTGGGAGGATAGAAAGAGTTCACAATTCAGAAACTTCTCCCTTTTCCACAGTTTGGGAGGTGTTTTTAACAAAAGTGCTGTTGATGGCTACTGCTGCACTTCATCTCTGACCTGCCAAATCAGCTGCATGAGGAAACAAGACTCCGGGAGTACTCGTCATCCATCAAGAATATACAGTTTTGTGCCACAGCTCCTGGCTTCCAGCCAAGTCTAAAGCGACTCATTGTACAGCAGCCAAAAGACAAAGGCAGCTCCCCCTCTGCTCTGTGAGAGCAGTGTGCGGAGGTGTGGGTGGTTATGCAGATCACTAATTGTACAGGCCACCGGAGGAAGAGAGAACGGAATGGCAGCCCTCTGCAAGGCATGCCGAGGGGAGGGACGGACTGGTGTGAGCCTCCCTCCCTTCGCTGTTTCTCTCTCTCTCTCTCTCTTTCTCATTTTTTACTCTCTCTACCCTAAATTGGCAGCTGGCAGGCAAATGAATGCGGTGTGAAGTGAGCCCACTGAAGTGCAGGGTCCTGCTGTTCAGGCAACAAAGGAGCTCCATGCGAGACATCTGCTGTTCAGTTATCAGAATACATTTAGTCACGTGCCTCCCTTCCCTCACTCTTTCTCCATTCCTCCTCTACCGCGGCCCCGCAACATCCATTCTGTCAACTGGGAGCTGAGCCTTTCTTTCTCTCCACTTCTCTTCAACAAGCTTTCTTCTTCAGATCACTCCTCCGCTGACACTCCCCCCCTCCATCCCTTTCTCATTCTCTCATTTGCCACCGTAATCCCTCTCTCCACCTCTTCTTTTGCTGCCTTTATTTAAACAGTTTAGGTCTGGCAGATAACCCCGGAGTGCTTCCTATCTGGTCCAAAATGCGTTAACCCTGTGTGAATGATCACAAGACGGCCTGAGGAAACGGCAGACTGAATCTTAATGAGCCACGCTCACACAAGCAAAAGTAAATTGAGCTTACCACCATGATAAATTAACCTAATGAATGCAATTGTTTTGTGGCACGCTAGCTTGGGCTGGAGCCAGATGGTCAATACTTAGCGCAGAGTTTTGTGGCTCCTGTCTGTCTTCTTAACCTTCTTTCTTTCCTGCTTTTACACATAAAAAGGCATAAAGAAGTAAAGAGACAGTCTAAAAACAGAATCATATTCCAGTTGATTTATTTATGTATTGCTTTATTGTTTTACTTAGTTTTGATCTTTTTTGCTCAATTCTCCCTTCAATGTATTTAATGCCTGTGAATCGGTTGGCAGTGGACGGGGCCCTTGTTGGTACGCATCCATCCAGCACTACGGATCAGAGCCCTGCAGCTGAGTTAAACAAGCAACTGTGGTGACATGATAGGGGTCTGCAGGGGAGACGGTGGTGTGTATTTCTCTCCACTTCCTGTCCTAGCTCACGATATCCGTGTTTACTTTAACACTTAATCCCTGTAAAGTGTGTCATTTGGTTTGCACGCTCTTCACTCTCCACTTCGTCCTCCATCCTCTCCCAGTGGTGCAGGCTAGCATGAAGGTTGCACATCCAGGAAGGGACAAACCCCCTCCTGTACTGCGTGTAAACTAGATGACTTCCTCTAGGCAGGTGGCACATATCCAGATGTTCTCTCAATTTCCTCTGTGTGTGTCTACTTATGTGTATGCGTGCATGTATTGCTTGACACACCCCGAGCTGGTGACCTCTGTGCTCTCCCTACAACATCACCACTGGAGCAGTTTACACCATAATGACTTGTATTGCCCGAGGCCCCGCCACATCTGTGGCTCCCTTCCTCCATCTTTGTCTCTCAGTCTTTGCCTTTTTCTGTCTCTTTGTCTTTCTGCATCTCTCACACACAACCTGTCCATACTTCTCCTGCTTATGTTTTATTCCATCCAGTTTTGTTTTTTTTTCATTTTGTTTAATCTGTCATAGACTTTTCCCCATCACTCCGTCCTCAACCAAGTGCTTCCCCTGCTTTGGTCCACAGTACTATTACTGTAGGAAAAAAATTTGCACAACTCACTTTGCAAGGATTTAATGTATGTCTAACATGACACCTATCAGCCATAATAAACAAACACATCATTCAATGTCAGCCGTCTGGAGAGGGTAGCTGCTGCCCCTCATTGGAAGGACCTAGTGTCCAAGATAAAGCACAGGGTAAGCTCTGGCAGCACTGAGTGAGTCTAATGTCACATGGAGTGACGTGTGCTTCACCAACAACAACTCAGCTCATTACCCACTCAGGAGGGGAGGGAGGGAGGGAAAAATGATGCGTCCAAAATGTGACCATGTGCTGACCAGGCGTTCTGTCCCGTCCCCCCACCCCCCGGCTGTATATGGAGAGCAATGACCTCTCACTCAGACAGTGCGGCGTTCGATCGATCATACATGACATTTGTGACATTGCATGCATCTCAGATATGCATCTCCGTGGTGTCAACTTATCACTCAAACCATCTCGCAGGCAGGACATACATATCACATTACATGTTCAGCAGTTCTTGTGTTCCAGCGGGAGAGAGCGTGTGCGGTTTGACTCGGATTCTTGCACTTTCACACAAGTTAAACTGTGAGTCTGTGAATGTGGCGAGGTGCCAATGCCTGTTTCACCTTTATAGCTGACATACTCCATGAAATCCTAAACACACAGACAAATAATTGACTTCATCATCGAAACAGTGTATTTCTCACCAGAGATGCACTGTGTTTTTTAAAATATGCCACTGCCAGCTCTAAGGTACTGCACAGTACCCATCTGGATTCACACACACACACACACACACGCACACTCCCTTCACCACACACAGTGTCTTGTTTTCAGGTTCATTAAGCCCCAGTGTTACCCAGAGTGGCTGACAGGATGAGGAACAGTGCAGAAATCTCCCCCTGCAGGTATCCATTCACATTATCATTGGGAAAAAGCCTCTCTCGTCAGTGCCCTTGTTACGGCTCGAGGGGGGACCACTAATTAGAGAGACAAGAACTGCTTGAGAATAACTCCATTACACCCATGTGGACCCAAAAGCTTAAAATACCTGGAATATCAGCAAACTCCCAGCATCCCCTCCAATCACTCCCCTTCTGCCGAGGGCATCTTTTTAAAACGTGGAAAAATATGGTGAAAGAGTTGTAGAGATGGACAGAAATGGACGACAGAAGCTGTCAGCTATTTGAAAGGCTTTATGAAAATTATCTTCCAATTAAAAGTGATGATCAAATCAAGCATGAACCCCACTCTTGAGCTCCTGATGATTTCTCCCTGTCTCTCTCTCTCTCTCTCTCTCTCTCTCTCTCTCTCTCTGTTTCTCTCTTTTTTCTCTCTGCCTCTCACTTTGCGTGTGTGTGTGTGTGTGACTGCAGCTCAGATGAACTCACGAAAGGAAATTTGGTTCTTTTTCTCATCACCAGTAATTATCCTAATACGTCGACAATGCCTCCTTCAAAGTGCATGAGCCATGTGGGGCCCATCATTATAGTAATATAGTTTTGGCTGAAATATAAACTTGCTTATCACCACTCGTATATTCTCAAATGCACAGCCACAGAAATAGCAGAATAGATGCAATGATAAATAGATGCAACAAACACATTTTTAACAAATTCTGATATTAAGAGCAGCATCAGTGCAACGACAGTATCGCTCAGCTTGCAGAGGTGGCAAGTACATTTACTTAAGCACTATAAAAGTACAATTTCCAGGCACTTGTACTTTACTTGAGTATTTCTTTTTTATGCTACGTAATACTTCTACTGCTCTAAATATCAAATGAAATATTGTGCATTTTACTATTACTACAGTTAATTAACACCTAAACTAGTTCCATTTCTTGTAATGGAGTATTTGCACATTGTAGTATTGTTGCTTTTGTTGATTACAGCACACATAATCACAACACTACATGAGAATCTGTGCAGATTTGGAAAGCAGCACACAAAGTTGTCAATTTCGACTTAACTTCAATCTTTTGCCTTTTGATGATCCATTAGTTTGGATGCAAGCTCTGAGTCGGCAGGTGAATTCAGTCTGCTGTTGGCAGTATTTATGTAAGTTGATTTAACAGCCGGATAGGGTCCTCTTGTGAAACATGAGTCAGTTCCAGCATTTAACCTCACCACACTAATTTATGCACCATGGCATAGGGTACTTTATCATCTGCTCTTTGGGGAGAGACAGTCATCTCATTAGGCAGGATTTAATGAAATGCAAGGATAGACTTCTTAATTCCATAGATGGCTGAAACAAAAATCCAGCGTAAATCCTGCACTCCTCTGTGGCTGTCTAAATTGTAGCAGCCACAGGAGGGAACATGAGGAAGGGAGCGTGCCAGCTGAGTCTTTTGGTGAGCGAGAAAAGAGATGGAGGTTGATTTGTGCTTAGGTGGACCTGAGTCCAAAAATTTGTTTTGTAACTGGGACATTCCTTGCTTAAAAGTCATACTAAACAATGCCTTGAAAACATGAAACGTGAAATTAAGATATACTGCTTTGTATTATAATGCATCATATCTAATATGTATTGTCTAATAACATACACAATATGATGGATGATGCTCGGCTGTAAGCCCCTACCCAACCATTCCTCTTGGCCAAAAAATTCCCAAAAGTAGATATATCTATGCTGACAGCAATAGGCCTGTGCCTCTTCACCACCCTCTCCACCATTCTTACAAAGTCCCACTACTGTTCTAGCCTCAAGCCAACTAAGATATTTTAAATCCTTTTGAATGTACAGACAGTAGGGAGGAAAAATTAGGGCAGACTGTCGACTGTTCTTGGCAAATGTACATGTTCATTTCCAGCCGGTGACTGCCGGGCCCGCAGACAAGAGCCACCAGAGGAGGAACACACCAGCCCATCATCAACAGCACGACGCAGAACATTAACACCATAATTTACATAAAATTACTTACATACTGGTGTAGTAATTTAATTTGTTTGACCAATGCAGTGCAACTGGCGGGAATAGATTCATGCAGGCAACACAAGGGAGCTCTGCTTACTCTTCCACATGGCTAATTCTTTCGCACAATATTATTGAAAAAAATAGAGACACTATAGAAACCCTGATTTCATTTGCAAGCCCTGTTTCCCCAACCAAGACACATTAGGACAAGGATGTACACGCACACATGCATGTGCACATGCATGCAAATGTATTCATACATAAGCACGTGCTAATACGAAGATAATATTCTGTGCGTTTGTCATGTGTTAATAAAACAACGAACATATTGAGCTACTTCAGTAGATAATAGAAAATTACAATGTTAGAAGTTCTCATTTTCCCTTTGTTTGGCTTTCATATTTTAGAAATCCGTCATTGGTTGAGTAGTTTCACATCTGCAACCTGAGCTTCAAGCTCACTCTCCGTCAGGGAGTGGACAAAAAAATGGCTCCAAATGTAAATGTGTGGCTTGTCGCAGCTTGGTGGCAAGACATCAGCAACACATGGGTGTCCAGCGTTCTCTGTTAACTCTTGAGGATGTATGACAATCATCACTTTGATATACAAGTTTTCATAACGACACGAGACTGAAAACGGTCGATTAAACGGTCATTAAAACCGGAAAATGATTATGACTCAACAATAATTTGAAAATGATACTACACAGAAATGGCTTGAAACAACCTGCACCTGAAGCCAATTGCCAGTTTATTAAATGCATTATCAATATGGCTTGATCATGAGTCATCTTCCACTTTGCTTAAAATCAAATGGGTTCAGGCTAAGTTCACAATGTCTGTTGTCGCGTGTTAAACAAGGTGTAGGGCTGGAACCATATCGTCAGCCAACTTTTCAGAGTCATTAGTTCCAGTGATCACTCTGCAGGGTACCATAACTCCAAAGGAATTTGAAGCCATTTTAGAGGACTAGAGGGACCACTGGGTGCCAACACGGTTCTCTTATTGTTTCCAAAATTGATAGGGCCCTCAGACACGTGGCTAAATAGGTTCAACGGTGGTTTCATGAACAACATGATGGAAAACATAATTCATTCATTAATGGAATGTTCTAGAGCCAGAAACATTGGATGGTATTTTATATTTTAGGTTAGGTTTGGGGAATGGTTTGGAGATCAAATGTGAGATTAAAGTCAGATTATTAAAACATGGATTTTACTTTTG
Source organism: Pempheris klunzingeri (assembly GCF_042242105.1). Lineage (NCBI taxonomy): Eukaryota > Metazoa > Chordata > Actinopteri > Acropomatiformes > Pempheridae > Pempheris > Pempheris klunzingeri. Next base: position 15,518,721 of record NC_092024.1, on the reverse strand, counting down.
TGGTTTCCTATCAGACTAGTTTCAAAAATACATTTTCTAGGCCCTAACCATACTCTGTCCACGTATTTGACCTCACTCAGAAATACATCACTTTACAGAAGCTAAAGACATTAACTGCCATTTGACTGTGACCTTAAACAAACCCTGAGAATGACAAAACAAAGGCAACCACTAAAATTATTCCACAAATCATCTGTTGTGAACATCCATCACGGTTTAGTCACCAACTTACTGGCTCAACTTTTCTGTACAGGTGTGCTCATTTAAACTTTTATGTGGTTAAACCTTTAGCGATACTTGAGAGAAATGATGGTCAAAAGTATAAAAGAATTATTAAAGTTGTAATACACCACTACTGTCCTGATCTTGTATAGCGTTTGCCAATACCAAATACTGTTCTTTTGTTTATTCAGAAAATCTGTTTGCACCTGGCACTCAACATCCAAAACAGATAAATTCAGCCCTTCTATTTTTCTATTTCACCAGCCCATCTAAAATCATCCACAGCATGTCGGACTTTCCTCGTATAACAAGGAAAAGTATGAGAGAACATAATACAATGAATTCCCAGCCTGTTTTCTGAATGGATTCTTTGAACTTAATTACAGTAGCTTATTCAAAATCTGACACGGCTGACCTGACAGGAGAGCCGTCACTTTCCTGTTGCTGCTGTTAGCTTTAACGCAAAACCCTGTCAATTTGACAGGAATAAAAAAAAAACAGAAAAAAGAACTTAATGTCCTATTCACCCCTCCGCCCTGCACCATTTCAAAAATTGCTCAATCTTTTCTTTTTCCTTGTCCCTGTGACATATTATTATACATTGTTTCTGAGGAAAAGCATTTTATATTATTACCATTAGAAATATGAAAGTTTAGGGAAGAAAGAGTATGTAGAATGTAAAAGAACATTTGGGGGAGAGAGGTGAGGGTAAAAAGCAATTGAAAGGCTGTAATTATTTGAAATAGTCTGCTAATGTGTATTATCATGTCATTAAATGTAAATGAGATAGAGCTAAAAGACCCAACGCAGAGGACTTGTGGCTTGCTGTAGAGAAAGAAAAGGGAGGGGAAAACAGAAAATCTGAGATAAAAAAAAGAGAAATGTCAAGGCTATCAAGCTTATGTTCATTTGTGGGAACATAAACATTTAATAAGCTGACCAACCTATGACAATGAACTATTATATCGTCACATGGCGGTGTCGTACATTTACAAGCAGCCACTGCAACTTACCAAACCTCTGAGGCTGCTACTGACACACAGATAAAGAGAGGGCGGATGGTGGGAGCGATTTAGTGGGAAGATCCTGATGCTGTCTGAAGTCCCGAAGACAATTGTCTTGACTGTGAGTGGGTGTGTGCAAGTGTGTGCGTGCATATGTGTTTACTCTTGCATTTGATCCCTGACGTGAGCGAGCATCATTCCACTTCAGCTGCTTAATAAGGCTGTCTGGGCCAGCGGCTCTTCATGGCCCCCCAGCCCTGTTATCAGAAACATTAAGCTGAATATTAATGGCCTGGCCCGAGACGCATGCCATTAAGCTCGGTTGGCCATTTCTCTCTGTCCTTTCCTTACCACTGTACAGGAATTAATGAATCGTGGGTAAAACAGGGAACACAAAAGAACGAGGGAGATAGAGAAAGTGAGAGAGAAATGGGGGGCTTGGTTGGTGGCTATTTCTCAAAAGCAAAAGATAAATACGAGCAGAAACATAGCGTGTCATGTGTGGACAAAGGAGAAAGAGGAGAAAACAGTAAGGTGGCAACATATCTAAAAATATAAACTCCTGGTCGCATTTTTCTTTCTCTCGCCACATTAATAACACACCCGTGACAGTACTTTGTGTCTTGCTCAAAGAAAGAAACAACGAAAAATTACCCGCTAATGATTTGTTCGTCTCTATTTCCTCTGGCTGAGCAGACGTGGAGGTTTACATTTGAAATGGAACGGAGAGAGGGGAAAGCACTTATTACCCCCTAAGTGCTGTGCTGGTGCAGCCTAAGCAAAGTGAGCTGTTAACGGATATAATTTGTGTAGAATAGCCAGAGGAGAGCTTTTGATATGCAGAAGAGCTGACCTCTGGACTGCCACTTTAATTGGGTTTTTAATTTTCCAGGCCATCTGACAGTATCAAACATGATCCCTGAGCTTTGCCCCACTGATTGGAACCACCGTGACAAGAGGAGCCTGACGTTCTCTCCGCTTTTCACAAGAGGGAGGACAGCAGAAAGAAATAAGTGAAAAGGAGCAAGAAGAGGGAAATAAAAGCATGCAGGCCAAAGGAGATTGGAGGGCTTGGGATGGAAATTTGCCTTAATAGTGAGGATCTGAGTGCAGTATTGTATGGGGCTGAGGCTGAGGCTGTGCTGTTGATGGGATACCACCCTCAGAGACGGGGAGGAAAAGTGCAAGCTGCTAAAATAAAGGCTGTCACTTCTGACTAGCAATAGCACACAGAGGACCAAACCAGACTTCACCACTTGGAGAGGTGCAGCGGTTGCATACAGTACACTAAAGAGAGTTAATAGCGACAGAATGAGGCCCTGTGAGAACTCCAGGGTCTTGACAAATTTAACTATACAATCATTTCACCGGTGTTGCTTAAAAAAAATCAAAGTCGTAAAGTGTAATGTGTATGTGTTCATGAGCAGAGTGGTCCTTTTCTTCGCTTTGCAGGAAAACATCAGCTCTCATATCTGTAGACGTAATATCAGGAAGCAGAATGGCTTTCAAATGAGGCTACATCGTCAACTCCTAACGTGGCCCATCAACACGCCAACCAACACAATTATCACCTGCACCAGTCCATCTGGCTCGCTATCGTCGCACAGACAAGAGACTGTCTTGTGGTTTTTGGACAGGGGTTCCTACTGGTGCCTGTTTGTTCAATCTGCAAGACCACACAAAGAGTTTCAGCCCTCTAATCTCCTAACCAAACAAGACAGCAATTACACAGGCAGATAACTAGGGGACATTTTCATCCGCAGTGACAGTACTGGCACAGAAGTGTGTCTGCTGTAGACAGAGGAAGAGAGAAAGACGGACAGAGAAGGGGGGAGAGAAGGAGACTGTTGTCCTGTTTGAAGAAAAGAGAGGTTCACCTGCCAGTCAGAATACACAGAGACAACTGTGACACACACTGTAGTCATTACAAATGGGTAGGGTTATCTCAAAGACCACTGGAGGAGGCTGAGCAGGTCCCAAACCTGCCAACAGCGTGTGACAGCTACTGACTGTCTGACATATTTAGCCATCTTATTAATGTAATGGAATTTATTTGTTGGCAGTGTGAAACTCTGAGAGAAGATTTCGATTGGATTCTCCGAACAGAGCCTAAAAATCAGCATTAAACTCTTTGTACAGGTAACCATGAATATAAAATAACTATCGAAGTTGAAAGAAAATGACTCATGTCCTTGGAAAGCGTGAGAATGTGAATGAAATCGGTGGACAGGATCATCATTCAGAATTAAGTCAGTTCCTTGACATGCATTAGACAAATGTAGCTATTTTTCACAAGTAGTGGAATACATTACAGTTGAGATTGAGAGTAATGTACCTTTCTTGGCACCACAGAGATTCTTCAACCTTTAGTCATTAAGAAGTGGGAACTTTTCCACCTTTTCCTTAAAGTTCATGTTCTCATTGAAGCTAAATTAATCTGTCCAAAGATACTCGTAAAAAACCCCACGATGACAAAACCCTTTTAACGTGTCACGAAATGCAGAGCTGTTATATATTTGTAAGTGTGAAGTACGTGCCTGCTAACCCACATTGTACAGTCAATTCTGCACGCATAAGCACTCACACATGCGCGCGTGCAGACACACTCAAACAAGGCGCCATAAAGTCACGCTCACGTACACACATACATACGCAGAAATCTCATTAGAGCCTTTGTTAATTGCACCAGACAAATGCTAATGGTTCAGGCAACAAAGCAGCTGTGTGTATGAAAAATGGGAATCCACAAAGTAATTATTACATCCAATATTAATTTAATTATACCGTTTTGTGCGATACAGTAATTTAGGAGGGTTTTTCTAATCACACACACTCTTGAAATAAATTAGGAGTTACGGAGGCACAGGGGAGCTGAGGATTTCTCCAAAGACTCACTAGGGGGGAAATGGCATCGTTCTCTTCCACAGAGCTGCGATTTTCACGTTTAAATTAAAGAGCCACTGTTGTTCTCTCATCAAATGTGAGACTACAAGAAAAGGAGCGGGACGCCTATGTGTTTTTTGGGATTCTGTGCCAGGAAAAAACAGCCAGTTGGTGTGTTCTTTTCTCCTGGTGGCCACACTTTGCATTTGGCTGATGAGGGAACCAGTGAGACGGTGTGGCTGTCAGTACATTGGTTGCATCTGACTAAAAATTATATTATTAATCATCTCTCCTGGGCCTGGTTTTGCCTCTTCGCGTCTCTCTGGTGAGCTCAGAAATGTAATTGCGGTTGTTTTCTATATAATCAGTAGCCAGAGAGTTGGTGTTATTACAGACACTCGACAAGGGAGCTTTTGTTTTAATCTTTTGATTCCAAAGTCAGGTTCTTTTTTTATCTGCTGTGGTGTACACAAAAGCAAGTTTGATTGGCAGGGAGTCTGCATCTTTTTTTCCTCCCCTCTCTCTCGCTCTCTCTGTCATGTAAATTGTTATTGTCTTTTACCTCAAATTGCCTGAGAAGTTTGTCAGATGAATGGATCCACAACAGCACCCTTTTTTCTATGCATTTGTACACTACACAACACGCACGATGGCCAGTTATAATTCAAACAAACACACCTCCACCCCAGCTAGTGCAAGGTTGTATCTCTGCATGTACAAATTGGACAGATGTATGTTAACAGTCTCTGCCATTGTACCTCTTTGTCTCTCTGTCTCTCTCTCTCTGTCTCTCTCTCTCTCTCTCTCCTTTTTTTATATTCACACTTTTTAATAAAGAAGAACATCTCGCCTCAGGACGTCACATGGATGGACAGCTGTGCCGGTGGTCGAGGTGAAAATCATCCGCAGGACATGTCAAAGAGTGAGATTTCCAGTCCTAAAATTAGATGAGAAACCTGGGTGTCTGTGAAGGGTGGGAAGGAAAGGGAGAGAGACGAGGGAAGAAGTGCAGAGGGGTGAAAAAAAGTGTTAGAGAGGCATGTCCACCCCTGGCTAGTTACTGTAAATCAGGTCCCTGAATGACTAAGGGTTACACCTCAGGAAGTAGCTTCCTGGAGTCAAAAGTGCAATGGTATTTATATAATAACACGGTTTCATTCCAACATCCCCCAGTAACAGTGTAATTGGGCCTCTGCCAGCAGCGCCTTAAATACTCTAATGGTGGAATTAAAACCAGGGGATGGCAATGAACGGATGTAAATTAACAATCACCTCGCGATTACAAAGTTATACACACACACACAGAGGAAGTCAGCACGGCAACTTGCTCCCACCATCAAGCCAAGTGGGAATTAGAGGAGCATCTGACAAAAGTGGGCCATTGTTTTCTTAGCTTCTGGTAGACCTTTTAAGTTAGCACCGCTTGAAAAAAAAAGCTAACTGTTTAACCTGACGTGCAGCTAGTGGTGGAAGAAGTATTCAGATCCTTTACTTATAAATCACCCTATGGAGTTTTCCTGTCAACAAAGAAAAATGATGTTTACTTTTACCGTTTCTCTCCAAAATGCAAAAAGCCATTTCTTTCTTAAGTTGTGAGTTGTTTGCATCTATATTTGCCAGCTTGCCGTCTTCTCCCTTGCCTTTGTTGGCGTATTGTTATGTTTCCTTGCCTCCAACCGTCAAACAACTGTGAAATGCCCACACTCACGCATATGCATGATGCAAGTAAAACACACTATGCTACACATAAAATCATTGCACAACAGTGCCGCTAGAGGTTAAGAACTCAAAAGGGTACTTTTAAGTAGATTGAAAGATACCACAATGTAAAAGTAATTTTAAAAAATGACCACTGGAAGTGTTTTATTTTCATATGTCATTTATGAATATTACTGTCAATTTAAGAGACTTTTTTTTTTTTTTTTTTTTGCAGACCCCGTCCACAGCAGTAGTTGGTTTGGCGCCTGTGCCATTACTCCTGCCTGCTTCTCCCAACTCAGGACGTGCCAACTGCCATCAGTAAAACACTAACTATGTACCTCCAAAAAATCTGAACTATACCTTTAATACCTGAGCAGCATTGCAACGCTGTAGCTGGTGAAAATGACGCTACTTGTACAACTACATTTTCTATTGTTGGGGAATTTAAATTATATGGATAAAATGGAAATACTCAGGTTAAGTTTAATTACATCAAAGTGTACAGTAGAACCAAAAGTGACAGTCTTCAAGAGTGGAATTTAACATTTAACATGATGTAGTAATACAGTGGTTGCTTTCTTATTTGGTAGAAATTTTGATGTTCTATTTATTTTTATTTTGTAATACTGTAATTGATCTATTTTTTCTATAGTGTTGTTTATCCTTAGATGGCCTATGACAACTGACAAATGGCAACCTGTGCTGTTAAAATACTTATGTACATACTGTACATAATTAACTGCAAATGTTATTGTAATTAAAGGAAATCCACACACGGGGATTTTACCCTCCTTTCACCACAGAGCCTTATGTTCCCTTCAGGGACAGGAAATGTTCGAGGGATCAAACTTAGTTCACATGTTACAGGTGGTTAAGATATAGCTACAATTCAAATGATATTCCTCTGAGGAAACACTAACCCTTGAGTATTTACAGTAACAATGGGTCTGGCATACTGCCCATGTTACTGCCACATAGCCATGTGTGAGTGTTTAGCAAGAGGGTGAAATGGGGCAGCAAGAAAATAATGGACAAGCAGGGTGCAGAAGTAGCTGACTATTTTTAGGAGTTTTTCTTCTTTTTTTGCAAAGGTTTAAAAAAGAAAATCCAGATCCCTGCTAAAAAAAAAAAAAAAATGATGTCAATTTTTCATGAACTAATCTGTACTCTCCAATGCTCCTTCCAGGACTTATACTGCACCATTATTCACCAACCTAAGTAGAAATAAATTGATGGATTATCATTTGAGTTTATTCAATGGCTCAAACCTTATGGAAGGAGAAAAGAACAGTCCTTGCCATTTAGGTTAATGGTTAAAAATGTGTATGAGTGTTTAATGTCCCTGCAGTGTTTGTTCTGTAGGGGTCTCACGGGGAGATGAAGATGGCTGTTCTGGGTCATTGGGGTGGGGACGGCGAGAGCTTAGTCGATTAGCCAAACTCTTTTTAACCACATCAGGCCCGACTGGCAGGCTGGCAGTCTGGTATGTTTGGGCACACTCAGGCTTTTTGTTGTCCTATTATTCCGCTCGATGATTGAGATAATAAGCAAGGCTTTCTCTCTTACCCTTTACGCCCCCCACGACTCGTTTCTCCTTTAAATGTCCTGTTGTTCCACTCTGTCATTTCCCGTTGCTATTTGCATTTTTCCTTCTCTTCTTTCACAGACAAGGTCATTTATGGATTTTAAGCTGCCGTTTATAGTTTTCTATTTCAATCAGCCTATGGTTATTCTTTTTTGCTCAATATGAGAATCACCTTCAATCCTAAATTCTATTCCATATTTATTAATTCACATTGATCATATTTAAACTACAAACTATCCTGTAACCTCATGGTGAGGCTGTGGTCTAGTGACTCTTATTGCCTATGATATTTAAGAAAAGGAACAGGGCAAGTCAGTTCACCAAAGTACCCTGGTTGACCTCAGAGGACCTTCCTTTTAAGAAACAAACAACAGTCAGACATGCCAACACATGTTCACAGACGCACACATGCACTCACTACCTCCATCAGCTCATCAGAGAGTCTGTTCTTGTTATTGTGACAGATGCATATTGAAATCTATACTGTAATTAAAGTGTTTTCCTGTTTAAGCGTATGTCCTGTTTTTTTTCTTCTTCTCTAAGCCTATCCATCTTCTAATGCTTTCGTAAAGTCATTTGACCTCAGATGGCTCCACGTGGATCTGCATAGCATGTACTGGAGCTCCCAGGCACACCAGGGCGCCCAAGCATCCTTACTGTTACAGTCAACATGATAATGCTGAGCTAATAAACACGTTTAAACAAACTCTGACACAGATCTTCGGTCCAGACTACATATGTTGAGGGATTTAAATACAAGGTACTTTAAGGTTAAGTGGTGCAGGGCTTGCCCCTCCCCCTCTGGCACCCCCTGCAATGCCTGATTCTCAATTTGCTTTTGTATAAATCCAAATAAGGAGATTGGAGGGGATAAAAGAAAAGGGTGCTTAAATCTACTAACACACTTATGGTATTGTGCAGTCTGGTAAGGTCCAGTGCATCAAGGGCCTCATCTTCCTCAGCTATTATTTTAAATGACTAAAAAAGGAGAATTCGATTAAGTTTCCCTCTTAGAGGATAAAACTCATCCATGACATGTTTTTGTCACAACGTACTGTTTAAAGGTACACTGAGCGTAGGCTAGGCAATCTGGCTTTATGGATGCTTTAAAATAATGAGAAAAATAGTCAGAGCTCCATTGCAGTTAGAATACATATCCATATTTGTATTCGTCCACTGAAAAAGAAGTGGAGAAGAGGATGAATATTATCTAATTTCTTCAACTGTGAAATTATTATAATATGCAGTTTTGTCAGACCACACATCCATCTTTGGAGCAGTTCTATAATGTGTGTCCTTCCACAGACATCGTCAAGTCTTAACTGGAATAATCTCATTTAAAGGGGCACTTCAACAATTTAATACTGCGTTTCCTTTTAGTTAAGTGACCCAAAAGAGACATGTTAAAAAAAAGAATGGTCTAAATTGAAGCAGGAGAGGCCGAGGTATCTAGCTCCTACTGTGAAAATCGCGTGTGGGGGGGCCCCCAGATGTTGTGCATGAACTGAATGATATGAGGAAAACTTTGACGGATTTACATTAAAAATGTGTATGTGTATATGTAAAAAATATGGAAGAAGGTTTTAATGCTAATCATAAATTAAAACTCATCCTCTGATGTTTCACTTCTGCTTCACTTTGGGATGTTTACAAGGTTACGGGGTTCATTTATTCATAATTCCATAACACAGCAGTGCACAAAGAAAAGTCCCAACTGCAGCAGAAGAAAAAACTACCCACATACCATATTTAACAATAACTGCTCATGCAGATTGATGCAGATAAGCAGTAGGGGTCGGTGAGGTTTAAAAGGTCAGCCGAGGACAGGTGTTACAGGAGGAGTAAACCCAGGCCTACTAGATACAGATATCATCATGGTTGGAGGGGACCTTCACGTGACCCCAGCCTCCCATTAGGGACTACACAGATAGATGTCCTTATCTTTCCCTGCAGCTCCCCCGCAGCTAACTGACAGAACTGGGAACTGTCAATCACCGCTGACATCTGATGTCTTACTCAGCCAGGAGATGGGACAGCACCAGACGAATCACTTCTAAATGACAAATCACTGTCGTGGTGGTGGTTTATCACCGTTTTGTCTTGGTACTGAGATATGTCTATCACTGATTGAGGATAAATATGTGTTTGGTTAGGAGTGATATGTGTGTGATAGTTGGGTTTAACATTTCTCCACAAAAGGGAACTTTAAAGCGAGAGTTTGCTGACAGAAAAGATAGAAAACGTGTTAGGCTACTGTGTGATGTGCTAAAGGTTCAAAAAGCTGATTTCACAAACAGGTGGCGTGAATACGAAGGAAGATTCACTCCAGTTAAGTGGTGATAATTGAGTGTTGATCTTTGGTCCTCCATTCCCTCTGAAACTGACAGCCTTGGTGACCTCTTCTTTCTTTCCCTTTCTCATCTTTGCCGCTTCCTTATATGGCGAGCTATAATGATACACGTTGTAAAGTCTGTGTAAGCACTACCTTCAGACACTAAAAGTGACCCTCAAGAGTGTAATGGGGCTATATTCCTCCTGGCTTTCCGAAAAGGTGAAAAAAAAAAACAATTTATAACTCTTTGTACTGCCACTTAAGGACTCCCATCACTGGTTTATTTGCAGTGAATGAGGAAGCTTGTAATTTTCAGCGTTTCTCAAGGAAAATAGGTATGTTTAAGAAGGTAAATGGCAGGTTCAGGCTGGTGTTTTTACAGCTCTTGAGTGCATTTTTTAGTGTTTGTTTGGAGTGGGGATTAAAGCCAAGCACAAAAGAAACATGTAATGACAATATGGATGCAAATGTTAAAGTATACGTCTGGTGATATTCTGCATTATTCTTAGTCCCACAAAAATACTAAAACCAGCCAGTTTATTCCTCTGTGTCACAGATCTTCAGTGACCATTGTACTTTATTTTGAGTCAAACCTGCTACCCAGAAGTGTACTAAAATGTTTTTAAGTGAAAATAGCACTAATTACTCCTGTTTGAGTAACACTGGCTACAAACTACACTACCGAGCTGTTGGGGGAAATTACTTAGCCTTATTTAAAAATGAAAGTATATGTTTGTGACCCATTTTTAGAGATTTACTTAAGGACTTGAGGCTGAGAGCTACATATGGGGAAGGAAAGCGGAAAGTGGACTAATGCACTGTTGGCTTTGGTCTTTTCGCTGGATTTGTCGACAGTAACAAGTTATTAGAATATTAGCAGCCCTTTGAAAAACATTAAGAACAGCCCAACGCTGTAGTTTAGACCAAATTGAAGTTTTGTGGGGGGAAAAAAAGGGAGAGAGATTATTGGATTCAGCTTAATCAGGCTGTTGCTTCTGCTTGACACTGGCATGAGTCAACCCTCATAAGCTTTTAGTTTGCCTATTAACTTTTAAAACGGCAAGTTATAGTAGTGTTTTACACATGGCCATTTTTATACTCAAATGCTTCTTCATCTCCAAAGCAGGTTTAATTCTTGAAAAAGCCATCATATTTCACTCCTGTGCTCACAAAGATTACATTGGAAGTAAGAAACCCAGGAGCTGTTGGTATTAGCAGGGCTGGGGAAATTACATCTTCTTTGTTCAATAAGTGCTTGGACTGTTAATCGGCCCAAAGTATAAGACTATGGACCACAAGTGAAGTAAAAGCCTCTGAAAGCCTGGTCCACATGCTCGTCTGTAAGAGAGAAAAAGAGAGGAAGAGAGACGAGAATGTGAGCAAGCTGGAAAGAGAAAAGCTCCTCAGTATCAGCCATGGTCCCAATGTATTTATATGGAAGATATTTATTCAATTTCTGAACTCAGGGGACGGCGGATGATAATCCGTTAAATGTCTGCACACACCTTCCCTGCTACTGGCACCTTATTAAAATATGTAGATTAATTTGCGGCTGGTTCAGCATGTGATTAAAACGGGTGGATTGGGTGCTCGAGATTCAACTCATATTTGTAATCTTCTAAATTTAACAGCGAGTGAGAGCTTGTCAATTAAATGGGACGAAATGATGGGGAAGAGTAAGATTCATCTTCATCTCCTTGTTTTATGCTTGAGTGGCTACAGAGTTATCATTTACAGGGCTTCAGATAATTGGCAGCAGTTTTGTTCAGCGCCTCAGATTCAGGATGAATTTGTATTCTTCAGCCAGATAGCAGCTCAATACGCATTGGCAAAGTGCAGCCAGGCTTTGTCAATTACAGCGTGTGTCACAGGGAAAAAATATCATGTCACTCCAGATGAGAGAAAGGCATTAAGAGCGGAGTGTGGTAAAATAAGATCTTATGGAATTTAATGGTATTTATGTCATTTTGTTTGAAGGTGATTGATTTGCACTTTTCATTCTTTATGTGTCGCGCTTTTTTCCCCTGTTAATTTCACTTGCAGCAGTAAGTTGATTTCAAATACAGGACGCTCCTGTGACAAGCCAGCAGGGCCAGTCAGAACTGCCTAAATGCTATATTATACTGTCCTGAGAACAGCATCATGAGTGAGGGTCAAGTCAAGATATGGAAAAGGTTGAATTAGAAAAAGGAAATGGATGCCATGCCTTGTTTGTCAGATTAATTTTCATTGAAATATAACTAAAACACAAGCAGGCAATTCATTCATTTTATGCCTATGGTAAATGTACAGCTTCTATGTCCATGTATACAATGCCCACCCATCATTAACAATAATGTAAGACCTTTGTTTCCCCCTATAGTCCATATTGGCAGCTGGTCTTTCTTTGTCATCCTTTGACTGAGCTGAATGAGACAACAGAACAATGATCTGACAATGAGGTTCCCGCACAGAAACCTCTTTGTCATCAAACACAATAACATGATTTGGGTTAATTAAATCTCAGCTAATAGGCAGTGATTGAGCCCCACATTTGACTCAAATCAAATTAGCTGTGCCTTCAGACATTGTTGGTGCTCCATGACTGCGGTATGGAGAGGTCTCATAGGTCTGTGGAACAGGTTTGGATTGATCTGTTCAGAGGAAATTCTCTCCTGCTCAAGCCACAATCAATATGGCCAGAGATGCATCGCAGCAGCAACAAACATGACATTCATCCAATGGTATTCCCTGTGAATCATACTCTTTGCAGTTCTAAATGTTTCCACATTGTGTTTCTAAGTTTATCTAGGTGACACCTAACTATCAAACTCAGTTTCTCTGTGGAAAGTTTTCCAGGGGAAGTTGAAGTCGCCCTGTTGTGCTCTGTGACAGATATAGCCATGGGGCTCTCCTTCTCTTTGACCAGACCGCAGTAAAGACCCCAGGGCTCAGGGAAGACAGAGGTGAAACACACACACACAGACTGAGCTGTCTTGACAGTGTCTGGTTTCACCTCCCCTCAGCACTTTTCCATCCCTCCGGCAGGATTTTGCAATTCCACTCTTCACCCACTTTGACGGTGAAAAGTTTTAACTCAAAACTAAAACTCTTATGCTGCATCATTTTGTTGGTGCGATTAAAAAAAAAAAAAAAAGGAAAGAAAGAAAGAAAAAAAAAAATCTCAGTTGGACGACCAAGCATTCAGGTGGAGAAAGTAGGTGGTCCTCTCTCCGTGTCAGAGAGTCTGTAGCAGGGTTGAGCCGAGGTTGGTATGTAGGTAGATAGGTCTGGACAGGAAAGGTAGTCTGGTGCTGAGTGGCCAACCAGACAGGATTAGAGGCCATTCCTGACATTTGGCACAACACCCAACTGGGGGCAGAGTTAATTTAACAGCGAGGGGTCAGGGGTCACAAGCTTGACCCAACCACCATTGGCAGGCTGAGAGGGATGTAAGACATGCTTGAGCGCTACCAATCTTTTAGTAGCACACTCAAGAAATAGTTTGCCCCTTAATATCCGCAAATATCACAAGGTGTTAACTCCACAGATGGCATGCAGGCTTCTGATATACAGCAGATGAGTTAAGTTTCATTTATTTTTTGTATGTCTGTGAAGATGGGTGTGTCTGGGAAACAGAGAACTTTTGTGCATGCTAGTGCAGTGTGCTCCTGTGTGTGCTCCTGTGTGTGTGTGTGTGTGTGTGTGCACATGCGTGTCTGTGCATAAGTGTGTCTCACAGTTGGGTGTGTGATGGGTTCAGGGCAGGAGCGGCAGGGCCTCCTTGGTCCTTCAGTCACTCACTTCCTCTTGCTTGACTGCTTTGCTCAGCCATGCTGAAAGCTACTCCGTTGTCAGGTTGGAGTGTGCTAATTAGGCTCCAGTTTAATTTTCCAGGATGCTCTACTGCCCTTTAAATGGCCATTTCAAATTCAAAGTGATGGTAATTGTACCGTGGCATGCTGATCTTGTAATCACCCTGGGATTTTTTTTTTTTTTGCTTGGAATTTTTTCCATTTTCTCTGTTCCATCTCTATTTGTTTCTTCTTCGTTTATCTTTTCTGGACCTTTGTTACTTTCCACAGAGATCTTAGTGGGTTGCACAAGCACACTTCACCAGGCTCTGCAGACTGTGGGTCAAACTACCAGGGGTAAACAGTGGGTCTTAACAAGAATTTGGTTAAAACCTGGCTGGTCGCTAAAAAAAGCATATAAATCAGTGACAGTTCTCCTTCACTCTCTGTTATTAGCACAGTGAATGCATCCCCCCCAAAAGTCAGTGGGTCACAAACTCTACTAATCTGCCATACGGAAAGCAATGACACATTCAGCAGGGTGGGACTGTGTGCAAACTAAGAGAGAAAGCAGAAAATTAACAAATTACATTACTTGGAGAATGTATTCAGGGTGATTAACCTCATGTTACATTTTTTCATTTGGCTTACATCCCAGTCTAACTTGCCCAGATTAAACTGGTTGATGAAGGGAGCAGCTGGAGTTATGAGAGCACTGGAAAAAAGAGTAATTTTGAAAGCCTCCTGGAAGAGTAATTGGGGTTAATGAGTGGTACAGTATTAGAGGAAATTATTACATTTGGTCAAACTATGAAACATTTCAGTGGCAGATATTACACAAAAAAAAAATCCCAGGCGAGTCTGCCTAATGTTATAAGATTTGAAAAATGCGGCAACATGCATTACGCCTTATAGAAAATGCTTTTCATTTCAATAATGAGACTGTGTTTGCCTTTGAAATCACTTCAACTTTTCAACGAGACCGCCTACTTTCTGCATCTGTTTGCAGCCAAGCATACTTCCTTTTTCCTACTTTTCAAAAAAACATTTAGACCACATGCTACATAATCAAAATTCCTTCAGCAAAATGCAACTTTTAAGAACATAATCAATTTCACTTCCTGAATCTTAATTGATTCCAGCGGGTGCATTTCCTTTTGGTAAAAGTGGAAATACCCTTGCTGTTTGATGCTATTTACTCTTGTCCTGGGCTAGCTTTGCTTTGTCAGGTGAGGTTTTATTTCTTCTTGAAAGGGATTCCTTGAAGTGACTCGGGTGTCAGGTTTGTGACGCTTCCTCTTTTCAATTGTCTTTGCACTCCGCGGAGATGTGAGGACGGGCGGCTCCTCAGCCGTCACAATATTGATACTGTACGATGGCTGTCGAGGCACAAGCCCCTGCTTCTAATCTGCCCTGACAGACCATGCAGCACATGAATGATAGCAGGTGTGACATCACAAATAAGAGAGAAATCAAATGAAGTGAATAAAGAGAAAACAGAATAAAAATGAGAAAAAGTTTTTTTGGAGTTTTTTTTTTTTTTAATTTATTCCTACACAGGAGTGATGGGTGGATGGAAAAGGAATTGAGGTCTATTGTCAGATTCTGTAGACTCTCTTGTTTTTTTTATTTCTCTTTTCTCTGTTCCAACAACCATTATCCTTTTCTCCTTCTGTTCTGAGCTGGAAGAGATGGTGAGATGGTTGATGGGACGGTGGCCCGGGCCATTCATTGTGGCAGTGTCAGCAGTGGATTTATTTTCTCTTTAGTGCGTAGAGGGAGATGCAGGACAGGATGCTTAAGACTGTAGAACAAAGGTATACAATAGACTTCTTCAAAGACACCTTGAAGACACTGATTCATCAGTCAGACAAGGAGCCTGTGGGCAGGTGTCTGGCCACAATGGGTCACTCACAGTCACACACACACACACACACACACACACACACACACACACACACACAGACACACAAACAAAAGGCACAGGGAGAAAACACACATGCCAGCTAAATCAACTCCAAGCTTTCATTGAGATCCTGTAAGATAGATGGGTCCTGGATGGCACCTTTGTCCCAGAATGCAATAGGCCTAGCAGCATGAAGCTCTTTGTTAAGTTGTGGATCTCTGTTACAGCCAATACCTTAAGTGTAAACACAGAGAATACCAGCTGCATGAATGCTGGAGGATTTATTTACTTTTACGGATTAATTATTTTGTCATTATTAACTCTGAGTATTTAATATAGTCAGCATCAATCATTTAGGTTACAACATGACAGAGAATAGTCATGTGATGGAGAATATTACAATAATCTATTAATTGCTGAGTAATTTTTAAAGCAAATATGCCAAACATCCTCTGATTCCAGTTTCTCAAATGTGAGGATTTGGAGCTTTTCTCTTTCTTTCATCTTTCTCAAGTGAATATCTTTGGATTTTGGATTATTGGACAATATGAGATACCTGAGGACGTCACGGTGGGCTCTGAGAAGCTGTGATTTCATCAAATCAATCAATCATTAATCAACATTAAAATCAACCCATTATAAAAATAATTGGAGTCCTCAATGATATAAAAGTGAGAAAAGCAGCATATATATGTGGAAAGCTGCAATCTGAGTAAATGACTTGTAAAAAAAAAAAACTTGTAAATGATTTAGAAAGACAACTTACTGGTGATTAATTAATTGACTGTTGACTAGGTTTCCCAAACATCACATTTGTAATTATTTCCTATAAGGTTTAAAGAAAAATTGATTTATATTAGAGAAAACTGATAGTATGACTACTTCTAGTCTGCTTTAAGAGGATTGACATGCTAGGGGGAAATCATAAATATCAGCAATAAATTACAGATTTCTCTCTGCTGTCATTTTTGTTGTTTGAAATTGTGGAGGCTAAAAATGATATGTGTTTGTACGCTGAAGCAGGTGGGTAAATACAGAGTAGCTCCACATCCCAGCGCTGTCAGAGTTTGATACGACAATAAGAGGTTTGCTTGGTCACATTGTGTGCGTCCATGGCTATTGTGGGGCTATGTAGAACCGGGTGTGAGTGACAAGGTGAGGATGGGGAGCAAATGTCTGATTGGGTACCATTTCAATTTCAATCCACTGAGAGGAGGATGCTGGTTCTCTTTTAAAAGGAGTCTTCACTGGACAGCTATAGGTCACTTATATTTTTCTTATGACAAATTTTCTATGAATCTATAAAATTCCACAAAACCAATCTGTATTCAGTAGTCAGAAAACGGAAAACCGTCCATTTTTTCGTTTACTTTTCTTTTACTCTGTTTTTTTATTGCATTACAGTTACAGTATAACCAATATAGCTTCAGTAATAGTAGCCAAACCTTCTCCTGAGAAAATTATGTTGTTTTTCTTTTAGTTTTTTGTCTCGTTGCCAGTGTACGTCCACCTCCCCCAGTCCCACAGGAAAGACTCTTGAAATTGTTCATTTACCGAGAGGAAGAAGTTGAAGGCCAGGACATTCTTTTTTTCTGTCAGATTTGTAAAGATTATTCCCATCATGATCCTATTAGCCACAGGGAGAATGTGACTACTTAAGATGGATTTATGGAAAAATAGTTATCCCCAAAAAAACATTGGTCGGTGGATGAATCCAACCCCGCCACCCTCCTGCCTCCCTCCACAGAACTTATTCCCTCTGCAAATTCAATTCAAGAGGCTACATTTGTGTTCTCAAGGCCAACAAGTCTGAAAGTCATAATCCCAGACCACAAGTACCACTTCACGTTCCCAGCAGGCTCCTTTCCTGGAACTTTGAGATTGCTGAGGCGGAGATGATTTGGCAAGGGATTAATCTGCCCGAGCACCTGCAGTCTCTGTAACCAGCCACTGCCTGGCCTGCAGAGAGACCCAACAGCAGTCGGTTAAGAGAGGTAAAGAAGTAAAACTACTGAAATCTAGAGAAAAATCCCTTTCAAACTGTTCACACCTTTTTGATATTTTGTTTTATCAAAATATAGGCATGCAATATTTATTTGTCATCAACATAACTTTTTAGGTACTACATGTTTAGGTCTAATTCACAACTCCTTGTACTCAAAATGCATTCTTGGTGTGTTAATGATGGATTCATTCTGATGCACACATCCTAATGAGTGAGGCTTACCTCGCCCAGGCCTTCCACAGTTTATTTTCCCCAGGTCAGAGTCCCAGCTCAAGGCCCCCATGGCTGGCGCCATATGTGAGCAAAGCAGGGGGTGGTGCAGTGGAAGCCTGCTGGTCATGCCACTGAGCTCAGGTAGGTTCCCCTAGCCGGATCCCCCCCACCCGGGCACCCAGGGGAGAGGAGGTGTTAAAACCTGAAGGGCCTTTGCCTGGTCCCCCTGAGCATGCAACCATCTGCTCCCCGCCCACGCCCAGCTGGCCACCTTTGATCCCACCAAATTTGAGCTAAAACGAGGATGATGACTGAGGTCTTCCAGTTTGCTCAGGAGAAGTAGGGGGGAGGGAGGGAATAGAGAGGAAGAGCAGAGGTTCACGGACTCGAACATGGAGAGAAACTTGGTGATGAAATGGCAACAAATCCCGTTTTAGAGAGCATGATGTGTTTCCACAGATGTGTTTCCACCTAAAAGTCACGCATTGTCGTGAATATCCATGCAGATGTGGGTTTGGGAGACGACATGGAATTTGTCCTCGGCTTGTCTGTGAAGGAGCGAAAAGATTTTACATAGTGTGTTGAGGTCTGAGAGAAATACAAAAAGCCGTTTATTAGCCTGTCATTAACATTGTACTGTACAATGAGAAAATTACAGGTAGATTGTCCATTAATGCATGAAAATATATGGAATCCTACCATTGATCTTCTCTAATGGCTAGGAACACGCTGCGACCGTGGTAATGCAAATGCAACATCTCATATCTCTAATTAAAACATGTCTCTCAAACAGATGTAAAATGTGACCTGGGGCCAGTTAAAATTGATATCAAAATAATCAGAATTACTCTCTTACACAAAAACGTATGGACCTCAGCCAAATGGCTCATATTCCCCGTGATTAAAAGAGGATTTTGAACTGAATGACCAACTCGGTGATGAATCAGTGAGGGAGCACACAATCAGTATTTTGCTCCTGTGACCCAGGACCAAATTGATTCCACAGAAAATATCATGTGAATAATTAAACGCATTGATTAAACAGTGAGATAATATTTAATTATGGTGGCTCACTCGAATTTCTTGCGCACCGCCATTAATGGGTCATTAGCACAATTAATTAATTAACCACTCTCTAACTACCAAAAGGAATTCAATCTATAATGAGTACATGTTTTTGAAGAAGTTAATTAGGTAATCCCCGCTCCCACAAAGTCTTGTGTACAGAATCTAATGCGAACTACAATTACTGCTAAAACTTGCAGAAGTTTTTGTCAATGATGTAGTCGGAATAGTTGGACTTCTTAATACGGGAAAGGATGTGTGTATCTACAAAAACAGCTTGAACAAGCTAAGAGGGGAGTTTTTCCACTCATGTTCAGCTGCTCCTAAAGCTTACAGCCTATGTGTGGCCTCTTTGCATTTCCAATTAATCAACCGGATAATCAACCAAAACAAAGTGGGGTCCTTAAGGAAGCTCCTTGACAATAGATTATTTAGACATCTTTCATAAATTGCCACTGTAATTATTATTTTGCTAGATAATAAGATGTTTTTATGTTTTACTATCACGATATACTGCAGATTCTAATGTTAAATCTCCACCAACAAAAATCTTCTCCAATTTGATTCCAGAGCAGCAAAAAAAAAAAAAAGAAAAAATCTAAATCAAATGGAGGTCTGTTGCAGTACACATTTCTACTGGAAATGCTTGACATTAAATATTTTGGGAATGCTTGATCTATATTCTGCAGAGGGAAGAAGGCAAGGTGGAAAAGTGACAGCCAAAGCAGCCCTGTGTGTGATCAGGGGTGAGCTCCCCTGGTGCGATCCCTCACCCCTGTAGCGTGAACAATCCTCAAACGTGATCTGCCAGGCTAACCGGCTTGCATAAATAAAATCGGTTATCTCCCCATCCCTTTGCCTCCCTGTCCGCACTCGGGCTGTATTTAATCACGCGGGGGCCGACGGGATAGGGCCGTTTTTCTGCTGGAATAATCAGAGGGCCTCCATGTGTCCTGGTCATATGTATTAATCCTGCCTTCCTATGGCTGGCCTTATCAGCTCCCAAAGCCCACCTCTCATGGGATCTGGGCTGCTGTCTCAGCGCCCTCTAATCTGCCCTGAGAAATTGTTAACAGGATGTAAATGCGTCCAGGGATGATATATGGCTTCTTGTATAACATACATGTTATTGTTAAGCGTTTTGCATGCAGGCTCTGAGATTATGCACACAGAGAATGGGAGAGATGGTATTGATTGATGGAATAACAAATGTCGAATATCGTTTTAGATGCAAATGATCACACAGGGTTATGGGACAAATCTTTTTTGCTGCTTATGGATATGGACAAGGATGAAATAGTGGAGGGATTGGAGGACTTATCTCAGGGAGCTATTTTAGTTTAATGGAATGTGCATGATGGTGAGGAAGAAAGGTGGATTCTACCATCAAGATTATTTTGTTATACAAATGTGCACATCAGTGCGGCCTGATGTAAAGTCGGCTTTCATCAACTGACCAGGTTTAAAGACCTCACAGGAATGATATGAGCCATGTTTCATTTTTTTCGAAACATCTTTGGGTGTCATCTGCAATTAATGCTTGAGACGCTGAAGAGGAACTGGGCGTGTGCTTTGTTTTTGTGTCACCAATCCAGAGATGTATTCGCGGAGTCTTCGCAGTGTTTGAGCATTTTTGACAAGAATCCTCTCCTGCCAATTTCACTCAGATCCTGGTTTGAGTCAAAGTCAGCTTCAGCTCACGTTCTGATGCATTTCTATTTTGATGTACACGGTTTCATCTTCATTCTGTCAGCAGGAAGAGACGTATCACTGATACGCATTAGAAATGTCCACACAAAGATGTCAAGAATTGCATTTTTTAAACATCAATAAAGTACATGGTATAGGTTGTCAGCAGCGAGCAGTATGCTGTATCTCGTATCAGCATACATAGTCATCAGTATTTCCAAAGAAAAGCTTGAGTATGAATCACAGTGCCTCCACTCTGAAAAGAACTCATTAATCTACATCCTCCAATAACGCATTTCTTCAGTTTTGTTGCCTTTTACTTTTCTTTGTTTTCTGGAGTTCAGAACAGAGACAGTCTTTGTTGTTACTTCCTGTCAAGGTTGGTTAGGACTCAGCATCAGTTCCGATGGACAAGAAGCTGTGTGATTTTTCTGCAGTACAGTAATTAGACCCCCCCTTTTCTCTTCCCTGCAAATGTGATGCAAAGCATCTCAAAGTACTGTCTCCCATGATTAAAGACAGCTCATTATCTGTGGCTATTCTCTGTCTGATTCAAGCCCCCACAGAGCAATGTGTGCAACCCAAAGAGAAGGCACAATTGTCAGTATCTGCCTTTTTCATATTTCAGGTCCCACCCACTCCAGAATCTCCAGAATTGGACGTTGGATTTCAGTGCTTATTTTAGCTTTAAAAAAAGGGAGCACAAATAGCTTAATTATTCAGAGTGAAGGGTTTTGTTTCTAATGGAATTAATTTGTTTTTAATTATGGCTGCTATTATTCTCACTATCCATAAATCTGATTTTTCAGATGAAGTATTTAGTCTGTGAAATGGCAAAAAATGGCAAAACAATACTGCTCACAACTTCCCAGAGCCTCAGGTCAGCCAAAAGAAATAAACCAAAAGACACTCAATTTAGAAAAATGTAAGACAAAAAAGCAGAAAATGCTAATTTAAGAAGTTGGAACCGTGAGGGTGTTTTTTTTCTATCTTTGCTTGGAAACACAACTGGAATGTACAATCTATTATCAAAATAATGGGCAATGATTTTCTGTTGCATGACTAATTGATTATTCTACTAATCGTTTTAACGCTACAGTTAATATCTTCATAACACCTCAAAAACACAGAAAAAAATGATAAACTGTTTAACATTTCCTACATACCACCCCAGCGGGAGACCCTGGCAGCATCCTGGGACAGCGTACCCGAGGGGTCTGACAGAAATTGGCAGGACGGCTGACTCCTAAAAAGATGCCATACCTAAAGGGCCTCCACTGAGAAAAACACAGAAAGGCAATTGACTGAATGATACATTTGTCCAGCAACTATAATTATCAAAAATCAAATGTTGAGCCTATCTGCATGGTGGGAACTTTTAATGGAAATGTTACAAATGAGGTCCTCAAATAATGAATAATTTCTGACCACTCTCAGCAGTGTCTCTCAGCAAGAAGCTGCCAAAAAGTGGACATTTTTCAAGCTGGGGACTGATTAGGCCGAGGATGGGGCTCGGCTGGAGGACGGACATCACTGTGCTTCCCCAGAGAATAAATTTGCACCTGGTCCATCCGGAAAAAATGGTCTTGTGCCTTCACACTGAGCACTGTGCTTAATTAAAAAACATGGCTAATTTGCACACTCTACTTTGCTTCAAAATTGGAATCTACATCACTACGGAGTCTGTTAATTTACACAGGAAGCTACCGACTGAGGGGATGGGGGTGTGATGGGTTTGACAGAGGACTGGACAAAGAGTGGACACAGTGAAAACATCTACACTGCGGGGCCGGGCGCCTCGCTCGCTCTCCCTATCTCTGTTAGACGCAGTGTTCGGGGAGGGAAAACTAACTTTGATTCAACATAGCAGAGGAATAATCCTAACTGCTTCATAGTGTGGGATAAGCTCCATAAAGTGAAATCACACAAGGGCGGATGGTGGAATGGGAATCCTGACAAGTCTTTTCTGACAGGTGACCGGATTGATGATTCCACAAGAAAATGTATATTGCTGAAAAAGCGGATGAATTATGACAGTTTTCATATTAAGCAGACTTATCTGTAGCAAAGAGCATTAAGAGCGCCAAGTACATCGACCGATACTATCACAAATTGACCTGCCAATCACCTCACCCTGGCTTCAAAGGTGCAGATAAGGTATTTAAGGTCATTGAAAGCAGATTCCACTGTCTGTTGGCCTTCCTCTTTACCATTATCAGAGCCGTGTTTCGCTCCCGACGAGAAAGCGCCTTGGTCTCTCTTGCAAAATGAAAAAGATCTTGGATAATTCACCACGGCTCAAAAATGGAGGCTATTTCACAGCTAAGAATTTACACGCTAACTGAAATAGCCCTTTAATACTTCCTCCATGTCTGTAAAGACTTGGTAGCGGTGGGGTCGCTGGGGGGGGGGGGGGGGACTTCCCAAGGCTTATGAGGTAATCTCATTGATATTTATTCATCTAATGATGACTAAGAATGTAAACTGATGGCTACATTCATTCCAAGATGACCCCAATGAGTCTTTCATATTAAAGTAATGAATTGTACATAAAAGGAGCTCCAAATCTTCAAGTCAGACGTAGAATAAGCTCTAATGCAGCGCAATCCCAGCAAGGTATTAAAGTTAGCAAATGGTAGATAATACCACAAGATTCAAAGATGTATGACCAACAATGATCCTGTAAGGGCGAATTAAAGCTCCTAGCAAATTGGGTGTAACTAAGACTTAAAAGAGGCTCTGATATTGTAGACTGAAATTTATACTGCTATCCCCCTATGGTCCTTATTTGAAAACTCTCCCATGGAATTTGAATCTAGACTAAAAACAAATTCCATCTTCAAATAGCTTAGTGTACAATGTGATAATTACATATTTTCACAGCTCAACTGTGATTTAGAGACAGGAAAAGACATCAGAAGTGAGGCTTGAGTTGTTCCTGAGAGATAGAGGAGGCAGCGGGAGGACAGGCAGAGTGCTGGAGACAGAAAGTCGAGGACAGAGAGAGTGTTACTTTTTGGGGGGAGATCACTCCTCACGTTGAGCTGGAGCTGTCGTACCTGTCGCTGCGGTGCTGACAGGCGGTTTGTTTGGACGGGGGGGTCAAGCAAGGAGCAGGGGAAGTGAAAGAATGCTAAGGACACTCAAAGTTAGTGATAGCAAGAGGGGATTGGGCAGCAGAGGTGACATCGTGATTTATTGACTCCTCGGGGGGTCATCTTGACCCGAGTTTGAGGTCACTGTAACCGCCATGAGGAATGGGAATTTTTGTTCCCTTATCTTCACTTTACACAAACTGCGCAGCACGTGTTATGCAAATACATATCAGGACATCTCATGACCTACTCCTCAAAATTCTGCCATTTTGCATTATTTTATGTCAAAATCATTTAAAATAGGATTTTGTTTCAGGCTTGCGTGATTGAACAATGGACCAAACTGATAATGTTGTGTTTAAAAGGTTACAAAGCAGCAGTCTCTCTCACTTGAGCAGAGGTCTGCTCCCCTTCAGCTGTTGTTTTTGTCTTGTTTACTCAACATTCACTGGCGTCCATGTTGTCATCACCTGTGAAATGACTAAGCTCAGAGTATAAAGCTCTAATGAGAAAACACACAAAAGGCGCTCATTTGGCATCGCATCATTTCACAGAGATACAGTATGAACTAAAATCCCCCCAGCTATCCAAACACGTAGCTTTTCATGTGGCCTGTTGTTGCCAGCCGTTTGGCTTGCGTGGCCATGGGGGCAGCTGTTGACACTGTTACCATTGCATTTCCTGTTAAGCCTACCAGCTGCCTCTCCTCTATTCTCCACGGCCCCCTGGAAGGGTGGGTGAAACAAGTGTTACCAGCCGTCTCGACGACAGACAGCTCCTTTCTGCCTCTGGCTGTTACTGTATCGCCGGGCTTTCATGGCACAAAGAAAACCAGCGAGCGTGGCGACCACAATGGCCTCACAACACACCTCACCAAGCCCTCTCTCATTAACACACACCCTTCATGCTGCAGGTTCAACCAACAACTGGAGAGGGGCGTATGGAGGGTGGACTGTATGCCACGTGCACAATGATAACATGGCTGCAGATGAGTGTGTGTCAGCATTAAAGCTGACCACAATGAGATGCAGCTGAATACATAGAGGCTCAATTAAAATAAGATGTTAAACATAAACCAGGAACTGGCTATTGATGAATCCTTGGCCTCATCATTGTAGGAGAATCAATTGCCAAGTTTGACATAAAAAACAACCTACAAGTACAAGACTTCAGAAAATGTGAGTATTGAAACAAGAGTTACAGTCCTAAAGAGCAATAAAGGTACCTTCCTGCTATTTAAGTTAGTGGTAGCACTGCAGAGTATGTCTTTATATGCAAACTATAACTCCAGGAATATGTTTGTGTTTGTGACTGTGTGTGAGGGCCACTCCATCCCCCCTCCAACTTCAAATATTGACTGTCAGAAAGAGTGAAGAGTATTCAAGTAATTAGTTTATATGCATAAGAAAGACAGTGGAGGACTTGTGATGTAGATGTATTATCGCCATGTTAGGGATGTATGTATAGTTTCTCAAAGTGAAGCCAAAACAATGATTGCCTAATGTATGAGAGAGTCTCTTTTTCATAGCGCACAGCCGATAATGAAATCTGACCATTTTGATGGGACAGGGGCTTTTAACAGCAGACTTTGAAAAAGTTCTCGTCGTTATTGATGCCGGCAGTTTTCTCTTGTGGATGCAGGAGGAGGAGGGGGTTGCTGAGAAGGTGTCACATGATTAAAGCGGCGATTGGAGATAGCGGGATCGGTAGGGTATGGGAAGAGATAAGAGGAGAGTAACCATGTTTAAAGTGTGCTGTGATCAGCCATTGCATGAGGGAAAGCAATGACAGGTGTACTGTAGATAGGCTTGCTGCGAGGAAAACAAGAATGGGTGACTCCTCCAAAGCTCTGCTGCTAAAATTAGAATATTTTAGAAGATGTGAACAATAGAGCGTTAGATCAGGGGATTAAGGATTCAAAAAAGTATTTTTATTCCAACTGATAATGACCCTCCATGCTTTTGCATATTGTTAATTCAACAGCGGTGGAAAATATAGCTTTGCCAAGATTGAGGAGCTGTTCCGTCTTGCTTAGCAATGACAAAAGTAAGGCCAGGCAACACTGGAGGACAAGGCCAGCCCTGAGGTAGAGGAGGTGCAGGAGAGGGTGTTTATTTCATACTTTACAGACCTGCCTTGTCAGCATATCATGCTCCGAGCCAGCGTCTCACACATGAAGCCACAGCAAGAGAGACACCTCCATCGCTACAACATTCGATAAATATAATAAACATCCCTGTGAAACAAATTGTTCATAAGCTACCTGTTTAATTTTTCAGATCTCCTTGAACCATATATTTCCTTATTAGTTTGGAGACGTTCGCTTGGCTTGAGTGGATGGATGATGCTGTCAGGGGCCTGGGCATTATGGCGGCTCTGTGTGAGTGATTTCTACCAAGGAAAGCCTATTAGGCCTGACAGGGGGATGATGATATTAGGCCATCATCATTCAGGAGACACCGCCCCCACCAACCCCACTACACCCTCATCCATCAGACAGCCCAAAACACCCAGCCATGCTCCCTCCTTTCCTTGCTCCCCCTGACTCTCTTACCCACTTACTCTCCGTCTTCACTCCTTCCCTTCTTTTTTTTTTGTCCTCCCTCCCATTTCCCTCCTTCCCAGTTTCTCTCCAGCTCTCGCAGTATTCCCCTCACATTCTGTCTTATCCCTTCATTGCTTATTTTCGTTGTTTTATATCTTTCTGTCTATCATATTCTCTCTCTCCCTTTTCCCCCTCTCTCTGATGGCAAACACAAAGACAAATTCTGCCCTTTTCTTAGCCCATGAAACATTTAACATTTCATTCCAGATCTTGGCAGACGCAAGTAAAAAATGACCTAATGAATCTTACTTATTGTCTACCCAGAGTGCAATCACGAGCTAAATATGAGATCCCTGTCCCCTGGCCTGTATCCATTGTCTTCTTGGCCTTCCCTGTCCTTACTCATCCACTGCAGATTGAGATCTTTACCTTTAAGCTATGAAAATTGTGCAAGCCAGAAAAACCAGCACACTTGGGTAAGTGGTTAGCATTGTTACTCTGAAGAGATGTTTCATTTTTTTCATTTCTAAAATATGTCACCTTTGCATCCAGAAGCATGGCCTAAATTATCAGAAGGTGTAAAGGGACATTTTAATTTGTACATTAGGGGTTTGCTTGCAAGCCGACCCATGTAGCTACTGGAGTTATGGTGTAAACAATGTGCACCCCCTCAAAAACATAACTACACATTGATGCCTTGCGTTGAGTAGTAGGTTGACAGGTTTGATTCCCATATGAGTCACTTCTAACTCAGTTGCATGGCATACTTGCTTGTTACTTTTCTCTATAGAGGGCAATACTGACATTTTTCTGTTCCCACAGGATTAGACAACAAACAACAAATGGACGGAGCTCTCTTTAGTGATCCATCTGACCCCTAAGTTTCATTGTCTGTGTCCGCACCCTTTTGTTTGAGTGTAAACCCGAATCAGCCCCACTGACCTTAGCTTTGGATCAGGGTGCCCGTAGCTGTGACCCTTTAGACCCTGAGTCCTGCAGTGACCGGAGGAGTTCTATTGATGAGAAAGCTTGGCTGGACCTTCGCTCTAAGCTTGTTTCACATGGTGATCAGTTCAGCCAATGGCTGCCTGTTGGCCTTGACAATGGACGGTTTATGTGGCAACAGTCAAATGGTGTCAACAAGCCATTGGTCTCACATTGTCCATTGTCAGTCTATTCTGTTTTTGATCAAACATGCCATTGTCTTGTGTTTGAATTATCACTTCTAAATGTAGCAAATATGGCATATGTTGGAAATGAGTTCCATATACGTACACTCCAAATACGTCCATATACGTCTAAGTATGCAGACATTTTTATAGAAACATATATATATATATATATACACACACACATACATACATATATATATATATATATGCATATACATATATATATACACACACACACACACACACACATATACACACATACACACCTGCTCCACAACACTTTATTCATCCTCCAAAGATACAACAAAAGAAACAGAGCTTTCTATGTTAAGTGAAGAAAGAACAATTTAATTGGAGCTCATTATGCACCACGCACGCATACATTTAAAAAACTGATGATTCCAAAACATTCAGGCCCACCACTCCTTCTGAATGATGTTGGCAAAGAAAGGTCCAACACCAAGACAGCCTTCTCCCAGGAGAGCAGTACACATCTTCAAACAGCATTCATGGTTTACTGCTTTCCATCATGTCCTCTTTGAATATTGTCAAAACTTTCATTATGACATGACAGGGCTTGCTATGCAGATGCAGGTCAGATGCTTTTTAAGACGCTCCACCCATATATTCTTTGTTTTTGTCAGTCATCCTCGGAAAAAATGGGTGCTAGGTAAAGATACTACTCCAGGCATTAGTCAATAGGGTTCCTGATGTCTTCATGTGTTGTAAATGTCCCTCAGGCCATCACAAGGGGCCTGCAAATGACTATCTGACAGATTTTGCCTCCACAATAATCCCAATTATGTCAGAAAAATCTAGCTGTAATATGTTTATTTGATGATCTTATTTGACATAATGATAATTTCATATGATTGTGATTGCATCTATTTGCACATTAATTATCCATAATGGCATGACATATGTCAAGGATGCTTGGGATGCGTACATTTTTATTTTTTTTTTTAAAGTGCAGTAAAATCAGTCAAATTTAGCATGATCAGTCAAAATATTTGGAAGAGTTCACTTAGAACACATAAATGTGACGTACATTGGTTAATGGCTGATTACACAAAGGCTCTGGCCTTTAACAAGGAATTATTGTATTCTTTATGCTGATGTAACCAATTCAATGATAGTTGTGTTTTTATAAACATGATGTGACTGTAACAGTGGTTTTGTGCAATAAAATAAACTAGCCTTCACAGAGAGACTGATCATCTTCAGCCCTCGCCCCAAAATAGATTGGGGATTACCTCGGATGCGAATATGTCAGTGTGATCAAAATGAGGGAGGCAGACCACGTTGTGAAGCAGTGGCTTTAAAGGTTTTATGCAAAACATGATATCTGTCCCTGCCTTTCCATTAACTGGCAGTATTGAATTACTTAATATGGTATAGACATTTTGCCATGAAGCAATTAAAGGATTACTCTAATATAAATCGCACTGGCTGTTTTCTGTTGTGCACACCCATTCTGGTTCAGAGCTCCAGCGGAGAATGGCGACTACACATGAAACATGCAAGTGCAGGACAAAAAAAAAAAAAAAAACTCATCCTGATGATGGTTAGTTACTGTAACAAAGAAATGCAAAACCCAACCCGTCTATCAAGAAATGTATGTTGTAGCCTTTCCAGACAAAGTGACAACAGAATTTGGCCACTGCAAACAACTTAATTTGATCAGCTTTATGTAAAACAGACATTTGAGGGGGGAGCGCCGGTGAGAAGATTAATTGCCAATGTTTACAGTGGAATTTGGACTGTGTGCTCAACACGATAATCCAGCCAGGAACCAAACAGAGGAGAAATAACAAATTAATAACAATGGAAGCCTTTGCTTATCACAGACTGCTGTCTGTTTAGTGTGTGAGGAGTCCAGACGTCTGCCAGTCCTAAACACTTGCGCGTACAGTGTAACATGTTTATTTAAGGCTCAACCGTGGTTAGTAGCTCCATCCAAGGAAATGTTTGTTTCTTCCAAGCATTTCTAAAAGTAACATCTGTCAGAAGTTAGTGGTTGCAGCATTTTTCTTATTTGCCCCTCTGTTTCATTGGCATCATTAATTTTCTAAGTTGCTTGTTGATGTAATGTAATGTAATTTCTGCAGCACAAGACATAATTTTATCAGACCAAAGTCAGACTAAGGCCAATGCATTAACATGTTATCTGCCATCACACGATACTGGTGACAAGTGAGGAAGTCATGTGGTAATCGGCTCTGCCTTCAGTCAAAACTATATTATTAACCAGTGTTGTTATGAGGAGTAAACACAGCTCACTGAGCATTAAACCAACAGTTACCATCAACAACCTCTGCCCTGACCCCTTTCCCTATGTTTCATCAGATTTATCCATTCAGAGAAAGAAAAGTAGTGAGTTATTAAACTGTTACTTGAACTACAGAGACCATTAAGTGCAGCATTTCTCTGTTTTATTTTCTGCAATAATTTTTTTTCCCTCAGTAGTCACACCAAATTGTGTTGATATCTTGTGTGTGAAAGGACCCAGTAGCTAAAATAGCTTTGATATTCAGTCTTGCAGATCTTTTCAGCCATTGAAACAAAGAGTGAAAAGGTTTTTTTGCACATAACATGCAAATGCACGCACACGCAAACACACACACACACCACACACGTATTCAAATTATTGTACCTTGACCCTTTACTGAATATGTGTGTGTGTGTGTGTGTGTGTGTGTGTGTGTGTGTTTGAGTCACAGGCAAAAGATGGGGTCAGTCCTTAGCCAACCCCCACCTCTTAAGCTACTCCTAATGCCCCTTTTACCTCCCCATTTTCTCCAGCCTATTCAAACCCTGTCACTCACTACTATGAATTCCATTAAACCTAAAGGGCATCATCCATTCACCTGAAAGAAAGGAAAAATATACACTAAGAGTTGGTGAGCATTTATAATACACTATAACTTTAAATGTGTTTGTCTTTTTTAGAGAAAAAAAAGAAAAGTAAAGATGTTTCCTCAGCTTGTTTTCTTTCTCCAAGTACTGCAAATTCAAAACTAGCATCTCACAGCTCTATTGTCAGCGATCTCACTTTTTCTGAACATTCCCTGAACATTGAAACTAAAATCCTAGCATAAGGTCACATATTAAACAGGAGCAGAAATGAGGAGTCAGCAGAGCTGGCTGGAAGAGAAATGTGTGTCTGGGTCTGAATGTGCTGAATGAATGAATGCAGGTCATGATTTATCGGGCCCAGAGAGCCACTCTCCGCCTGTCCTGCTGAGTCCTGATGGCTATAGCCTTTATGTAAAACAAACCCTGCCTTTTCATTCTGCTGGTCCCATCGCACCACTCTGCAACGGCTAGAAAGCCAGACTCTGCATTCCCCAAAGTAGCCCAACAGCCACAAAATGACCATAGGTTTCTGCTTTATTGAAGTATGAGCTCTCCACATGAGAGACAGTTATTACGCAGGGTCGAGATAAAAAACAAAGGAATGGTTCATTCTGAGCTCTGTCTAACTGGAGGGGGGTCGTGGATTTAGCTGACTGCGCTAATATTCAGCAGGTATCTGTCATTGATCATGATTCTGGCAACATATTAATACGTTCCCTACAGCTTAACATCTGTAACGTTGAGTTTATGTGAGGTATAATTGGTGGCTACTGAAATCTTAATGGTTTTATCACCATTTTAGCATCATGAATCAAAAGTTGTAATCTAAAGAGAAGAGCCGTTTTCTGAAGCGAACATTATGTATTGTTTTAAATGCATAGTCTGTGCCAATCAGTCTCTCCTTTCAGAGACTTGAGCAAGTGTGCTTACTCGGACTGATCAGGGAGTGTGTGCAGAGGGCAGCACCTTCCAACCTACCATTCAAAGGGCTCCAGAGTTTGCACTGAAAATGACCCCTTTCAGTTTAATTGCTGAGAATCTCATTGACCCGACATGTTCTTTTTAGTCCGGCAAGGGGAGGGAGGGGCGTCCGTGAACAGCTCAGCCTACAGTTTGACAGACGCCGTCTGTGGTAACCCCACAGCGGCCGTGTGCGTCCCTCCACTGGCCCGCAGTATTTAAAGGGACTGACAAGTGACCAGGACAAAAGCACTCAGTCAACAAGCTATTTAATATCCATTATTATGGAGTGAACATTGTGCCCCAAGACAGGTAAACACATCTCCATTGATCCACTGATGGCAAGATAGAAATATTTTCTCTCGCCGCTCACCTCCATAAGGTGCCCCCTTTCACAAAGGCAGGGAGCAAACAATACAGACAGAAAAGCAAAGAGGTATATAGGAGGGCTGGCTGACATTCTGCTCCATTGGTAAATAATAGCGTCGGCAAGCTGGCCTATCTATAACCTCTGAAACTGCTGTCTGCCAAGATAAAATGTTGGGCCTGTTTCTCCACAGCCTTCGAAAAGATCAACACGGCTGATGTGGTTTTATTTGTCTTTAATGTCACACTCAGTCTGGGCTCTCTAAAAAACAGTCTCGAGTAAACACTAATGACAAGAATGCTCTTAGACACTTCAAATTGGACGTAAAGCATGGTGCTGAAAAGCCATTGCACCCCAGTGGATCGCTAATCTGTTGAACCTCTGAAGTGGATAAGACCTTGATGAAAAAAACCTCAGGAGCTCTTCACAATACAGATTGATGATGCGTGGGGCAACCTTGTGCCTGCTCACACAGAGTCAAAGGAGAACAGATTCTAGGATTCTTCTCCTTTTTTTTTTTTTTTTACAATCGCTATCTCATAATTGAATTTAAAATATTGCATGTGCCATTTTCTGTTGAAAAACATCAAATTGCATGTTTTACCATTGTAATTGTGCATTTTCATGTACGGCTGACACCTTTCCTCCTCTGCCATCTTTTAACTGTGCGCTATTATGACTTCTCTCTTGTAAGCTGTGAATTAGATGCCTGCTTTTAACTTTAAATGAAGGCGTATCCTTTTCCACGGGCTCTTCGTATGAGCCCTCTGTCAAAGAGAGGGGGACAGACACTTGGTATGCTGTTATTTTGTGAACTACTCCGCTTAGCGTGAAAGCAGAGGGCATCTCTTCCCAGCAGGAAGTGGACAGCTCTTCCCCCTGTAATGACGCATAACTAGTACACTTCCATTCACTCTTGCAAGCCTCAATGAGGATGGCCTCTCAAACCTAACTATTATAGTCTAGCTAATGTCAGAGAGTCAGCTGCATTCAATATTATATTTTGGTCTTTTTTGCAGTTTGATTACTCTCCTTTACAAACACTCAACCCCCCCAACCACACCCACAATCTCATCCATTTCCCTCTGTCTGGCTGTGTGTCCGTCCGTCTGTCTCCACCAGACCTCTCTCAGTCTGTCTCTCTGGTTTCTCTACCATCTTTAATTCCAACTAGGCTCGCTGCTTATTTTCAGTCCTGTTTCGGGCTGTATAAACAAGCACGGTGGGTAATTCACACTATATTAAAAACAGTTGGTGTAACAAAGAACTCTAATCAGTCGAGGCCTGCATGAGCAAATTATCACCGCTAAATTAAAACCCTAAGCACAGCCTAGATGGTAATAATATTGCACATCTCTGGAGCAACAATCGCAACTGAAGTGCTTAACTTTGTTTATTTTTTTACTCGGCAGGCTATCACAGGCGCTCTAACTGCATCATCAAAATGCCTTTATTACAGCATACGTATTACAGGTGACATAGATCGGGATCCGTTGAACCGTATGAATGAGCGCAAATGTGGAGCAGTGTTATGGCTTTTTATTCTGGAAAGCATCCATATTATTCGGTAGATGTATGACAGCACAACAGTATTACTACTTGTTAAGATTTCTATGGTCAAAGTGACTTCCATCTTTGTTTTCCAGAGAATTCACTGCTTCGTGGTGCAACATTAAAACTCCATTACTAGGGTTTCATTTTAGTCTGTAATAGGGTTCATATTTCAAAACACTTCTTTGTTCCCTCTACTGTTGATTGTTAGTCATGCAATGCAAAATATCATCTCCATATTCCTTGCAAGCCTTACACTGATGCGTATCACAAACTCTTGTCTGCCTCCCACCTTTCACGCCGCAGCCTTAATGCGATAGTGTCAGGATTAGTTCTTGTTTAAACTTAAGGTATCATAAACGTGCAGGAACGGGAAATTTGCATAAGCATCAAGAAACTCCATTTAAACATCATCTTACTGGTTCACGGGATTTAAATGATACACAATGTTCTGTTACTAATATACTTTTATCCTGTCTGAAACTATAAAAACATCAGTATTTTGGCTTTTACTAAATCTTAAGTGTTTTTGTAAAAGCATATTGTGCATATTTTCAGGTGCTTAAGTGTTAGGGGTTTTCAGGGTGTTTAGTTCTGGTCGCAGTGGGCAAGGGTGGAGGATTTTTAATGGGAGCACAGTCACATTTTAATGTACCACCAGAACATGTTACCGTTGTACCTCTCTTTCAGCTGTGGCCTTCCTGAATTCAAGCCGATTATGGATAACAACCACATTACAGCGTGATACATCAAAGACCTAGCTTACTGCTCAGTGGGGAGCCACTCTGGCACATTTCAAAAATCTACCCATTCAAGAGCTCTCACTGGAAGCATGTTATGCATTAAATGTGTCACACAGGAAAAGTGTCTTCTGATCCATCCGATTCCAAACCTCACTGCTGCTGCCATGTACTTGTGCTAGTTTCATCAAAAAAAAAAAAAAAAGGAAAAAAAGATGAAAAGAACAAACCGTAGCATAAACAGAGACTTGAATATCACAGTATCATAACAAAGAGCTTGAATAGAAAATGCATAGCATAAACTTTTATCTGCTCATTATGCTAATTTTTCATTCATTACTAGTTTTGAGGCTGTATCATAGATTACTTTGAAAAATTGCAATCACATCGCATTAACTTCATAATCACCGCAAAACTAATACAAATGTTCATTAAATGCTTCACTAAACATAGAACTAACTGTTCTATAGAAGCCATTGGTTCAGGTATCTCTCAATCCTAAACAAGGAGAAAAATATAACACCTCTAGTCAAGTCCCAAAGGACAACTCAGCGTTACTACAAGGCTGCTGTGTATCTATGAACTACATCATGCAACTCTTCTTTGGACCTGCTCAATTTGGCATCTTTATTTTCCATATCACATCTATGCATGTGCATCTGGACACCGACACATGCATTGTAGTCCACTTTAATTGAATCTATTTCTTCTAAACTAATTGCAGGGATGTTGTGTTAATAAGCAGCTGTTTTTCACATGCAGGTGTGAGGACGGTGGGCTACCACAGTGTGTTTATGTATTTGCATAGCTTCACACCTGTTAATGAAAGTGCTTGTTTTTCCAATGAATCTCCATGCTCCTTTAATAAGACTGAGTTTCCTCCCACGGCTACCCTAATGACTGTTATCACACCACCTTCGCAGGTACCAGCGCAGGAGTTATAATAACCTGCGTACTGTAGCATATGTGTGTGTGTGTGTGTGTGTGTGTGTGTGTGAGCACACGGTCATGCAGGTGAGCTATGATCCATGCAAGAGGCGAGAGGAACCGGGGGAGGAGCCTTGGAAAGTGTAATGCACTTCAGATTCAGATCAACTAGACCGTTTGCACCATCTGTAAACACTCAAACACAAAAGTAGACACTTATTGATGCTTTTGTCGGTTATTCTTAATATTCCTTATATGATATACTATATTACACATTCTTAATTTTATTTCTTCTCTTCTTTCCTTAGATGTTTTATCTGGTCTATAAAAATCCAGATCTCAGCCTGACACTGACACATTTTGCAGGTGAGAACAGGTGAGGGCCTGCCAAACCTTTGCCTAAACCCATTAGCAGTCTTGAGAGCTGAAAACATGCCAAGGCTGCCTCAGATAACAAGCAGAAGATGTGGAGATCCTCCTCTGGGCAGTAACAGAAGTAAGAATTTTCATCTTACCCTCAAAAAGCTCCGTCTCAGTGTCTGCTTGTGACTTACCACGCCTGGAACTGTAGATATTTCCTGCAAGCCAGCTGCTCCATTACCGGGAGCTAAATTAACAGCATTTAAGTATCTATTAAAACACCAATGCTTTGCTGCCTCTGGCTGACCTCGCCTTGCCCTTTTTCCATCCACTGCTGCTCATTAAAATGGCATAATTGCAGGTAAGCATCCTGCAGTATCAACACACTTAATTACCAAAGTGAGAGAGGTTCATAGTCCCACATTGGCCCAAATAAACCTGGGTAGCAGTGGAATAAATAACAGTTATCATTAACAGTCCTAGCCTGTTTCATTACTGAGGGCAGGGCCTCTATTGCCTCGTCCTTATTAACAAAAGAGAAATGTTTTCTGTTATTTCTTATCATTGAATTACCAATTAAGTGATGATAGTATTTTTGACAACACTAATAACATTCTGTCTTTTATATATTTTTTTTTTTCAAATTTAACAATTATTCAATCATGCATGCATTCTAATCAAGGAATAATTTATTTTTCAGTCATGGCATGCCAACGGATTACAAGTAATTGGTAATGTGCATTAAAAGGCTGGTAAACTATGGGGTAACAATTCATCACACTGGCTAACAGCTAATGTTGGATTTTAATGGAACTCACAACAACACAAACAGTACTGAAAAACACTCCAGACGCAGTGGCCATATTATTTTTTTTGGTTTGGATTAAGAGCAACGGACCGTGAAACAATCACTGCCCATGGCATCAGGCCAGACCAAACGCCACAGCGAGCAGTGCAAGAAGGTAAGAAGGCCGGCTAACCCAACTTGGACCCGGCCATTCGTCACAAGAATCAGAGATTGTAAAAAAAAAAAAAAAAACAAAGCCCTGGTTTCATCTTGGCGGCCTGGACACAGGTAGTGCACTCAATAGGCGGATCTAGTTCTTATTTTATTTTACTTAATATGTATGCACATGCCAGTATGTGGCAGAAGAGGTGAAATGCTGCCCCCTGTTTATTTGGAGCAGGTAGCCAGATTTTACATTTTACAAATTGCACCTTTAAAATTCACACAAAAAAACGTCTCTCTCTTAGTTAAAAGTAGCGATGTTCTTTTTTCTTTTCAACTTTTATTGTGACCCCACTCATAAATAGGCCTTCGATGTATCCTTGAAAGAGTGCAAAGTACAGAGTATGGAGCTGTATTTACCCCCTCCTCATGTGAAGGTTTAACTATGGTGCTAATCGGCTGTTAGATTCCACTTTTGTCATCTGCTGTCCCCTAATATGCACTAACTGGATATATATTGTATGGGAATGCTCTTAGTTTTTTAGCCTGCCTCTGAACCGTCAAATTTCTGCTTGCTCTTGATCCGTCCATTTTATACATTTTAGGTCCTTTAAACCCCCTCAAAGCTTCTTAGTAACAGTCGGTCGATCAAAGCCACCACAGCCTTTCCATCCTCTCCTGAACTGAAGCACAAGTTTAAGATTGTCTGAAAGGGGACTTGGGGCAAAATAAAATGGCATTGTTTGCCACTGACCTGACTCAGTAAACCAAAATGGGCCATTCTTAAGCACATCACACTGGAACTGGTGCTGGTTTAATTCATCTGACTAAAAGGTTTGGTTTTGAGGGTTTTAGACTTTATCAAAAAACTCTGCAGTATAATTGTAAAACTGAAAAGTCAGGGTGAAATGAGCACTGGTGTTACTATAACACTGATGGTAGTGTTTAATTGGAATCATTTTCCAAAAATGGTTTTTATTTTTACCAGGATTACACCTTGACATACAAAGTTATAAACTGAGCTATCATTATTCTAAGTGCTATATAAATAATATATTAATATGTTGAACCTGAGGATACTGCAGGTTGTTGCTTTTCTGTGTTTTTGCACAAGCTTACATTTGTGCCATCAGTGTAAAAGCACATGTGCACTATGTGTCTGTGTGTATGAGAAAGCAAGTGCGCGTGTAAGCCATGTGTGAATATGTGTGTATGCTCTGTTTATGTGCTTCTCCCTGCATGTGTGTCTGTGTCTGTGTCTGCTCGTGTGGAGGTAGGTATTATTTGGCGGTCTGGGTCAGGGGAGGGGCAAGGTATCAAAGATCACAAAAAGTGTATGACAGCTGACAATTTCAGGCTTTTGATTAGGATTTGTTGATATGACCAGTCCCTGGGTCTCTCCCAAACTCACTCCAGGGATTCTGGGCTGCCTAGCTGTGCCGCAGACAGAACAACCCGTCAGTTGACAGAATCAGGCGGTACAGGCGCCTTCTCCTCATCGCCTGCCTTACCTCCCCGCTGAAACCCCAGTAATTAGAGTCTGGGCAACATGCAGAAAAAACACCTACAGAGAGCACAGTGTCATGGACATCGCCAATTATGCAGCCATTTTGCTCATGGATGCAACCAGCTCTTGTTGTAATGACACACACATACACATCCACGGGCAGCCATAGCCAAGCGTGCGCACACACACACACACACACACATAGACAGAGAGGAAGAGACTCACATACACATGATGCACATGTGGATACAATGAGATCATTACAGGACTAAATCAGGTTTAATCCTGACATATGCTTATTATTTACCAGAGTGTCATGTCAGCAGTAACACCAAGAAGACATGATGTTACTTATTATTACTATTTTGACCACTAATCCCTACCAAGGTCCTCCCCTGCACACCTTTCGTGCACCTGAGATTAATGTCACCAATCACACAGTCATTAACACTCTTAGTATAATATAGTTGTATTAAAATAACTGTCTGTTAAAAAGGAAAGAAGTAATGGTGCATGGTAAAGCAAACAATTGTTTTGGATAGAAAGTTGCTTATGCATTTCATTTAATGACAGTAATAATGTCTAATGACTGTCTTCTTTTACATTTTGTTCCATTAAATCATCCTTGAATAATACAGCAAAATGGGTTATTATCTTCAAATGTAATATTAAGTACCATTGGAAAATAGAAAAGTTTTGCAGGAGCTTGAAGATGCTGTTGACTGTTGGCTAATGTCTTTAAAACACCTTCTCTCCATAGAAAAGAGGACGAAAAGTTAATTGCAGCATTTGCTCATTGGGGAGACAGAGGGCCACTCAAAGCGTCCCCTCATTTGTGAATTAGAGACACGCATTTAGCCACAGGAAATGTAAAGTGGGATTGCTCACCATGAAGAGGAGGTTAAGTGCACTAATGGAAAGCAGTTAAGTGTTTGTTATTGTTGCTGTGTTATTTCTTTTCTCTTCTATATTTATAGTTTCCATTCGTAGATATAAATTTTGTTTTAATGTTTTAATGGAAGTTCTTCAATTCATCCCTCCAGTAATAAACAATGCTGGAGTGTTGCTGTCGTCTTGTCAGCTACCTTGTCCTTGCAGTGCTTTGATTTTGTGCGATTATACGGTGGACAACAAATTTCAGTGGCATTAAGATGGCACAGGTACACAGTACATCACATCTAACACCTGTGGATCAAACTATTTACATGAACACAGGAGAAAAGGATAACAACAGTATGACCCATTTGTGAGCTTCACACCTAAAAATATAATGTTTCTATGTTTCCTTTACGAACTGGCATGTTTTTGACATACAAGAAGTATGAGACTTTTCTTAAAGGCTTGTCAGTGGCCTTTTTTCCTACATGGCACCTTAATGTTGCAGCATAGAGTCACCATCATAATGGTAGAGTAATGAATCAACCCACCACCCCCACCTCCCGCCATGCATGTTTGGCCTTTGAGGAATTTGAGAACACACAGTTTTAGCAATTATTTGCGCAGCTCCCTCAAGTATAACTTGACATGTATTGTAAATGTAATCCTGCCCATGATGTGCAGTGGAATTAGTATTTCAGTATTTTCTCTAACATGGTTAATAGTATTTCCCCTGGAAGAGATTTCTGAGAGGATGAAATTAATGGGTGTATTGTGGCTACTATTGTTGGCTGCAGTGCAGCACATGGACACAGTAAAATGCTTGAAATTGTATTTGTCATGTTTAAACTAAGTCAGCGGCATGCAAAAGAGTAGGTGTCAGAGGAGAGAAAATCCTCAGTGTTGCTCTGAGCTGTCTGACACAGATCTTCAGCATAACATGCTGCCACTTCCAGAATAAAACAAGCCAGGCAAAGCTAGCAGACTTACGGAGCCACCCTGTCTAATGAGAATTTTGTGTAATTGATGTCACGCTATGGCAAGATTGGGATCATTTCTCAGTTTCTTCTCTTTATTTGCTGCCATTTCAGAAATACGCCCTCTGAACTTTAACAGTCATTTATTCTTTCATTCCCTTCTCTAAACAAAAGCGTGGCCCTCTTTATGCTCATCACCGTGCCAGTATGAGAGAAACACCATCTTGTCACGCAATGTAACAAAACCATTAAACATGCAGCATTAAAGGGAGACGAAATGCAATTAGCCAAGAAATTACTCTGATCTTGGTGACATTTGGGAGAAATTGTAACACAATATCCGAGGCCGACGCTTGATTGACAGCCTAATCCAAGTTTGATGGGCGCGGGTCCACGTTCACCGAGCAGAGCGGGTCGTCGGCAGATAACGAGTACAGCTGCACAACTCTGATAGCTATGTCCGCCACGATTCGTCACCGGGCAAATTCCTCTGGTTTAAACGATGATGAAAGTATCGACCATTAATGACAGGATCATCTCCCTGCCTGAAATAAACGCTCTAATCCCTTTTGCCAGGTCCATGAATTCCTAATATGAGTTATATAAACTGGAGCAATAAATCAGTGTTAGCTCAGTTGTGTTTGGAAAATTGTACCAAGGCTCTTTGCCCCCTGTTTAAAATGCAAGATGGGCAACTGAGGACATCTTTGCTTAAGCTGTAACATCCAATGAGTTATTGCTGGGGATAGATTAACTTTCTCACAGCAATAAGAATTGCAAATGGGCGAAGAATAAGGTGGAATTTCCCTTTGCTATTGTGAACTCAGACGTGTGTTTGACTGCAGTCAGTGGATGGTGATGAATATCACAACCTTTCATTGCCCGGGTCTTGAATATGTTGAACATGAGTGATGGGAATATCATACTCATTACATTATAATGACATTAATCACAATCATAGGTAAGTGGGCCACAGAGACGGAGAGAAAAACAGACAGAGGTTAACAGCAAAATCTGAAGTTAGTTGGTGTTAGTGGGTCATATTACAAAGTGATTAAAGCTACAAAAAGAATCAAAGTCCTTATCTGTTAGTTTCCTTTGAGTGCGACTTTTTATGCAGTACTTGTAATGTGCAAGTGCTCGGGCCAAGTGTTAGCAGCAATAAGTTGTATGCTCTCAAACACAATGATTATTTCCACGCCACAAACAAGCGCAACACATTCCTGAAACATTATGTGAACTGTAACATGTATTAATTCAAATGTATTTATCCATCTGCATGCAAACACAAATTACATGTCCACAAAACTAGTTTATTTCAAGTCATTTCAACATGTATGCATTTGTCAACACAGTTGGTTGATTAAAGCACGGATTGCCAACTGAAAACATGGGGCAACATCATTGGTCAAGCGAAGACCTTTGACTGACACTTTAATACCAAAACGAAAAATGTCCACAAGTGCCACACCTGCCATAAAAGCAACAATGCATTCCCTAATGTACCTCCCCTCAGCAAGATGATTGTAGCCTTTTTTTTGGCAGGAGAGGTGACACAATGCTGCCTAAACACAATGATTAGGGTGAGTGGAAAGCAAAAGTGAATGGCTGATGAATATTTCATAAATGTTAGCAGCACTTACTGGACACAAGGCCTGATTGATGGCAGAGTGGCTGTAAAGCTTGGATGCTGAAGGGCCTCAGCCTCCTTTCACGCCAGTGCTTTCTTCGAGCACCATCGTTAATCGCAGAATAAAGATGTATTTAGCTGAAGAGCTCTTCATTAATGCCCTGCTCTAAACAAAAGTAGCTGCATAGGATTTGTGTCATTGGAGCGAAATGCAAAGGACTAGGGAATGGAGGAGAACAACGGGCATGGTGAGAATACAGGGAGTACTTTTCTTGTTTTACCTCTGTGATATTTCCACTGCCATGTTTGCAACTTTAAAGATCAGTAATTGTTCCAGTGGCACACCAATTTCACATTTCATTATTTGGAGTCTAAACACACTGTTTAAAGATACATTTGTAGAAGTTACAGCAACAACACCTCTTTAACTTTAATAAAGGTTTACTCAAAAATAGTTCACTTTTAAGAAATGCACAGAAATGCTTAAATTGGAGGTATCCTGTAGAATGTTGGCGTAAAGAAACAAGTCACGATCACATTGTTTCCCACAGACACACGTTGCTTGTATCCTTGAGGCCTCAACAAACATGTTGAATGCATTTCCTTCCTTATGAAACATTTGCAAAGCTGATTTTCTTTCATATTCTGACCCTCCATACTTTACTTCAATGTTTACTGGCAGTCTTCTCTGCCTTTGCTGGTGCTTTGCCATGTTTATCTGGTTACATCACATGGCACTAGAATATCATAAAACCAGAGATAGACTGATTTTAACTTTCTGCAGATTTAATAGTATATAACTATAATAGCAACTGCAGTACAAACATTCTACACTGGGTTTAAGGTCATTTAGAATCCTGGTCACTGTTACATTCTTTGTCTTCCAGAGAGCACTGACAAGTTAACTTTTTTTTTTAAATGTAAGATATCCAGCGCATCTTGGTCACAATTCTTTAGATAAAAAAATCTAAAGGATCCATATTGAGATTGTTTGTTTATGTTTATATGTGCTTATGGTCAAACAAATTATTGGCTAATATTTCTTTATTATTATTTTCTAAACTCAAGAATGTCGATGTCAGTATCAGCCCCAAAGATAGGAGACCCACACTGAAGGTCTTAGCCTGACTGTGTTTGTGCATTAATATTATATTTTAACTCAGTTTAAGTTATGCAATAATTAAGTGAAACTTCGTTCTGAACCAACTCTGCACAATTTGACAAAACCCTAATTCGTATTAATGGCAAGATAAACAGTCAAAGAAATCACAAACTTGAGCTAAAAAAGAGGCAAATGTTATGGCCCAAAATCAAGTGTTTTAGCATTTAGGCCCATTATTCAGTTCTTCATGTACTATATCTGTCTGGTTTACATTCTTGTCCGATTATTGAACTAGTATGATGAATATTTCCTTTTCATACCAGTCTTCAGAATGAGCATATACGCTTGTGCCTGTGGCTCGGGAACCCTCTAACACATGACCCTGCCTGTACAGATGTGGAGAGACACCTAAATCCACTCTGGATCCACTTGTCCAGCCCTCTTTAATTAAAGCGTGTGCATTTTTCTGTTACCGACAAGTCCATTTGCAGACAACCATCCATCAGACATCTGCCCCCTCTCTGCAGGCATGTAATGAATTGAGCAAAAGTGATTTGTGGTGGTAATCCTTTAGAGAAACTGAATGAAGTGTAAGCATTGCATGTATTTTTTACCCATCTCCCTTTATTTCTTTGTGGATGAATAGTGCCCCATAGGCATTGGTATCGTATAGATGGCAGCGAACATTATGTTGACTAAGGTTTTGGTGCCATTACCATGTATTTCTAATAAAACTAAAGCCTTAAGAATGACTCTCCATCTCATTTTTCATTAGCTTTAGTGCCCTTTACCTGGAGACTTGTGCCAATTCTTCAGCTTTGCCATGAGCCTGCTAATAACTTAAATCTCATTCAGAACATTACAGGAATTGAGGATTTGAGCAGTTCTAAATGAGGTATTAGTGCAGAGAGGGTCGATGGATATTACTACTTGCCATAAAAACGGCCACAGTAGATGTCGTCAACAAAAAATTACAGTGTTTTTAGGCCTATTTGTTTAGCTTTCTTTTAAATCTTTGTTCCAGAACTAACACTTAAAAGGACAAACCTGGAGATATTCTATATTTTGTTATTGTTAAAATGAAAAGACCAAAACCAACAATGCAACTGATGTCTCTCAGTACTTTCCCGTATCCATTGACACCCATTAATTCCAACTGTGAATACAAAAAGAATGAATAAATAAAAAACAGGTGACAAGTACTTAGCTTCATTTTAAATCATTTCCTATATCAGATGGACACTGAAAACTAGGGTTTTATATATGTGGAAATGACTCTAAATAAGCTACAGTGCCAATGCTCATCGTAATAAAGCAACGTTTAAAAAGAAAAAAAAAATCTGAGAACATTATTTTACATGTAGTGTAAAGGGCCTCGACGAGCCTTAAAGCTGTACCGCTGCGGTAACAATTCAGCCTTTATGACATGTGCTCCACCAGGTGAGCTACCACAGAGTCCTGCACTGATGTGTTTTTAATACTTTTTGAGCAAAGATCTATGGTACAGTGTAATTAGCAATATCAGTCTTTTTAACAATTTAAATCACATAAATTTTAAATTAACTACAGCTGTGAACGACATGTAAAACACTGTTCTTTTGTATATAATAAACAGTACCAACTAATCATGAATTCATCATGAAATTTGTTTGCTCAGGAGAGTTGGGGGTCATGAATGCATCCTTTAGTGGGCGAGCCCTAGACATGCCCAGCCCTGCAAGGTCCCAAAGGCCCTCCTGTCAGCCGTGTGCCTCCACCACTGTCACCGTGTGTGTGTGTGTGTGTGTGTGTGTGTGT
The DNA here is from genome assembly GCF_042242105.1 of Pempheris klunzingeri. NCBI lineage: Eukaryota > Metazoa > Chordata > Actinopteri > Acropomatiformes > Pempheridae > Pempheris > Pempheris klunzingeri. The sequence continues at coordinate 15,474,932 of NC_092024.1, read as the reverse complement.
GTGTGTGTGTGTGTGTGTGTGTGTGAGCGCGTGCGCACACGTGTCCTGCCGCAGAACAAGACCCAATTTGATTTGCTCCACTGGCCTGTGAAGCTCGGCTGTGAGGCAGCACCTCTCTTTATTCCCCTAATGGCTTCCCTTCCCCACTGCTCCTTACTCTTCCCCAGACACCAGTTATGTGCACTCTTGTAAATATACATACACACGATAGCGGGAGAGACAGAGGAAAAGACTGTGATGCATAGATCTCAAGGCAGACACAGAAGAGAGAGAAAGAGTGAAAGGGAGTGGAAGAAAAGTGAGACAAAGGGAGTGGTTAAAAAAAAAAAAAAAAAGGGTGTTCGCTCATGAGAAGAGGCACTTGCTCCGTCAAAGGCTGACCTTGGGGCTGGGGTCTCTTTAATCTAAGGATACTAAGAGCCTTTCGATGGGCCAGGCAGATGCTAGAGTGGTGGGACCTGCCTATCAAAGTGGGAGGGGAAGCACCAGAAGCAGTCCGCGGCGGAGGCCACCAGTCGGGTTTGTCATGGTGTCATTTGTGTTTCACCGAGGATGGAGTTCAGGGGCAGCGGAGGTTAAGCTTTCTGCTGCTGTTGCCATACTCTCTATACCACGGCAGTGCATACACGAGGTATAATACCAGAGCTGTGGATGTAGCTTGCTCCCTCTCCCTTCCCCCATATGCGATCTAAATGGTAGCTCTTGTGAGTTGAACCATATAAGTGAGTGTGATGGAGAGACATGTAAATTGCATTGCACGGGACATGCAATTGGCACAGTCTGTAGCGAACTAACAGCACGGTTCTGCTCAAATAGGTTCTCAAAGCGTCCATGTGTGACTTTGAGTTTAAATGGGTCATACAATACAGGTACAATTCAATCACATATGAAATGAGTTTGCTGCAAGTAAACTTTGGAAATGATTTTCTTTGTCAAGTCTAATGTGTTGAGTTCAGTGCATGTGGTTGTCGGTCTTGGAAAACTGCAAGGGCTGTGTGAGGGGGGGGCACAAATTTAAGAGGCTTAATAATGACCCCCTACTATTCTCTGCAGGAACTGCCTTCATTCGCCCATCACATCACATGCATGGCATGACATGGAAACAGGAGATGCATGTCATTTTTGACACAGCTTGGCACTTACTGGCTGCAGGGGAAACTTCTACATGAATCTCTTGCTGCATTACCTGCCTGTTTCAAGGGGAAACAAGGAATGAGTTGAAAAATCGCTGCCTTTTCTTATCTCCTCTTCTAAGACTGAACGAAACAACACAGTCTCACCGTCTTCCTTTTATACATAAGAAAACAGTACTGAAAATTCAGAGCAGTCAAAATGTACAAATGTAACTTGTTTATCGCCGATATGAGGAAATTGGATGACTTTTGAAACATGTGCCTAGTTAAATGAGAATCTTTGTAAGATTAAGGTACATCTCTGTGTTTGAGAGAGAACACATTCATTGTATTGCCTTGTACAAAAGAGCTGCCGTGAGATTCAAGGTAAATGCTACACATTTCTCCCAGAGACTCAAAAGACGACAGGGGGATTTATTTTTAATTGACAGGCTTTTGTCTATAGCACTCACAGCAGTGACAGGGACTATAAATAGACAAAGTGGGCTTGCTGGCCACATGCGTTTGTGTATGAACAATTTAAATCTTCCGTGCTGTTCGGACTCAATAGATTAATTGATCCTATCTATGGTTGACAAATCAGCATGAGAGCAGTTAGAGAAAATTAAAGGTGAGCTAAGAGGGCAAGGCGCACACCATGTTTGAGGTAAATATCCAGGGATTTGCAGGGCTCGGAAATCCAATTGGATGACCTTTTTTCTCTGGCTAACAAGAAGGCATCGTTGCTATTAAAAGGCTGTTTTGAGCTTCCAGGGAGAATAAAGTATGTATTTTACCAGACTGATAGAGTAAGGCATGTCAGATGCCATGAATGAACAGCACATGGAGATGTAATGACATTGACAGGCACTAAAATGGTGAGGCGCATGACATAAACAAGAGCTCCAGGCCTTAATTAGATACTTTGTATAGCACCAAACTTTGTACTAATTCTTAACATATTAGTATATTTTCACATTTCTCTGTGTTATTCTCATCTCTCTCACACACATTACATGTGTATATATATTTATATATTAGTATTAGTAATTCAGCTCATTTCTATGCAAATACTTCAGGCACATAGGGTTATTTTCTGATATCTGATTCCACAACATGAGTTAACACTTCACTCTTAAATCTGGTTCGCTCCTTTTTTCAGAGACCAAAAACCCTGGGGTGCGTTGCCAGAAAGGGGCCCCTTTGCATTGCCCCTTGATGCAACAGTCACCATAATGCAAGTGGCACGGTGTGTCCGCTCTTAAACGATTCACATGAGAATCTCTCCCTCCTTCTTCCCTCCGTTTATCTTAGTTCTATAGTCTTCCTGTCTTTGACCCATGTAGAATCTAGCTTCCCATTTGGGCCTCCATGCGTCCAGTCATTTACATTTCAGCACATTCAAACCCTTATAAATACGATCTGAAAGCGTGTCATCACTCTGACTGTCGGGAGAGGCAGGTCCCATAATTTCATTTAAATTTTCATGTTTTTTGGGGCGTTTCAGTTCAGTTCTCAGAGGTTACTGTTTTTAATGATTGTGGGCTCAATGTGAATCATAGCAGTATGCTAACATCTTACAGTCTGAATAAAACCCAAAGGAATATTCTTCACAGTTTTAGTTGGGCTCTCTTAAAATCACTTCCTTCATCATAAATTTATAACTGCTGAATTGTAACCAATAGCTTTCATAGTCAGCCACCTAAAAAGGACCCAATGCGACAATTCCAGGTGAATTTTTGATATTTCATTATAAAACGAGCCAACTGTCTCATTTATATCTCCGAATATTCACTCTGCCAAAATCATTGCAGCTCTCCTCGTCCTCCCGGCCCCCCTCCCGTGGAATGTGAGGCTTGTCTGATGTTCTTGGACCAGCTCTGGCTCATCTGGTTATCATCTCATATTCTTCTGTCGTTCTGAAGCATGTTTCACATTTATCACCATTTATCATCATGAAATGCTACTCTGACTGCTAGACAACATTATTTAACATTTTATGTGGCTCTCAGATCGCAAAGAACAGATGAAGAGAACTTGAAACTAGGCTTTCAGAAAAATTAAGGTCATGGGGAAACTGATTGGACATCATGAGATAAGAGTATATTTTATAGCAACCACAGAGAACATTTCCTTGACAGATGATGATTGGGGTAAAATACTTAATGGTGAGTAAACACATGACATTATGTGACACGGCCACCTTGTTATCCCACATACATCTCAAAGAATTATGACAAAACCATCTGCATTTCGGTCGGGAAGAAAGTGTTGTCCAGTCTTCTTACTTACCAAAGATTGCATTAGACAGCTCCTGAATTTATTTCTTTAAACACTTGACAGAACTTCACAACGAACAGGGCCCTGACAAACACACACACTAACACACACACACACACACAAACGTAGACCAAGTTCCTTTCCCCTTTGATGATATTCTGAAATTAGCCCTCTAATCAAACGCGCCATGGTGCTCAGGTGTTGAAAACTCCTTTTTTCTCCCATCTTCCGGAGGTTGTTGTTGTTGGAAAAGAATTCTGTGGATTACACTGGCACGCCACCTCTGAACCTTTCTAACTCTGTAATCCAGGGGAAGCATGGCTCGTTTTTATCAGGAAGCTCAATAGATAAACAATAATAATACATTTCAGCTAATGAAACCGACCACGATGTATGGAGAGCTTACCCGTGCCGAGCGCCTCAGCCTCGTCGCCATTTGTTTGGAGCTGTTTGTTTTTAACTGCCTGCTATTGTTACTGTTTTTAATCCCAGGGAAATAAACTTGTTTGAATGCTCCATGGATTAAAGAAACTGCGATTTACCACTTCAAACACACGCAGCGTGTCGGGTGATAAAACGACTGAAGCTCAGAACCAGAGTTTCATTGTCCTTTTTCCTCCTGCGCCAAATGCTGTTTATTTTTACTGTACCCTTTCTTTTTTTGGTTTCTCAGTGTCTGGATGTCTCTGTATTTTTTTTGTTTGGGGGTATTGTTTACCTCTTTAGTCAAAAGCTGGTTTGAATAATCCTAGAGCCCACCTGCTCAAGACAAACCGCTCTAAAAAAAAAAATAAAAAGGCCACATTGGTCCATGTGTGTGCAAGTATGTGTGCTTTTGTGAACAACCAAACATGGCAATAATACACACTAATTCCTTCCCGAGTTCTAATTGCAGAGCAGAAAAAACAATGGGCCCTTAGGAGGCTCTGCAGCCACAGGCTTTATTTGCATCGCATTGATCCCTTATCTCTGTACCGCCAGTCTTCCATCTACCCGTAATTCCAATTAGCACTCTCCCTTTCTTTGTGGTTTCAGGAAGTCTGGTCAGATGGCCATGGTAAAGGCCAACTGTGCTCCATTGGGGAAACCAACGCCAAGGCCCGAGTGAACGATGGAGAGGAGGAAGTGTGTGTGTGTGTGTGTGAAAGAGAGAGCAAAAGAAATGCGAGAGAGAAAGAGATTGAGAGACATGGAAAATGTTAGAAAGTTTGCATGAATTTCAGGGCTTGATCACACAGATAAAAGATGACAGAGGAGCTGATTGCCAAAGGTATGATACAGCATGAATCAGAAAAGACCTCATATGAATATTTATGAGGCAGCTGTGTGAAGACACACTCATACAACCACAGGAAAGAGTCAGTTATGTCCGGACAGAAGTACAGCCACAAACCTAAATCACTGCTGAATAAATTCATTAGTTACTAAAGACACAGGAAACTATTATTAAAGGGATGCTACCCTGACAACTTACATTAAGCAATGTAGTTTTGTTTGACAGTGAAAGCGGAGGGATATATTCTATGTACAGGAGTTTTTAAAAATACCAATGAAGCGTTTACATATTTTATATTTTACAAAGTAAACCAGACTATTGAACTATCCTAAATAATTAAAGGGATTAAATCAAACAATAATCAGAGGCTGAACTTGAACCAAAACATACAGACAGAATTTCAACAGCTTTTTTTGGTCTAATGATAATCTCGATGGGCAGCCCAGGCCAATGAGGCAACTTTTATGGACTTAACTGTAATTGGCAAGACTACTTTTTGAAATGCAGCTTCTTGAAATACAATCCATGTGTGTGAATTTGCACATTATTATCTCTTTAAAAAAAAAAAAAAAACTGCAACATTCTGACAGTCTAGTCTGTCCCTCCACTCCCACCAACACTGCTACCATCCTGCAAGGCTGGGGGCATTTTAATTGGCCCACTTCCGAACTGTAATTTTTTTAATTGCTTGGAGACACTCTGCTCTCTTTAAAAAAATCAATGCAGATGTAATAATATCTGTAATTGTCTGCCACGCTCCAGGGACACCATAAAAGCCTCAGATCAATGGAGGGAAAGCAGGGAAGCTGGTAGGGGTTAATTTTTCCCTTTCTGTAGGTAATGACAGGGAGGCAACGCTTGGCTCCTGGCATAGAGGCACAACTTGTGCTGTTCCTATTGTCTCTACAGCGCCTAATTGGGCCAAATGCAGTTAGTTCCCCCTGGCAGAGGCTGTCGAGGTGGTGATTAATGAAGCCTCCAGTCACGTAACCTGATAAAAAGAAAAGAAAAGGATGAGAGAGGGAAAAAATATCAACCTGCTTTGTGTTCTTCATCCTTTTTCCTTTCTTGTGCTTTTTCACTGCCTTTGTCAATTCTCCAGAACTTCTTTCTCTTAGTAAACAGGTGAAGTAGTTCAACTTTGCTAAGGTTTATTTCTCCTCAGGGAAGGAAAGGGGGCAGGCCCATTACTGCATAGTGGGAGTAATTAAACAAAAAAGAAGAGAAATGGGGGGGGGGGTCGCTCAGCTTGAATCCCAAGTCTCCAGTCTTGAAGTGTAATATCACACATTCTTGGTAAAAATTGGCTGGAGTGTCTGGCTGAGGTGACAGTGTTTGGATTTTGCAGCAGTCTTTCCTGTACAGTCTCCAGAGACGTGTGTCAGGAATCCAGGATCAAGAGGTCACAGGTATTAGCCTCCCAGGATCGTCATGGCCTTTGACTAATTACCTCATTAAGCTGGTCTCCAATACTTTCCATGGTCTCTGTGGCTCGGCCTTGTTACTTCGTGTAAAGAGGACAGAGTGGACACAGATTCATCCACGGTGACCTGGGTGAGCTGACCGAAGCTTGTTGCTGCCTGGTGGGTGGGTCGTAGGAGGGAAATCAATCCTCTGTAAATATATTAGATGCAATTACATCCTGCTGGACTTTGCCTAACACGTTTATGGAAGCATTAGGCAAAGTCTTCCTTTATCAACCCCCAAAGGCCATTAGGACAATGACACGTAATTTTCACATGTAGGTGGTTTTGGGAAGGTATTGGAAAAAGAGCACGGGGGAGAAGTTGCACGTCTGAGTTTTGATTGCATTCAGAACAATGTGTTTTTTATTACTTTTATTAGGTTGATGTCTTGTTGTGGTTCATTGTTATCCTAATAGGAAGGCTTAATGCAACATGGCAGCCAGGCTTATGAAGAAATCTTAAATGAATGGTTACTTTTACAGCAATAACTAGAGCAAAATGCATAATAAATCACTATCGATATCATCACATATTTGCGATTTATAAATTGTAGATGATGCCGTATAAACCTTGCTATTCCTTTGATCACTTATTAATTTAAGCACAAATATATCTTCAGCTCCATTTGAATAGCTATCATTCACATAAATTAATTATCAAAATTGCGTTTCAGTTTCTCTCAAAGAAGAGACTGATGTCCTAATTTTTAATGTTTCCATTCAGTACTTTGTTATGTGATTAGCAGCAGCTGGAATGTTGTTATGTTATTTCAGGGATTTGATTAATGTTTGTGTCTGTGTGTGTTCATTTTGTCTGGAAAATTACGTAGGCACCTTAATTCCTCAGTGAAAATATGCCCAATTACCATAAAATGTATGAATGATAATTGTGGAACAATGTAATGTCAATAGCCCTCTGATGAATCCCTGTGAACGCAGCCAAATGGCTGGCACAGTAACTCCATAAGTGATAAGCAATTTCATTTGTTCCTAATTACTAAGAGGCCCATTTTGCCACTGTCATGATGAGATTTCTAAACCTCCTTAACCAGCCAGGGCTTATACATTTATAAAAGCATTTTTTTTTTTTTTACCCTGTCTCCCGCTCTCCTTTTGGAAGGTATTCAAGTCTAATTACTCACAAGAGGGCATGTGTGCTTACAGTAGCACAAGAGGTGCTTGACAACAAAGTTTATCCCAAACAGCCAGGACTCTAAGTACATTCAGGTACTTTCTGAGAGGAACAGGAGTCGTCCTAATGGGAAAGAGTATGTGCGTGTACGTGTGTGTGTGTGTGCACGTGTCCCCATTGGGCTCTATGAGCTCTCATGAGTGTGCACACAGCTGCTACTGTGCCTGTGAGTGTTTTTTGGGCATATTATAAGGTTTTTTTTTCATGAGGTTTCAGAGCCAATAGGGCAGGTTTGTTTGTGGTCATCCATGAAATAGCCTTGGGCCTACATGCCATAGGTTCTTCAAACAGCCTGACTTTCTTCCCACCTTTCTCTTTCTTTCAGTAATGGATTGAGGAGGAGGTCTGGTCAGATGGCCTCAAATACAGCATCACACAGTTTTACCTCAGGGCTTCCTTGCTGTCACCCAAAAGCACCCTCAAGACCACTATTCTCCCTCTTATCCCAGACCTGAATTCTTCATTTGGTCACACTGCTTGCTCCTGAATAGTCACCTCTGAGGAGATTAACCCTTTCATTAAAAATGCCTGACCAGGGTCAATCTACTGCCTGGCTCTGCAGTCCCTGTGCTTCGCTTTGATCTATCAGCTATGGCGAAATTATTAGCAAACTTTAAGCCGTGCCATGTGATTTGTTTTTGTAAATTTGTAGAAATTATTCATAATCCTATTATGCGGCCAAGGGGCAAACCTGCATAAAATATATGAGGCCTTTGTTATCATGGGGAGGGCAGAAGGAAGAAATGTTGAATGTGGGTGCACTTGAGTTATGGGAAAGCAGAAGTGTTAGGGATCTGTCCTAATCTTCTGGACCAGGCCTTATGCCTTTGATAAATAGCTGCCTCTGTAACCACGGATGCCACTCACCTAAAATGGAAAAACTAGTGTGCATATTTACCCATTTCCAAACTCTATCCCGATCCTAAGTACACCTCTTTTGCTGCAGACATGGAATAATTGTGACGTTACAAACCTCAGTCCCAGCAGCATGCATTATCAGGAGGTAATGTATTGCACATAACCAGGGGAAGAGGAGAAATCACAATTTTTACACCTCCCATCTCCCTTTCAGGGGCCAACACTTTGCAGAACAAAAGTCAATGTCTCAGCCCAAATCTTGTCTGACAACGCGTAGCAGCCCGTGCTATTTTGGGCTCTTTGTGGTGCCAATCTCCTATCTCTCCCGTGACATTTTTTCAAAGAAAGAGTAGATTTCCTAGAGACTCTGCCCTTTGCAACTTCCACAGTGTATTCTTGCACATAGAGTAAGGACCCTCCTCCTCACTCTAATGCCGTCGCTCTCTGCAGTGACCTGAGAATGGGAAAATTAAGACAGCGTATCAGGCTAAGAGCCCTATCTTTAGCTGGTGGAGTGAAAAGACGTTATACAGATGCTTAATTCCCAGTTACACATTTGGAATAAAAAGGTGCAGAACCTGGGAACATTTTTGCAGGAACTACACTGTAAACAAAAGCTAAATATGTTTAACTCATTGTATAGCATCTGATGAGAATCTTTTGCCACTTTGCTCAAATAAAACATCTTGCGTCACTATTTCCAACTTGTGTTCAATTTATAATTGTCCCTAAAGTTATTCACAAATTCCACTCTTTAATCATCCTGTGTTCTGTTCAGCTATAATTTACAGCTTATACAGAAACTTGCCTCTATGCTTTTAATGTCCCCATTTTTAGATGGACTGGCTTACTGGCAGGCCACCAACTACACATTAATTTGCTGCAGTGTCTGAGTGTACAGGTCTTATCTGGGCCTGCTTTTATTCAGGGTGAAAAGCTGAGTCGTTCTAAATAATACAGGTCTAATTGGCTATGTTTTGCAGTTAATTTCCATAAAGAGCCTAGGAGACTGTCACCTCAGTTTGGGAGGACAAGGTGCTGGAGCTGGAGCCATGTACCTCACCCAGCCGTTAATCAGGAAACACACTTTCGCCTGCTTCGCAAAAGGCCAGAGGTCAAGGAGGAGGGGCCGACACCATATCTGCACCAGAAAGCTATAATTGTAGGAGTGTAAATTGCTGTAGAAAAATGCCCTGTCTCTGAAATTCAGTAAAAACGCATGGTGAGCCTCTGTCGAAAGGGTATAATGAAGGACCAAGTGTCTCTTTATGTAAGCAGAAAAGTACGACTAAAGAAACTTATTTGGCATGGTTTGCTATTAACTAAGCAGACTTAAAGTAAATTTAACAAAATATTCCAATTTCCTTTCTCTAGTCAAATAATTGACACAACTAGTCAAACAGCAGGTTATTCAAAAACTTGGCCGAATTTCAATTCAATATTTTAACATTTTAAGTGCAAATCGCAATCCACTGCTCTACATATCTCCAAATGCTTTAGTTTTAATGTGAAAGTTGTGCCAGTGCATTGACAGGAGCATACACACTCAGCATCAGTAAAAAGATCAACTTGCCTTTGGTATTCTATTTGTGCTCTACTGTACCCTTGTTTGGGGCCGGACTCTCTCTCCTAATGTGCCGTGCTTGATCCCACAGCTGTGATTTTCCGGCTGCCACTTAGCATCCAGTGGCTCCAGGGCCATGAATAGAGGTGGTCTCAACAGAGTCAGGCCCCCTCATTTTATGGCTGCCTGCCTGTGGTCAACAGTCCTCTAGGAGAGGACCACAAAGGAGAGAAAGTCTGAACTCTGCAACTTATCACATGCATTTATGGAGATGTACACACATATATATATGCACATCTTGTGATATATACAGATTCCCTACGCTCTGTGCTGCTTATTTAACTTGTCGGAAGACCTTAGAAGTCAAATCAAAGAGTGGCAGTAAAAATTCAAGATACGTTTTAAACACCAAAACCTGACCTTACAGGTGTAATCAAAAGTTTTCACTTTTAGATGGCAAGGACACAGGTCAATATGTCATTTAACATTAACCAGGTCCTAAAAGGAACACTTCAAAACTTAATAGCAACACTTACAACATGCATGACAACCCACAAAATATAAGAGCTGTTTCCTTTACACTGCTCCCCCCAAAAGGGGGCACAGCCTTACTAAACCGGCTTTATTTATTCAGTTTAAAGCGACCATATTGGGTCCATGGAACACGCTAACCCCCAGTGGTATACTTAAGTGGCTCACAAAGAGATTAAGAGGATGGTGCTGCCAAGTTCGACTTTATGGGGACAATTTAACATAATGGTCAAATAAATAGTGTTGTAAAAAAACACCTGTGAACAGTGGTGGCAGGTTGAGGCCCATTACTATATTTTTTGTGTGACAGTTCAGCGGTGTACAACAGATTTCATTCCATTTTGCTAAAGCCTTCTAGTTTTATATGCTGGATCGGAAATGCAGTGCAAGTACAGCTCAGTGAACCTGGCAGGGTACAGATGCAACAAGAGATGCAATGATCTAGGAAAATAATGAGAAACTCTACTCTTAGTTCCTCATTATACTCTCTAATCATTCTCTTAGTCATTACTCTCTAGAGGAATATCTATTAACACAGAGTCTCAACTTTAGAATAAACTAGAGAAATACCAACCGTCAGGGGACATGAACTTGATACTGTGCCCCATGTTATTTTGGGTGGATTTACCCTTTAAATACATCCTTTACAGAAGGAATTTAATTGAAATAAAACATTTCAGAAAAAATAGATACTATATTATATTGTTAAGTGTGATTGTGATGTGTCTATATAGTGACATGTGTGTAGTGTTTGTTTAATGACGTTCTCCTTGTGTCTTCCACAAAGAGATGCCAGTTGATAAAAAGAAGCGACACTCAGACTAGGTCAGTTCTGGTTAGCACACATAAATAACAGTCAGTGGCACAGGCTCTGATTACTCTGTTTCTGTTTGTCAGGTTTTGGCCTCTCAGCTTAGTCTCAGGAGGGTCAGGGTGATGACTGGTATCTACAAGCTGTCAAAATAGGCCAGAATTATCAACTAAAAGCTGAAATCAATATCACATAATCAAAATGGCAATAATGGCCGTGTCATTAAAATGGAGATTTAGCATTAGTATGTCTATAACTACTTTAGCAGTAGGATGAAACAAGCTTTTAAAAGGAACTGCATTGTCTTGTCTTAATGGTAACTTTAAATACAGTATACTTGATAAATCACCAATACATAATCTAATAATGCTTTATAGATACTTAATATGCATTAAAAGTAATAATAAGTGCATTTTGGTTGTTCAGGAAAACATTGTTACAAAACATGCTTCTACCTCCAACAATGACATAATAACATTTTACATAAACATGACCTTAGGCAGCAACATTAAGACGCCATGTACCCAGACCCTGATATTTCCTCCTTGTCTCAATCTCCCTCAGTCCTTCTGCTCGTACTTTTTGCACTTCACGTCAGAGAGATGACCCCCACCTCACCCCTGGCACAGGGTGTGAGCTAGGTGTCCCAGTCAGACCTGTCCCACTGAATGCCTTATGACAGGCTGTTTGTGAAACTCTTGTGTGCTGTTTGTTCCCTCTCCCCTCCCCTGTCCTTGCTGACAGTGTCCCCATTGTGAATCTGAAGGGCCAGGCTTTGTTTTGCCCGCCTCATTGGAGCCAGTGTTGGTCCAGAGAGAGCTTGCACACACCTTTGCTCATTCTTTGGCATCTGTTGACTTACCTGCCCATTATTTAACTTTTCCTGCCTATTAATTAACTTTTGTGGGATGTTTTATGGGGTTTCATGTGCAGCTTGTATCACTTTGTTTAATCTGTGCTGCCAATACTAACACATAAATTCATATTTAATGCCAAATATCTTAGTATTGGTATTGGAGTAAAACACAACACACATCAATTAATGTAAGTCATTTAAATTTATAGGTTGCACATTGCAAACACGACCAAAGTGGACTTGCTGCCCTTTTACACACGCATAAAATCAATGATTTTGGAAAAAAAACATATCAAATAAAATATAATCCAATCAAATCCAGCCTTGGGTCTACATCCAGGCATCTACGTGATTCCTCCCTTTTCCCTCCTACACCCCCATCTCCAGTTCCTAACATCAGCGGGGAGCGTGGCTAATTTACGAGCGTGGGCAATGCCAACATACTCTCTGAGGAGGGCCCGTTTTAACACCTCCAAATGCTGTAATGCATCCCAGCTGACCTTAATTATAAAAGCATGTGCCTCCCCTGTGCTCCCCCCCACCACCACCACCACCACCACCCCCCCATATACAATCCACAAGGCCGCGGGTGTGAGCCAGTATTCTTACCTGCAGAGAACAACACAGCAGCAGCCACCATAGCAGCTCAATGTTAATAGTTGCATCCTGAGAGGAAATCAATAAAGCTATAAAGGGTGATATCACAGTGTGTCTGGGCCCCCACGCACACATTCTCCCCCTCTCACTCCCTCCCTCCCTCCCTCCCTCCCTCAATGGGACCTGTTTATGAGTGGGTCTGGTGGTTGGTGGGAGCAACTGAAAGGTCACTAGTATGAGGTTTTGATCTAGGGATGAGACACCCTCCCTGGGAGTGTGGGGTAAACGGTGGAGTGGGACCCCTGACTCATCTGGAGAAGAAGTGGATCTTTTAGAGGGCTTATAGCTGCTGTGTGTTGTCAAGGTAGCAAAGCATTAGTGCCTGTAAAGGCCTGTCGATGCCGCCTGGTTACGATCAGAGGAAAGTCCCAGGAGGTAAAACGGGGCCTTGCTAAACTGCTGATGAACTGAGGGAGATATTAAAAGACCGACTCGCAGTCCTCTTCTGTCTGTATTGCAGATTTTTGCCCATAATATTGATATACGCACAGCACGGGGCTGTAGCATCATTGGGCTGATAAACTGCTCACACAATAGATAATCTTTTATGTACCTCCCGTGCACAGCACAAATATTATGACTATTAGTACATTAATTAACTCACTGGCCTGGGGGTCCTCTGCCCAGCCAAGGTTAAGAGCTTCTTTAATTAAAGATCAATACAGTTTTGCAGTATATTTCTACAGCACCGAAGGAGACATGGAGCTCTTAACTGTCTACATGTCACAATGATATAAAAGTTCACAAGTTATGTACAGACAGAGATTCAAAGTGCAAAATGAGACCATTTGCAAGTATAGAACAGTGAACGGATATATGTCAAACTGCTGAAGTGATGGTGTGAAAGACAAATTAATACCCTCCTTATGAATTGAGTGCTAATAATGTGAGTTCACCTTTTTGTAGGTCTGAGCTCCATCCCAAACATAGACACCCATCTAATTGATGCTGCAACCATGCATAGCCTATCTTCCACTCTTTGTTGACACTTGCCTGTCTGATATCGCTTACTAATATACTTGTGCACCGTGCAAGGGAGATGAGCAGCAATGGTGATGGTTGAGATCAAGCCAAAGCCCATTCTCTCTACTGCTATCCATATGTGTGCACCTTAGGATTCAGTTGTTTGTAGAAGTTAAGATGGCAGGGCTAAAAGACCACACCTTCACACTTAGGGCTCCAAAGTTCCCCTCAGATCACCGTAATCCGCCTGGATTATGTTTGACAGGACAGGGATCCTCCTGCTGGTCTGCACGCCTAGCCATTCCAGAGCACAGGCCACAAAGGGTGTTCTGAGCCAAAACGCTAACCCCAGACCTAAACCAAGCACCAATGTGCCTCCATCCACAGAACGATTAAATACATGGACCTTTTAGACAGTTCAGAATCCCCACAGTGTTATCATTTACTGACATTCGAATTCCACTTTCAATTATAGTTTGAAGCTTAATTCATAATTTTGACACTTGAAATTTAAATCAACATGTGATTGCTGCACACTGTGCAGTAACCCAATAGTCCAAAAAATATTGTATAGGTGCAGATGTCCACCCAACCCTGGGGTTGGACTGTGAGCCCCACCGGGTCCGTAGCGGAGAGGCAACATGGAGATAACTAACATATAGTACAACTCAATCTTTATGTGTGTGCAAGACGTTTACATAAGAGTATTTTCATAGTATCATAGTTTCTGTTTACCTGTAAAAATTAAGGTCAGACTTAAACCAAAGATCACATTTCTATACATATGTCTGGGGCCCTCACACAATTACTAACTCACTAGCCCATTTGCAAAATACACTGTAGCTACCTATTCTCACGTGTCGGATATTAAAGGCAAGACATGAGGGCTGTAACCAAAGGAGGACCAATATGACTCAGATTTATTAGTCTGAGGTACCCAGGGGAAGCCACTCACAGAGACACGCAAACACACACAACCTCTTATGCATTCTCAGCCTCTCCCTCCCTCACACACACACTTTAGTAGTCTAACAACTGCACTGGAGATGTGATGGATAAGGAAGCCTCTCTTATCAATGCTGGCCTGGCTCTGGCTTATCCCACCTGGGTCTCTCAGGGCCTGTTGACCAGTCTCTCTCCAAAACCCTGCTTCCTCTCCCTCCCACCACCGCCCACACCCCTTTGCCACACAAGACTAAGACAGGTTAAACAGTTAAACACCAGCAAATCCAGCACTGCCCTGTGGGAAATTTGCTTCTAATCCCTAACTTATAGGCACAGAATCAAAGCCAAAAAGCCTGAGCAACAAATCTGATCCTCCCCCTAACAATCTTGGGCCTCTTGGGAGGGCAGGGAGAAGCTCCACAGACAAGGCTGAGATGGATAAATACCTAAATGATGAGACAGTCTGGGGACAGGGGAGTAGTGTCTGGCTATGGCCGTTCACCTCCAATTTGGCATCCGAGCAATGAAAGGCAATTGGGCGGCAGCCCCCACACAGCAGCCAGTCCTTATTATTATATGTTGAAGTGTGGCTTGGGCAATGATTAATGACAGTGTCAGGGCGAAAACAAAGCACTGCGCAAGTTATCTCCAATCCACCTGCTCCTGTGGCCCGATTGGAAGAGAATGGAAAAGAGTGCAGGCAGCACATGCCTTGATAATGGGAAAGAGAAAGGGGAAGAGAATGGAAAGGAGAAAGAAGACAGGAGGAGAGGGGATAGGGTTGGATGAAGGGTATAGTGAAGGGGACTTATTGACCACAGCAAGGTGACAGTACCACTACAGGGACACTTCATATGCATACACGCAAGTTTACATTTAGGGTTTTACAAAACATACACAGTATAAGTATATACACAGTATAATCACTGTATGCTACAGATTTCATCTTACATTCAAGATTAAAATAAATCCCAACAACCTCACAGGGATCCATTGGTTGTGTCTCTAAACTAACCAAATGCCAACATGCAGGTAGTTTCCATGTGAGGTGTGAACATACAGCTTGTGGCTTGCCTCTATGATTGATTTGACAGACAGAGTGGACTTTCATGGCGTCTGTGTTTGTTACATCCAGGCCCAGTGTCCCCTGCTGTATTGGTGTTGACATTTATGAGACTTGTCGGAGGGGGCCTGCTAGACCTCACTAATGAGAGAACCAAGGCTTCCAGCGGGTAACACAGCCTGACAGTGCCATCCAGAGGCTACTCTGGATAATGCACCTTTGGTATGGCGGTCAATTACCATGTTTACAACTGTTCCACTTCTGTGATTCCTTGACGGTGTACTAAATTGCACTGTTTGCAAATTATCAGAGAAGTTGCACTTAAAGCAAGCTTGAAAAAAAAAAAAAAAACACTAAAACAAGCAACTCCTGGTATCTGTGCGGCCACTAACACCAATTATGGTATTGTGTGTATGGGCTCTAAGGTGTGTATGTGTTTACAAGTGTGATCTGCCTTAAATGCAACACCGAATTTATGCCTGAGTGTGTGTGTGTGTGTGTGTGCGCCACAGCGCTAGCCTCACTGTCACTTGCTCCAACTCACTGTTACATACTGACATCGAGTTGCAGGCACCATAGTAACTGTAAAAGGACATTAGCTATAGAGTAGAGATGCCCTAGATAATGTCACGGTATGGTACAGTATTTTATTTACGCACGTGACTCAGGCTGAGTAGCAGGAGGACAGCCCTTCCTCGCTCATTTATCCGAGTAGAAGGGAAAACAGCGTTTAGTAACCTGCTCACATACACAGAACCTGCACTATGACCAAAGGGATTAGGGCACTGTCTGATATTTGTCCCTTTGAGTGAATGTAAGACACAGTCATCTTTTCCACATCTCTTAAGCCCCATCAAATGATTATGTCTGATCTACACTGACAGTAAGAAATGACAAAACCAACCAAAAAAAAATAAATCTCTGAAACTACCAGTTACACCATTAAACTATAACCACAGCACAACTCCAAATACAAAGGAATGTGTGAAAAATGGGGATTTCAGTCCCCTTTCTTTAAGCACCATCTTCAAAAGCTGCAGAAAAACATTAAATAAAGTCTCATTTTGACCCATGCGAGGACTGAGAGACTCTCTATTAAAACCAGGAAATGAAAGTGCACCACCCCTGGCTTCACTAATCAATGTGTCTGTACTTTCCAAAGAACCCCTTGCTGGAGGTACAATATATTCCCTGACCATCCTAGAGCTGATGTTCCCCCTGAAGTGATATACCAAAAACTGTTTTGTACAGTATGCCAGATAAAAATGTAACTCAAAGAGCTTATGTACATGCAAGATCCTTCACACTTCCACTTTTTTTTTTGCTGCTTGAATATACTTTAATAAATCATTCCCTGGACTGAATTCATGTGACAAAGCTTGCAACAAGGAAAGTGCAGTTTCATTGCTTTAAAGTACAGCTAATGGCCACAATACAAGTAAGATGTACCCAGTGGAGCACAGAGCCAGCAGAATGTAAGGTCATTTGATTTGACCCTCTGTAAATACAGCAGTAGTAGCCAAATAAATGTGTAGGAAATGTCTTTGTCAAAGGTCAGTTTTAGGTGTACGTCAGCAGCCCCTGACAGGGACCCAGATTCACAATGGGTTCCTGAACACAACTCCCTCTAATATTCCTCTATCCAGGTATTTGTGATACCTGTTGTATAGAAGACTGGACTTTTCTGGCCTTCTAACCATTAGGATCTGTCACAAGGTCTTGACCAGGTGTAAGATGCAACAACTAGCTGAAAGTGAGCAGCCCTCACAAAAAGACTAGACATTTCTAAACATCAAGAAAAGTGTGATTTCTCTGTAAACAACCTGTCAATCATTTCCATTAAAAATGTTGTCTTTTTTTTTTGTGAACACTTGTTTTGAGACTTCTCCAACTGTATGCTTTATTTGACAGTTCCAATCATGTAACACTGCATCTTTCAGCTGTAAATGTGGCAAGGGTGTCTTCCCTGTGTAGTTTTCCCATAGTAGTGTAATCTGTGGAGGAAACAGTGGGGTTTTTTAATGAGAAGCCATGGTCTCCTCTTCTTCATAACAGCTCCTGTCTGTCTGTAGCAGAGTGCAGCACAGCACAGCATGCTCCGCTGAAATGTGGTCTGTCTATGTGGGATTGCCGGGGCCCCTTTGAAGTACTGAGCTGCGGCTGTTTCCTTTGTGTGTAACAACGCAAAAAATCAAACCTAAAACCAAAACACCCATAAGAATACCTGAAAGGGGTACAATATAAAAGTGCCATATGTATATGATGCTTTACACATCTCTTCTTTGTTTCATCCCCTCCCCTCTGCCGTGATTATGCATGTCTTCTGTGAAGAGCTGCACTGCGTCTGGAGAGCCCCTTGAATGGAAACTGTGAGGTACAGAGAGGCACATTAAAATCCTCTAAAGCTCTCAAACGAACAACCTAGGGACAAAACATGAATTCCATGCGGTTTCTCCCCTTGTAGTGGTGCAGCTCAGACAAGCTCACATTTAGCACTGGCTGCCATCTCAGACAGTGGGTCCAGTGGGATGTTTAGCTATGTGTTTATCAGAGGATGAACTTCCTCTCATAATGTGGCACATTTTCCCCCCATTCTCTCCTCCCTCCCTCTCCTCTCCTCTTAGACTGCAGTTGAAGGTGAAGCACCCGAGTTCAGACAGCGAGAGGAGCAGCCGCCGCTCTGAGTCACACAGAGCTCTGCTCTTTGGGAGCTCAGGGTTTTGTCCCCTTATAGACGCTGTGGCACACTTACAGCAGTGAGAATGTGCTTGAACATATGGTTAACCCAACTCCAACTCAACTACAGAATATCATATCGGTAACTTGGAAATCAACTTGATTATTTTCACCTGGGAAATGATGTAATTAATAATAAAAGTGGTAGGGGGCAACCGACAGGAACATAAAAACATGACTGAATCACATTCTTGCTTCAATTTAATAAGCTTAATCTTACACACAGTATAATCAGCTAATATTGTGTTATGTCCCCTTTAGGAAAATACATTAACACTAACTAACCTCCTACATTTCTCTATGTATTTTATATATTTTTCTAAGCATCATCATCTGGATCAGTGTGGTTAAAAAGGTTTTCACACAGCATTTCCTCCCACACAGCGAAAGGGAGTGTAAGTCATACAATATAATAAAATAACAGGTGGAGTGTGTTTTATACTTCTATAAAACCTCATTTTCAATTCATGGCTCGCGAGTAGTTATAATGAAGTCTAAGTTATTGCTTCTCTACCGCTCTTATTTGATCACCCAATAAGTAAAACATATTATTTCTATATGAACAAACAAAATATTTTAATCACAGAACAATATAGGATCTGAGTGTACTGTAAGGCAGTGCTAAGTTACCACAACTGTCATAGTATGAGGATAAGAGAGCTGCAGTAGTGCAAATCAATGCAGTATTGATGGCGCTCTCTAGTGGACATGTTGCATTACTGCCAGCGATACTTTGTTCAACAACAGATCCCAAACTTAGCTGTTCAAATTTGTCTCAAAACTATAAATCTGACCATAAACTGATAAGATCAGAATGACAGTTGACTCTGACATGCAGCCATCCACAGCAGATTAGATGCATCATTCTGTTGGACTTGTTAGTGGGGCTGAACAATTTATCTAAATATTATTGAAATCGCAGTATGGCCATGGGCAATATCCAAACCAAAGAAGCTGCAATAATTTGATAAAGGTAAAATGTGTCACAACGGAATATTACATCTAAAGTGCTGTGGTGAAACAGAGACGCCTCAACCTACTAATCATAGTCTCCAGATGTAAGACATTGTTTGGCACAGAGCCCAGCAAAAATCACATCATTTTAATATATTTTCAGTGAAAATGAAATGCAAAATTCCTACTAAAATCGTAACTCAAATCGCAATATCAGTCAAAATAACCACTGTGTGATTTTTTGCATAACGTTCAGCCCTAGTTGTTAAAATTACAAAAACATTTGTGGTGTTTCATAAACAATTTTTGGATGAGCACAGGCACTGCTTACAATAAAATTAGACTGCAGCCAAGTTGTATTTTGACCTGTTATCAACTTACTCAAGGAATTAACACTAATTAGAGACAGCTGATATACAGTAAAAGCAACATGCCGCTGGTGACGTTTGTCATTTCAAATTGACAGTGTGCACTGGCTATAAATGAGAAGCTGCTTGATGTTTTGTACACTGATCTTTGCTAATGATTACGAGAGAGAAGAGAGATCGGTTTCATCCCATGCAGTGAAATGGCCACAGTGTCAAGCCTGGCATTATTTTATCACAAACATTAAATTAAGCCATGATACTTGGCATAGGCACAGAAAATCTCAATTTCTTTGGATTCTCCCAGTGCTACATGGTATATTTCTACATCTGCAGGATGAAGAGGATAAGTTTAATACAACTTTTTTCATTTTAAAATCAGAACACTTGAATGCCACTGATGACTCTGCCTTGGGACAAGGTGCAGTAAAATGCAAAAAAAAAAAAAAAAACAGCTAACAGAAAGGACATAAGAGACATCATAGGTGTAGATTTTTTTTTTTTGAATATCCTTTTCCTTGTCAGACAATTACCACAGAGATTTAAGTTCTCTCTGAACCTTGATCATTTTTGCTCACCTCTAAATTGCCCGTTGTGTTTACATGAGCGTTTGTTCTCGTTAGTTCAAGAATGTCACCCACATTTTAGCCAACATGATGCCAACAGAACAAAGAGCAGGGTTTCCTGTACCATTATAAAACTTGGGCACAGCGCATGACCATTTTTTTTTACAATTTTGTCGTTACTGCCACTGGCCGACAGGTTACACTCCATTTAAACATTTTTCCCTGCCCTCACCGTTAGAAGTTAGGTGCAACAGCACACTGAAATGGACACACACAGCAACCGTCACAGTGAACCAGATGAGGTGAAAGTAATTCATTAACCAAGGCTAATAACATTTCAGTCTGTTTGTTTTGGCTATTTTCAATATTTTTTCACATACCAATGCCAATGTCTGTTTGTTCTTATAAATTATAAGTTCATTGCTGTTTGAAAGGGTAAGAACATACTTTATTATCAAAAGCTGTATCGAGCCAAATTAACTGTGAAGCAACCTCCTTCCTTCACTAACTGCTGCCTCATCAGCTTTGGACATTCAACTTCTCGATTAGGACACTGGGAGGCGCACTTCACCACTGAAGGCCTAGTGATACACCCACAGTGTGATAAACATCAGCAAGCTTATTAACAGCAAATGTCAACTGTATGTCAATTTGTCAACAATTATCTATAACAATGAAAATAAAATATGGTGACTTTTGCTCTTACATTGTGCTTTAAGAAGTAAACAAACCATACACTGACCTGGTGACAATATATTATCTATCAAAAGTAGCTATCATGGCAGGCCTACCCTTAACAACACTAGCCTAAACACTGACTTCAAATGTAGCTGTTCAGAACAATAGAACTGCTACACTGTGCCTGCCGAGTAGTTAGGGTAAGTCTACTGCAGAGGAGTATAAATACCTCCCCAAGAGATTTACTGTACATAAACAATGAGACAGACAGGTTTGCCAATACAATCACTGAATTGTTGTTTTTATGCAGAAAAATATGATTTCACAAACTTTTGAGCAAAGAAGAAAGTTTTAAGCAAAAAAGAAAAAAAAATGCTTAAAAATTCAAAACAAACAACAGCTCAGTCACAGATATCTTAACATAGGCCAGCTTTTGAGTCGTGACACACCAGGGGTAAACGAAACAACATTTAGGCTTGATCTGCAACAAAATCTCTCCTTTAGTAAACAAATGCCTGCCCATACAGGGAGGCTATCTTAACAATAAAGCCAAACTACTGTACCCAAGCAACATACTTAAATATTTTTGGCAAACTCAAACTCAAGACATCCCTTAATCCCTTCTATTTGAGATTACCTTTTTGGTGTTTTGTGTTAACTGACATTCATCACCATCAGAAATGGTGTTTCATGGTGAGTTGTGGAAATAAAGTGAAGTAAATAAGTTATAAAACACTTTTTGCTGATGATGCAATGCTTTTCTGTATTACATTTTAGGAAAAAGCTAACAGAAGAAGAATGGCACAGGAGAAGTGAAAACATCAGAACAAATAATAAATTATTAGTCAAAAAAAGGCAAACACTCATCTTTTCATCATTCCTCTAACAACTAAAAACAATATGTCCATCAGTCATCTCCAGTCATTGAGGGCGAGAACATTATGCTACTAAAAAACAACTAAGGAGCTGCATTGTGCAGGTGTATAAACTCTGTGGCCTTTAGTTCAAACAAAGAACAGAAGAAAACCTGAGGATAAAAACAGAATGATGTTGTTGTGGGACGACTCAAGCATCAAAGCAGACTCACACATAACAGGCAGCAATTAAGTCTATTCTGCACCTTCTCTATGAATAGTTCACCTGGTTACATTTTCCTCCATGTCTGAACTGAATGGCAGTGATTGGTTACTCTGCATCTGGCATTTTATTACTCACCTTTGTTTAACACCAAGGCTAACAGGTTCCAAGGAATTTCACCAAGACTCACTCATCGAGCTGACAAAGTATACGAACACGCACATGACACTCTGGGGGAAGTTGTTCTTACCAAATACTTTTTTGGCATAACTTTGAAGCCAGATGTTGATGCGATGGACAAATGTTTTGCCAAGATGCCACAAACTGACAGAGTTGATGGCGGAATCATAGTTCCCATGTGTGCATATGCATGTGTGGTTGCACTTATGAATATCTGAGATACACGCCGCTGTGCTTTTTTTCTGAACGGGGTGTGGTAAATGACAATGACACTCATCCCTTCATGGTGACAGGATGAACACATCACAATGATCAAAGCACTGGTGACACGCCTTGAGGAGACAGACGTGCGCTTTACGCGTTAGGGTGGGGGTTTGGTCTCTCCGTAAAACAATTCAGACAAAGTTCTTCTCACCATCAATAAACATGTGTTTGTCTCTGATAAGATCATCACTCTCACACACACACACACTCTCTCCCCTCTCTGTTATTTGTATCCGTGTACTGCGACTGTATGTTGAGAGCTCTTCACATAACGCTGCACAACTCAACTGAGCTGATTAATCAACATGAAACATGAAAAGACCTCGTAAATCTCATGCATCCATGCTGAAAGAACGAAGCAGTACCACTCCAAAGTAGAATAAGAAATATGATCTGGTAAAAGAAAAAAAAATGTGAAATGCATCAGCTACTTTATGCCCACACAACAATATACTACTACAAAAGACAATAAAGAAAAGTAAATACGTGTCAGGTATCAACTACAAAATCCCAAATTATCAACTGTAATGTTGGAGTTTATCCCAGCTGGTGTGAACAAACAGAAGATGCAACAACCAGACAAACAGAGAAAGAACGGCCATGATGGAAAATGTGTCTAATCATTTGTGTAAAATAGTACTACTGTGCTTTAAATGTTGTTTGTGAACAGGTCCAAGCACATAAATAGAAGCTGCAAGATTTAACATCAGACTTGGTTTATAACTGTCATTAAAGTTGTGACTGAAGATCAAACTACTTACGATTGCTTCAAAAATTCACCTGCCAGGCTCTAAAAAAATGTCATCATGCACAAATGATGTAGGTATTTCATTTTCAAAATGCAACCATGCAGTAATGAGATCCATTATCTTCCCACTTCGCCATGACTTTAAAAGAATAATAAAAAAAAAACTGTGACTTTTGAAGGATTGAATAAACACTAATTTTCTGAGCTTGAGGGAAAGTGGCTTTAAATTATTTGTAGCTTGCATTTTTTTTAAAAAAGGTGCAACAACACTGTGCTGTAACAGACACGAGCCTGTTATGTTTAGCTAGCCTGAATACCAGCTGACCAAATCCAAAACATACAGGATGTCCAGAAAAGCACAGCTCACTGTCAAAGTTTGACACAAGTTAGCTTGACGAACTGAACTTGAACCAGGCTTAAACCGTTTGATAAAGCCAAGGAAATGGACACCACGGCGGGTGAAGACAAGGCGGACTTTTTCATAAACTTAACAGCAGAGTACCAGCAGGTCAGACAAGTTTTAACGCAAACCAAACTAAACACATTAGC
This sequence comes from Pempheris klunzingeri, assembly GCF_042242105.1. Classification (NCBI taxonomy): domain Eukaryota; kingdom Metazoa; phylum Chordata; class Actinopteri; order Acropomatiformes; family Pempheridae; genus Pempheris; species Pempheris klunzingeri. The sequence continues at coordinate 15,451,242 of NC_092024.1, read as the reverse complement.
CCATTGACACTCACGGTAGTCGGTGAATCCTCTTGCTAGCTAATGCTAGGTCCTCCTTCTTCGACGTGCTGACGACGATACTGAGAATTAGACACAATTTCCGCTTTGGAAATTCCTTTCTCCTGTCCTTATTTCCATGTTGTTCCATGTTGCTGTAAATCTTCCGCATCTGACGAACATTAACTTTCAAACTTTTCAAACAGTTTCACTGGACGGACTCGACAAATGCGCGGGTCCCTGATTGGGTGTGTTCGATTTAAGGTCTTAGAAGGGCTGGAGGGGCGGTGCAGTGACATTAAAGTAAAGGTAAGTTTTCGTGGTTTCGAGGTAAAGTATCTGTCAATCTAATATATACCACCATGAACACGTTAAGCTGTAGCCACATTTATCATGTACATACGGCATTACATTTGAAAAAAAAAATGGATATGATTAAACTATTGATTATATGACTTGATTGTACAGAACAAGGGGCCCACACTGCCGTCTGGTGGACAGGTTGGGAACAGACCTTTTTCACAGCTGACATCTTGGCTTGTCAAAGCACATTTGTAAATAATCACATTAATGATGGCTCCATTCCATTAAGTGTCTCACTACCAGAGCCCTCGACCTGACTCACCTAATTGGAATTCAGCCATCATTAATGTGATCGGTTCCACCTGTGCTTTTCCGTCTTTGGCAAGTCAAATGTCTTCCATGAAAAGGGCCTTTAGCCTTTTTATCCAATGGACAAACACATGTAACTAATAACAATAATAAATGCCAGGGACCCTCTATTGTAAAACCACAGTTGGGACTAATAACAATTATAATAGCTTTGTTCTTTTTTGGTGTGGCTTTACTAGGCCTTAAATAGGTCAAATTATCTGCTTTGAGAAAGTTCTAAAGCAGGATTTAAAAAATCAAAGCTCATACAAAAAGTCTATGATATATTGTGTTTTGTGTAAAATTGATATAAAATCAACAGGAATGTGGCGCCGTAATTAGTCAAGATTAAAGACAATACATTTTGCATCTTGGTAGACAACAAAAAAGGAATATGGAAATTATTATTATCAGTAGTACTAGTTCTTTCTGTGCAGCTTTAAACATATCTGTTAAAGAAACCCAAGTTGAATGAATGAAACGAGCCAAGTTTAATATGAGTCATAATGTTGACCTCTAGTGTTTGTTTCTGTGTGTAGGATTTTTCCTTTTGAGTACAATTTATGAATTTGCAGCACATTTATTCATTTATTTATTTTGTCATGTTATTAAAGTTTTACAGTGATACTGCATATTTCACCTACTGACTTTGACATTGGTTGATGCTCATTTTATGTTTGACATCATACACGGTTTGAAAAAGCAGCAGACTGATAAAGGAAAAGAGAACATTCATACTTTGGGCAGAGATCAGCTCCTTGACGAGTATATCATCAGCCACAGAGGGGCGCTAAACAGCACTTAATTCACAAAAATGTCAGCTGGTTGTTGTTATTGAATATAGATAGGGACCTTTTGTTAAACTAGGGCTTGTTGTTCCTGACTATGCGCCTGGGCTGTGTTTCAGACCTGTCTCGACCTTCAATCAGTAGGAATATTTTTGTGTCAAATTATGCACTTCAACTCCACACCAATGCAAAACCTGTTAAGGAGAAGTCATAGCTATATTCCAGTCTTATAGTACATTGCAAGACCTGAGTCTTGATTTAAACTCCGTTGGTCTTGGGAATGACTCCACCTCACTTCTGCTAGCCTTCTCCTGGAAAGGATCTTTATTAAAACAGTCTGGATCACACAGACTTGACTCAAGCATTCACAATACTATCTTCACCCACTCGATGGCAGTATAGACCAAAAAGAAAGCAGAGACAATGAAGCGGTTCAAATTTCACCTAGCAACAGGGCTGCTGCTTGTTCATTCACACACCTACATGGTTACACGTGATACCCTTCCACTTTCACATGTACAAACAATCCATCACAAGTACATAGAAGCACACTAGGTCGGGTACAATTACATATATCTAGGCTGATGATTACAAACATGCATAAAACCTTGTTCATCTGCAAACATTAATATATGCAACACATGCAGATAAACAGGGAGCCTCTCATAAACGATAAACCACAGAATTTAAATAAGTGAAAATCATTATAGATACACAAAGAGCAGGCAGCAGTGCTAGAAGAAGAAGCTGTGTCCATGTGACACCAGGGATCTGTCATAGAGCCCAGTGCTACTGTCAGCCCACATAAAGCTACTTTCAGTGTGAATGGAAACACTTTGATTTGGCTTTCAGGCCACGGTCAGAGTCAATGCAACAGGCTCTAATAGTAGAATTACTCCCACCACTTTCACCCCTTCATCACCCACTTTCCCCCATTCACCCTTGCCCACGTTCCTTTTCTCTTTTTTTCCCTCCCCTCCTCTCTGTATTCTCCAATTCTCCTTCCCCTCCCCATTCCAAATAAACACACAGACACTGTTTATTTGTCCAATTTGAGAAAACAGTCCAGAGATCCTGGCACTGTGTAAGAGATCAAAAAAGCAATGCAAAAATCAATTGGCTCTGCAAGTCTCAAGGCTGCCATGCAGTAAATTTGCTCTGAATGATGGCACTATGTGTTTTTTCAAAGTTCCTCTTTTTAAAAAATGAAAACAAACTTAGGTGAATTTAGAGTGCACGACTGTTGTCTTCCTTTCTCAAATGGGACTTTTGACTAAAAGCATGTGATTGGTTTTGTGGTATCGTCATTCCCAAGTGGTCAGACTTACAGAAAGCGGGCTTCTGTGGTTTTTGATGATGTTTACGAGAATGAATAATAGTTGTGTTAAATAACGCCATTTTCTAGACAAATCCATCCAAACATCTTTTCATGCACTTCGCTCCTTAGAGAGCTGAACTTCATCACGATAGTTACATTTGTCAGGACCTTGAAAAGCCATACTTGCTGTACGGAAACAGACTAATTACTCTCTATCAATTAAGAGATCTAGTTTTCTGGTCCGTATGTGTGCTGGCGGGTGACAGATATATAAACCATAGAGGCCAACTTCCCCCATACTTCCTCAGGTCTTTAATTAACTCTTTGATCTGAGTGCTACGTATTGAGCTCAGGCCAGAGGCAGCTCCGAGGGCCAAGAGGAGAATGGATAGCATTTCATATACAGCACAACACAGCAGGAGGAGAGGAAAATGCTGACAAACTCCTGTTTGGATCTAAATGGAAGTTTATATTCTTGTTTACTTTGTTTCTACTTTGGTAATGTGTAAATCCAGGGGAACTTTTAGGAGTTTACACTGTTCCCTATACTGCAGACTGCACTTTAGGGAAGCTCTATACATGTGGATACAGAATATAATGCAATTATTTGTTTCTGCAGCAAAATCTGCTGTGCAGTTGCATCTAAAGTCTACATTTCTGTGCTTTACAAAATAATTACAAGATACTGACTGGGTTACGTGACACTGTGTGGGACTTGCCTGTCAGAGGAGTGTATTGAAGTTCTAGGGGGTTGAAGAGAAGGGGCAAGTAGATCTGGCAAGTTTTAAAAGGAGCTGTAAGTTCACTTTGTTGGTTGGAATTTGCAGCACCATGGAACGACTTAATAACAATGCGTGAAGCAATGAAAATTACACAGCTCCTGCTCGAAAGGAAAAATTAATTGCTCTCAGGTTGCACTCTAGAGAAGTTTGTTCATTCAGGCACACGTGTGCGCGCACACACACACACACACACACACACACACAGGACAGCACTTTTACACCCCACCACCAACACACTCACATATGCACAGAGACACGCAGGTGGAACCTTGGCTGCGAGCACAACCAGGCCTCAGGACTGGATGTGCAACCATGTGTGAGTGTGTGTGAACCTGCAGCTCTCCTGTACTGTGCAGTGAAGAGAGGAAAAGGGCCTGGGCCACATTCCAGCCCTGCCTCCCTGGGCGAGAGACAGTATTCAGCATTCCTCTGCCTGTCTATCAGGCCAGGTGCATTCCACAACACACACACACACACACACACACATGTTTAGATAAAAACGGCACACAGTTCTGTAACACGCATTTAGGCTCAATCACAAATACGACATGTGGAGGCATGTGCATTTGTACCTATGTGTACAAGCACTTATAGGTGATTGTACAGTACAGTTACAGGGTGTACCCCCCCCAAAAAAAAGCATGACAACCAAATATGAACCTATTACCTCATTAAAACTCTGCTAAACACACATCCACCCACATTAATCTGTGTAAGATACACACATAGTACATAAGGTGCATTTTCACTGTACACGCATAAGATAAGATATACTTTATTGTCCGCAAAGGGAAATGTGACTTGGGCAATAGTGCTACACACAGCTGCAATCAACTTAATTCAATACATGGCCAACAAAACACTACAGTGACACACCAAAGACACAATGGTAAATTACATATGACATACATGTGCTACCTCGCTCGTGAATACAAGTAGGCTTAAACCAAAGCAAACTAGTATTGTCTGTGCAGTGCCGCTGTTGCATTCTACATTATGTGAAAAGATGTTCTCTGCCTCTTTAATTCTTGTATGATTCAGTCATTTTTAATGCATGGATTTTTTTTCTGTTTGGAGGAGGCTGAGCTATTTAAAGAGCAGGGGTTGAATACACTGTGAATGTACAGCCAGCCTCTTTTTGAAGTTCATACGGTGCTGCGATGCACTGTGAGTCACACATGACAGTGCAGACGGGGGTGGAGTGTGTGTGTGTGTGTGTGTGTGTGTGTGTGTGTGTGTGTGTGCGTGTGTGTGTCCATCCGGGTCTTTTCTTTCATTTATCAGGAGATTTGCTTTGCTTCTTTTCTCTCCAGACTTAAATAGAAAAATCCCAGGTAGTCTTAATGCAACCAAATAAAGCACAGATAGGAAGAACATGAACTATCAAATCTTCTCAAGAGTGAGGTGAGCAAGTTAGGGGTATGAAATTGGGTGATGGATGGATTGATGTGAAAGAGAATGGGACCTCAGGTTAATGCTCGCCTCACGGAAAGTCAGTTTCATCTGCAGGCTTGGTCAAATGTAAAGGCACAGCAACCCCAGAACAAAAGCTCCATTCAGTGTTAACGCGCTGTTTCCCTTCCACACTATTCCACCATCAGACAGAGAAAAAGGTTGTTGGTTACATGCTATTTGACAGGCACGGGACTCCATGCTTGACAAGCCCTGAATCAGACCATTACTGTTTGGCATTCCTCCCTCACCGTTACGCTTACTTCCCCTATTCTTGCATTCCCCACCGCTATCCTTATCCTTTTTCTCCCTCCTCGTCTCTCATCCTTCACCCCCTCCCTTTCCTCCCATTTACATCCCCGTTCATGTCTGCTGGTAGCGCAAGCCAATTCCCGCCCTTCTCCCACTCACCCCCCCACCCCCCTCAGCCCACTTCTCATCCATTTCCATGTGGCGACTTTTCATCAGTGAAGTGCCTTCCTGGCCCGACTATCCCCAACCGACCTACTCCCTCCGCCACTCACTGAATGGAGGCAGCAGTGGAGATAGAGGGAGAGAGAGGCCTGAAACCGTCCTTCCTTCCTCCTACAAGCGCCACCCCTTTAGCTGTCGCAGAAGTGGTATGTTCCACAGCGAGGACTGCAGAAGTTGAGAGAGCACATTGTTTGTAATCTGGCATTGCAGGGGTCACTTCCTGACTCGTGTGTCCGCTCCCTGAGCCCCGCGCCGATCCCTTCTTTTCCCCCTCCTCCCTGTGTGTCCATCCATTGGCCCAGTAGCCTAGGGCTTTTGGACAAACCCTGTTCTTCCCCTTTTGTGTAGGAAAGCTTCAACATCTGAAAACAATCAAATAATCTGGGCACAATGCGTCTCTTCATGGAGGGGTGCTGGTGGTTCCCAGATGAGCGGGAGGATTAAGTGGAGGAGGCCATAGGGGAGAGAAAGAGAGGGATGGGGATGGGGGCTACACAGCTGAGGAGAGGGGGGGGGGGCAGCAACTTATTGTTACTAGACTTTCATAGCATGTGTGTATATGTGTAGGTAGTTTTGCATGAAGGGATGTTTTTGAACAGGGAAGACAACTAAGAGCAATATGAAGAAGTCAAACTAAATGTATTACCTCTGTATATTTATGGTGGGTCACTGAAAGCGTTTTTGGAAAAATATGCTTATTTGCTTTGTTGCCAAAAATTAGATGAGAGGATCTATACCATTCTCATGTCTGTACAATGAGGAGCTAACAGCCGCTTAGCTTAGCTTAGCTTAGCCTAGCTTAGCACAGAGAGTGGAAACTGAGGGAAACAGCTAGCCTGACTCTCTCCAAAGCTAACTAAATCTCCCAACCAGCACCTCTAAAGCTCAGTTATGAACACATTATATACTGTTTCTTGGCTCTGCTAGCTGTTTTCCCATGTTTCCCATCTTTGTTAAAAGCAGGTTAACAGGCTGCTGACATCAGAATTATATTAATCTTCTCAACCAGCTCTCAGCATGAAAGCAAATGAGCATGTTCCTTTAAGTTTATTGTAATAAAAATGCCAATATGAGATCATGATAATAGAAAAATGATGTCTCTTTTGCTCTCTTTCCTTCCTCTTCTTTCTCGTACACATAAATACTCACACACACACAACCGCACCAGCAAGCGTGTGCCCACACACACACACACACACACACACACACACAAACACATACACCCACCCAAACTTCTTCTTCTCCCGCGTCTCTCAAGCTATTCCTTCTCATCCCCATGAGAATGGTAAATAGTCATCTGTAACTTCCCCTCCAACATATTCATTAATCCCTTCTATCCTGTGGGGCTGGATGATGATTACAGGGAAGCCAACTGAAGCCGCCCAAATAAACACCCCTCAGGCAGCAACAAAGGCCTGTCCACCTCACCCTAAACACAGCTTCCCCAGCAAGATCAGGTTTCAATCAAGCCCACGCACAACATGCAAACAATAGGAAGTAACAGAGTCTCCACCACTGAAAAAGCCAACTGCGGCTGAAACCAATTTAGTTTCCCATTTTTGTAGTTGAGACGTTAGCGACTGGTACACATTTACTGTAAAGCACATCTAGAGCATTAACTGTAATCAAGTCAAGTTTCAAACCTAACAGCCAATCTTAAGAGGAGTGACAGACTGTCTTACCCTTATGACACATGTAATGTGTAACATATAGAAAGCTGTATAATACAATATGAAATGACATTTAATTTAAAGTACAGTGGTACACTTTTGGCTTCTGTTCATTCTGAGCACAGCACTCACCCCAGTGTGGTTTTCAGATGCTCACATAGTTTAATTCTAACAATTTATAGAATTTAAGAAAATCCCAGACATGTGTTTCCATCAAGGGCTTTGCAGTCATAATGACCTTCCATGTGAACCAACATCCTTCTGCACGGTCACAAGACCTCACCCTCTTTAAGCTTGACACACTTAACGCATCTAGTTATCCACATCCATCTCTCTACTAAGACATTCTTGGAACAAAATATTGAAAAAGAAAATTCCTTCACGCTGCTTAAATAACATCAGAGATTTGTCAGCCAATATTCTGAGGACAATTAAGCAATGTAATGAGTGTTTACATGTTCAGTTCCACATTGGTCATATTGGTCATATATATATATATATATAAAGAGAGAGAGAGAGAGAGAGAGAGTTAGTACCGAGCACATAGTCAAACATGCCTGAAGGCCCTCACACTTCCTTCCCCTCTAGCCACTACACCTTTTCTACTCACCACCCTGCAATTAGCGTACCTAAAAGTTGCAGCCTTCAGAGGCCAAGCCCACACTAATCATAGGTATGCATTGTTGTGTTCAGCTGCCAGGTCTTTAAAAATCAGCACCTCTTGTGCACACCACACCTCTTTGGCCCAGGTTGCCGCGAGTCAACTGCCATTGTCCGAGGGGTCCTACCGACAAACTGGAGAAACTCTACAGATGTGTGGTGTTTGAGAATGGAAAGAAACCACACTAAGTCCACGCAATGACAACCATTACAATAACCCAAATGCTTTTACAAGTACATAATAGAGAAAAAGCTGGGAGGTAAAACAAATAAGAGGCAGAGGATCCTGAGATTAGGTTATTTACCAAGAGCTGTCATCAGCCATCTCCGGTCTCTCTCTCACTGAAATGCCCTGAGGTCTCTGCAGACTGTATGGCGGCAACTACACAGACACTGAATTTCCTTTCCATAGTTGCTGTACAAAGAGAGGCCTTCACTTCTCCTCTCTTGTGACCAGAGGCTGCCTGAGCTGCTGGGAGCTGGTGATCACATCACCTGTGTTTTGAGGCCATCATCTGATTCTAGTCATCATGGTCCAATACAAGGAATGAATCTCCTGTGCTGTATTGAATAAATGTGGCCATGGAGAAATGTTTCTGGGTTGGGTTTTTTTTAAAGCCATAAACTGGATTTTAGATTATCCCTCATCCTCACTCAATTTTCCAGTTTGTCAATTCAGTCTAATAAAAACATTAATAATAATAATAATAATAATAAAAACTACAGACCAACAGATATACACAGACACATTTGTTTTCATTCATTCACAAATCAAAAGTAAGCTTTCATTTATGCACTAAATGAAAACCTCTCAAGTTCACAAGTGGAATAACTAGTCAAATCCAAGACAAATAACAAAATGAGTTTATGAAATGAGTGTCAGTGCTAAAGTAATTACTGAAAAGTGAAGAAACCTGCCTAGACACAAGTCACATCTGACTATGATCTGCGAGTTATTTCAGCCATCTTCCTGAAAGTGAAACAGGGTTCTATTTGCATTGGACTCAGATTCTGAATGAGGTTTGTGTTGAGCTAAACACAATCCTTTATTCTGCGGCTGCTTGTTGGCAATACAGGAATGTTAGCTTGTTTACCGTCTTAAAGAGAATTGTGATGACCCTGATTGCACTTAGTCAGGGAAGTCAAGGGATGCCTCTGTCAGCTAAACATCCTGTTGCCTTGTTTAAGTACACTGCAGTGTGTTGTGTTCAGTGTGTGAAAAACACAGGAAATGCACCATGGCCATCCACGTTCGTGAGATGAGAAAGAAGGCTGACTTCCTGAACTCTGAATACTCTAAAGGATACAGGCATGCTAGTGGGAAAATTCATGGTCATTGCTTTTTCTGCTGCATTTGAAACAAGGGACACTTTATCTGGGCTTGTAAGCTTGATCATGACAATGGTAACCCAATTCAAAAAGGAAGAAGTGAAAACAAGTGGCCACATTTAGTTAAATGCAGACAGAGACGATCCTCTGTGACTTGATTATTCACTGTGAGACTTTTTAGAAATGCAGATTGTCCGTGTAAATAAGCTCACGTAACGTTCACAGCAGGCTGACATCTGTATTTTTTGGTGAGAAAACAACCCAAAGAGACAATGCCCCTTTCCTCACAGGAAGTCATCAGTACAGCAGTGCACACCACAGATGGAAAATTGAATCAAATACCAAAGGAAGTGTACGACATGCGTCAGGGCTTCACATGTGAGGGTCCTGTATGCATGGGATATCTATATACAGTAGCACAGAGGGATGTTTTATATGGCTGCAACATACGGCTGTGGCACAAGCTGTATGAAAGCCTGAGAAATACAAAGAAACTTCTCACACAACATGCTGTCACTATGACAACCAGGCAGAATCATTTAGCCTGATCTCTTGCCATTCCACACAGCACAGAAATCCAATAGCATTTAAGTCTTACGCAACCAGGCCACCGATTCACTCTGCAAAGATTTTAACACATTTACAAATAACGTTCATAGGCGCATGCAGGGATTTTTCTGGTAACTTCCAAAGCTGTTTTGTTTCGGAGGGCGCTCCAGCTGCCTGGGGAGAGTTCGGGGTGCAAGGTGGGGCAGCTTTAACTGTATGACTATACCTGCTTTTATGTATTTCAGCCCCCTCTTGAACTAAATTTGCCAGAATAAGCTTCAGACCATAAATTTATGGATTAATAGCGATGGAGGTCCATCTCATGCCTCATTTTTTATTTACAATCTTAGGCTATTGCATTACTGAAACAATACCACACTCTGCCATTTCAAACTAGCCCTCATAATAGATTAGTTGTGCTTCAGAAAAATCCTCATTTTCTGAACTGCCTTTCACTTTACATATTTGTTTGAAATATGCATTATGAATGACAAATAAAGAGAGAAACTGAGGCAGACATACTACATTGGTTTTAACCACATAAATCATGAAGGGGGTCTAATGTAATTCCACGTGCTGCAGTGGTCGTTGCTGTGTGCATGTTCTCACAATTTTACATGGAGGTTTTAAAAAAGTGCTCCGGGGGCGGTCGATCACGCTGCTTAATGAAAGAAAACGGCAGAAATTGTTAATGGCCGAGTGTGTGTGTGTGTGTGTGTGTGTGTATGTGTGTCTGTGTGTGTGTGTGTCAGCCCAAGTCCTTCCTCCAGATTATTTTCTACTTTGCGTGCTATCACACAGACGCTTCCCTCTTGTATCAATGCGTGATTGAAGGGAAACTTCTTTTGGGAAGTGCGGGGACTACTTTAGGTCAACTTTGGAAAGAAACACTCCCAGGTTGCCGCGTACGTCTACAGGGGAACGCGTTTTAGTCCGATATGCGTTGCTCTTTAAGTAGACACAACAAACCGTGTGCCTCTTGAGCACATTTTATCGCAAGAGTGTTATGTTTTTACTACGTCGCGGAAGGATCTAATTTTCTCAAGCGAGGGTCGACACATCCGCCCAGTTTTCCGATGTTTCATTCCCCCCGAGTTGAAAATGGAGTTCGATTAAAGCAGATGTCCACCAACTTCTCAAGGAAATTTCCAGCCTGTGCGCTTTTTACTTCGCTCGCCAGTGTCGAAACTGAAAACAGTTGAACCATTTTTTCGGCTTTGGATGCCTTTGCTGCAATTTACTCGGACACGTTGACGGAGCAACGCTCCACAGCCGCTTTTTCAAGTGTTGTCCTGGACCTGAAGTTGGCGAATGGATGGTCGACAGCCAGCCATAAATAACCTGCCAAACGCCACAGTCCGCAGCTATTTCTACGTGTTTTGAGGATCTATTCGCGTTTTTGCGAAGCGGGGACCTGCGTTTGGTGAAGAGGATGATGCCGATGGCCCATTTGTTGTGGTCGGATTTTACTTCCAGGGAGGATAAAATGAATCAACGGTTGTCATTCCTCCTCGCTATTTAACGTTACTTCCAGGCAGCAAAGCTAACGTTAAGCTAGCTCCTCTCGGTCCTCACAGGGACGCTCAGCCAGGCATGCCCCTTTGTACATCCTTCACCTACTATCCTAAGCAGGGGTAATTTCTATATGTGAAGGAAAATGGTGATATTTGTGGTATTTTATCCCGCCGTCACTGCGTCGTCGATGCTATTGCTAGGATTTGGATCCCCGTGAGGAAAAAAATGAGTGAAGATTCAACAAATCCAAACAACGAGTGAGTAGCTGTTTATACATGTATTATTTTTCTTCTTCTCCATTTCCAGACACTCACACACACACAATGCAAAAAAAAAAAAAACCCCAACAACAACCGTGCACTTAACGCTACATATCTTTAGATATTAACACACATGCTTTACAAGAGGAGACTGCCAGTTCCCAATGACATTTATAACCGAGCGACGCTGCTGTTTCACCACCGTACTGTCTTAATATCAACAATAAGAAACGCAGATTTATAATCTTGTTGATTTTAGTGGGTTCGTAGGATAGTAGAGAGGTACTCTATGGATTCTATTGTGAGTTAGAGAAGATCTGCATGTGACAAGCAATGTCATAGGCCCGTAGTAAAAAGATCCATCTCATTCTTAATAATCTGGCTCTAATAATTCAACAAACTATCATGTATGTTGTGAGGCTTTATATTAGGCCACAGTGTACATAAGTGAAATAATGATTGTCTGCATATACTTTATTTAAAAGGAGCATGATGTGACTATGGTATTTATTATTGCTCTATAGATTGGCACTTATAAGACATGTTATGAGGGATCACTCGTTTTAGACATGTACACAGCAATAATCCAGTCTGAATATGATTTTATGGACATGTCTGTCCGGCACATCACGGCCAGAAAACGCTATATTCACAGCCTAGATCTGTATGTTACTGTTGTCCGCCATTATTTCGTAACATAATCATCGATTAAAATCGTGCAGATCATGTTTGTACTGGAGTCCAGCCTTTCTTAAAAGAAAACCCTTCGAGCCGATTGCGGCAATGTCATCGTCGAAAAGCTGAAGATGCCATTTTTTTTTCTCAATCACACTCATTTACATATCACAATCCCCATTCATAAAAACGCTTAAAAACGGCGTCACAATCACGTCCAAACCACCACAACGCACGAACACGAACTGTAATGTGCACATGAGGTGTTTTCGTGTACATCGCGCCCGTTTCGAGTCGCATTTTGGTATTGTTTTAATGGGCTGATCCCTTGTGTGCGGTTGTTGACAGTCAGTGAGAAATATCTGCCTCGGGAGGTGCTGCGGTCACATGATCCCCTCCATTCATAAAGTACCTGCCTGCCCATTCACAGCACTGTACACTGTTTCGCATTGCACCGACGATCACACAATGATCACATTTCCTGCATTAACTGTTCAATGCATTACACATAGACACAAGCGCTTGTCTGTCGGTCGTTTATTTTACATAGAGGCCGCACATGTTTTATTTAACCGACGTTTCTTCGCTATCTCAGAGGATTTTCTTTGATAATGTATTTGTCACAGAGGAAGTCATATGTCCTTCAGCTATTTACAGTGTCATGGCTAATTGTTAGAAACACACCCATGTTTTTCCCCCTTTCCATGTATCTGGCTTTTATTAGGTGGATTGATTTTAATGCATGGAGGCTTTGTCCTTGAACTACATTTTTCTTTTTATGTAACATATACCATGGAGTCCTTTTTCCTCTCATCAAGCCACACCAAATAGACTACAATTAGACCACGAGTCTTCAGTTGACAATATATCGTTGAAGGGGAATTTATCTGAGATAATTTTTGTGGTTTGTCAAGATTTAGATTAAATTGGGGAGAAACCTAGCACGTTCAGTGCTAGTAGGAAGGGTGAAACCTGTGATTCGAACAGTCGTCTGAATACATTTTCTCACCACGCTAACCTCCAGTGAGAGAAATTAAGGTGGAATGAAATAATTCCTGAATTTGCTGGGACCCCCTGCAATAACCTCAGGGACTGGTCGAGGCCCCCAGGCCCCACTTTGGCAACTGCTGCCATAGGCTACAGATCATCAGTGGTGTGCAAGCTACAGTATATGCTGGGTTTGTTCCACACTGCGTGATGGCAGCAGCTAAGATGGCGAAGTGATCCAAACATTGTTGCTATGATTCCACCACCTTTCTGCCTGTTGTATGATTCATTGTAATGGAGTGAACAGAATACAGAGCGTTGCCTGAGCCACTTATATTTGCTGAAGAGAGTCTCCTTAAAATGCTCTTTCTAATGACACAGCTATTCACAAAAAAATCTAATTTTTTGTATTGCTCATTCTTTTAGCATCAGGGATATTTTCATAATAACCAAAAATGTTTTCACAGTTGTGTGTCTCTTTTTGAATTGTGACATTCTGCTCTTTTCCATTGATAAGATGAATTCAGATCTTTGATGAGTCATTTGCTAAATCCTTAAAAAAAAATCAGCCTTTTCTTTTAATATGTGGCAATTGTTCCTATAAATGCTTGTTATCTTTTGACTTTATGCTTCCGTGTACACGTGCAATTAAGGAAAAATATGTTTGTTCTCCTGTAGCCTGCATTGTAAATATTTAATTTGAAAATCTTCCAAAAATGTGTGAAGAGATAGTCCTGGAATGGTTTTGTCTAAATGATGGGTGGTAAGCCAAGCTGGTGTACACACAGCACACCCTTTGCTGAGAACATGTCACTTGGCCTTGGTGCAACTATGTTCACAAGGCTGAAATGACAAGAAGGCACATAAAATCTTGTCAGATTTTGGTCTGAGCCTGCTCTGGGATGTGTGTCGGTTCTGGAGAGCTTGGTGTGATGTAAGGCTAATCTGAATTTTAGCAGACGATGACTATGGTCATGCTGGGAGAAGTGGGAGATTTATGAAAGTATGCACGAGCTGCCTTTCTGCTGAATGTCATGTTTATCTAAAATATTTATCTCAGCCAAGGCAGTAGTGTGTTTAGGTGGACTGTACAAGCGACTTTTTAATCTGTGTACTGATGATACTCTTTTAGATAGTCATTGTATACATGTGAATAGCTTGCTTTTACACATTATGCCTTATGCTGTGCCAACGTAAAATGTCACTTTTCCTTTTTGGTAGAGGTTTCTTTTCAAAAGCACGAAATTGCTTACAGTTTGGTTTAAAAATCAAAAAGATTATAATGTAGATTTTAGTTCGTACGGGCCTTTAGGGTGCTTTTGCTAAAATTCATCACATGAATCCCTCATCCATTTTTATCTGCCAAGGTCAGCTGCCTCTATATTCCATTGAACATGCATAGGGTATGGCCCCATTGTTTTAGATTCCTGCAGTTCTGTGGTATTGTCTGTTGCCAGTCAGGTGATCCTCGGTGATTCATCTCTCTGTGTCCTCTTCCTATCTGTGTGATTGATTTGACAGCTCGGTGTTTTATCTGCCAATGTGGGTGTCGTGATCTTATCACCTGAGGTCTGTTTTGCACTCCCATTCCTGTTGCAGAGCTTTCCAAACACATTCCTCCTAAACAACCCCCATCATGCCCTGAAACGACAAAGGCAGACAGCTACTTCAGCTGTTAGGGCTAGTGCTTTATGGCCTGGGTAATTGCCTATATCCTGTGGCCCTTACGTTAAGCTAAATAATTTCCTGGACCTTTTTTATAGATAGTGTAATTTAGGGTCCTTGCCAGTTGTTGGATATGACCTCCACGAACACTTAGCTTTACTAGTTGAACCAGTCTAAGCTATCGACATGTCTTACCTTTGGCTAAGTCTGCTGAGCTGAACACATCTTTGGTTTTGCTTCTGTATTCTTTTGGGGAAGTGCTGCTTGTGACTACAGTGGTTTACAGAGACTAATGAACTAATGTTATTTGACAAATATATAGGACACTTTACTGGTTGCAAGGCATGGTCTCATGTTGTATCAGATTTAGTAGTCTGAGATATACATATATTGTGCAAAGAGTCTTTACATTAAAGCTCTCTCAGTTTCACCTTATTTACCTAGAGTGAAAAGTTACATAATCCCAAAAGTAGTTTTGCATACAGAATATTAATGCTCCACTGTCTGCATGTTCTATTAGAAGGAGTCGTATTGTTTGTGTGATTAATGACAATGATCCTCTGTATAACCAGAAGGCTTGGACTGTCTGTAACCGAGACAAGCCAACAAACTGAACGGGCCTTGTATAGTGGTGGACTGTTCCATTCCCATGGCCAGATTTAGGCCTGGATTCTGTGTATTTTAAACCCAAGCCACTTCCCTCTTATAATTTTCATTTCCTCCTCAAGTATTTTAGGAGCAAGCCTAAACTGGCATAAATGTCAGCAGTGTATTTAGGGCAGATTTTAAACAAATGTTCTTATTTGTAAGACAAAGACCTGGTGGGCACCTATGCTTTGTAAGCTGGCTGTGAAGTCTACACTAAAAAACTTGCTTATATATATATATTTTTTGTGTCTCCATCACGATATCCAGATAGCAGGGTTCGTTGTTATTTCTTTGTCAGGGAGGGCCTCTGATGTTCACAGACCATATCTCAGTGCCTCTAAGAAGTGCTTTTAGCACTAAGTGTCTGAATTGTGGATATTGTTTTCAGTTGTGCTGCATGCGGGAGCATGAAGGCTGGGCCTTGTTGTGAGCTCTTTGCTGCAGCTGGGCTGAGATGGTTCTTTCCTGCGAGGCCACAGACATAAAAGGGCACAGATGTAAATCCTAAACCTTGTGTCTTTGATTGAGTTTCCAAACACTTTGAAAACAGGAAGGGGTTTCTGTGTGTGCGTCTGTGCACACAGATGCTTGTGTGTTTATTTCTCCGGGAACATTTGGCATGTGTATGTGTTTCTGGGAGAGATAGGCCCGGATCCTAGATGAGCAAATTTAAGCAAACATAGCTCTGTGTTATCAAATAAATGAATTGGTGAGTCAAGTTTTCAAACAGGATTAAAATTGGAGGCCTATAAGAACATATATTTTTATCTGCTCAGTAACGTTTGATCAGATTTCCTGTCTTGTGGCTATATTTAGATTTTGGAACAGACTTTCATTGGTTGGTAAAACAGTTGTTGATTCCTTCAAATCTTTAAAGGCAGAGATTCATTGACTCAAGATCAAGATGGACTAATCGGCTGGTTTCTGATGCTGATGATAATGTTACGTTATTCCCAACAACAGGGCATGCTGCGATGGTTTACAACTTGTCATAGCAGTTTCTCTTAACATCCTTGGACCATCATCGTGGTTTGGTGGTTTACCCTTCCCAAGTTGCTCCTGAGATGTCTTGATGGTTTCTCCCACAGCTAGACGGCTGTCTTGTTCCCTCAGCTTCCCGTCTCCCGCTTGGCTTCAGAGTAACAGACGAGTAGATGCTCGGGTCCCTGGGGACTACTCATACATCAAAGAAGACCAGAGACGCTGCAGCAGCCGAAATTTGTGGTCCCCTTCTTTTTTCTTTTTTTTTTTTTTTGGTAATGGCAAGCGCAAGGTTTTAATTTTCCAAATGCTTGTGGTTCAAATTAAGATCATCTCAATATGTGGCTTTGATTGATGTTTGAGAATAGTTTTTGGCATTTGATACACATATGGGATTCTTTTTGATCTATAGTGCCACGGCGCAGCAGCACCTAGAATGTTGTTGTTGGGGTTTCAAGCCCAATCCAGTAATAGAGGGGTTGGTTAGAACATCAGTGTTAGAAACACTGTCTGAGTGAGCAGTTTTGATATTCACTTGCTGGTTTAGGTCCATCTTTGATCCGGGTAACAGGCAAATTCGACCCACTAACTGCTGTCAGTGACGGATGCTACCAGAAGTGAACGTGATCAGTGAATTTGTCGTCATATTAGGTGGCATTTATGTGAAAGAGCGGTGGTAAATGTGATGTGTAGGTTCTCTGTGGGGTGCAGCAGCAGAGTAGGCTTGTTCTGTTTTTTTTTTTTTTCCTGAGTCAGTTGGTAGCTAAGCTGAATGTTCTTGTGAGGGAGATGACTCACCAGCAGCCTGAGGTGTTGAGAGGAGATAGGGCAAATTTCTCTTTCACTTCTCTTTCTATAGCCAACGTATTAGTTTTCACTGCAGCTAATGTAGCAGGCTTGTGATGCTGGCTGCCTGTCGGTGTTTCCGTGGGCACTGTCCCATTATTAGGTCTGTTTTATTAATGGCCCCAGACAGCCCCTTCAAAAGTGTCTTGTTCTGGCCGTATGTCATAATTTGCACTGCATCCATGTTGGGTCATGTTGGTGTTTGTTTTGGATATGTCTGTGCCCTTGAGCTTGCCACTGGTTATTTAGGGGATTTGAACCGTGGCTAATTGGCCAGCTAGTTTGCACCGTTCAGATTAGATGCACTGCTGGAATCGACGGTCGAGTCCCAGATTGCATGTTATTCATTTCTTCAATGAGCCGTGATCACAGTGAGGGAAACTGCGCCGCTTTATCCTCCAAGAACTTAAGCACCAAGTTATCGTTTGTTAGTCTAGATTTTTTGTTTTTGGAAAATGTTATGGTGAATTCGATTTTTTTTTTTTTTTTTTTTTTTTTTTTTTTTTTATCATTCTTGACTGCATTCAAATATTACATACTTTTGTGCTACAGTATGTCTGCAAGACTTGGACTTGTGTCGGTCTTTAGGCAAGTTGATCCACATCAAATACATCAAGTTGCTAAAGCTGAAATGTGAAAGTAGCGTATTTTATCTATGATTACAGCTCTTGGAGATAGCCACACATTTTAGTAAGCATAGAGAATGAGTCACAACCCGAGTAGCATTTCACGCCATCTTCCATTCCCCCCTCTACTTTTCTAGTGATTGCTTTCCTTTCGGAGGATAATCTATAGAATCGGATTGGGATAAGTAGCTTGTGTTTATTTTCCCAATGATATTTTAATGATACACCCCCCCTCTCTCAAAAGTCCTACAAACCAAAGTGGTCTAGTGGAGCTTGACCGAGCTTGACAGCCTTCCTCCGGTTTTGATACGGGGAGAGATGGGGAGGAAAAGGGGCGATGGAAAAAGGCGGTAGGGGGGACTTTTCTCCCCTTTTCTGATGCTAATGAAAGGAGGAATGGTTTTCCAGCTTTTAGCTTGCAGAGTGTGTCTCCCCTGCAGCATGCTCCGCTGCCTGGACATTGTGGGAGGACAAAACTCCAGGCCCGGGATCCAATAACGTGAAATTTCAGCAGAGAAGCGGCCATTGTGTAGAGAGAGGCAGTCGGGGAGGGGCTGGGTAGAAGGGGGGAGACTGAGCCGAGGAAAGGGAGGGTGACTTGGCGAGCACCCAGGGCTCAGGCCACATCCTTTCTCTCTCTCCTCTCCTCCTGCACTCCTCCTCTTCCTTCTCCTCCTTCCCTTCTTCTTCCCCTCCTGTCTTTCTTTCAGTATCCCCCCCCCCCCAACACCCCTGCCCTCGCCTCCCCTCCACCACTCCCCTCTGGGGTGAGAAGCCCAAGGCTGAGACAGGAGCAAAGCATGATGGCATGCTGGAGCCCAGTGAGCCATGGGCCGGAGCAGCAGACAAACGGCCACTTTGTCAACTTAGGAAATGGTTGTCCCAGGATCCCCCTTCTCCACCATACACTGGAGCAGCCGGCCTCGAGGCTCAGGCCTGCCTGGTCTGCACATGCTCTCCCATCACGCCTTCTCTTCTCTTCTCTTCTCTTCTCTTCTCTTCCAGTTTCTTTCAAGTGGAAACTGAATACTAATTTAAATCACAGTGTTGTGTTTGCTCTTTGCTCTCACTTTAAATAAGGTTTGAGCTAGTGAGATACTGTTAATGTTGTTGTTGAGTATGTAATATTGTATAGATGCCATAAAGGCCTACGCGAACCCTTTTTATGAATTGAAAAGGCCACATTCAAATGCGGGTGGGAGCTGTTGACTGTCACCTTGGTCTCCACCCTGTTCCCATCCACAGCCGCCCCCCCCCCCCCCCCCCCCCCCCCCCCGCAGTCCTCCGTTACACTCTCACCCCTCCCTCTGTTTTTCTCTCCTGCTTTTGGTCGGAAATGAAGTCAGTCATCCAGCAGAATAACTTGGAATAATTTGGAATGGGGGGCTCCTTTCTCTCTATCTCTCCCTCCCCCTTCTCTCCCCTGCTCGCAGGCCTAGGCCAGCTGATCTGCTTCCGCTCTCAATTGTGTGTCCAGTCGACTGTGTGCTCCCAGCAAGGGGCGTGGAGGCCAGCCTTTGTCTCCACCATCCCACTCTGAACTGTGTGTGTGTGGATGTGCGTGTGTGTGTGTTGCAGCAGGTTGTACTCAAATATCTTTTTGGACCACTTACTGTTTTTACCAAAAGAAAGGACAGATTTTTATCTGAGGAAGGAGGGAAGAAGAGGAGCGGATGTAACCTTTTATTCACCTGTTTTAAAGTTTTTTTTCTTTAAAGTCCAGTCTACTCTAGTTTATTGTTGGTTGACTGTAGTTGTCTGCAGGCTTCAGAAATGTGCCTTAGAGATTTGATTTTAATTATTGACCATGCAATTACAGTAATTATTAGTACTTGTCGAGACATTTTTCTTGTTCATAAAACATGGTTGACATGGATATTTTAAGCAATATTCAAAAATGCACGCATACATAGTTCACTTTACTTCCTCTGTAGGTCCAGCCCCCCTCCCTGTGAGTGTCATGGTTGCTAGCATGTGTGTGATGGTAGGTCTGAAGGGTCAGGCCCTGGTCATTGTGCCCTGGTCATGGCTGAGCGACACCACCGCCTGCCTTCTGTTCACCCCAGGGACCCCTGCCTGAGTGACAGCCCCTCCTGCACCCATCACCCGCATCCTTTATTGGGGGCCATAGAGGGGTGTAACAGCAGCAGTATTTCCCTCTTTTACTGCCTGTTATCCTGCTCAAAAATGCATTTTTCTGCTGTGGCAGGGGTTCTCGTGTAAGGTTAAGCACTACTTCTATGGCACTGTTATGAGGTGTAACCAGAAAGGGTATTGCTGGGAGGTTGCAAGGAGGAAGTTAGTCATGGTTGTGTTTTTCTGTAAGTCTCCTACAACCATTTACCGTTTTAGCTCGGTCGTAGCATGTGACAGAAAAAAACGAGAATCGCGCTAAGATTACATTTGGGTTAATAAGAGATTCACAATGTTGGTATTTAAATAGATTTTTTATCTGTCTTTGTCCATCTCTACTACCCATTATTATTTTTGCCATATTTATTTGATTGGTAGAAAAGGCTAGTTGCTTATTTTTGGATTAGTTCACTCATTGGGTGCCAGAAAAATCACAACATGATATTTGTAAATGTCCTTGGAATTATGATGATTATAATAACAAGCAACAGACTTACAGTGTTGTCCAGTTTTGTTTGCACCATGACTGTCGAAGCTTACTGAGAATAAAGACAGATTGGCTGTCTGAACAGGAAGTATAATGCACAGTTTGACCACATTTGATATCATTGAAGGATTTGATAATCATTCAGTCTGACTGAAGGATTGTTTGGATGTATATGTTTGTGAGGAGTTGTGGGAAGGTCAAAATGAGCTAAGATAATAAAGGATATAAAGAATATTTAATAAGCTGGAAGTATATCATAATGCATAGTTAGCTGCCTGTCAAAAGACAGAAGCACATCGAATTACCTTGCTTAGATTTCAAGCATTAGTAAGAAGTAACTCAGCAGCATTATGTAAAACTATCAATTTTCCAAATCATTTGTTGCAGATTACTCCTCAGCTCCTACATTTGAAAGGAAACTCATGTGTTTGCTGCTCAAGGATAACCATAAGAATGTTATATGTTAGCTTTTGTCGCTAACCAACATCAAATTTCGCACATCTTCCCAAATTTTTATGTATATAGAAAAAACAAAATGAAATTTCATAAAAATGTCATAGAGCTATTGTACTGAGAGAATGGACTTTTATTGCGGACTGGGGATTAGCAAGTCATATTTTGTATTTTGATTTTTTTGAGTTTTTCTCACTATAATAGAATTGATTAAGAATGAGAAGCTTTGGCTAAAGTTAAGTTTAAAGCTGAAATAAGGGATTTTTTGGCCACCCAATGTCAGTTGTTGAAACACATAACTGACATATCATCTTTTAATTTGAGCAGTGTTGGAACTTAAGTCCAACATTTAGTCTCTTTGATCTCTGTTTTTGGTCTCTGCTGATTCCTGAGAGAAATATCTTGGTCTTTAGTTGTTAAATGCTCCACTGTGATAACCAGGAAGCTAGTCTTGTCTGCCATTTGGTATTGAGCAGGTAGTGTGTGATACTTTCTAGAGCTTTTTTGCCTGCCTGCTGCTGCTGAATTGTCGATATGAGAGCAGTGAGAGTGAACTAAAACAGAGGTTGCAGGCCAGATAGCGTATAAGAGACATATTATACTAATTTTTAGGTTCATACTTTTTATTTGGGGCTCCTTCATGCTGTAATGTTGAAAAACACATTCTTCTCATACTGTGTATACTACTCTTCACCCTTTTTCTGAACACACCATTTTAGCTCTAGTCCGCTCTGATTGGTCACCTCCAACAGACCTGATCAGGCACCGCCCACCAACTCCCGCATCAGCTCTACCGGTGTCTGCGGGAGCCACATTAGCTGCGCAAATGCTAACCCAAATTCAACAGACTAACTTGACAAATAAACAGTAAAATAACATAAAATAGACAAGACAAACATTCATCTTCCAAGTGTGCAGTTGGATCACAGACAGCTGGTATAGATCCATCCTTGAGCTTGTACCGTTATTGACCCTCATTAAGAAAGCAGTCAACCAGTTTTTCGGTCATTGTGGGAAAATTTGTCACATTTCTTTCCAAAATAAAGTAAATCTGCTGTAAATCTGCAGCAGAACAATGTGCATGCTTTGATCGAACCTTCGACATTTTAATTTTACCAGGACCAACGTTATGTTGATAACAACAATGGCAGCATTGGTCATTGGTCTACAGGACAGTCAGTTTGTCGAAGAGCTGAAGGAAGTCACATGTTCAACAACCTTGGTTCTTACGTAAGAAGAGGAGTCAAATCTAAACCGCACGTTTTAACATTCACTGAAAGATGGAACAGGAGAAAAGGAGAGAGGGGATGGTCTTTTCTTATGGTTTGAGGGTCTTGAGACACACCGCGGACACATGTTTATGATGAATATACGTAAGAAGCGCATTCTGCATGATATGTCCCCTTTAACAAAGGATTTATACTTGCTATGAAACTGAGAAGAGCTACAGGTTCAGGTGATAACTTTCTGTGGGTCCATCACTATGAGCGACCCCTTTCACATTGTCACATTATAATTTCATACACCATTATTCTGAAAATGTTGCTTTATAGACGGTTTAAAGACCACAGTTAAATAAAGGTTTTGGTTAGTCAGAGGAGATAGTGGCATATGTGGCAATAATGTTTTTAATTAATGCAGAAAATATTTTCATATATATTGATGATTTTGCTGATGTATGTTTATCTTTAGAAAATAATATTGTCTGTGTGTGTGTCTGAACAGACCAGAATTTGCCAGAATTAAGTGTGTTGTTTTGTCAGTTGGTTTATTTTTGATTTACCCATATTCATCATGCTGATCTATCTTTTGAGGAAACTGTGGTAAACTATTACCAGCTGCCAAGATATTGAAGCTTTCACATGAAGAAAAAAAATGGCTTCAGATTTAATGCTCACTGGCTCTTAGATTAATCACTAACCAATAACCTGGGCACTGAGGTTTGCCAAGGGTGTGGAAGGCAGCAAGCCAAAGGTTAGCCTTACTGCACAGGCCAAGATTTAGAGAGGAGAGGCAGTAAGGGGGAGGATGCAGCCATTCTTCTTTTATCAGAGCAGGAGCTACTATTTAACTATGCAATGATTATCGGAGAAGAAATTCTTAAAATTTCAGACCCTGTGACGTCATTGTCACTGGTCACCCAGGACGCTGGCCCGGAGATCAGTGTCCCAGGAAGACATCCGGCAGTCACATTCTTCACTCTGTTTGCCCATTTCTGTCAGCCCTCAGATCTCCCTTAGTCTTTAATATGTTACCAGGAGTTTCTGCAAAATGCTGCCCTCAGCACATCCTGACCTTTGTCATTTCCGGTGGCCCAATGCAGTCCGAGTTATCTAATCAGGGAAATATCTGACTCCAAGAGAAGGGACAGAGAGGCACAGGAGGTGGGGAGGGACAGAAAAGGGGAATGAGGCACAAATAGATGTAGAATTATGACATATTATTAGCCATAATAGTCGGTATCAAAGTACGGTGTGATACAGTCTACTGATACACTGGGACCAATATAGCGACACATTCAGTTGTGATTATGTGGTAGAGGTGTTTCTTTTCTTTACTGCAGACTTGTAGATTTTGATTATTATAAGAGCTGTAGATCAAATTGCTAATCTTATGATATGTGTCCATTATATCAACCTTTGATGGATGCGTTAATGTTGCTGTAGCCCATGTCTAAAAAAAAAAAAAACGGAAGCTCTATGCATTTTTGTGTACACCACCTTATGTCAGCTGTTAAACCACTGAAACTTAAGTTTAATCTTATAATGTTGTAAATAATCCCCCTTATGTTTCATTCCTGCTTTGTAAAAAAAACACACATTAAGCTGTTTATTAGCATGTTGCCTTCAGTTTCATAGATAATCATATGTATTATAGATAACTGTCTTCCCATGTATTAAGCTGTGTTCAAAGCCCTTGTAGGTGATATGAGAAAGACGAGTGAGACAAGCAATAGCCGTATCATCTAAAATAAGAAAGGACAGGTTGATGTGAGCTGGAGGCCCTGTCATGTGTTGTCTAGTTTGAAACAACCTGCTGTAGGGGGAAGGTTGGAAATCAGCAGTGGCCAGAGCCTGAACTTGGCCACATGGTCAGTCACCCTCTGGCTGGGGTTAAACATACACTGACGGCTTCAGACTTTAGAAATCAGAGCCAATAGTCTGTTATATTGTGTACTAAAGGGAAAATACACATTAAATGCAGAGTTAAATCATTGACTTTGCTTCTTCACGTTCTATTTTTAGTTTTGGTATAGATATTAGGCTAGCTTGTTATTAGTAATAGCTTCTGCTGCCACCCAGATCTCCCCACTGTTTTATTTGTTTAATTTAATATCAATATCAGTGTTTCTAGTGGGATGTAGCATATGGTGAACTCTGTTTAAATGCTCAAATTGTAATACACGTGTGATGTAGACACTTAAGACTCATCTCTTCGCTTGATCGTATCCGTGCATGTTCAGTACTGTGACATAAATACATATACATATATATTGTTTATGCTGGGGTTTAACTGCTTTACATGTGTTGATTTCATGATGGATTTCTACTTTTGATGGTAATTTTGTAGTCCAAAAGGTATTAAAGGTCACCAGAGATTTTTTTTTCTTTTTTCAAAAAATCTGATTACTGGTTATGTTCAATAGCATTGTTTTTCTTTTGCTCTTGTCCTGTCTTCTTATTCCTTCGTCTTCCTCCCTTCCTCTCCTCCCTTTCCTCCTCCACAGTGACAGTTATGCGCGTGTGAGAGCAGTGGTCATGACTCGGGATGACTCCAGCGGTGGGTGGCTTCCCCTGGCGGGTGGAGGCCTTAGCTGTGTCACCGTCTATAAGGTCAGCCGGGCGGAGGACAGCAGCAGCACCCACAGTGGAGGCAGCGGAGGAAGCAGCAGCAACCTCAGCCCTTGTAGTCCAAGTCCAAGTCCTAGTCCCAGTCCCAGCTCCAGTCCCAGCCCCACTGCTGTGGAATTCCACATCAAAGGCGAGAGGCTCAAAGACAAACTGGTAAGGGACGCTCATAATGTGAATGCAGTTATGCTATGGTGCATAAATTCATGTTCATATTTTAAATGGACTAGCAGTTGATGCGTTTACATTTTCAGTTATTTTGCCATTTGTTCTCTTTCATGCACATTCAGGGGCACAAACTAGAGATGGTGCATTCTCTTGGATGAGATCACCCTAAGCCCCCCCTTTCCCAGACTCCCCTCTCTTTGTTTCACTCACACACAGGAAGTGGTTGTTTGGCTTTCCTCCATGGCGCAGGTATCTGAAAATAGGATTTGAACTGCGTGATGCCGTGATGCATGATGATATCATCAGGGAGAAGAGCTGATTACTCAGGAGCAAAGAATATGGGATGAGGGATGTGGGAAGCGCACAAAGAGCTTGGAAAGGAGCTGAATGATGGAATAGGGGCCGGAAAGTTACACTCACTTGTGTTTTTCATGAGTACACAAGTATTTGCCCACCTTATCATAAGCATTTCCTCTTCTTCACCGCAGTGTCTTTAGTTGTGGCCTTGTAGCTATGTGGCCTGTCACACTGACCATGTTTAGTTGTTTTGTTAGAAAAAGTAGCCATTAAATAGCCATTTAGATAGTATGCACAAGACATATTTAGTTCAAAAAGCAGGATTATTTACAGTGTAGCTGCAGTTAACGATCAACAATCATTACAGATTTTCATTTTCTAGTCAGAAAAGGCTGTAAGGCTGTTTTCCAGAGCCCAAGGTGACATAAACATTCACTTAATTATCATATGAGACAAAAAAAAGCAACAGATCACTTTTTGAAGCTGTAACCACAAAAATGATCCAAAGGAATAATTAATTACCAGAATAGCTGCCAGAACAGCTAGTCAATCATTTTCGGTTTCAGCCCTAACGTAAAGTGTACAAACTAAGCATCACCATACTCTAAATGAGTTGCAAGTTTCTCTTCCAAACTCTTTGCAGTCACTGAATGTGTCTGACTGCAGCTAAATGAGCAGAGTTTAGGGTTAATGGACCTTTTTGGTCAATTCTAATTAAACAAAATAGATATTGATGTAGAAAGATATTTCTTCATCAACATCAATCAACAGTCCAACAAACAACAACTTTTACAAGCACAATTTCTGAATAGTAGCAGTAAATCTAGCAGTTCATTCACAAATAGCAAAATGTCCTTAAATTGTTTAGTTTTTACACACATGTAAATGCATAACTTCCAAAAAGTATGATCATTCTGTTTCTTGTCTTGTTCTAATCCTTGTGGCTTTTGCTGTAGTTGCTGTTAAGCCCATGACCATCTTGTCACACACTCATTCTGTGATGTAGATGTAAATCAGATCCAGTAGATACACTAGGATAATCCCGGTCTGTGGTAATGAGGGTGTAAATCTGAGTGAGTGAGTGAGTGAGTGAGTGAGTGAGTGAGTGAGTGAGTGAGTGAGTGAGTGAGTGAGTGAGTGAGTGAGTGAGTGAGTGACAGAGTGACAGAGTGACAGAGTGACAGACAGAGTGATGTCTGTCAGATGCCAGGAGACAGAGGAGGCCACCATGATGCACAGAGTCTGGTGGCTCCTAACTATCCGACATTAGAGGTTTGTTACAGCAGGGCGTCTAAATCACCTTTTTTATCTTC
Organism: Pempheris klunzingeri; assembly: GCF_042242105.1. Lineage (NCBI taxonomy): Eukaryota > Metazoa > Chordata > Actinopteri > Acropomatiformes > Pempheridae > Pempheris > Pempheris klunzingeri. The sequence continues at coordinate 15,424,670 of NC_092024.1, read as the reverse complement.
TTTGACTCAACGCATTTTATGTGTGCTTTGTGTTTACAGCATGTTTGTGTTTTGTGCGTTGCTATTCAAGTCTGTGTGCGTGTGTGTGTGTGTGGCACAGGAAAGGGTGTGACGGGAATGCTGTTGTTCAGACAGGGTATAGACATGGCTCAGAGACCCCCTTCATCTCTTCTGGGATGTGGTAAAACACCCCTATCACCGCCAGACTCTACCCCCAGCCACCACAACAAACACCCAGCCATATGTAGGTCTGTCGGGATGCCACCCAGTGCCATGGTGTTGGCATCAACCACAGCGCTACCGACAGTCTGAAGGCACCAGAAGAGGAGAGGCACAGTGATGAATCCATGAAAACAACAGCCACAAAACCACATAAGAATGTGTCAGCCAGATTTGGAAAGAAGGCAGCACAATATCAGTACATGTTACCACAGTGTTGTCTAAAACAGTAACATAAATATTTTTATTTCAGAGGTAAATGAAAGACGGCAATTATGTTGAATGAGTGATAATGTAAAAAGAAAATGAGGCCAAGGGAAGGGCCTGTGAATGTTTGAGAGGATGTTTGGCTTGATTTGTCTAAAAAAAAAAACACAAGCAGTTCCATGTTTTAGATGCATTTTTGTCCTCTTAAGGGATATCATTTCAGTGTTTTAATTCAGCCAGAAATGGACAGAATAGAAAAGCAACATGATGACATCCCACCTCTGATAGGAACCTGAGCCAGATAGAAGAAAACGGATCAGAGATGCAGTTATTTTGAAATCACAAAGGCACAATTTTGGCTGGTAGAAACGAGGTGATTGGGGTGCATAAGATATGAGATGAATCAGGGAGAGAGATGTGTTCAGTCAAAGAGCAGGAAACAGAGGTGGAGCCAGATAGATGGGAGACGGAAGAGGTGGAGGGGATCTGTCTATAAGCGCAGTGATGCGGCACAGAGTGTACTGGTGATGACTCAGCTGGCTCTCCATATAGCTACCAATCACTCTCCTCCGTCCCCCCCCCTCCCTCCTTTCTCTCCCTCTCTCAGTCCCTCTCCTTCACTCTGATTTTCTGACTCATAAAAAAACTACAGATCTAATTGGTTGATTACTTAACCGTACTGGCTCTTGGATTATGACAAACCTCAGGCTAAGCTCTCACCTTCCTTCCTGGCGTTCATAGTCTGGCTCCGTCTGATTGATACAGCTGTGAATGTGGTGAAGTTCAGGCTTACTCTAAAAAGCTCTGGCTTGGGGCAAGGGCCCACTTGATGCTTTGGCTTGTTTCTACTGTTAACCTTGCTATTTGATTGTTTTCACTTGTCTTTGCTAACAAAATGTGGTTTACTAACCTTCACCCAAGTTTTGAGGGGGAAAATGTGTATTATTGCCTCCTACTAAGTCTTCAAAACTCAGCGCTTAAATATTATTGCATACCATCTTTCATGCTTCTGTATCTATATCTTTGATGCACCAATTCACAGCAGAGGACTGTTATGTGCTCAAAAACCCACTAGAGTTTATCCTTTTATTTCAAGAATTATTATTGGAATGAGTTTGTAATTACAATTCTGATGGCAAAGGCAGTGTCCATAGGTTGCAGCCTCATGTTTTTCCCACCTGGTTTCTTGAAGCCAAGTATAGTTAGAAAAAGTAGTAGTCTCTCTCTCTATCTTCCCCCATTTCTGCTCTCACGTTATCTCTTCAGTGCTCTCTGTGCGTCTCACCTCCGTCTGTCTCCGTCCTTCTCCTCCTCTAACATCTCCAGCCTCTGTTCCGTTTCTGTCTCTCTCTCTCTCTCTCTCTGTCAGTTTGGCTCCTCCTCCTCCTCTCTTTTCTCTGAGCACAGTGTGGAATGTGGTGTTAAGTATCGTCCTTCCATGCAACTGTGATACTTCCTCCTCTGTCGGCCTCGCAGCGCGCTCACCTTACCTGCTCCGGCTCCATTGAGTCTCGCCCCCACAATCAGACCCAGAGGCTCGGCGGGACCCATCCCCCACCCCTTTTTGCTACCCCATCCTCCTCACATCCATCCCACTCTTCTTCCCTCATCCTCTGGCTGGGTAAACACACATGCTTAGCCTTTGCCCCTCCTTTTCTTGGGGAGATATGTATGCAGTAATGACACCAGGACATAATCACGAGACATAATCTTCCAGATGCAGAAAAACAATGTTATGGTACACTTGTAACCGAGTTACAGGAGGGCAAAAAGCAACTCTGGCTCAGACATTTCCGAATGAAAAGTAAACCTGTGTGCACTCTCGCTGACACACATATCACATATCATCAAGCCCTCACACAGCTGCCACGTATCAACCCCTTAAAGCGTGCATGTTGACTGTTGTCCAGATCAACGGGGAGCGGTGCCATCTGTTTCAGTCGTCGAGTATTGGTTTGTGACCGTTATCCTCCGATGAGGCATTTGCACTGCAGAGATTGACAGTGTAGCACTTGGGTCATTGAGCTTTTCATCACACCAGCTCCTGTGCTCACGCATTCTCTCACGCAGATCGTCATGTGCACGCTCGCACATTCACACCCCATTAAGCCACCTCTCGTGCACATCAGTAAAAAACCTCAAAGACTGTAATGGCCGTCTCTCATTTCATTTAATCTGCCTAGAGGAAGGCCGGGAGGTGGCCCAGTAGCTCTGATTAATAATAGGCTTTGGAAACACAGTCTCTCTCTGCCACACACTTTGGCTGCCTGGTTCCAAAACATACTCAACCCCCCTTCTTCTGCCACCACCACTGCTCTCCAACTTTATCATCATCTGTAATGAAAACCCCACCATTTAGAAGGTGTTTTACAAATTATCCAAAGAAGTATGTGAAATTATTGGGTTTAGGATGATTTTTTTTCCCTTTTCTATTCTATTCTATTCTATTTAGTAACTTAAGTGTAGTTCCAGATGCAGGCCTCTACTCTCAATCTCTTACTCATGTTGCTGTGGATTGATGGAATGTGGCACATTTAAACAGCTTAGGGTGAGGAGTGAGATGAAGGATTTACATGTGTTCCCCAGTGAGTTTCATCAACAAACCTTTAAATGATACAGTTTCCAGTCTGCATATTAACAACTTTGGCTTGGCCAAATGTAACTACAATGCCGTTGAGTGCTACTATGCCTTGTTTCACCCTAAAACTGTGTGTGTGTGTGTTGTCAGGTGGTGCTGGAGTGTGTCCTGCAGAAAGACCTAATATACAACAAGGTCAACCCAATCTTCCATCACTGGAGGATCAACGACAAGAAGTTCGGACTGACTTTCCAGAGCCCTGCTGATGCCCGTGCTTTTGACCGGGGCGTACGTCGGGCCATTGAGGACATCAACCAAGGTGGGTGTGTGTGTGTGTGTGTTTTGGTGGGTAGTTATTGGTGCCTGCATGTGTGCGTTTTTAGAGTTTAGATCAACAAAACACCAGGTTTGATTAGCATTCCCTCTAAGAGGTTGCTCTATACTCTGTGGCAGCCACCTAATACATGTAAAATGATATGGGTGTATGTATATGAACATGGTGTGCTCTGTGTTAGCGGGTGACTACAGCCTGTATTCCTACCTGTTTGTCATTGGCTTGTAATGGCTGACCTAGCATCTGTTCTAGGAGAGATGCATAGTGTTGATTAGCGTTGATGACTAACCCCCCCTCCCTGCTACCTGCTCACTCACCCAAACATGACCCCTCCTGCGTTATCTTATCAGCGCCAGCTGCCCAGATAAACTCTCGACTTCCTGTACAGACTGGCAGGGCATGTTATGCCCAAACAGTGGGTGATATAGGACCGGGAGGGTTGGTAAGAATGAAGGGGTCGTGAGTTGGGACACACAGAGGGAGTGGCAACCTGAGATGGGGGCAGAGCATTAGTCAGAAGAAACTTGACCAGGTTGGGCTTTTGTGCTGTCAGATTTGAGGAGTTGCTGGTTTAGTCTTAAAAAAAAAAAAAAAAAAAAAAAAGGTAGGGATTGGCCTGTCTGTGTTTAGTGTGGCATTTCTACATTTTATTTGAGTTAAACTAGATGCACTTAGGTGGAGTTGAGACTCTAAGTTTAGTTAGCAGCTTTGGGTCCTGATAAGCATTATTTTTCAGTACAGTGCCAGAGGTTGCAAAGTCATCCAATTAGCAGGAGAATTGCCAGCTCAGCAATCTGCCACCCAGCTCCATGTTACACAAGAGGCTGGCTGGCTGGCTGGGGAGCCATAATCTCCTTTACTCTCTAGACCTCAGAACCCTGGGGAGCATAGAGGAGGTACAGCAGAACATATCGTAAAGGCTTATCGCTGCTAGGCATCAGTCGCTTCTTGCCCACAAGCGTTTATCTGAGATTTGAACTTCCTGGGCACAAGTCCACACACAGTCTAGGTAAAAGGTAATCATGGGCAACAACTATAGGGCTGGCTTTGCAAATAGCTCCGACTGTGAATTTCAATTGAAACTGGAGAACAAAGAATCATGGATAGCTATAAACATAGCGCTGTAATAATGAGAGGATGACAATGCCATCTCAGGTCTGCTTGGTGTAAAAGAAAGTTGGTTTAGGTTGTTTTACTGGATTTAACATATTAGTAGATTAACAGAAAGGTAATCAGCAAACATTTCAATTTTTGAGCTAAAACCCCCAAAACGTACTACTTGCAGTCTGTCAGGTTTGAATATTTGCTGCACTACAATAGCATAGAGTACTTTGGAGTGTTGGCCAAGGAAGCAATATGAAGCTCTGTGTTTTTCACTCATGTCTGACTTTTTGTCGACCAAACGATTAATCGAAACAATAATCTGAAGGTTAATTATTTTTGAAAATCATAGTTGCAGCCCTAGTTCACATGAGAGGATGCTGTGGGCAGATGGTTGAACATCTGTGAAAGCTGGTCAGTGTGATTAAACACCTTCCCCTCACCTCACCCAGAGGCTGCACAGTTTCTGTCTGCTGGTAAATGCTTCAACTCTTTGCTCTGAATGTCAGCTATAGCAGGTGATGGTGAGTTTTGTCTCCACAGTGCACCCCCCCCCCTCTCTGCTCACCTTTATCTCTCTCCTGGCATCCTCTGTATTCTGCCAGTGTTGTGTAATGCCTCTCTTCAGCTCAGGCAGGCAGGTTCTTCTGTATTCCTGTTGCATCGTTCTGCTGCTGGACTGCTGTGCGAATGTGTGTGGGGAGAGAAGAAGAGGCAGTGAGAGAGAATATGTTTTGCCTGTGTGTGTGTGTGTGTGTGTGTGTGTGTGTGTGTGTGTGTGTGTGTGTGTGTGTGTGTGTGTGTGTGTGTGTGTGTGTGTGTGTGTGTGTGTGTGTGTGTCCGTCTTGCAGTCCTCTGTTGCCATGGCAACGTCGGGCACATGGCTCAGGCAGCTTCGCAGCCCAGCACTGCCAGAGTCGTGCTGCAGGAAGCCTCTTTCTCTCTGTAGTGGAGAAATGCATACACACACATGCACACTCGCACACAAACATGCTTTCCATGTGATACAGACAGACAGGCAGACTTGGATGGACTGACTGACTCTACCACAAGCCTGGTGAATTCTTCCGTCCTCTCTGTGGCAGACACGGCACTGCCCTGTATTGCTGTATCCCAGAATGCAGACAGGCTAACTGATGCCTCAGTGCTTCAAATCAGGCCTCAGTGATCCTAATTAAGTGAATGCTCTTGATGCCCCAGGTACAAATAGATTTCCCTTCATCCCAATGGAAATGGTTTAATCCCTGTTTTCTAGCCCCAACCATTGGATTTCTTAAACAGTGTTTTCTTTTAATCATGAATATATTTGGTGGCTGCTTGAAAATCGAATGCTAAATATGCTGTCATCAGACATGCACTAGTGTCACAATCCTAGTTTATACTGTACTACATAATACTCTATTGTATTCTTAATTATGCAGCTGGCATAACAACGTACATTGTATTTACCTAAACCAGTAGCATTAACACTACTAATGGTGCTGAAATGGTATTTATTTCTCAGATTAGACACTTAAAGTTTCATTTGACAGATGAGTTGGTGTTCAACTTCACATATTGTAACAAAATTGGAGCCAAGCCAACCCACACGAGAACATGCACACAGATAAAACCCAGGTTCAAACCTGGATTTGAACCTAGAACCTTCTTGATGTGGGGCAACAGTACTAACCACCACACCACCATGCTGAACCAGAAGAACAATGTTTGCATAGCTTACATGCAGTAAGCTACGCAGTAGCTGAACCCAGGTTCAAATCCTGGTGTGAACCTGGGTTTTATCTGTGTGCATGTTCTTGTGTGGGTTTTCTCCGGGTACAACAGCTTCCTCCCACAGTCCATAGACATGCAGGTAAATTTGTGACTTGCCCGTAGGTGTGAATGTGAGTGGTTGTGTGTCTCTATGTGTTGGCCCTGCGATTGACTGGCAACCTCTCGCTCAAAGTCAGCTGAGATTGGCACCAGCCCCCCTGACGGATAAGCGCTATATAGATAATGGATGGACATTGTTCTTCTCTTTTGTAGTCGGACTCCATCACATATCCAATCATGCATGAGAAAACAGAGAAAATTAGAGAACCTTTTAAGCTTAAGTTGCATGCTTCAGAGACCAAAAATGGAGGATTAAAAGAAATAACCTGCAACTCCTAAATTGCACATAAATCTACCAGATTGATTTTAATGACATTGACATTGCTGCTTGGTATCATTTTGATTATTTACACTGGCACTAGTTTGTCACTAAAGACTTCATATTGCATAACCTCGTACTTTGCCGACAAGATGACACAGAATAGTTCAATGTCAATTATTTTACTTTTTGAATTAATGACTCTAAAGTATTGAAGTAAACCATATAGGTATTCTTTCATTAAGGACAATAATGCTACAATATTATGTATACTGTACATATAATTAATTAAACAATGGTTCTCTCAGTGTGTCTCAGTTTTTGTGTAAAAATATCAGTAACATTAGTTTCTCTCCTCGGGTTACACCCTCCACAATTTCATTCTGTCTGGTAATGAAAAGCTGTAACATGGTCAGCCTGATACCTGAAACATAAGCTCTGACTCCAGCATCAGCAGACGAGGTGTTTTGGATGCGGAAATGGCACATGGCGTTTTAGCCGAGGTCGGGGTTAAATTATTCTAGGCATGCATATTTCATTTACTTCTGTGTACCACACTGACACAGAGCAGCTTTCATTTCCCCATTAGGCTACAGTCGGAGCAAAGCAGAAGCAGAGGAATCAGCGAGTAAGATCTGTAGGCTCAAACATGCTTTGTAGAGATGACATCCATTGAGAGTGAAACAGTTTTGATATATACAAGACAAATTACACTTATTCTTAGAAATGTAGCTAAGGCTTAAAAATGGCACAAGGAAGTGGAGGAGTCTGGTACACGATCTCATTGTTGTTCTATGAAGATTCGCCCCCTAGTGGTAAACCTCCAAAAACAAGTCTTCCCTTGTATTTGTCAATAAAATGTAGATGCTTAAGACAGTAAAAATAGCGCTGTGGGCATGCACCATTACACAGGGTTTGTAATGTACAAAACCTTGATGAGATATTTCAGTAATACCATTGGTGTCTGTTTGAGGAGTTTTTAATGCCACAGGCAATGATAATGCATAGATTGTGTGCTGTTAAACGTCACAGTTACAACCTTTTACCAGCTTATTTAACTGTAACAAAGCCTGCATCAGTTTGAGTGTATAAAATGATCGAGTTAAGCCTCTAATCTTTTTTCCTGTCTGTGTTCTTCCTTCTATCCTCCAGTTTGTCGGTCGTTTGGGGAAGGGGATACACCTGACGATGGACTACCGGTGAGTGGTACACTGAGAAGAAAGAAAATGTGTGTTGTGTGTGTACACATGAGTACATATTTATTTTTCTGACTTTTAGGCCAAATTTATTTAACCTGCAAGTATTTCCACCAGATATATATTTTTGGAAAATCTGCTACAAAGTAAAACAAATTCACAAAAACTAAACAGTCAACACGGTGATTAATGTCTTAAGTATCTTTGTGACATGGAGTGGGAAATGGGTGAAATAATGTTCAAGTGCGTGTACTGTAGGTTTTTATGAGGCTAGATTTATGACTCAACTCTCACTCTCCATTAAATTGGAGGCAGGTCATAGCGAGAACCTGAGCCATATGTTAGAGCTGTGATGTGTCCCACCCAGGCGCTGACACCTGCCTTTGTTTTCTAACAGTTGTTCTCAGAGATTTACAGGTGTTTAACCAGTGCCAGCCAGACCCTGAGGTGAGGCTGGGTGTTGGCCAGCGAATGTGCTAGAGCAGGCTTAGCTGTCTCTATCAATCTAACATGTTAGCTGTCACTCTTTTTTACAATTGATGCCAATATAATAACTATTGCCTCGGGAGCTGGTTGTTCAAAGGCAGCTTGCTGAAAATGCTCTCTAATTTCAACATCCTCCAAACTGAATGTGTTTCTTCCTGAGCTGGGCCTCTTTTCGTTGACAGGTTGAAAACTCTTAAGGTGAACAATGTTAAGAATTGTATATATTTGCCTTATTGCTGACATGTGACGCTTTATTGGCTGTCGACTTGTGGTTGAGAATGCCGTGTTCTATTTCACAGAGAAAGGCAGCAGGTATATAGTTCAAGTCTACACACCCATGTTCATTTGTTTTAGATATCAGGCCCGTTGCAGGAACGTCAGTCACCTGTTCTGCCTCTGATTGCAAAGTAGGTGAAAAGACACCTTCGTGGGAGGAGGGGCAGTTCTTGTAATGCACACTTGCACAGAAACACGGAAATACAGAAACCACTGCTCTTTGTAATGCAGTCCAGTACATACAACAGTACAGAAATATATGCTACCTTTGCGAAACTCATAATTAATTATTGTTGACACTGTCTCAGGGAGTTGTTAATTCAACCCTGGTAATTTTTTACATTGTAGTTTGTAGTATACACAAAGGCACAGCTTTAAAACATAGAAAAATTGACTCAACACACAACTAGAATAGTAGCCTCAATAAGTATTTATAACAGGAGTACTGTGCTGCGTTGCATGATGTTTCAAATTTTTGGCAACTGTTTGGTGAAAATGCTCTACCAGTTCAGCCAGGGGTCCTTATGGTCTTCCCTTTGACATCACACTGGACCTCCTGTGACATAATTTTTTAGCTGTGAGTTCATTGCGCTTGTCAGAGGCTTGTCCTCATCACCTTTGACCTGCCTAGTATCTTATATCCTGCATGTTTTGGACTAGAAGAGCAGCGAAGGAGGGAGAGCTGCGTTCCTGTTCCCGTGGCGAAGTTCCTCTTTAAGGAATCAGCCTGAACATACAGGAAATCCAATGGCACCACTGTTGCTAGACAACGGGAGGGGGGGGGTAGAAGGGGGTGTTCACAAGGTTCAGTGAGTGAGCCACCGAGGGTGTCACCATGGTGATTTGGCATCCGAATGTTGCGGTCGGAGACCTGGGCTACAGAGAAAGGGAAGGGAACCAGTGGCAAGGGCTGCAGCAAGGGAACTAGCAAATACCACCACACAGCAAGGTGTGATATTAGCTGTGTTGCTTTATACTCCATCATAATGTACACTGTGGCTTGTACAGATAACCTGTCTCTGAAAACACACAGAGGCTCAGGGAGGAATGTGGTATATACAGAACAACAGGTCTAAATTCTGTGTAGTGGCCTTTAGTTTGTGTTATTGACTCTTTGAGAAGCAGGAGTAGCCTTGACCTTGCAGAGAAAACAGACATCGTTTTCTCATCAGCATGGGAGGTCACCATAAAGCCTTATTTCATTCCTTGATTAAATTCAGACATCTCTAAAAAAAAAAAAATCTCGTGGTCTTAGAGCTGATAGCCTTGCATCGTTACAAGTGGTGGACTTGGACTGTGTGTGTGTGTGTGTGTGTGTGTGTGTGTGTGTGTCAGTGCATGCACATGCGTTGAAGACGGTCTTCTCCACCCACATCCTGCCCACTGAGGCTCAGCACCCACTTGTATGCCCTTCACAAGCTCACCACATTCTTCCTGTCACTCTGAAACACACACACACTGTATGCACATGCAATATATTTCACCCATATAAAATGTGGTTGCACAACACCCCTCTCAGCTGTGATGACCCACTGCCAGGAATTATGCCGTACCACCACAGTCCTTCCGCAAGTATAAAGTAAAATGATTTTTTTTTTTCTTTTGAATGCCACAGGAAAACATCCGCGTCCAATTTAGCACCGGCAGGAAGTTTTCTCTTATCAGTTTAGTACACAGGCGTTTTGTTGGCCAGTTGACTTTTACAGCCTCGCTCATAGAACAGAAACTCTCAGATTAGTTTGGTTTGTCTCAGTGGTGCTCCTTAAAACATTGTGGAGCCAGAAAGGGAGCGGTTTAAAGGATTAGTCTGCCATTTTTTGAAATGTGTTGGTGTCCTTTGCTCCAGAGAGGTAGCTAAGAAGTCTGATACCACTCTCATCTGTGTCTGTCAAATAGTTGCTTTTTGCACTTAGATTTTTGTACATTTCAAACAAACAAGACATAAGGTGTTAATAAGTAAGCTTTAGAGATGCTGTCAGGAGGGTTAGGCTAGCGATTTCGCCCCATTTCTAGTCGCTATGCTAAGCTAAGCTAACTAGCTGCTAGCTGTAGCCTCATATTTACCCTTTGTCTTAACATCCAAGTCTCTGCAACAAAGCTAATAAGTGTCGAAACATTAATTTAAGGGACACGTGGAGCACCCTGGAACTTGGTTGTACATGAAGATAATCTTTTCTCTGTCTAATGCAGAGATGCAGTGTGTTCTGAAGGTTTTTAGTATGTCCCGACCTCAGCCTTCCCTATCCTGAGCCCCCTTTGCCTTTGAGGGCAGAAGTGCATGGATCCCTGATGTTGGCAGGGGCAACCTGGCTCCACACCACCTCCATCCTCTCCTCTCCTCTCCTCTCCTCTCCTCTCCTCTCCTCTCCTCTCCTCTCCTCTCCTCTCCTCACCCAGCCACATCTCTAGGGTCAACTCAGCTTCAGATTGGCCCCCACGCATGCCTTTGAATGGTGGGGCTTAGGCAAGCGCTTTAAAAGGAAGCCCAAGTCTGTTTCCCATTTCACCCCCCACCCCTTCTTTCTTTCTCTCACATACACACACAGCTGTCATCTGGCTTTTTAAGTTCTGTGCTGCATTTCTCCAGCTGGAGCTGGTTTATGACATTCCCTCGGCAGACTCTTTGGCCTCTCTCTCTCTCTCTCTCTCTCTCTCTCTTTCTCTCTCTCTCTCTCTCTCTCTCACACACGAATACAACACAAAGTCATTTTTTCCTGTTCTGTTCTTTCTCTTCTGTCCCTCCACTGTCTCCTATTCCCCACATTCCCCTGCAGACGCTCTGGATGTGTGTTACACCACTTGGTATGTTTGGAGGCACAGAAGGAGCAAAGTCACACACATACACACACCATGTGTTAGCAGGCCGGAGGGGGGCAAGCGGAGGAGAGAGAGGGAAAAAAGAAGAGAAAGAGAGGGAAAAAAAAGAAGTCAAAGGAAGCATCTCTTAGCAACCACAGGACAGTAATTACTGTAGCAGCAGCTGGGAGCAAACCAGATTTCCGCTGTGCGTTAAAGCACTGGCGTGGGCTACTTTACACACGGCACTGACTAACCAGAGCCAGCAGCCTCCTCCACACGCAGAGCAGAGAGAGGGAGAGAGAGAGAGGGTGGGAGAAGGAGAAGAGAGGAGGACTAACCCTGCCTTGATGAGGTCGGGGTGTGTGTGGGAAAAGAGGGACAGCTAGCCAGTGTGTACAAGGCCTGAATACGACTGGATCAAACTTGTACGTGTGAAGAAACAGCGGCGTGTGTCCTTGTTTGTGTATTTCTGAGTGGGACTTGAGCCTTAACCTTGAAGTCCTTTATTTTACAGCTTATTTGGATCATTTTCAGACAGTTTATCTCTAAAGACTCAACTAGAGAGAGGGCACATCTCAAGTTTTTAAGTTTTAACTGAACCCTTATTCTGCTTATGTTCAGGTAGTTTACAGATGTGATGTTTGGTGCACGAACAAGCTGGAAGTCATCCAGGTGGTTGTGCTGAAATAATGTTGGACATGAAATATCATTACAGGGCTCTTGATGTAATAACCGACTATCCTCCCCCATCTCTCATCACCTCTGCACACATGAATCGTAGCCATTAGCCATCGCTCTTTATTTTGTTGCCATGAGTACTGAAGTATCGGATCTAAAACTATTTATTTTGTTTCTGTCAACGTGTAGAAATATATTCTTGCAGTGTTTATATTTCTAAATGCATCTGATTCAGATTGTGGCATTCACAATATGTTATTTATAGACATCTCTTTCTGATTGATGTCAACAGTGAGCTTCCCTCTTGTAATTATGAGATTGTTTGGCGTGAGGTGGAAGGAATGTTCGCTCTGCCTCACACGGTTTCCAACATTTCTCTCTATTTTTTTTTTTTTTTCTCGCGTGTTTCAAGTGCCTTTTTTTTGGGCTCTTGTTTGTACATTTTGCATCAGTTAAAATCTTTGTGGGAACACATGCAAGGCTGATGGGAACTCTGAGTTCTTAACAGAAGGGCCTTGAGTCATCACCACACAGCACACTCATTTGGCCAAGCGTGTGCGCAGGATGCCCCCTGGTGGTTACAAATGGAACACACACAGCCTACACACCCTGAGTCAAATCAGTAGTGTTCATGAAAACTGAATTGATCGAACATTAGTGCTTTTGACAATGTAGTGGTAACATAGAATGTGAGAATGGTTGGTGTTGAGGGCTTCATTCAATACCGATTTTCATCGTTTATGCCTCTTTTTAAAATTTAAATATAAAACAATCTGTCACAATTTATCAGAGCTGTAAGTAATACAATAAAACTGTCTAGGAATGCTTTGCCTGCTGACAGAAAATCCCAAAGTATTAATTTATTCTCAAAGATTCATTATGTGTGTGCTTCGAAATCATCTATCTTACCTGACTGACTTGAATGTTTTTTCTGTATTTCTCTAGGTGTGTGATGAGCCTCCTTCTATCTGCACCCCAATGAAAGAGCCCTTCTCTCCCCTGAACAACGTCGTATCCACCGAGCCATTCAGGGGCTGCTACGTCCGCGCCCAACCCTTCGACGAGTTCCCCTCCAGCAACCGCCGCTACCTGCCTCCACAGGTCTTCCTCTCCGCCACGCAATTAATCACATCTCCAAAATCTGAATTATAAGATATAAAAACATAAAATTGTATCTGATTTATGTGAACATATGGGGCCTTGAATGCAAGACTGAAGCTTTTGAGATAAAATTATATGAATGAAGTATATTTAGTTCCCACATTGGAGTATTGTATTCTTGTTGGGTAATCCAAAAATGATCAATTTCTCCTCTCTCAAAGGTCTCCTTCAAGTCGACTCGTCATGTCAGTTTTCACATGGACGAAGAGGAGATTGTTCGCATCAACCCACGCAAGGACGTGCTCATCCGCGGCTATGAGGACTACCGCCACCCCGTCATGTGGAAACAGGAGGCCGACCGCGAGGACCTGGACTTCCCTACCGCCTTCCACAAACTGGACAGTAAGAAGTGCGAGTACCTCTTCCCAGATGGCCCCGGTGGGGACTCCCACTCTGGTCCTGGCATGGGCATTGGAACAGGTATGGGGCTGGGTTTGGGCAAGGACACAGCCATTAAGACTCAGCCCTCGCCCCTGCTCAAGTCCAAGAAGGGCCGGCGGCGGCGGGAGGACGGCGAACGTTCACGCTGCATCTATTGTCGGGAGATGTTTAACCACGAAGACAACTGGCGGGGGCAGTGCCAAGACGCCCCCGACCCAATCAAGCAGTGCATCTACAAAGTCAGCTGCATGCTGTGCGCCGAGAGCATGCTGTACCACTGCATGTCCGACTCTGAGGGCGACTTCTCAGACCCCTGCTCATGTGACACGTCTGACGAGCAGTTCTGCCTGCGTTGGCTGGCCCTGGTGGCGCTGTCCTTCATTGCACCCTGCATGTGCTGCTACCTGCCTCTGCGCGCCTGCCACCACTGTGGTGAGGCCTGCCGCTGCTGTGGGGGCAAGCACAAGGCCGCAGGGTGACCTGACGGCAGACTCTGGGACACCCTCAAAGCTAGCTAACACAGGAAGTGGATAAAAGCGGAAAATTAAAAGCCGGCATCCTTTTTTCATTCCCCTCTCAGACGGGGTGATATGTTGTTGATCCCCAGCTCTGAGGGCTTTTGGAGATTTCAGTTTGTGTTTGTCGCCGACAAGCAGCAGTGGAGGACAAACCATATGCTTTGTGGGGGCTCTGAGCGTCAAGCTAAGCTCAGGAGCTTAATCTGAGGAGAAGAGGAGGAGGAGTCATCAAGATTAATAGACTTGGAGATGTTACTAAACACATCTGTACACACAGACACACACACACACACACACACACACACACATACACACACACACACATCTCTCTCTCTCTCTCACATTCACACTCATGCATTGACAAAGCCAGGCCACAAATGTCAGAACTCTACTACAAGTAATGTGTAACCTTATGAAGGAAAAATTGTCTTTTGTACAGAGAGCGACAATTTAATGACAAAAAGAAAACACAACTATTCTGCGTTCAGAAAAAAATACTTGCTGTTTGAGTATGCTAAAAGGGATATGTTCTTGCTTTTTTGTGAATTTGCAGTTGGGTAACAGTGGCCTTTCCTTCACGGCTTAAGCATTTGCTGACAATGTAATTACTAGACAGAGAAAAGTGCACTAGAAAATGGTATTCCCCCCCCTGAGTAAAGGTAACCCTCTCAAATTTTTGTGGTACATTAACCACCATATTTAGTGTGATTTTAACATTTGAGAGATGTTGCCGTGGTGGATGTATGGCCAATTCCTTGTTTTCCTTTCCATCGAATGTTGGGGGGAAAAAAAAGAAATCAAAAAGTAACAGCTCGTTTTTGAAGGTACAGCTTGGTATAGCTTTTGACATTCACTTTGAAGATGTTAAAATGATTACCTTGCTTTTCCCAAGTTGATTCAGACCATTTGACTGCATTCCAAAATAAAGGGATCGATTCCATGATTAGAAGGGAAAAAATGGTAATGGCTTTACCATTGCCGAGTTCCCCAAAATAGTTTTTCCATATTATGAAAATAGCATTAGAACCTCTTGAACCATTTAAATTGAAACCAATACATGACAATTTCATTCACTCCAGTGAATTCCAGTTGTAGTCCAGTTATTTACTGCTGTAGTGAAATTGGTGTTTTTTTTTTGTTTCTTCATTGTTACTTTCCTGCTCATTTTATAATCATTTTTCAAACAAAGGCTGAAATGTTGCTCAACCAGCAAGTTTTGTTTTGGTGAGTAAAGGGGTTACAGTGCTCCTTGCTTAAATGACGAGGCACTTAAATCAGGCTATATTATTAAGATTCCCTCAGATTTAAAATTCTGTACATAAAGTTGACTTAATTTAACATCCCGTTTGGCATGAGGGAAAAACCCTCCTGAAAGCACTGCTCTCCAAGCTTTGGTTGCAGCACCCTCTCCAAAATTTCCATGTTTGTCCCATGAAGCAGTTTTATTGTTTTTATTGTTTTATTTTCCCCTCACATCTTGTGTACATGTCGTATTGTGTTGTTCCTCTAAAGCTGAAGTCCACTCCTTCCGTATGTCTTCATTTAACAGGTCCTGAATGAATGGCTGAATGAATGAATGCATTGTTTGAGGAATGCTGAGTATCTTAGCTATTAAATAACATACAGATGTTATATGTGTGTGTGTGTGTGTGTGCGTCTGTGCGCGCATGTGTGTGTGCATAGGTCTTCATATGCACTATCGATCTGATGTCATGTAACGACACCACTGACTATATGATTATGGCTTTGACTAGTAACAGTGCAGACCAGCGCCCTGTTTCCCGAAGCATCTTTCGGAGAGGCGATCAAACTATTAAAGGAATAGTTTGGCATTTTGGGGAGATTAGATTGCTTTCTTTCTGAAAGTTGGAGGAGAAGATTGATACCACTGTTTTAAAAACATGGAATTAATCTTCTCATCTAACCCTGAACAAGAGCCAGGGTTCGTACAAAGTCTGGAAAATTTTAACCGTTATGTTTTCAAAGTCAGGAATATGCTGGGATTCAAATATACTTCTTGGTAAATGCTTGATTTTTAACATAATCTGGTGTTTCATCTACACAGTCACTCATGTAAACCAAAAATCTAATTGATATTAATAACTGAAACGAAACGATCCTGTCACCATACTTTTTTGTGTTTATACAGTGAATGCTGTGTGTATGAAGGAATGCTGCAAACTTTTTCTTTTGCAAAAGTTTTTGGTTTAGGTACCATAAAAGCGCTTGAAAAGTGCTTGAATTTGACTCTTGAAAAGCTCTACAAACCCTGAAGGAAGCAAAATAAGTTTAACTCCCAAAATGGCTAACTACTCCTTTAAGATCCTTTAGGAAACAGGGTCTCCACAGACTGTACGGCAGAGTCTAGCTGTGTTTGAAACCCATTTCCCGCTCAGAACAGTAGAAATTTTAGACTGAACATGTCTTGCTCACTTGCTAATTGTTGACTCAAACTTTTCTGATCAAAAACACTCAGATTACAGACGACAAACCCCCAACGGTTCGGTTTGAACGACTGGCTGAAATAACTGAAATTCTCCCCCAAACTACAGCATTGGCACATTTGAAATTCCCAGCAGATTTGGTACAACATCCATGTCCGGTCGCTAACAAATATGCATCTCTTCTCACTTCCTGGCACCTCGGTCTCAACACGACTGGATTACAGGAGCAACATTTATTTTCCTAACTGCACCCCGACCAACGCTCCTTTTACCTTCTATGCAAACTCTCTAACGTGGGAAACACACTGACCTCTCTGCAGGCTGAGTCAGTGACGGGACAGGACACTTTAACGCTATGTAGGTAGACGAGCAACCCCTGGTACCAAACTCCAAACACCTGTAAATACTTAACACTATATTTAAGTTCTGATAATAATCCCAGCTTTTTTTGTCTTTGAAATTTTAAAGATAGAGCTGTATTTATCGTTGCTGTCAGCATATACTGTAGCTTCAATTGACAGCATTATGTACATAGGTCACCTTTTAGTATTATTTCACATTGAAAAGTAGAGGGCGTTTGTGATGGAAATGACTATTGAGCTTCTAATAGAGTTTCTCTCTAGTTTTGTACGGTAGAAGGAAGGATAGTGCTAACACGGTACAGTAGTGGCAGTCCACTTGTTTCAAAAGTTTGTTATATAAATATATATATATATATATATACATACATATAAAGCTGCTAGAAACAATCACTAATTTTATTGTGTTGACAGAGAAAATCAGCTATGAACGACTGTTAAACCCTAGTTCTCCAACAGCATATAACCATGACGGTGAGTTTTTAAACGTTTGAATGCTCTGTGTGATGAAGTGGACACTTGTGCATGCGTGTGGGTGCGCGAGTGTTACTAAATATGTGCGTTCTTTTGTGCCCACGAATGTGTATGTGTGAGTGTGAGCGTGTGCGCGCCGTTCGTGTGTCAGTTTCCAGCGTGATGGCGGTGTGTGCGTGCAGGGTTGGTGTGTAACCAAATGTTTGGTTGGTTGTCATATTCTCCCATTGTAATTGGATAGCCCTGCATTATTGCAAGCTGAACCAAGGTTTGATGAACCTGATTAAAACTTGCTGGCTGAGAAGCAAAATGTAGGACGTGCATTTATACAAAGTGTAGAGAATGCTGAAATAACACTTCTCATTCTGCATTAACCAGCACAGTGCAACTTCCTGTCATGTACTGTATTATATATGCAACATGTGTCTGTCTGCTTTAATATATATATTTTTTTGACCTGCATTATATAAGACTTCAGTTTTAACCACTTTGCTGCTAGTCTTTTATCCTCTTTCAATCTTGGAAATTGTGCATATCTTTGGGAATGCATACAAGTGTACATTCTTGACATTGTGTAGATTAAAAAAAGAAAAAAAGCTATATAAACCTGTTTCTCTTCAGTGTATTGTTTTAAAAAGGTTACTTTTCACAGCAGTTGAGTGGTTATGTTTCAATTCTCCAATGCTTTGGTGCACTGATGATACTCTATGTAAGCTTTTTTTCATCTTACGGCGCTTGATGTAACATTTATGTGATTAGTTCTAAATAGTGGAAGACATTTGTGTTTTGAAACTTGCAGTATAAATGGTACTACTCTTAACTATTCTGTAAACACTGCCTGTTTTCTTTCTTTTTCTTTCTTTCTTTCACTCTCCTTGTGCATATTTCTTTCCTGTGCATCTTTTTATTTTTCTTGAAGTTTCTTAGTGCCATCGGCTTTCACATCCTGACAACCTCAAAAAAGTGCCTCACGTCCATCCTAGTTTCCATTTTATAATTTAACATCTTTGTTCTGGTTCTATTGGTTTCTACACGTCTAGGTATTTCTTATCATGGTTCGAGAATACCAAGTATATGATGTAAAATTTATAGTCCCAATAACTCATGTCATAGTTGTATTTTCTTTATACAGATGTAGCTCGTTACTTTTCATAAATATATAATGTAAATATGCATACATATGTTTGTAACTGTTTTTATGTTACATCATACACTTGTAATTTGACATATCAAATAACATTATCATAATAAAATGGTGAGTTTTAATCTTTTGCTGTGCGGGCTTTGTTGTGTTTCTTTTAATTGATCCTTATCCATGTGAAAATATTGGAAACTTGAGCTTGAAGGATTGCAGGCACAAAATGCCAACGAGCATTTAGTGTTCAAGGGAAAGTCTGCTACTTTTTACATGCAGGTCGAATCAGCGTTGGTGGTAAATGTAGTAATAAATAGCAATAAATAGCTCAACGTGTGTTATGTCGACAGAGAAAACTGAGTTCTGCTGCTGGCGAGGCTGTGCAGGCAGTGCCTACATTTACCATGATGCATTGCGGACAAGCGTTCTTACTCCCAACCCCCAGGTCCTCGCTGCTTCACTCTCTCTGACCACAGACGGCTCAAAAAGGACAAAAAGAAGACTCAAGTTCATTGCAGCAGATCAGGCTGAGTAGCTGAGCTGACGGAGCCTGTAGTTCTTCCTGGTCTTCAAACGACAGCGCTGGTGACCAGGAAGTACAGCAGATTTTGCCACAGAACTCCGTTTTCTCAGTCAACACGGCACAGATCGAGGTATTTATTTCTTCAAGTGATTTCTTCATTTACCAACAACAGTGACTGAACATGCATGTACATTTTCCCTTTATACTATCCCTTCATGAATTTATATCAAAGTTTCCCTTTAAAGTCAAAGTGATCAGGTCTGCTGTCATTAGGAGACTAAAATCTACTGTGAATCCTACTTCTGCATTTTAAAGATACCAACACTAATGTGTGTAACCTATGACAATTCATCGATCAACAGAAAATTAATCCACAACATTTCTGATAATCAGTTATCACTTTCTTCTGCTTCCTTGTGTTTTATGCCGTTCTAGACTGAATATTTTCGGATGTTTTAAACTGTCAGACAAAATAAAACATCTGAAGACGTCACCTTGACCTCTAAATTGGGAAAGATATTTTTCTCTATTTTAAGGCATTTTATGGACGCAATGATTAATTGAAGAAAAGAAATGGATTAAATTGATAATGAAAATAATTGCAACCTAAAATAGGTGACAAAACCTTGTATTATACTGTCACTGTTATGTTTAAGGAGATGATGAGTGAAATTGGCAGCACTGAAAATACTTGGATGTGTTTACTAGCGAACCTTGAATGAAAACTGAATACAAGCATTAACAACAACTGAACTGGGAAGAAATAACTAAATATGTTCATTCAAGTACTTCACTATTTTATGTATTTCCACTTTGTCATGTATTTTTACTCCATGACATTGGCCCCATATTACCGTGCACATTGAAATCTCACATTCAACAACATTAAAAAAAAAATTTGTATTAAGTTTATTGAAAAGTAATTCACATAATAAGGAATTTGCTGTTTTGTTCATACAGAAAGTTAACAAAACGCAGAGGGTAGGCCGACTGCAAGCCGAGAAACACAAATATGAAATATGAGTATGAAAGAAGATATAAATATATGTACAAAATATTTGTCTTTAAAATGAAAAGCTGTGCAGTTGTGTAGCACATAAGGATTTTAGAAATGTTTCTCAACGTAGAAATAAATTGTAATGTGTTTAGAGATATACTCATCATTTCCTAATATCAAGCTTTTATTTAACACTTTTCTCTCGTGGTGTTTCTGCAAACTTCCCCTCGTGCCGCAGCGGAACCTTTGCAGCGGAACCTTTCTTAGACAGTCGCACGTTTCCCTGCGGTCCACGTACGTAACCGGAACAGCAAGGAGGCATGAGAGCGCCGCCGGAAAATGAATGGATGCTAAAACGTTGCTGTACCTGCAACTTGGTCATGTTTTAAGTAGACAAACACACGTAAAAACCTCGCGGATTCAAACATGGAGTGCGACATTTTGGACTCGCTGGAGCAGCTCGGGTAAGCTAATTTACTGCTAGCATGGTGCGGCACTTGTGTAGCTAAACATAATGATAAATACATGATACAGAGTGACTGCGTTACGTAGTCGTGAACAACAGCGTCTCGGTCTGACATGTGGGTGTTTTGGTGGTGACTTGACTCCTCTCTCGTAGCTACGACGGCCCTCTGTTGGAGGAGAAGGCGCTGCTGGGCGCCGCAGAGGGAGGCCTGTCCTCCCCTCAGTACGTGGAGCTGTGCAGGTGGCTGGTCACCAGGTTAAAGCCGCTCTGTGAGCTGGAGGAGAGCATCGCGTCCGGTCCAGGTGAGCCACATCGCGACCACATCGCCTCTGATGTCCAAAGCTGTCCCACCGAGGGGTCCAGCAAAGTCTGGAAAGTTTTTGGGGGAAAGAAAGCTTCATTGTAGCTGCTAGAAGATACTCCTTTAAAAATGCTTGATTTTCAAACATAGTCTGGTGATTCATCTACACAGTCACTCATGTAAACTAACAATCTTTTGATATTTAAGATGAAGTGATCCTGACATCTTATTTGTGTGTTGTCCCATACAGATAATCATGATAAAAAATATGAACGCAAATATGAACAACTAGTACAATAAAGTGGCAATAAGCGTTGATTGGTGTAGGTAGTAATTCTTTAATTATTTGCAATTGCATGTTCAGTAAGAATTAAGCTTCAAGAATCTGGAAAGTTTTAGTTGTACTTACCCTTTAAAGTGCTTGAATTTTACGCCATCACAGCCTGATTCAGCCTGTTTTCCTCTCGGTCTCTTCCTGTAGACGACATGGACGGCCTCCAGCTGGAGATGAGCGGCCTCCTCAGGGAGCTGCACTGTCCTTACCAAGAAGTCGTGTCGGGGATCCTCAAGGGCAGCGAGCTGAACACCAAAGATCACCTCAAGTTTGTCCGTATGTACTCAGCGGGGCCGCTTACTCCAGTCACCGCGTTCTCTCTGTGGTCCGATAGTAACTCGATGGCTTTTGTGTGTCTCTCGTGAAGTGTTCCTGAGCTCCGAGCTCCAGGCAGCTCAGATCGTGACGAGCAGAGGAGTCTCGGGTAAAACGCAAGAGGGGAGTCCGGCGGGTGAGGAGCTCCTGGTAATCTGTGAAACTCTGAACCTGCCAGAGCCCAGAGGACAGGACGCAGCAGGAGTTTTCTCTCAAGTCCAAGACAAGGTGGGACTATTTAACACCTGTTTCAGTACATTTTTATCAGAGGGAAGGTGCTGTTATACTATATTATTAAAACTACGGGGATTTAATTCTGTCCGTGCTTAAATGAAATCAAAAATCAGTGCATTACACCATTTGTAATTAACATTCCTATTAAATATGATTCCTGGTTTGGGGGAAAAAGTCACTTCTGTTTATATTAATCGCTGTTTGTACATTTTCTATTGTAGGTCAATAAAGTACTCAAAGATCTTCCCAATGGCTCCACTGGTAACCCAGTGCTGAAGGCACCTCTATCCAGTGAACAGTGGGTGAGCACATAAACATCTAGTGTGATTTGTAGAAAGCAAAATGTATTTGAATGAAACTAAATGAGTCTTTGCCGTTTTATCTCCGCAGGAGAAGCTGCACAACATAAACACACACCTGTGTTCAGAGTACGAGTGTCGGCGCAGGATGCTGATCAAACGGCTGGATGTCACAGTTCAGTCATTTGGGTGGTCAGACAGAGCCAAGGCACGTTCATACAATTATTATGGGAAGATATGGTTAGTCTGTGACAGCTGCTCATTGTTAAATCACAAGTCTGAGCCCAAACACTGAGTGCAACCATGTCAAATAAGTTGTGACTTCTGCTTTTACTGAGTGATGCACTTAGCAGGACAAGAACATTTTAGCTCTGTGCTTAAGATTTTACTAGAACTTTTCATTTCTGTGAGCAGAGCCTTTTCTTCATCAGCAGCTGATCTTATCGCCTCTTGTGGTTTGCTCAGGTGAAGGTGGACAGCATGGCGAGGGCCTACCAGCCTAAGAGACACTCCCTGAGGCCACAGTCCACAGTGGACATGGCCGAGCTGCTGGCCGCCAGAGAAGACATCTGCAACGTGGTGAAGACCAGCAGCGGCTCCACCAGGGAGAAGACGGCTTGTGCCGTCAACAAGGTAAAAGAGAACGTACCCCCCCACTCCCAATAAATGCCTTCAAGCTGATGTTTTCCTCCGACGTGACCTTTGCTCTTGTCTCTCTCATCCACAGGTCCTGATGGGGAGGGTCCCCGACAGAGGAGGACGTCCCTCTGAGATACAAGCCCCGCCTCCTGAGATGCCGCCCTGGCAGAAAAGACAAGATGGAGGAGGCGGTGGCTGGGGGGGCCGAGGTGGTGGTGGAGGAGGTTGGGGAGGAGGAGGAGGTGGAGGAGGTTGGGGAGGAGGAGGTGGTGGTGGTGGAGGAGGTTGGAGAGGAGGTGGCTGGAACCAAGGAGGACATGGTGGACATGGAGGAAAGAGAGGACGGTACCAGTATTAATTTTTATTCTCCAGTGTTGGTATGTTTTGTTTTTGCTTTGTTTTTTTAAAGATGAACTGATGAAGATTGAACTCAATTCTGTTTTATGTGGAGAAAACAGTTTTATCTGATGGCAGTTTAGATGATCAATAATACTTTTGTTACATTTTGCTTTTTAAATTATTCCCCTCAGTATTTTTTTAAAAGTTAAAACTAGTATAAAGTGCTATTTTGTACAAAAACAACCTGTTTTGCATGCGCACTGGGCCATAATACTGTAGCCGTGTCCCACATCCACACTGCACACTGCTTCTGAGGAGGTTTGAGTTCACAACGTAAACATGATCAAACTAAACTTAGAGCAGTATTTTTTGAGTGTGCAGTTAATGGGCCCTGTTCTCCCACAGTGGACACTGGAGGAGCTGCTCATAGGTGGAAAACATTTCCATTTAACAACTGTTAAAACATGAACCTCTTTAATACAAACTGCAAAACAACACAGAATACTATAAATATTGATGTACTATATACAGTTGGTGTGTAGGATGGAACTGGGACACGGCGACAAACACACTACATATGATTTCCTACAAGTTTTTTCACCGTAATATTTTGTCTTTTATGCTCATGTAATTCAAGTATTAGAGGGGATTTAAGGATAAAGTGAAGGATGATGACGATGATCAAAAATAAAAACGTAGACGGGCCACATGACTGAAACCGCTGCTACCTGTTCGAGAACAAGCTCTAAGAGGACTGGACTTAAAGACGAGGAGGCTGGACGTCTAAATCACACTGTCGTCCCACTGTGTGATCCTCTGCTTCTCTCTCACAGACAAGAGACTTTTTAAATCCAGAGTTTTACAGTTCGGACAGAAAAATATCAGCTCTCGCTTCCTTCCCCTGTAGATTCTGTACCAGCAATCATGACTGTGATCCTCTTTCACCTGAGTTTATTTAATAAAAATCTCCAATAATGTAAACTCTTATGGTCAATGTGATTAATAGATACAGAAGTAGTGAGACCCACTGGTTGATCCCCACCACAAGGTGGCACTATACACTGACGAAAACTAAATAAAAAAAGACATTTATTTCCAAATATTTATTCTTGGCTGAAAAGTTTTTCTACAATTGTTTTTTTTCCAATGGCATACCATTTTTGTTCAATAGATAGTTTGTTTTTTTTACATAGTTTGTACAATAACTGATATTCATAAAAGCAGAATTTTACACTGTGTACATTATGAACAACAAACCTGTACATTGACACAACAGTTACACCTTGGCCACAAAAATCACTCTTTTCAGTCTCCACGCTAAGACTCAATCAGTATCTTAAAAACCAAAAACACAAAACCAAACTAAATTCACATGGGCCATAAAAATATCCAGTTATAACACGTCACTGTAAGTTAAGGCGGATATTTCTCCAGTTAAGAGAAGTCACGAGTCTGACACCGACAAAAACATGAGGGTAAGACACACGAGGGATTACATCACTTTGGCCACGTCATGAATTAAATTGGCGCCTTGAATTGACGATCCATCAAATTGTGGAAAATGTTTAACTTAATGTAGGTTTCGCCTGTAGCTGTGGTTTCTGAACAGGTGAACTTCATAGTTGAGCTCTAAACACCATCTGCAGTTGTCCTGCGGTCAAATGTGAACGAGGAAGTGTTGACATTTCTTACTGGAGTGAAAACAAGCGTGGCGACCAGGACTCTGAAACTAGAGATGGTCTGTATGTCAGACTGTTTGCTTCACACCAACACTGAGCACTGCGGCCAGCAGAGGTGAAAACCAACACGCTGTTCAGGACTGTTGGTAACATCTGAATACTGTCAAACAGCCTTGATTCTGTCTCAGTGCTTCACAGTGACGCAGAGACCAGACCGTCTCAATTTAGGGGCTCTAAGTCGAGTTAAGAGGTCTCACGATCGTTATCGTTTCCTCTTTATGCTGAGATGTTTCTCAAATGTATCAACTGGCATTAATAAACACATATCACTGCAATCAAACAAGCAATAAATGACACTAATGGAACAACTTCCTTTCTTTCCTTCATATTGTGCACAAATTCGCAGCCCTTTCAACTCCACAATGCAGACATTCAGGCACTTTGTCATGACAAAATAATTAAGTAGATTAATCTTGCTCAGAGTTCTCGTGATTTTACAAAAAAAGTAATGGAAATGGAAAATTAGTTTTACTCTCCACCCAAAAACCTGCTCTGTCATTCCTTTTCTTCACTCGCCAACTAAACATTTCTGGAACCTGTGCAATGCACCTTTACCTCCCATCAGTCAGGATTTTCAGACTAATCCATCATCTCCCAACCCTCTTTGTGGCACTGAGAGAATTGTTTTTTTTTTAGCAGATGCTTAGTTGTGTGTATTGGGCCTTTAACATGAAAACTGCTCACCAAGCAGCAGCTGAATCACAGGGTTCAGGGTTTACAGAATTCTGCTGAATGTAAATCTCTATATTCTTAAGTTAAACGCAGGGACAAACATCTGTCTACACCACAAGAGGCTACATGATTAAGTTAAAATCCATCTGAGCTCCGCAGTCAAACCTTCATATGAGACGATTGATATTTTCAGGGTTTCATCCTCTCTGTCTTCATTAGTATAGAGAAGTCCTTCATTATGAGAACCAATAGCTACCAAACGGCAATCAGAAACATATTTATTTAAAAAGAGACCTTCGTCAAATGAAAATACAACTTTTTCTGATACACATCTATAATAAAGATTTTTTTATGCAGCTTAACATTAGTTCATTATGTACAGCAAAGTACTGTAAAAGTGCTGGGCTTTATTAAGCAATGATGTATGTAAAAAATAATACATATAATACTGTTTAGAGGCAGCTCGTAAGTCTTAATGCTCCATCACATGGCATCGCTTCTGTCATCCACGTCTCTCCTTCAGCCTCGCCTGATTTAACGCCAAATACTGACCGCTACGTCGGGCAGATTTATACAGCTGCATCACTGCAGTGCAGTTTGGTATAAATCTGGAGCCGACTCCGTCCTGAAGCTGGGCCGGACAGACGCTCATGCTCATATGAGCCTGGAGTTACGGAGATACTGGATGAGGACCTTGTAGATGAAGGTGTACTGAGACAAGGTCTGAACCATCATCATCCTCTGAGCGCGCAGCTTCAACAGGACTTTTGGGACATCCAGCGTCTGAAACAGACGAGACTTTTAGTGTGAACCAAGAAAACCACACCAGATGTGGTCGTAACTCGGAAAAACTGTACTGCAGCTCCTGCGACCAGCTTACCTCATTGTGCTCTAGACAGGCTATCATGATCTCAGACAGGATGACCACTCCGGTCCGTCCCACTCCAGCACTGCAGTGGACCAGCACAGGTAGGTTGGTGTTCTTTGGGTCACTGATGCTGTTTGTGTGTCTCCTCACAGACTGGATCTCCTCCAGGTAGGCTGGAAGAAGATTTCACACAATAAAATAATACAGCTACTACTCATATTTTCCATCGTACGGGTAGATATTTGATCATAAAAGCAAGACGATCATAAAAGGATAAACGGATACTGATCCCACTCACTGAGGAAACCTTTGAAGTCCTCAGGACAGCCGTGGTCAGGCCAGTCTGTGTACTGCAGGTGCCACACAGTCCTCTCCTGGCCCGTCAGGAGGTGTTTGATCTTCAGCCCTGTGGTGGCGTAGCAGCCCGACTCCGTGCGGAACCGCGTTGTGATCTTGAAGCGACCGTACGTCACCGTGTTGTGTCGTGAGCCGAGCCGGGGCCAGTAGCGGTAGCTCTTCTCTCGGCCGCTCTCCTGGAAGAAGCAGATGACATAAAGGAGGTCAGTCCGGGTGATGATGAGGACAAAAAAAAAAAAAAAAAAAAAAAAGTGGAGCTGTAAATGTGAAATAAACGCACCTCTTCAGCAGTGACCATGGCGATGATGGAGACACCCTGTTCCCACACCATCTGCCAGAAGTCCTGACACGTGTTCGTCAGGGGACCCTGTGTGGCAATGTAGCTCCACTCCTGTCCACTTACTGTTACCTAATGAGACAGGACATGAGGATTTTTAAAGTCATTAGTCATATGAATCATTTGCTACTGTTCAACTGAACGTTATTCATTCTGGTCCTTCAGGAATAATAATAATTCTCTTAATGAGGTCATAAAGGCTTAAAGTTGAACTCTTTTGCATGTCAAAGTCAGTTTACTTGTCATTCGGAGTGCTACTCCGCCTGTCTAAACTATTGTACGAGTAATCCAAGTGATTTCATCAAAGGCAACTTGGAGACTACAAATTTATAACTAATTAATACATTGTGTTGGGTGTGTAACACAGACATGGGAACTTGCTCGGCAGGAAGAGTCTAGTGTTAACAAAACACAACTTCAGTTTCTTTATGGAAACTATTTCTAACTGACTTTATTTTGAAAATCCCGCCATTCGCTGGATGGACTTTGTTGCATGCTGCAAATTGAAAAGTAG
Source organism: Pempheris klunzingeri (assembly GCF_042242105.1). NCBI lineage: Eukaryota > Metazoa > Chordata > Actinopteri > Acropomatiformes > Pempheridae > Pempheris > Pempheris klunzingeri. Next base: position 15,397,259 of record NC_092024.1, on the reverse strand, counting down.
TAATAAAAAAAATAATTCAAAAATATTTTGATTTTCTGATGTAGTCAAGAAGCAGCCAGATATGAACAGCTAAACCAAACCTTTTCCTTCCTCTGGAGGGTTAAAATGCCATAAACGCTTCGTTATTGTGATTGAGAACAACATCCTTTACAAGTGGTTTACAAGTGTTATGATACATGTCTGCACAGCTTACTCTAATATGTGATGCGTTGATGTAGCCTGTGTTGTTCTCTTTAGTGGGAACCAGCTCCACCCGGGTGTCATCGTAAGGCAGGACGTCTTGGAAGCGGTTTTTGTCCCCGCTCTCTGGCAGCTGGGCGATGGTGCATTCCCCTGATGGACGCCGTTTTGGGATACTCTCGTACTCTTTTAACAGCTCTCCCCTCTCCATATGCTGCTCCAGCACTTTACACTGACACACACAAGGAAAACAAGGAAATAGTAAATACATCACTGACATTCATAACGCTGTCCTGACTCATAAACCCATTTACCTCATTTTGACTGCCGTGGGCCGAAATGTTTAATTTCATTAATGCATAAATGATGAGATGCACGGTATCATTTCCTGGTAGTTTATTAAGTGACAAGCAGTGACAAAAAAAATGAATCAAATACTTTCTCTTCTTTCATACTTTCTATTACAATAGTTTAACTTTCTATTTCCTTAAACTATTGAGCTTCCTATAAGAGGACATAGTTTAGGACGTAGTTTAGTAAAGGACGCACCAAATTCTGGATACATGAGGACATAAAATCTGAGTAGAAAACAATTTACATTGATCTGTAAAAATCTGTGAAAACTAATGTACAAATATGTAACATTTATTTGTGAAACACTAATTTAAGATGCTTATGTTTTAAGAAAATTTGATTTGAATTCTGTGCATGATAAATAGATGGATGATGTATTGATTTGAATAAATAAAGAGGTAAACAACTGCCATGTGTTGGAGTGACGACTCAGTGAACTCCAGGTTTACAGGTACTGTAATAGCCTACAGCTTTGGGTATGCTCACAGGTGATTCATTATTAACAGTGACAACTTCATTAGCCGGAGAGCTAATTAATGTACAAAGTGTCTCGAATCAACCTTCACTGTCACAGCAACAAGCATCAAGATTAACAAGGCTGACGAGATCAGCTGTGTGTTAATGTCGAGAGCAAGCACACTGACGAAGACTTTCTCCTTCATGTATCCTTCATAACCGGACCTCACCTACCAGGAGGTTACAAATACTAAACACTACCAGCAGCTCCTGGTCATGATCTCTTTTTCTAGCCAAAGCAACCTTCCTAACCGGCAAGTAAGTAACAACACACAAGCAAAATGTAACAAACCTCACATATCTCGTAAGTTTCAGTCGCCAAAACTAAACATTACATTTATTTTTGCTTTACAAGCCCGTTTTTCAAGAAGCGAACCACTGATAAAATCAAAAACTGTGAAGTGCCCTACCCTCTCGTCATTGGAGGCTCTTTCAGGCTCATCCTTGACCTCGTCATGCACTGGCTGCCTGGACACTGACAGGCCATTTAGATGGGCCACCTTCAGAGGGCCCATCTTCTTCACCTCTGACCTAGCTGCTTTCTTCATGCCCTGGTATAACAACAGAGTAGAGACAGAGAAAATGTGAGGATGACTGTGTGTGGGCCTCACAGAGAGGGAGTGCAGGTATACAAGAGGGGAGGGACAACACCGTCTCGCTGGGTGCTATCTGGGAGAATGTCACCTGTCCGGTTTTCCGAGGTAGTCATACTGCATTCTTTCAACACGTGTCAGAGTGAGCCCGTTTGCGTCATTCAAAACTGGCCACTGAAACCTCCTCAAATACTTTGTGCCTGCAGACTCGTGATCTTTTTATGGAGCACTGACATGTTGTGTTGATGAGGAAGAAACGCAAGCCTACACATACTATTTTCAAAAACAGAAAAAGACACTGGGAGAAGTTTTTTGCATTTTGGAACCGGGTTCTCTGAGGTATTACAGTGCAGCTGCAGAGCAAAATAAAGCAGGAGTGTTAGTGAATGTTGGGATATATTAGCAATAAAATAGAATAATGTTACTCAAAATAACACTACAGGGCAAATATAATATCTCTCAGAGGTGGAGAAATAGAAATGTCTATGGGTGCAGTTCTGATAGCTGGAGCAATAAAATCATTTTCAAATCAATAAAATTGTCCGGAATTTGTGTCAAATAGTTGGATAATTCAAGGATTCAATTCAGGATGATTTAAGAGCTGCATTGTGGATCACCCTGTCGGAGTTCCTTTTGCAATAATATCCGGCGCACTGTACATTATCCCTTACATGTACTATGCTAATAAATGTAAACTACATGGCTATATTAGTTGACTTAAAAAATAAATAAAAAACAGAAGACAAGAGGATGGCTCTGAGCTCACAAGGAGAGTGGAAACAGGACTCACCGGAGGAGGCAAACCTTCCACAGTTTTCTTCCCAGGAGGCACGTCAGACACAGGCCTCTTCTTGAAGTCCTTCTTTGTCTTCTGCTTGGCCTGTCCACTCAGGTCTCCCTCCGAGACGGAGGGCATAATCCTGGGCTGTCGTAAATCTGACAGCAGGTACAGAGGCTCGCCCTCCTGGATCAGGGGGTGAACCTTGTAGGTCAAAGAGCTAGTTATGGAGGGGTCAAGAGAGGAGCCTATGGGATAAGTGGGAGGCGGCTCTGTGGGAGTCTGTTGCTGAAGCACCAGAGAAGACAGAGGCGGCTGTGACGGCTGGTCAGGTACAATCGCTGCTACTGCATCCTGAGACAGTGGAGTGTGGCGTCCACTGTCGTCCTCAAACTCCTCTTCTTCACCACTACTGTGGACCAGCATGGTGGCATCTGAAAGGGACTTTTTGTGTCCATACTGTACGTCCTCCTTAATGTCACCCTGGTCCTCCGTCTTGGTGCGTTCCAAAAACACGTTGAGCTGGGAGCCCTGAGAGCGACCGCCATGCAGGGGTGGAGGGGGTGTGGCAGTTTCACCTGCTGAAGAAGACACAGTCCGCTCTTTGACTCTCATCCCCTCGAGACTATGTGCTAATCCGGCAATCTCAATGGAGTTACGCTTCTGAGCATGATAGGGGTGTCTCTGTGGGGGTCCGCTGAAAAGAGGCTCTGACACCTCCTGCAGAGAGTGGGCAACGGGCAGGCTGTCCTCTTGGAACGTCTGCACTGAGTGATGCACACGCCGTGTGATGATCAGGTCCGGGTTGCTACTGCTCACATACAGGTGACGTGACAGGTCAGGTGTACTGTTAGCAGGCCGAGGATGAGCGTATGGGTAGGGTGGAGGCGGTCGGTACACGTGCGTTCTCATGATGTTGGGGGCTGGATACTCCTGTGCTTGTTGTAACTGGACGTTCGTGAGCTCTGGGACGCTAACTGCCCCCACTACGGGCCTCCTCTCTGTAGGATAGGGGTATGGAGAGGGGCTGTGGAAGCTGGAGCCCAAATGGAAGGGATAGTGGTGGTGTTGGGCTGCTCCGCCATGCTCTCCTCTGATCTCTGGCTGGCTGTAAACTAGAGGGTCTGGTCTGCTGTAGGCGTACGAGTTTCCAATGTTCAGGTTCCTCATGGAGTGGCTCTGCCGGTGCTCTTGAGACAAAACCATCCCGCCTCCTGCTCCTCTGGTCTTCTGACGCATCACTGTCTCATAATCCGGAGTGGCGCGGTAGGAAGGTGGGATGAGAGCGCTGTGGCGATGTGAAGGGACATAGTCCGGCCTGGTGATATCGCTAGTGATAGAGGGGTTGGAGGACATGGGTGAGGGCTGAAGGTAGTGCTGGGGATTGGTCAGAGAGCTGGTGCTGTGGGCGCTGTACACGCTGCCATTACGTAAACGCCCTCCGCTGTTGTATTCCAGAGGAGAGCAGTCGAGGCTGGTCTGGGAGTGGTAGTAATAACCGTTCTGACTGTTCATGTACAGGTTGTCTGTGAGGGAGCAAATTAACAATACATCCTAAGAATGGCAATAGATTATAATTACAAAACAAGACAGTGCAGTATCTCATGCACTCATTCTCAGGGTCCTAGTTGCAAGCCACTCTCTGTGTAGTACTTACCTTGTGATGATGTGTAAGGCTCTGTGAAATGGCCATTGTAGTGCATTTGCGGAGGAGGCATCATGTAGGCCTGAGGCTTTGGCTGTAAAACGAGAGAAGGATTCAGTTACAGCTAATGTGATCTCAACACTAGAGAATTAAATATAGCTGTGTGGTCACACATCGCTAGAAAATGATTTTAATATACATCATGTGCTGAAATACAAGCCTGAAATGGCTTTACATGAGCAGAGATACACATTACCAGAGATATTCTTGTAGAGGATCTCCGTCTGACTGGGTTGACAACAGTGGGCTGGGTTTGGCTGGTGGGAAAACACAAGCTGATCAAAAAAGGATGACCTAACCTATTAGCACTACCACTAATAATACTTTTTCCAATAACCTACGGTGTCTTTTTTCATTTATCTTTATTTCATTTATTTCAAGGTGCAGACCAGGTCAAGTTTAAACAGTGCTAAACTTCAGTCTAAATTTAGCAAAGTAGTAAATTAGATCTGGAAATTTTGTGAGCAAAGAAAGTAAACGAGACTAAGAATCTGAGCAAGCATTATATTATTATATTTGATATTTCATGGCCACATTTCAGTCAGCACTCTACAAGTACTAAGGTCTGATATGCAGCCTTAGTCACAGGCCTAGTAAGACCTAAGAAGATTTGATACCAAAAGACTGATACCAAATGGCCTGAATATAACAGATACTGAATGACAGACTGTTATCAAGATTTAAAATGCCCTCAAAGTTAAAAATGTAAAAGATCTGTTCATCTTTATTGTGCAAAGAGTGGATTTTTTGTACTGCTTTAATTTCTCATTTCACTGATTACAATACCTATAAGACTCATTAAAAGAAAGGCTTTTTTCTGGTGCAACCACATATATGAAGTGAGCAATCACTTTGTGCTTCACAACCCAAGGCGCATTACAGATGGAGAGAGCATGTTTGCTGTGCCATTGTTTGCTAGGCAATCAGGAAGGGATGGGTGTTGGCACCTGCTTGATAGGGATACTGTAGGTGGTGGCTGACAATGTTGCTCACCCCTTATTAGAAGGCAGAGAAGGACGAGAGAGCATTGGAAAGCGAGGAAAGGATAGAGTGAGAAGGGACTTCTGGGAGCCCTCAGAAGGCAGGGGGTCACACTCCTCTCTGAAGAGAGAGGAGGAGAGGAGGATAGAAGTGAGGCTACACCAAAGAGGAGACAGGCACGAGACGACAAGGAACAAAGAGAGACAGGAACTAGGCTAGACGTGTTAAAAAAAAACACTTACAGGCTACTCTTGTTAATCTTATAAAACTTGAGTCTGGCCAGACACATCCGGCACACATATTTGGAGGTTTCCATGTCTTCCTGCACAAAAAAGGAGAACAAAATCATTAGATGGCGAGACAGTTAGTGCAGGGGTGGTGTTTGCTCAGTTATCTCTGAGCAAAGCCATTCCTGTGCATGACCTCAAATACTTATGCACTGAGTTTCAGCTAATGGTATGTGACTTAATGACCCACACATACGTAACATACCCAAACAAACCCAGTTACAGCCCCACCTACACACAAACATAGGTGCGTTGTTAAGGCTAGCTGACGGTAAGCTCCGGGACGAAGGCGATTTCATACTTTGCTAAATCCAATGAGGGACAGAAATGCCCCTGGGGATGGCTAAAGAGAAAGTGCGACGGCAGCAGAGACTTACGGTCTGGAACTGAACACTCTCCTCTCTGTTGGCGAGCTCCAGGGCAAAGAAGGACCTGTTGTGACTCATGTTGTTAATTTCATTCCACCTACACAGCCAATTAAAGCACAGTGGCAGAGGAGAGGAAGAGGAAGCGGTGAAAAAACACATGACGTTATGTTGGTCACAAAGCCTTGCAGCATTTTTTAAGAGACTGTGGCACTGCTTTAACAATGTATAATAAAAAACATACACATGTGGGAGTCAATCAAAAGGGTATCGAGTACTCATAATGGTACGTGGATAGATAGAGTTCAGCCGAGGTCAAGAATGTTCACTTACTCACTAGACTGACAGATAATGCTCCTATAATCCTTTATCAGCTACCACAGTCTACCTGACTCATTTCCTCTTGGGCCACATTTAGGTATTCGAGAACATTACAGGAGACAAACTCTCCTAAGAATATCTGTGAGCTGTGTTGTAAGACTCAATCTACACTGACAGAATCATCTGATTCAATACAATCACTGCTCAGAGTCACAAGTTACCAGACGAAGCTTTTACTAAGTGCTTCATATTAGTGTAGTGTATTTCAGGTCTTTTGTGCATTGCTGTAATAGTCAAACAAACGTTCTCTTATTAATTTCTAAACTCACCTAAATAAAAGAAGCGGCCTGCCATTTTTGTGTTTGACAAAGATGCCATCGAGGCAGGATCCCAGGCTAACATCTGTGCCTGTGCTGTCCTGTTTGCATAGAAGGAGACAATAAAGACAGTCAGAACAGTCTTTTAGATGAAAGAATACAGAGGATTGTTTTTAGCCAGCAGTTCTTTAGTCATGCTGCATAGTATTGGGGACCTTGAAAACATACCTTTGCTTGGTAGCTTTCCTGGCCATAGCCTTCCATTTTCTCCACCTCCTGCATGTACAACATCTCTGCCTCTGGGGCTGATAAACCCCTGGAAAAGACACATTTGGCATCAAAAACACAAAGGAACAATCATGAAAACCAACTGAACCTACACAAAACACCAAGAAAAAACAAGCAAAGCACTGTATAAACTTGTGGTATTGTCATTCAAAATCATTGTGCAGCTCAGTTTGTTATAGTGGTAACAAGTTGAGTAGTAAAGAAAAATCTACAGAGTAAAGGGGATAGATAGATTGATGAGAAACAAGTATCTTTGGAGTAAACATTTAGGGCAGAGTTAGCAAAAGAAAAGTGTGGTACCAAGCTAGCTTTATTAGCCTGTTCAAGTGTAAACCACAAGATATAAATAGTCTCAGTGACTTTCTACATGAATCCAAATGATAGATAATAAAACAGTTGATTGCCTGGATAGATGCAAGGACTGTGTTTGCCCGTGTGTATTTAAAAATCAATCGAATCTATTGGTTCACACACAGAATGGGCTAGCGTGTGCTCTGAACGCTTACTCACCTGAAGGACTGATAAAGAAGAGCCACTTTCTGAGTGGCCTCCTCCAGCACTCGCTCATCCTGGATCCAGTCCTGCAAAGACACAGTCAGGATTGAGACAATGCTCATGTTCAACACAAATGAGCACAGGAGCTGCATTTTTCATTTCACATGCTTACAATAGGGAACAGCACAAACTTCTGGAGGAACTCCTGGGAATCATATCGATTGAAGTCTCCAAAGTCAGCTGTGGACAGAAAAGATGCATCAAATGAGTAAATACAGCTAGGCATGCTCTGCATGACACTGCTCTCTAAAAAAAAATAATTACATATTCACTTCTGCATTTAGTACAGGGAAAAATAGACAAGAACTTCAGAATGGTGTAATGCCTTTTGGAAAGCTGCAGTGTGTGATGACAAGAAGACTAATTTTAGGATGGGAGGGGCTCATTTGTTATGAAAGGGAATTGCTTCAGCGTCTGACAACATAGAGGTCCAAAAGTGGTACCAGCTTCAGTCAGTGCTGGCAACATTCACAACAATGTCGAGTATCCCACGCATCAGCACTGTTCAAAAGCTACAACTGCCCTGCACTGAAAAATATCCTAAACTGGGACACAAGATAGGAACTTAGCAGCAACAGCATAAATGCAAAGTCTGCACAACAACTCAGGGAGTGACTAAATCTTAGGGAAACTTGCAATAAGTTTCTAAGGGCGTTCCTTCTAAGCACATGTTGCATGCTGGCCAGTCATTTGAAAATGGCTGCAACAGTAAGTGATCTCAGCAGCTCTGCTATGCTAACACCCAGGCCAGTAAGTTGCAGTGCCTGATATAACTTTGCCAGCAGTGTCTGAGATTCTTCTGGCTGGGCAAAAGTTGGAGGACGTGTCAGGGCTAAAGCCCATGCAGGGGGAGTTCACATTCACACGCAAACCCCTGACCAATTTAATAGGCTGGTTTAAGGTTTAATGGTGCTTGTTAAGCGCTGTATATGACAAGAATCATGAAAACCAGGACAGAGGTTTCAAACAGACTACTGTAAGCAGCAGACACTTAAAAGACAAGGGATATAAAAAAGCATATGTAGTTCTCAACAATAAGTAATGAAATTCAGTCCCATTTTTCTAGCTGTGCCTCGAGAAGAAACTATGTTTTTTTCTCCTGCTCTGATGGCAATTAAAAGGTAAGTATTTGAGAATTATTAGGCTTATTGCAGTTTACTTCTAGCCTAACTCTAGCAAATGTGCAGAGTTTGGCAATGACCTTAAGGAACTGGCGCATGCCTCCTGTGCAGAAATCATTGAAAAAAGAAAAAAAAAAGCCCCAGTGTTTCCAGTACTTTTTGTAGATGTACGATGTGAGTCTCGCAGGGTGTTGCCTGAAATCATAATTTGTCAACAGCTACTTTGTAATTGCACCAGTGATTCCTCTGCGTGGGATTTCACCACATTGAGACTTATGCCAAAAGACACTTGCTTGTCAAACAGAAGTTTCTGCTACATAGCTAGTACCATACATTCACATTACCTTGCACTGCCAAGCTAGCTAAACGAATAGCTTGTTCTAGTGAGCATGAGATCCTGCCCTCCAGGACATCCTTCTTCAGCTGTAGGTAGTACTGATATCTGTGGAGAAAAGGGGGGGTCACTTAAGAGTGGAGAATAGACAAGCAGCCAACAACCAAATATGGCAACCTTTACAGAAACAGCTGAGAGGTCATTATAGTAAAAAAAAAAAAAAAAAAACGTCCGTAATACAGGAATATTAAAATAACCCATAGCTTATTTAAACAATTAATACTTGATACTTCTCTGCTTGGATTTTTGCAATAAAAAAAAAACAGACGGTAAGAAGATGTCACTATAAACTGGTGTTTGTTTCAGGGGACCACTGTGGATCAAAGACGCTTCATCAAGTTCTTGCCCAGTGGGCCACTGTAGCCTGACAAAAGCTTATTTACAGGAATAAAAAAATGTAAAACAAAAATAACATTTAAAAAAAATAAATAAATAAGAACGACTTTCTGCCTGTCATTCTTTTAAGACAACTGATCTGAAGCTAATAAAGTTAGGTGCTTGGAAAAGACAAATCGTGCCACTGATGGAACATCACCTTGTGATCTCCTGTTGCAGTTGGGTGACACTGGGTATATAAAACACAACTCCAAAGTAAACTGTGGGCTCCAGCCCATACTTGTCCAGCTGCTTTTTCAGGGGCTTCTCCAAGTCAATCCATCTCTGCTGGTTCTGCTTGTTGAAGTACCACAGGCTGAAGTACGTAATCTGACAAGCAAGGAAAGCAAGCACAAACATTACACCTGAGCCATGCTGTGGAAAGACATCCTGTAAATCTGTCACAACAATTCAGGTTTAAGTAAACTACAGGGAAAGCACACTTACCAAAACTTATATTATATATCAAACTTTATAACACTATTATTTGACTGTTTGGGATCAATAAACATGCCCCCTGTTTAGTTAACTTATTTTAAGTGCAGATATCTTGAAGTCTTTCCCTATTTATCAAAATAATATTTAAAACATATGTGGACCTAAAAGTCCAAGCATTGCATACTTGTCTAGATTTATAGGCTGTTGGCAATCCTTGTTAAGTCTTGTGACTGTCTGAACATCTCACAATGAACACTGGTAAGAAAAGTAACCCCTGTAGGCTTGCTGTTTGTAGAGGGACAATCGAGCTGAAAGAGACCTATTGTGATTGCAGCCACTCTCAAACCACAACTATAAAATAACTAGCCAATTTTTATGCCAAATAGCAATCGCAGTAAGCGTTTTTTAAACATTAAACAAATGTTTTTTAATGCTAATGTGAAAGAATAATAAGACAATAACAAGAAATTAGGCGGTCTGAATCAATGTAGATTTTCAAACACAAGACCTATTTACCCTTGTAGAGCAACCATGTAATTAGCAGTGGTTTGAAGCGTGACAGTGAACTTTTGGTTGTCTTATCACTGAAAACAAATACCAATATTTGTCTAAATATAAAATCTAATTCCTACACCAATTACAGTGACAGGACCTACACATCTTTTCTATGACTGACATTCAAAAAGAACCACATGAACAACAATATGGCATTACGCGCAACAAACATACTAGAAAAACTGAATAAGAGTGGAGGCCTGTCACCCACACCACTAGCCACACCAATGACAAAAAAGCAGACTGTCACTTAGTGCAAGTCTGTGTGGTTGATTTGAGGTGTAACTGGGTATGACAGCATCTAGGCTAACATCTCTTTCAGTTCGTCATTAACAGCTGGTGTCACTCTGTGACCCTAGTGACCAAACACGGACATGAAGCTTGGTACATTACTCAATCCTGACTCAGAACTACTTTTCTTGACTATAATGTTCATGCTACGTCTGCGCTGGCTTTTGTGTTTGAATGACAATTTGGAAAACATAGATAATGTGTTTGCTAATGAGTGTGTTGAGTTGATTGCACATATGTGATTACATATAGATGCAAAGTATGTCATTGATAAAATCCGAACTCAGAGATTTTATTCAATACATAAACAAATTGGTTTGAGTTTCTGCTGTGAGTGTGACCAGCAGACAACCTTTACAAAAACACTTTCTTGCAGAGTTGGTGAGTCTCAAAAACGCCTATAAAAGAGAACAATCAGCACTTGTATTGCATGAAAACACATACATACCTCTCTTAACTCAAGTCTCTGAGCAACTGCCTCCAAACATTCCTGCCCAGTGCTCTCCACCGAAAGTGTAAACTCAACAAACTCTCCATTGAGCAGCTGGATCCGAGTGACAAGACAGCTCTTGCTTGAAACAGTATACCTTCGAGTCCTTTTGAGTTTTAAGCCAAATGGCAAGGGCATGTTTCACACTTATTCGACACGGGGTGGGGGGGGGTCCTTCACTTAGTCCAGAGAAATTATTCTCCTTGCTGTCCCCTCGAAAACTGTGTCAGTGCTCCAAGTCATGAGGTTCATCATCAAGAGACGGATCTGAAAAGACAAGACACATCTGAAAAAAATCTCTAAATTACTGCAACAAAAGTAGTAAAGTGCAGTCTTGGAAAACGGGGATGTAAAACAACAATTTAAGTGGTCAAACTCAGCACTATTTTAAGGATTTGGGGATGGTACTTCAGCATATGGTACAAGTTCACAACTGATCTGTCCCCCTGAAACCAGACTAGACAAACATTAGACTGAACGTTAAGTAATCCTCTTAAATGTGGCATTTTCTTTTAAGTTACCTAACTTAGCTATCTGAGATTTGCTACCAAATGGATTTAACGCTGTTTTACAGTCAGTTCTTTACGTGTTATTGGTTTTAGCACTCTGCAGAAACAATTACAAACAGAACTGTTGCTTCTATATGATATGCGACAGTGTGCAGTAGGCTGCCTGACCTGTGTAATTAGCGATGTCTGCAACAAGTTTTGCTAGCCGTTTTTCCAAGCTTGTGGTTAAATTAATCCCATTCCGGTGAATAGTCTGATCCCTGCACTGACAAGAGCGACCTGATTCAATAGGCTGCCAGCCACTTCTGACGAGCACAACACTGCAAAGTCCCTACATTCATCCATTTCATTGTAAATTAGGCTATTTTGCTTACTTACAGCTTAACTAACTTGAGTAATACGTTCAAACTAATTTGCTCCAAATGTTTGCCATTTTCCTGACCGCCTAACTACTTTTCCAATGGTAGATTTAAAAGTCTCAACATGAATCGTTGACTAAAGCTGCTGTTAAATTAGCTTCAATGTTAGCACGCTAACTTCTCTTCCAGCAAATAGACGACACCCTTGGGAAGCTGACGTCGCCGGTAAATATTTTGGGCAAAAAAGACGTTAACGTTACCGTTAGCCACCGGTTGCAGTTCAGCAGTCCAACTGGGAATCCGTCCAAAGTGAATCCGCCATCGAGCTAAACAGATAACTACTTTTTTATACTTGCGGGAGTTATAAACGGCTCATTTGTCTGGTTTGTTTTTGGACCTAAACTACCGTAGCACCCCATGCCTCTGGGTCCGTCAGTTCACTCAAGTTCCAAGCGTGTTTCGCTTCCTGGGATTGGAAGAGCAACAAGCGTATTCCCTCTACATCCGCGGGTCGACACTCTGATAACTGTGCTTCAGCGATTGATCAACCACCGAATTACACAAGAATATGCTCTAATTCTTCTAGAATTTCATTTAAAAAAAAAAAAAACATGGATTACCGTAGTTTCCTGAGCAGACGCCTCATTATGCATTGTAGTGCCTCCGTGGCGGAGGGATACACGGAGGCTTTCGGAGCCATGACATCAGACAGCTGGAATGCCGAGCGGTGAAAAAGCCAGAAATGGGACAGCTGCCTGGACCCGCTGGTCGCTGACCTGTCTGTTTACCTTTTACATCGACTGACAGCTGTGGTCGCAAACATATAGTGCTGTGCAATGTTTCAAAAGTTTCCCTCTGTAATTGTTTGCAAAATGGTACAAGTCACGATCCAAAATGTGGTAATAATGGCCGCTGCTGTTTGCACGCTGAGTGATTTCCACTTTGTAACATAGTCTTAGAATTAAGATGCATGAATACAAGAAGCAGAATAGAAAATTTATTGCAATTATAAAGACACTTTCTGGTGACAGTCAACTCCTAGTAGCCAGAGGCATATGTCAAGCCAAACACACTGAACACATCATAAGTTTCTTTATAACAGAACAGTTTTTTTTCTAGAAATCTGAAAATGTAAACTAAACTGCTGCTACATCATACTAACTGGGCACACACACTGCAATCCACTCAGACTAGAGGATACTACTGATTCCACACATCAGCATAACTCTGGAGCTCAACTGCTACAGCTCAAGTATGTGCACGCTTCACAATATCCCACATGAGACATTCAAGTGTCTGATGTGTCAGCTTATGTGACATTTTCATTGTGCTTTTGTAAACTCATAAGAAAAGCAGAACAGAACTACAACACTGCAGTCGGTGGGGCAGCCAGCGTTAAATCACATCTTTAAAACTACACTTTCAGAAATTGCAAAATTGCAAATTGAATTTCTTTCTGTAAAAACGCTCACTTGGTAACAAAAACATGACATTTAATCCCTGAATGCAGCAAAACTCAGAACTCGTCATCGCTTACAGAAGCTACTGTATCTGTATGTTGCTCAGCAGCAGTCTCCGCATTGTTGTGTGTATTGCTGGATACATGAAGTGACTCTGAAAAACTTCTCCCCAGATCCTCGAGATCTTGAGACTGTCCATCATAACTAATGTCAGCCTCGTCTTGATGGAGCCCTTTGTCACTGGTTGTACTGGTGCATTCATGGCTATCATTGCTGACTTCTCTGTTTGTCGCAGTTGGGTCTATTTGATTTTGATGGAAGTCCTCTTCGCCGATTCCTGTGTTATCAGACACATGCTCACTGAGCCAAGGAGAGCTAATGCCCTTTTCAAGATTGTCATCCTCTCCATCCTTTTCACTTGTTTTAATTGGTGAAGCAGTCCTTTCAGGAGAGTATAAAGGTGTAGACACCAACAGGGGATCAGCATAATCTGTTGAATCGTAGTATGTACTGAGGGACACATAAGGGAACAGGTTACTGTTTTCTTTGGCCTTCCCTCGTTTCCTTCCTGATCCCAGGAACACATCAAGTAGACAATTCTCCTTTTTTTCAAGCTCTGTACTGGATATGTTGGCTGGCTCTTCAAAATCTTTACGCAGCTTTTCCAGAAGGTGGCGCATTTTACCCTAAAAACACACAATGCAAAACAGATCCTCAGAACAGAGGTTTTTGTGACAACTATTTAAAACTGTTCAAATATTTATTTAAAGCTGTGAGTGTAAAACTTAAACAAAACTTGAAGCTTAACATATTTTGTACTCTACATGAACTTAAATACTCACCTCATCAAGCTGATGTCGATTCATGTCAATATGACGCTTTGTCACACGGTCTAGAACCCTTGCAGAAGAATATAAGATACTTAGACTACTTAGATACTTAGACTACCACTGCCACTGTTACTTGATTACAAGACAAATGCTTCAGCTATTAAGAAAGTGTCATTCGGCCCAACATAAAGCATATTAACATCTTAACTAGTAGTAAAAAAGTCATAGAAACAATGACAAACCTCTCAGAGATGTGCCCCCTGGACAAGATATCCTCTGTTACAGCAGAGATGAACTCAAGGTACATTAGTTCTTCTTCCCTGGTAATGAACAGATGAGAATTATTCACCTCACAGACAGATTATTTTAGATGCTCCTTAAGAATCACACTGTCAAATCCTTGGCACATATATGGCAACACGTTTCTTCTATATCAAATAAAAGAATATCTATGAGCATGAGACATTATCAAAGAGAACTTACTCTGTACATACACTCCTCATAATGGGAGATTTCCCGCTTCTCGGTGAGGCCCTGCAACATTAATTTGTTTAGAACTTGACACAGAAAATATATGTTATAGCCTTATGGCTAAAATGCAACATAGTATTTCAACTTCATGATTTTACCTGGATGAGAAGTCAGAGAAATCATAGTCTCTGCTCTTGAGTGCCTGACTCTGTTGTCTAGATGTTGACAAACGTGTGTCATTAAACTCATCCTCAGTCCACTCGTGCTCTGTATTATATCCCTGTAACACAAAAAGGACTGTAAAACGAGAAGACATATTCAATATTCTCAAGGCTGCCTCATGATTAAATGTTTCATGTGGCTGTAAAAACACCAGTTTCGGAGCTCTTCGTGGTTTAAAGGGACATGAAACCACGCAGTGATTACTGGCCTTGACCGATAAATAATCATTCGCTACTCAGCTCATAGTGTTGAGCTGAATACTGAATACAGAATGTAATAAAAATCAGTCAGTGTGGGTAATACTAAACCTGTTACAGTCACATTCGCTGAAATAATCATGCAATAACCAGTAGTGGGTAGTAACGCATTGCATGTACTCAGTTACATGTGCTTCAGTCATTTTTGTAATAAATTGTACTTCTAAGAGTAGTTATTCTGCAGAATACTTCTTACTCTTACTCGAGTACATCAGTCATAAAAGATATGTACTCCTGTGTTGGGCTGCAACATTCTCACTACTTTTATTGATACATTTAGCTATAAATCATTTATATACTCAGCTGAGCACACACACGACAGCAACCGTCCGACAGCAAGAGATAGGATAGCCTAGCCAATCAGAACCGCAGGTGGAACGGGGGTGTTGCCCTTCCCTCTCCACGACCCTTCGTCAGATGACTACAATTCATGATCATGGCAGGAGATTAAATGACCCTGTGTCTTTCAGAAGAGGCACATGCACATCACTGGCTCAACATCCAGATCCTGTTTGTCTTTCAAATGACATATTATGCACCATCTACTTTGTATGTCCAAAACAGTGGACATTCAAGACATTCAAGTTCATGTTTTGGACACTGAATTTATGCGTCCACACATACACACATACATGACCAACTGCATCCAAGCCTCTTCTTTAATAACAATTAGCATGCACATCAAATTTTTATTGCTTGTTGGAAACCTATTTGAATGTAAAAGGGCTAAACAATACTTTTACTTTACTACCATTTTTGTTTAATCTGCCCACCACTGGCATACCAACAAAGGCATGGATCAACTCTACTTGCCACATTTTATATCATTATGAAATTGCAACCCCTTTTGTGCTCCTGATCATTAACTAAGTAGGTAAGTTGAAGACATCACTTTGATAACATGTGATGGACATTTGTCATGACTTAAAAAAGGGAAAGTAATGTTACATGCATTACAAAATATGTCTGAATAATCAAATTGAATCCTCAAACATTACCTGAGATGGCTCATAAAAGTCCTCTGTGAATTCCTTATTTTTTGTGCTGCATAAAAAGATAGACACATTAGAAAAATGTTTCAAAGGGGATTTTTTTTTAAGACACACATTCATTGCATTCCTTTGAGACTCACTGAGATATTGGGTAAGTACCTTCCATGATATGTCTCCTGTCGGTTCAGTTTTGACCTTGTGCAGTCCTGAGTAGTTTTCCTCCGTGGTGCTCTGTAGTAGCGATACTTTGACAGGTATGAACTCTTTTCTGATTTCAGGGTCTTAGGGGTGAAAGGTTTGTCTTGGGTAAAGTGCTGTGAATGTTTCTGGAGCAAGTCTCCACTGTATGTCTTCTGAACAGGGTCCTTGAAAGTCTTGTAACAACTCGGATCTCCCGAACCTGCCAGTGAACACGCCGACTGCTTTCTGTGTGAAGTTGCCTCTAGGCTCTGGTACTTTGTGTCTGCTGCTGTGTGAGCATAATGTGACTGGTTCTGTGAACCGACTTTATGCGATGGATAAACTATCTCCTTGGCATGAAAGGAGGTGTTGAACCTTGGGCTGGAGACCATGGAACTTCTTGAGCAGAGGTAGGGGCTGTCATCATACTGCACAGATGATCTGCTCTGAAAAGTCAACATGTAATATTCAATCAGATATTGCACATACTGAAAAATTGCCATTTAAAGCTTTTGAGTGCATGTGATCATCAGCTTTTCTACACAGGCAGTGTCATGGCTACTGCATAAGATATGCTGCCTTCACATGAATCAATGAGAGAAACTCTCATTGACTCTGCCTTGATTTCTTACCTGGGGTGAGGAGCAGAGGGCTCTGCTATTCCTCTGTAAGAGAGAGTGAGCAGACTGAGGACGACCCCCTTTCCTCAACCGCTCCTGTCTGATCTGGTCATTGTCTATAAACAGGAAATTAAAAAATGAAAAGACACAGGAAATAGCGATAAAAATAATGTAACTAACATTTGTGTTGAACCCGTATCTCCTTTTAACCTGCTGTGAGATTTGATTCATTCCAAAGACTCACTGCACTTGATTGTGCAGTTTGTCAGGGTCCATGGATCAACTGTGATAGCACAGCTATAAGGAGAAAGGATGCCTTTTACCATAAAAGATGAGGATGAAAACACGTTGCATTCTGTACTCAAGTGTGATGAGTGGCTGCAACTCAGTGTTGCTTACTGAGACTAATGTCAGTGCAGCAATTCTCCTCTGTCTGCACTATGATTCATGTCTTTCTGGACAATTGAGCGTTGGTGCACTCAGACAGAATTTGGTCTTTGATTCTGCTTACCACAGTTAGTGGTTACATTTAGATGGCTGAAAAGCACTTTTAATTTAATTGTTGTGCTGTTAAAAACCATTTTGGGTGTGCTAAAATGAGAAATCTATTACCAATAAACATAAGCCCAAAAACATAAAGTACATCTTCATTGCAACAGCAAAAAAGTTTGTTGAGTTTGACATAATCATTTAATATTTGATACTTGAATACTTACATTTAACACTAAGTATCAAGCTTTTGGGTACTGAGGCATCAACGGCAGCTGTGGAACAAGGCAAAAATGTAAAATCACAACAGATTATTAATCTAATTATTGTGCAACAGAGATACACATTTTTACCACTTGGACATATCAGCATATTATGTGTGCAGGAGCTGAATTACATACTGAATGTCAGTGTAAGGATCATAATGTGTTCCTGCCATGAACCTCACCTTTAGCTGAGTAAACCTTTTTGTAATGAGACACCATGTGGTCTTTAATGATGGACTGCGTCAACTTGCTGGAGGAGAGAGGGCAGAAAGCTAAAAAAAACACAAAGCAGAGACCAAATACATGTTACAAATGACCAATACTCATTTGACATATTTCTTGTTATAATATCAGAGCACATTAATACTCACGACTACTTTTCAAAGTCTGTCCTCTCACTCCAGGGCTGCACCCCAGTCCAGATGATACACTGCCTAAAAGGAACACAGATGGACGGGTCAGCTAAAAGATTGACAAATTATAAATGATTCTCAAATGTGAAGGTTTGCTGTTTTCTTATTTTCTAAACTGTTGTCAGGTGAATACCGTTCGGGTATTTTTGTGTACTGGTCAAAAATATAAGTGATATCACTTTACGCTTTGATAACTCGTGATGGGAATGTGTCATTATTTACAAGATCTATTGACTACACAACCAAAAAGGGTCTTTCAATATTGGTCAAGTAATCATGAGTATTGTTACATGGATTTATGATTTAAAAAATCTTGCAGTCCTATAGTCAGG
Organism: Pempheris klunzingeri; assembly: GCF_042242105.1. Lineage (NCBI taxonomy): Eukaryota > Metazoa > Chordata > Actinopteri > Acropomatiformes > Pempheridae > Pempheris > Pempheris klunzingeri. The sequence goes on along the minus strand of NC_092024.1, from coordinate 15,378,955 downwards.
GGAATTGTCCAGTGTTCATACATTTCTGTTCTAGCTCTACCATGATATTAGTTGGATGTATTTATTTTTCAACACGTATGTGAAACAACAAATACATTATTTTCAAAAGGTTTCTATTTTTAAATTACTTGGATTTGAGCTTATTCATCTTCTTGTATTTGGGCTGCTAATCTTTTTATAATATAGAAATAAATGATAATACGGTACTGTAAAAACTAATACGATTGTGAAAATAAACCTTTTCTTGGACACGGGAAAAATCTAAATAAATAAATACATAAATAAACTATTGCCTTCAGCTCAGTCTATCTAAATACTGTCACCTAACCGTAGCTAAATTCAAACATTGGGTTAAAAGCTAACGTTGCTATCTGAGTTGTGGAGTTTAAGGCTTGAGAACAAATAATGTGAGTAAAGGGAGGGCCATTGTCTCGATAAACTTGCAACCTTATTAGTGAGTGTATACACAGTCAGCAACAGTTTATCTTTGAGTAGCTGGCTAAGCACAATTTGAATTAGCTTCTGCCGATTAACTAGCCAAATAGCTAGCTAATGCTAATACTATTTGCATACCTATTCTCGATTCCATGATAATGTTACACTCAGCGTATCCCATTTTCCTCAGAAATATTCTGCGGCAGCGACGGCAGAGCTTGGATACATCCTGAAAATACAGTGTACTTAACTGCAAACATTGTAATGCTGTAAGATAATCAAGTAACGTAAAGGAAACAACCTAATGCTAGCTTGTAAGCAGATGAGTGGCGGAGAAAAGCTTCCCCGTCGCCATGCTGGTTGCTATGATTGCCTTCGTCATCACGCTCATGCGTAAGGAAGGACACGCCACAAACCACCGACCCCACCCACACACTGACACACTGACACACACACACACATACACACACACACCTTTCATTTGACTGAGGAAAATTAGCTGAAATTACAACATGTCAGAAAACATTTGATTGCAGTTGCAATTCTAAATTATTTCTCATGCAATACATGTTTGACTTCATTCTGGTACACCAAAGAGAGCAGGAAGAAACCCTGACAAGATGACTGACATCCCCCATGAATATCTGTGTTAGTGTTGTGTGGGATTTCAGGGTGGGGATGTGATATTTTTGGACAAAGAGGGCGAGGCGAGCACAGCCAGTGAGAAGCCCATAAAAGCCATCAGGAAAAGCCAGCCTGTATTGTCCTCACTGGTCATAAAACACAGTGGGGTGTGTACTGGAGACCTTGTGCCCGCCAATTAAGAGCAGAATTGCACATAAATGACCTTGTACTTGCAATTTATTTTATACAACTGCCTTCCCAATAGCATAGTTAGTTACATTTTCACCAGAAGAAGAGGCAAGACAGCAGCTAGAACTTCAGGGCCTTTTAAAAACAGCTCTCAGGAGTCCTGAAACAGTAAAATTGATTCACATTGCTTGACACGTTCCAGGGATCCTGTCTGGCACCGAGCAGCCAGAATAAGAGTCTCCATCCAGATGAGAGAAGAAAGCAGAATTAAGAACTATGACTTAATGCATAAAATATTGAGTTACTTTAGAAAATGAGAAATTATTACTGAAGTTGTTACATTTCTCCTTCAGTGAGAGGTAGAAAAGGTCTGAATTACTGGTGTTGTTTTACGCTGTTCTCATTAATTATAGGCCATTTTCACAGCAGGTATATTGACTCGTCACCGTACAATAGGCACTATTTTATTCAAGTGTTCCAGTAGCCATGACAGAGTGACAGTAAGCCAGCATGTGCAAAAGTCTGACTGAAACTAAAGCAGTTGAAATACATTCAGCCATCATTAGTTCCATTATTTACACCCACATTTTTCCTACGAGTGTCAAAAGCAAAAGGAGAAACTATGGTTGTTCTGGTGGCTATAAAAGCTAGAAGTGTATAAATTGGGATTATTAGCTCTGTGCCATCCATGCTCCCCAGGGTTTCGAAATATTTATCAGGTGCACCAAGTTTATGAGTGACCATTAGAGGGCTGGTTGGCTGTCTTGTTTATTACCGACGTGCTAGTTTCAAGGCAGTTTGTGGTATGGATGCACCATCTGGCCTGCTGAACATCAGACTGTGTGGCAGTGTGAAAAAAAGACCAATGTGGGAAAACTCAGAGTGCAACAAACATAAAAATCTGATTTGCTGAGTACATGTTGGTCGTAAGAACATTCTGTCGGCATCATATTCTGCCGTGTTCCTTGTATTGTTTGATAGACCTTTTAACCCTGTCACGTCATTTACTAACAAAAGATTGTGAGATGGTCGCATGTGCCTTTTTGAACAGCATAGTCAGCATTACATCAATTCATGCTTTATTTTGTTTTCCTTAATGTTTAACAGTTTGATTTTAATACCAGATGAAAATGAATTGATTTAAAATGGCCCATTATGATTCTGCACTCCCAAATTGGGTGACACGAAACAACATTTATATTCCTAATGAGCTCTCATGCTGTTAAAACCCTGGAAACACCATTGTGGGCTCATCCTTGTAAACACAGGAGAAAAACAAAGCTATATTTTCAGTTACAATGAGCTTAGAAATTTTTTTTGGCTTTGACAAATCGGCCTGGACACAAAATTACAGCTGGAGTCTCTGGAGGCTCTTAAACTTTTGCTGCTCTGAAACAATTTCATGTAATTTTGCTGTCTGAATAAATATTCATCTGAATCTTCATCTTGTTTTGTTATTACTCCCATATGAATCACATTCAAACAACGCTTTCACAGCTTGGAGACACAGGAGAACCACAGGTGGAGCAAATAACATTAATGACGACTGCAATGCAGCAATTATTAGAATGCAATTCAGTAATAAATGTTAAAGTCAAGTCTGTCACAGTCTGCATCTCTCTCCATCTTCAGCCACATTTCCACTTGACCAGGCCCAATCACCATTATTCTTCACCCGTTCACCAGATGTCCTCCACTTTCCTTCCTTTCTAAAACACCTGACTGACCGCCCCACCCATCTACAGACCTGCTCCCACTTCCCTCATCTGCTCCTCAGTTGCCTGGCCTTCCCCGCCCACCTTTCCCCCTGCATTTTCTTCCTTCGTCAGTCACTCACTACATATTCCACTCTGCAACCTTCATTCTCTTGCCATCTCGTCAAATGTTTCATGTGCCTTTGCGTTCAAGCATCTTTTTTTTTTGACCTATGACCTGGCATCTGTTACCAGCTGGTTTTCAACCTCTGCCTGCACTGTTGGACTTTGGATTTGTTTACTGTTTGAACTACCTTCCCAGTTTTGACCTCTACCCTTGTATCCTCTCTTCACCAGCCCTGACAAAGTCAAATCTACTCAACTTGCGTTTTACTCCACGTCTTCCCCTGGATGCATGTGTCCTCCCCTGCCGGTATGTTGGTTCTGTGTGTTGAGTGTCGTCTTTAAATCACATGTGTTACTGTTTTGGATTTGCTTTACTTACTTTCCTGGCAGCCATGGCTTTTTTTTCATGGCATGTCTGTTAAATCCCGTCTCAAAACTCATTTTCATATGAAGTCATTCCCATACTTGTACCCTTGTTTTTAGGCCAATTCCTATTTTTTTTCTTTAAATCAAATCACTGTTTGAATATATTATTTATTCAATTTTAGTTTGTTTGTTTTGGTAATTTTGTGTGTATTGCAAAAGAATTGTAAATAAAGATTATTATCAATATAATCCAATGATGCCTTTGCAGGTGAACATTGTGTTACATTTAGAGTAAAATCACTTTGACAATAATAAACGTAGCTCTCAAACATGCTTTTGCCAACTGTACAGTTTATTGAAATGAATATGGTCTTCTTCTTTTAAAAATATAACCTTCCTTTAGAACTTGCAACACCTGTAGGATGCCTTTGCTGCACAATAAAAGTTCAAAGATTTGAGAGTAACCCACACACTACAAGCGTACAGACCTATTCTGTAGCCTTAATATTCCCTATAAAAGCTCCTCATAAATTACACAATAGCAATAATCAGCCTCATCTCCTGATTTTGACACAGTTTTTGGGGGATCTGACGGGATGGAGGAGGTGACTTGTCTTTTAGTTATCTCAGTTCATAAATAATGCACCGATTCTCATACATGTGAATGATGTAATGGTTTAAATCTGCTGCTGATTTGGCGTACATCTCTGACTTGCCGCCCTGCGCCATGTGCTCGGTCGCCGGTTGCCAAACGATAAGAGGATAATCCAGTTTTTGGGAGGAAAAAACACAAGAGTGAGTATTTATAAACGGATTAGCTTTCTATGACTGAAAATGTATCTGATGCAAAAAGCTAGAAGCAGATTTCCTCCGGCTAGTTATAGTAAAAGGCAGGTGGAGCGGTGCGCTTTGGGGATGAGAGGGAGGAGAGCATCCCTCACCGTTGTTCTTGCTGAACGCGTGGGTAAAGTTGCTTGTCTGGGCTGTGTTAGTGGATCGGACCGCTGGTGTGTGTGTGTGAGAGAGAGAGAGAGAAAGAGAGAGAGAAGGAAAAACAGGGGGGAGAGACTGGATGTGGTCTGGTACGACAGCCCTGTGAAAGGTCTCACAAGTACCTCAGTCTGTCAGACCAACACCGCGCGTCCAAGCGAGGTGGAGAGAGAAAAAACACACACAGGAGGGAGGCAGCAGAGGCAGACAATGCGGTTTTGAGATGCGTTTAATCCTCCGTACAATTTACACCCACATCCACGCAAAGATGCTGCGGAGAAGATGTGGGGGAAGAATTCCTCGTGATTTGGCTGTTTTTTCTGTATCTCTATAATCGCACTGAACCAATTCCTCTACGTTTTGACTGAGAACAGAAATAGAGATGAAATTTCCAATAGAAAACCCGAGGAAACAAGTTAACTGGGACCCTGAACAAGGTTGGTAAATGATGCTTTTTTTTTTTATTGTCCGACAACTTCAGATATATATATGTGTTTTTAATAGTACTCCTAATCTCATTCATCTCATGGAGATACCTGACACACAATAAATCACACCAGGCTCCGTTTTTCACAACCTTGAACAGTTTTGGACGGCTTCCTATTCATTATTTTCTTTATTTGACTTCCTCTGTATCTATTCTATGAAAAGGAACCCAAGACAAAGCGGTTTGGGGGGGTGGGTGTATTTCTTTATTCTCCACCCTTGTGCTCAGATGCACAAGGCATCGCTGCTGGGAGCGGAGCCTCAGCCTCTTCAAGGTGGCAGGAATGATCAGTGGGAAACAGGAAAAGACGTCAAAATAAATGCATGTAAAGTTGTTGCATAGAAAAAATAATAATAATGTTCGGGAAAAAATATCTGAAAAATTCCACGCTATAAATATCAGATAAGCGTAATTTTTGAGAGACATGGCTGGAATATAACTATTTTACAAAATAAAGGCCATGACTCCTCCTCCATGGCATCTAATGTGATTCTTATTATTCTGCTATTCTCCTTTGCAATTAAATGTTTCAATTTTATTTTTGAGATAAATACAGATAGACTGATCAACTGTCTACGTTTTGCAACTACCACGTTAATTGTTTTATTTTGAAATTAGTTATCACCGGAAGTTCCTGGCCTTTCTGTGCTACTGAGTCTGATTTGACGCTTGGTTTTGAGGCTCAGCTGGTGATTTAAACGCCTACAACCTGTCTAGTGCCACAGGGAATAACCGGGCCAATAGCCGACCTGAGCCAACCCAAAATCTGCCCTCGTGTTTACTATCACTACATTTGGCTTGTATTTAGTCCACTAGTGGGTAAATAAGGCTTTTGTGCACGTGAGATGCAGCTGACACGCTGATATGTTGACAAGCTGAGTGTTTTATGTGTCCCACCACAACTGTGCCCCAATAGTTTGGTAAATGACTAATGCAACATTTCGTCATCATCATAAAAATCCTCATCATTACTTACACATTTACTTTCTTTCTGTGGCTGAACTGCAGAGCATCTCTTCGATAAACCTGAGTCTCCGGAGAATGTTTCTTCCTCTTCTTTGGCCAGACAATCTGGAGACAGAGAGCAAGGGCTTAAGGAGACCGTGTCAGATAGCATCAGATAAAAAGCACTACTTTCCACTCAGGCCAAATTTCATTTACAAAAATCAATATGAAGCAAATGTAGGGTAGGTTGAAAAGGATTTTAGTTGAATGTCACACAGCCTCAGAAATTATCACAGTTTTGGTTTTGCCTCTGTGGTTTAGATAAAGACTCATAACCTTTTACTTCCATTTCATCACTGATTGCCACTTAGTTGTACTAAGGTCCAGTTTTCTGGACTGCCCTGCAGTGTATATCTGCCCTGGTGAATAGAGCTGATTTATTCAATTTCGCTCACAAGATAAAATGAGAAGCAATTAATCAATTATTAGTCTTAATTAGTCTTAAAAAGACTAGCCAAGGGTCTGTCCAAAATTTTAATGAATTTACCAATAAATGTTCTGCATCCCTCAAAATGACCAGCATCAAGAACAGCATCAAATATTGATGTATTGTCATTGTCTGTCAGCTGCTTCACCTCTCAGTCTTAATTTTCTAATTCATCTCATGTTCTAAAAATAGCCAGCCACCGCCCTTAAAGGCATATACTGTAAATTGAAAGTGGCAGTTTTGCACCTTCCCAAGCTTGTGACACCACTTTGCTGTTATTGATTCACTCATGATACAAGGATTAGCTAACAAGATTCATAGCTCCTGGATCAGGGAATGACACAATTCCTGGACGTCCTTGACTCATCAGGGTGGGGTGTGTGCACGTGAGTGCGCAGACTTTACTTAGCATATCCCATAAATGATGCTATTCCATTAAGCGAAAGAGTGCTTCCCTCAAACAAGTCCATTTCTTATTCCTACCTTTCAGTGTTGCATCATTGTGGAAAACAAGCTCCGCCTCTGGCTCTGAGGAACGCAATGCTCTCCAATCTGAGAGAGGAGGGGGCGTCAGGGGTGAAGGCCGGGGCTTTGAATAGCTTACACAATGCTTTATAAACATTAAAGGAATCTACATTTGGCAGCCTCCTAGGTGCTGCCCATGACTTGGCTGACCTGCTCCAGCACACATGCATTTATTATAAAACCCATCCAGAAGCCTGTGACTGGAAGTGGCACTTATCCATCTCTTACAGTCTACTAATACTGTACGGGTACCGTCGCAAGTGGTGTTTTAATGTTTTTCTTACTTTTCCTTGTTGTGCATGTACATCCATGAAATATTCAACCAGTCATTTGATTATTGACCCAAATTCAGGATGTTTTTCTGGTTGCTCAGTCATTACAATAACCTACCGATGAGGTTTTCAGTAGCTGTGGAGCTTTGAGGCTCCTTTTCACAGAACAAATTTAGAACTCACATGAAATGCTCAGCATGGCAAGATGTTGAGATGACAGTGAGTCTCACCACAGTCTGGCCTTGACGCAGCTGCAGGCTGGATAACAGGTATTTTTTCTGATAGCTTTGACAGTCAGCTTTGTGAAAAGCCCTTTAATAGCTCAGAATAAAAGAAGGAAATCTAATTCCCCAAATGGGAGGTTATACGTTTTCAATGGTTGTAACAAGTTTTTGTTTATGGTGTCAGACAGTAGTGTTCAGAGTGCAGACCAGACGCACTCCATTATTGTCCAGGTCCAGGTCCAGAATTTTTGTTCTATTACTCAATCTGTCACATTTTTTCATATCTAGTCTGTAACAGATTCAGACAGAGTCTTCAGGCAAATTTTAAGAACAGTCTGTTAATTTCTGCTTGGCTAAAATCATCAGAATCACTTTCAGAAGACACAGAATGTACTATTTCTGTCTTGGCATCCTACAACTCAAAGCAACACAAAACAGAAATGAATCTATTCTGCTCTTTCCTAGTGGCGGTCCAAACCAACTTGGTCCCTCCCAAGAAGGTCCAGTCGGGCATGGCGAAGTCGAGTCTAGTCCAGGCCAGTGTGGCCACCATGCAGAACCCCATGGGCTGTGACCCTAAGACCAGTGGCCACTGTCCACTGCCACGGCTGTCCATCTCCTCCCGCTCTGCCAGTGTGGTGGCCAGCATGGACGCCAGCTACGACGGCTTGGCAGTGGCACTCCACTCAGTTATGAAGTGGAAGACAGTGCTGGCGGTGTTCATCGTGGTCGTTCTTTACCTGGTTTGCGGAGGTCTGGCGTTCAGGGCACTGGAGCAGCCATTTGAGAGCATCCAGAAAACCAGCATCACTCTGGAGAAGGCTTCTTTCCTGGAGAGACACCCCTGTGTTACCCCTGATGAGCTGGAGGCACTCATCAAGGTGAGTGATTGAGAGTGGAGATGAGACTTTGGAGTTTCAGACAAAGTGACACATGGTGAGAAATTTCTCCTGCCAGCCGCTCAGACGGCCTTGGAATAGTACATTAAATTTGCTGAACTATTCATCACCAACAGATTAGTTTGAAACAGGACAGGAAGATAAGAAAAACTTAATGAAAATGATCTGTTAAATAATCCTGAGTGTCACTGAATTTGATTGGTAGATAAGAAGAAGAAAGTCAGAGGACTAACCTTCATACCAGCAGTTTTTTAGATGGTGATTGCTATCAGGGGTAATCAGGGGTTGTCAGGGTAATTAATTCTGCTTTCATTAGCTTGTCACATGATCTCGAAAAGCTTGGGTGCTGCTTCCTTTCAGGTCCAGATTGTCCTTCACCAGATGATGCCTTTAATTCTAGTGTCCAGCGACAGATAGCAGCTGCTGCAGATTGTTTTTTTGCTCATGTCCACATAAACGTTGTTATGTAACAACATGTATCATGTTTGTTTTAATCATTAACAACGTATTTCAAGAAGCTGTAATGGATATTTTAATACTAACAGTGTATGAAATGACGACATGAAACAGCTCACTCGTAGTGATGAACAGTATGGAGACTTATCACAGAGACAATCTGGAGCTTCCCTTTGCTGTACGGAGCTTTAGATTGAGAGTTTCAGCTCATTGTTTAGCTGTCAGGCCCACAACTTTATTGTTTTGGTTCACAATCACCGCTTTCATTCAGTCATTTTGGTTGCAGCAGGCAGCCATTTAAGCTTTAAGCCTACCGCACACTACCTGCTGAGGGCAAATAGCAGACAGACACAGTTAGCTGCTACCTGGTGAATATCCATCCATATCCATCCATTGTCTATAACACGTATCCATAATTGATTGATTAAGTGATTGACAGGGCCCTGGTGAATATATTAGAGCATTTAACAGCTAAAGAACCCCAGGAGTTGGTAGACCAATAACAGAGCTAAAAGGAGAATATTGGACTTACATTTGCCAAGTTGCCAGAAATATGTCTCCAAATGATAACGACATGCTGTTGAAGGCTCAGAAAAAGCTAGCAAGTGGACTTTTTAGTTGACACCATTTTATCACATTTACTCTTTCCAAGGTCAAGAATGAACTTCCATGCTCAAACCATTAATGGCTGCTTGTTTTTTCCTCATAAATTAGTATTTATAGCTTCAGTCATCATAATTAGATTGTATAAGCACTTACTTTGAGCAGTTTAGATGTTGTTGCTGTGGAGACAGAAGCTTGAGAATCATCTTTTTAGATCTTCAGCTTCAGTTCTGCCTACTCTAATCCGACTCAGCCTCTCTGCTATTGTGAAATACCCAGTTTGATGTTTACTATAGATAAGCGTCCGTACCTGTTGCTTTCATTTTTTTCTGAATTTTATCAAATGACAAATTCTAGTATCTGTAAATCTTTGCTGAGATTGTTACTACTAAGCACCTCTATTTAGGCACACTTAGCACCTAAATATGTACGTGAGTGGGTTTGTTGGATTTGTCCACTCGCGAAATCAAGGGCACCTGGTCGAGGGTTTATGTGTTACATTGAACTCAGTCACAACATTTCCAGTTAGTAAGATCATTAGGTGTCTTCTGTCCTGCTATTCTCTGCCCCCAGTTGATGACAGTTGATAAGTAAATATCATCAGCAGGAAGCACAATAATACATCCAGGGTCGCCTCAGAGACACTTCACATCTCTTGTGTGCTCATAGGTGCAGTTTTATGTAACATAATGGCCCTAAGATGTTGATCCTCATAGGGAATAAGCTCAGTCACTGCCACCTTTTGTTGTGTCTTCACTTCATATGTAAACAAATGGTGATAGTAGAAAGCCTACATCTGTAGGTCCAGTGTGTAAAACCTAAATGTTTTGTTACAGTATCACAATGAGTTCTTTTGAGAACTAGATTTAGTGACTGAGTTGTATCTGAATGCCTTGTACCTTCAATAATAAATGTAGTAGTACAGTATGAAATTCCAGAGCAAGGATTCAACAACACCCACACATTTTAAATAAGGAAACTAGCTCACGGCCACAACAGCAAATTCTGTCTTAACCCATCTCTTCTGTCAAAATCCTGTGTGATATGTCTCATATTTTATTAAGAGATGCAGTGAAAGTGAGTGTTTTGAATGAGCCAAGAAGATTCAGGAAATGAATGACTCTCTGGTACTTAAGATACATGACACTCTATCAAAGTGTGTCTAACCATAATATCATTTTGATCATATATGAACCTGGACAAAATGGCCAGTTGTTAAAAACATTGACATCTGACTGTGACATACAGTACATTCAAGCTGACCTGAAACATGCTGTCAATGTAATGTTCCACATTTTACCAATACGGCTTGTAAAGTTTTTATTATCAACCAATATCAATGTGAACTGGACCAGACAACAAGCGTGGAAAAAAAATTCCCATCATATCACGACTTAACTGTGCATTTTACAGTGTCTTTTTACAGTGTCAGCCAAACACAAGGTCTTGCAATGCTTCACGCAGCTCTCTGACATTACACCCAGAATTACAGGTCGAGATTTAAGGTCACTATATCAAGCTGACATGTACAACTGGAAGCGGGATTGGAAAATGATTTGAGATGTGTTGGCGTGCCGTTGGCTGTGTGGAAAGTTTGATTTGTGAGGGAGCTTGGTGATAGAAAAATGTGGGACTACGATCAGTCAAATACACCTTTGCAGAGGATGTTTACAAGGAAAAGAGAGGGACATTCAAGGGTGCACTATCAAGGGAGATTTTCTTTGGAGAGTAAAGACCAAATCTCAAATCCCTTTTATTAACAGGAGTACCTAATTAGCAGCATGATATGTAAATACAGTAGCTCATGCAAATAGTCAAGAATCTTTTTGGAATAATTTGCTTTCCATGTTTTTATCATGTAGTCTAAGAATGATAAACACAAGATTAACATTAGCACCAAAGTGGGGTCTTCTTATTCTCTTCAACTTGAAATAACCCCAAAGAGAGAACCTACCACACAGCATTTGGAGTGCTCCACTTTTCGCTAGAGTGGCTTCATTTGACCAACACTGCCCCAGTGAATATTGGGCTGCCTATCTGTCTCTCCTTCTCCACACCCACCTCTGTCCTTCTATTCTTTTTTCAGATAAGCATCCTTTTCACTTCTCCTCCCCATGCAATGCTCAACTTTTAAGCCACAAAAACGCTATTTAGAGTTTGTACAAAAAGAAATCAATGACAGTATTTCCTAAGGAGATGTGTGGAATAAAAACCTCTTGCATGGTGCCTGGGGTCCGGAGGGAATCAATTATTCATTGCACAGGCCAGCAGTCACAAACCTCCTGATGCAAAGCAGCAGTGCTAGTGGCAGCAGCTGAATCACAGACAAGGCTGTGTCCTGTACAAATGATCTGATTCACATACATGAGATAACATATGACAGCATGTCTCACCAGGAACTGATGGCTAAGGAGTTATTTGCCAGTATGAAATTTCCCACAACTTGTAAGACTAATTTAATGTATCAAAAGAATAATTTAACCTATTGAAAGAATTAGATGAGAAGATCAATACCACTCTGATATCTATACAGTAAACATACAAAACTGCCATTAGCAGCTGTTTAGCAAAGCTTAGCTCAAAGACTGAAAACACGGGAAAACAGCAGCTCTGTCTGATTTCCCTGATCGAAATGTGCATTTCAAGACGTTTGGAGAACAAGTATTCGACAACAATAGCATCTGCAGTGGCATAAAAGTTCTGTCAAGCAGTAATACATGAGAATCAGATTAAATTCTGCAATAAATGATCCAAGCTGCCTTGCCAGGCTCCAGGTTACGTGTTTGTGAGACAGCCACAACAGCAAGAAGCGTTTGTTTAAAAACAACAAACATGATGCTAGGCTTCAGCAAGAGTTTTAACTACGTTATATGGTTTGTTGATCTGATTGGTTGAAGTTGGCCTGTATCAGACGGTGATGGACAGATGGTTCATCCAATGACTTGCCAAGTATATTTTTTTTAAAAAACGTTCCTGCCCTTTCCTGCACTTTCTATGGACGTCTTCCCAGATGGTTCTGTGGAACAAACCATCTGGCGCGTCAGGTTACTCCTCTTTGCTCTCTCTCCTTTGTATTCACTGCTTGCCCATTTCTCTGTGACTCTGCACTTGTCTCTGCTGCTTATGTGTATCAAAAATAATTCATAAAACTTATACACGCCTTCTTTATTTCATATTTGTGTTTGAGTTTGCATTTTGGATTTGTCTCAAACAGTACATAAATGTAAGCAAACTGTGCGTTATAAAATATATATACAATAATACCATATTATTCCACTGTAATTATTCTAGGTGGTTGTGTTGTTGTTAAATTGAGCCTATAGGTTGAGTTCCACTGTAATCACCAAATCCTGAAATGATCCTATCCTGAACATAGTGGGCAGTACCTGGTCTTCCTCTCTCATCTCTATCTTCATCACCTTCTCTTTATCTTAGCTTGCCTTGTCCTGTGTCCCTTTTCATCCCAAAATTGATCTTTGATTGACGTCTTTTCATTTTTGTCTGTAAATAGTACCAGCCTCCGCTAGGATAATCTTTCAGTAAAAATAAAAATATATACGGGCTCCTCATCTTAACATGAATTTCAACCCTTTACACAACTGAATTGAAAGAAAAGCATTTCAAGTTTTGTTAAAAGTCTATTAGTCTGACATTGGATGGATGGATTTAACGTTATGTCTGCATCATGATGGATGGCGTCTATTTAATGTAGCTTGACCACACACAGGCAGGTTTTGTTACTTCTGACAGAGCCTGGCCAGCTGTCCAGACATGAGTGGTATCAATCTTTTCAACTAACCAGCAAAAAGTGAATGAGTACATTTCCCATCGTGTGAAACAATCACTTTAAATCAGGGGATATAATATTGATTTATCACTCTAACTGGTAATGATGGTACTTCAAGCCTAAACATTGAGTAATGAATATCATGCTATGTGTGAAGCTCACACAGACAAATGACAGGTTTTTTTTCTTCTGCTGTCTCAAGAAAAGGCCCTCAGGACATGCTTCTTCACAAGTACCCCATAACAGAGTCTGTCTGGTCTTCTAACGGGTTCCGTTATCGGCCTGTTCGTGTTGTGTCACGCCTGTCACTCAGACTCTGTGGCCACACAGCAGTGGTGACTCACTGTTGTCAAACTGTTTGGCAGAGGAGTTGACAGAAAAACGGCAACTTACGCGTATACGTACAATTCGTGTGTATGTGAAAAATGGAAGAAAATGATGTAAAGGTTTGTGTTGGCTTTACGTGTGTGAGTATGTGTCCGCGCACTCTCTGTTGACCTCCTCATGTCTGCTCCTGTATCAGTGCTGTCCACCCACTTACTGTGTGCCCACAAAGACAGCAGACCTAATTGGCTCTCCCAGCGCCTTTGGGATGACTCACACTTTGGCACGATGTGAAGCCGCTCTCTTATTGACACCAGTCAAGCTTCATTTATTGATGAGTCACTTATCTCCAAATAAACTATTACAAACACTGAGCTACCTGCAGTTAAACTGCATGAGGACACACAGTCGACAGCAAAAAAAATTTTCTTATAACCTGCATTACATGATTTTCCGTTGTTAGGCCTCTTTGTCAAAACGGCACAATGACCAATGATGAATTGGCTGCAGGAAACTTGTAATGGAGCATTTTTCCAATGTGGTCACTATAGTTTCACTTAGGATAAGTAAAGGATCTGAGTATTATCAGTACTCATTTCAGTGGGTCAAAACTGTAAGACAATCACAAGAATTATGAATAAATAACAAACAAAAGCAAAAGCAGGCAGGATTTTGTTCAAGGTGCATGCAACTTCAACTCAGCCTTATCTGTGATTGACTCGAGTCTTGCTGTTTGGCAGTCTTTAGTGCAGCTTGAATGCTTTAGGGTGGCTGGAGTAAAGCAATGGATATTAGTGTAAGTGATGCAGAAGAGAGTGCTTGGCTCTGGCTCAGAGTGAGGGTGGGTGAAGGAGAGAGTGAAACACCATGCTGGTTGGATCACTGCCGTCACCTGCTGTGGGGTAGAGAGACACACTGAGAGGATAAAAATCTGCAGCGAGTTAGCCTGCTCTGTAATGATCCTGCCGTGTTGAAAATTAAAACACACATTAGCGAAGAGCCCACCATGATTGTGTGTCTGCAAGAATATCTGAGAGAGTCTGTGTGAAACAAAATCACCATTTGTTGTCCTAATTAATATGCTGCAACACAAATCAAAGTCACCATCCTCACGCCTCAAAAGGGCATGTGGAGAAGGAGGATTTTCCACATCTCTAATGCAGCATGAACTTGGCTGTGAAAAGGGTTAGAGATAAAAATAGATCTTCTCATAAAGTATTCAGACACATTGTTAGACTATTTATAGCTCTCCCTTGATGCCAGAATTGGGTTATTTGGGGTTTATTATCTAATTACTACTTTGATTTTACCCCTATAAATTAGCTGTGTGAAATAGCTTTACTGTAACTGGCTAATTTTAGATACAAAAAACAATCTCATTAAGGGGCCGCACTGATGGAGCTGAGGTAATCACATGCATGATTATGAGTAGGCATGTGCAGCGATGTGGATAAAAGTGGTCCTTCACTCTGTCTGCTTTGAAATGTATGTCACGAGAGTTGATACATATTTTATTAGATGGACCTGTATCTCACTAACAGCTTGCATGGATAGATTGGGGGTTGCTCTGAATGAAGAAGCTCTACAGTATACCTCATCAGGAATGATGGTAAATGCTGAAGCTATTTTTCTTCTGAATTCATTTGTCACGATGACTTTCATGGCTGCAGAACCAGTGTTTATTTGAGCCCAGCACCGAAAAAGAAATAAGAAAATTAATGAGTTACTTATGAAATGTCTATAAACAGGGAATTCAGAAAGAATACAGTAGATTAACTTCTCATTGCTACATAATGGAGCAGAGACAGAGATCGATGAGAATAATGATGCAGTAAGCACAGAGCATTGCGGCCTCTTAATGTTTTCCCCACACTAGACAAACTGGGGCTAAAAAAAAAGCTGTGGGACTGATGGAAAAGGCTGAAACGGAAGAAAAGGGAGGTAAAAGCCTTCCTGCTGCAAGTGAAAGTTTATGTAGTCAGTGTGAGTAAGAGTGCTGAGTGGAGGAACAGCTCTATGTGAAGAGCCAGACATGGAATGATAACAGATTTAGCACAAACTGCATATAGATATTATATGTTTTCATAGATTGACATTATAATGGCTGATTTTGATTTTAATGTACATGTTAAACCAGTGATGGTGTATTTGTGTGTAGTGTAGTGATTTTAGATTTTCTTATAGAATGTTTTGATTGCAGGAAATGTTATGCTTATTTTCCTAAATTCTTTACATCTTCAGGAAAATCACACTTTGGTTAAATTGATCACAATAGTGACAACATGTATAATGTGATGAGGGTTTGCAGGTAGACATGGCTTCATTTCAGGGGGTCACAAGCCAAAAAGGTTGGGAAAACTGCTCTGGATAACCAGCTGGGCTCTAAACTACATATAATTCAAAAGGAACTTATTTCCCTTCCCCCATTTTCACGATCTTCCCATCAACCTTTTTTCTCTTTTTCTCTTCTCTCTTGTATCAGGTAGCGTGACCTTCCAGGTTGATCTGGAGATATTCACACGCCATCCATCCTCAGTTATCTCACAAGTGTTATGCAATCAGTGACAGGGGTCACACACGGACACACATAACCAACACCTGTACACAGAAACACAGAAACATTGGCAGGAGGTGGGGGTTTATTACTCTCTTCAAGCCATCGGGGCTTATGACACGTGTTTGTTGTGTTGCCGTCTACTGAGCTGCACGCGATCGTGACCCTGAACTCTTCTTAGAATTATGATCAGTATGATTTATACAGTTTGCTCTTTCCAGCATGCTATAGATGCTGTGAGTGCAGGAGTGAGTCCTATTGGAGACACATCCTACAATTCAAGTTACTGGGACCTGGGCAGTGCCTTCTTCTTTGCTGGAACAGTCATCACAACCATAGGTAACATTTCAAATAATACACTCTTTAATGCTCTGATACCACTTAAATGTGCATTTGCATTTCCATATGTGTGTCTCATTATTCATTTCTAACATATTTTTGCTCAATTACCTTCAGCTTCAGTTTGTCCTTCCTAGTCACTACAGTGTGTAATGTTAAAACCTAAAGCAACTTAAAGCTCAGTCCATTTATATCAAATGCAATTTCATACCACGAGTAGAGACTTAATAATTTCTTACATTGTTATTATTTTTTTCTGCAAATTATCATTTCATTTATATATTTCACATAAGTCATTGATGTTACTATCTTCTTCATAATTACATAACTTATTTATGTATATAATATTGAACACTTTGGGGCTTCATAGAAATCCACCCAACCTGGCAACATTGCTCATGTGTAGCAAATTGTGTATATTGTAGCAAAATGTTCCAAAAACACGAGCTCATGAATACAACACTAATGGGCAATAATGCGTTTTTCAAAGGGCATTTAAATGCTTTACATGAGATTTGTCCTTTCAGTTTGTCAAAGGTGTTTTCTCATTACACATCTCTGTAAAGCTGTGTAAATCCTTCCCTCTTATTACTGCCCTCAGGTGAGTTTTACAAATCCCTTTGCCACTGTGAGATTGTGCTAAATGATGCAAAGCCCAAGCAGTGTGGGATTTAACAACCTGTGAAGATCAACATTATTGAGAATGCTGACAAAACAGACACTGCTGACGATTCGGTTGTATTTAGTGTCAAGGTCTCTCTGTGAGCTTTTTTCCCCCCCTTAAAACGCTTTCTTGCTTTTACAAGGCCAACATTAAAAATAGATGATTCAAAATTCTTTTCATTTGAAACTGAAAAGCCTGTCCCTGATTTACAATAGAAATATTTCCACTCATGAGCCAGAATTCAACATCAAAGCTAATACATTAAATTATTTATTTTCTCTTTATTAGCTGCATGTTCCTTCACTGAGTGAGAGGAAAAAACACAATGTCCCTGACCTGTTGTCGTGGTGTAGTCTAGAGATATAATTAACTATGCCATTTGCTAATACGTTGCTGAGCAGTGGCTTTCAGTAAATATGCTACAAATAGAATGCATGTCATGCTAATATTCTAGTCACAACAGGCTGAAATTGGTGGGGCACTGGGTAAAATATATTGTATGCTTTGCCCCTTGTCCTGCTGACTCCTTTGTTGTATCTCCGTAACTGTAGGGCCATAATTAACGCAATTTCCTCTAAGGGAAAACTAACTGCTGTCTTTCTAGGAACTTATTCATAACGCAGACCCTTGCCAGAGGAACTAATTGGCATTACATAAGACCTTCAATTGATTGTGTTGCATAAGAATGTCTTGGTTGTTTCACTCTTAATCCTCCACCTCCTCTGTTCCCTCCTCACCACGTCTTCTCAGCCTTCCTTCGCCTTAATGTCATGTTTCGTCACTCATTCATCCTCTTTTTCCTTTCCTCTCTCCTCTTCTGTGTATTCTCCTTTGTTTTGACAGGTTATGGGAACATAGCTCCCAGCACGGAGGGCGGGAAAATCTTCTGCATCCTTTATGCCATTTTTGGCATTCCTCTTTTTGGCTTCTTGTTGGCGGGGATTGGAGATCAGCTGGGGACCATCTTTGTGAAAAGCATATTGAGAGTTGAGAGGATCTTCAGGGTGAGTTGAGAAGTATCACAACATATTGCTTGTTCCTTGTTAATTTGTTGTAATGTGTTGCAGGTCTTAGTGATACTGTATGAGAATGAAAAGCTCCAATATGCAGTATTATTCCAAATATTCAGATGATCTTTTGTAATTGCTTGTTTTTGCTCTAATAGCATCTCCTATTTGGTTCTCTCAGCAAAAACACAAACAGATCAGCCAGACTAAGATCAGAGTGACGTCAACCATCCTGTTCATCCTGGCTGGCTGCATTGTTTTTGTCACCATCCCTGCTGTCATCTTTAAACACATCGAGGGCTGGACCACACTGGAAGCCATTTACTTTGTTGTGATCACTCTCACCACAGTAGGAATAGGAGACTATGTGGCAGGTAAAATTATGCAACAGATGGCTATTCTGTCATGATGTAGATGAGCATTTTGCAATTTATTTTGGATCACGCTGCTATTTTCCCTTTCCTCCAGGTGGAAACCGTAGGATCGACTACATGAAGTGGTACAAGCCTCTGGTGTGGTTCTGGATCTTGGTGGGTTTGGCGTACTTTGCAGCTGTCCTCAGCATGATTGGAGACTGGCTTCGAGTATTGTCTAAAAAGACTAAAGAGGAGGTAGGGCTCATTCAATTACACTGCTCACTATTACATTAGAGAGGTAGAAAATAAAAGGTCACTCAGCTGCTGCTTCCTCTGAACCATGTGTCTGCTCTCTTATTTTCCTTATTAGTTTTTAAAACTTAAACCTCGTCAAAAGCTTTTGTAGCAGGCTGCTATTGTTTCAAGTGTTCAAGATGTGCAACTCTTTCACCAGACAGAACAGACAGATGAGAAAATGAGTTATTGATACTCTTAGAGTACATGTCAGTTTATCATACTCGAGAGATTATCATGCGGTTTCATTTTTTATTTTGAAGGCCTTAAAAGCTTGGTTTACAAGATTACATGCAGTTTCACTCAACATTATTCAACCCTCATTGCAAATTAGGTGTATTGGCAAAATTCACAAACTTTCAGCTGTGTTCAATGAACACCTCGAACAACAACAACTGAAATAGTTCAACATAACTAATATTACAGTTGGTTTCTCCAAATTCAACACAACATGCCACTTTTAATGACTCTTGTAGTCTCAAAATTATTCAACCCCCTGAGTAGAATCCCAAATCAGATGTCTCACGCACGCCTGATGCAACTAATCAAGGGCCCTATTAGTTGCATCAGGTGTGCTTGAGATAGAGCACATCAAATATCTGGTTTGTTAAGTGCTCTCTTATTGTAAATGTTTGTAAATTTTGCCAATACACCTAATTTGCATAGGGGGTTGAATAATTTTCAACTGTATTTCTCTTTAGCTTTAAATATTAATCACCAAATAAGCAGAAATCAAAGTCTGGAGGTCCTTCATCAGGACTGTGTGGCTGTGGTGACATTTCTGCATACATAAGCACACAAATGTCACCACATTTTTATTCTAATGGGAGAGCACATTTTCCACCTCAAACCCTCCCCGGTCAAAGTCAAACCAGTGTAAAAGACGAAACTCTGTTATGTGAAATCAACAAAACTGTTCCAACTCAAGTGGACAGTTTTGCTATCAGTCAGGACCCCATCACTCATACTAAGAAGCTGATGGAGAAATTGGCTTTTAGGGTATTTAGGAAGCAATATTCTTCCCCATATGCTTTCCTCATCTGTCCCTAATATTTTCCTCTCACAGGTTGGCGAGTTTAAGGCTCATGCAGCTGAGTGGAAGGCAAATGTACGAGCTGAGTTCCGTGAAACGCGACGACGTCTGAGCGTTGAGATTCATGACAAGCTCCAGCGGGCCGCCACCATCCGCAGCATGGAGCGCCGTCAGCTTGGCCTGGAGCAGCGCGCTCACTCCCTGGACATGCTGTCTCCAGAGAAACGGGCCTTGTTCGCCAGCCTGGATGCTGGCCGCTTCAAGACTTCCTCCCAGGAGAGCATCGACACCAAGCTCAACAACCTGAGGCTGAAGGGGGCCTGTGAACCATATGACCATCAGGGGAGTGAGCAGGCGCAACAGACAGCGTCTTCCTCAGAGGAGAACCTCTTCAACCTGCGCTTCGGATCCCTCACCAAACTGGCCAGACGCAACAAAAACCGTGAACCACGCAGAAACATTCCTGAAGATGCACGACGGGCGAGCATAGGCATAAACAATGGCAGTGCCATGCTGGGCGAGGAAAGGACGGAAGAAGAAGATGGGGAGCCAGATGAGGAAAACGGAGAAGGGAAAGAGGGAAACACCAGCCTGACAAACCTGTCACAGTATGCAGTAGAGCGAAGCAAGTTGAATGGGTTCATACCAGTTCAAGCCAAAGATGAGGAGAACAATTAGGTGTTGAATGGAAGACGTCACTTCAGAGACAGAGAAAAAAATTCAGAGACAGAGACTTCGAACAAGAGTGCATGGTCCTTTGAGATATCAAGAAATGTGCCTTTCTGTTTCCTATGCTTAGATTGGAACTGCTCCCAGGAAATTCAGTCATCGTGCCATAGCCATGGGAAGAAAACATGTTGCCAAAAATGAATGAATAGACAGAGACAGAAGAGGCTGTAGTTAAAATACCTCATAGTGGATGTTACTGAACAATGGGCTACATAAAAACATGAATTATCTTTACATTTTCATTGTCTTTCAGCTCTTTCGACTCTTCTGAGAGACTTGGTCAACAGCTTAATGCTGAATCTTGTTTTTTAACAGTGTGGGCGGGACATTCAGAGAGTCAGCTTCATGTCATCCATCTTCAGAAACATTATCGATCTCTGCTTTGTCATCTCTTACTGTGGTTGCTAATTTTAGCTCAGCAGCCGGCTACAAAAGGACCTCTATGCTTAATGAATGGAGGGTGGGAGGTTCTGTTGGATCAATAGAGAATTCAAGCATTTACATGCTTGTACAGTGACATTTACTCCTACATGGTATGTGACTTTGAAAATGTAACCTTTGGGTATACACTACTACATACCAAGAGCTCATAAAAACAAATCATTCACCTTGATTGTGCATGGTTATCAGAACACAACCACAGCAGTTAATTGATGCAGGCTAATTTGAAATCTTGAAATTATGGCTGTAATAATGTTTCTTTTTGTCTTCTCAAAAGCTGGTATTCACCTGACAGATACATTTACAGACACATTTAATCAACTTTGGCCATGAGATTGTGATAATGTTGAGAAAACCTTTTTTGTATAAGACTTTCATTTCATCACAAATGTCATCAGACTGCTTAAATGGATTTTTAATTAATGAATGGGATGCTGTTGATTTTGCTACTCACCAAGCATGTTTGCATCTGTGTTTACTGCTTTTCATATCAGCCAACCACTTGAGTTGAATTTTCCATTGAACTGTAGTACATGAATTTAGCATGTCATGTTTTTTTTTTTCGTATATCTTTTCTGAAACAGTCTGACAATGTGACTTCAGTCATCTTTACACTGAAATGTGTTTTCCTGTAGTCCCTAGAGGTTTGTTTTACAAACAGGCACCAACACTATTAACCATCTACAGAATTATCAAATGTATCACAAGCGTGCATTGCATGCATTTCTAAAGCTGAATTACACACACTGGTTGTACTTGTAACTTGTTTATCTGGTATAAATAGCATTAACCTTTCCATGACCATGACCTGTGACAAGTTGAGCTTGTTGTGTACAGTTTATCTTCTGAACAGATCTCATTAAATGTAGTGAGTGCCTTTTTCCATATAATAAACATGACAAAAGAAATTTAAAAGGTGGCAATTGCTATGTTCATAACATAATTAGCATATTAATGCAACAAGCCCCAGTGGTATCAAAGGGCATATTGGAAGGGCATTGCTTTGACATCATATTGCAGCATTAAAGCCATAATAGATCTTTTTACAGCTGACAATATGACTTGTCATAGTAGAAAAAAATAACTGGTGTTAATAATAAGATTCATCATAGTCTTTAGAATCACGTGATAACATGTTTTTGTTAAAGGTGCTGTGTGTAGGATTTAGATGCATCCAGTGGTGAGAATGCAGATTGCAACAATCTGAACATGTGTGGGAAAACCTACAGTGGCCAGCAAGGATTCACCCTCTCTTGCTTTTTCTTTCTTCTTCTTCATCTTCAGTGTATTCGCACCCCAAATTAAAGCTGACAAGCTGCCATTTTTACATAGGGCCCTGTTTGTCCACTCTGGGCTCCTGTAGAGACATGACGTTACAATATGGTGGAAGAAGATCCTCTCTGTGAATAGGTATAAAGGTCTCATTCTATGCTAATGAAAGCACACCAATTCTTAGTTTCAGGTGATTATGCACTACTGAAAACATAATTAAGAATTATATATTCAATTTCTGTATAAAAAGATCCCCCTAAATAGATCCCCCTAAATCTACACACTGCACCTTTAAGTAATCAAAGCTATTTTTGGGTGTTCTCACTGAACTCATGCATGTGTTTGTTAGAACTGGCCATGTGGTGAACAAAGAAAATGCACATATTCCAGTGTTCATTAAAGCTGCCGAGCCTCAGAGGTTCAGGCTATACAAAACAAAGGTAGATCATAAAACAGTCACTTAGCCGAGCCACACACTCACGCCAACACTATTTTGCTGGTTAGGTGGAATAAAAAATAGAATTGGAAACAGAGGTGCATAAATAAGCAAGAATGCAAACTGTTCTTACAGACTTAATTATTTTCTACTTTTTTTGGCCATCATCCTTTTGGCACACATATGATTGCCAGCTCAGATTAATATGTAATTAATGACTGTTTTCCAGTTTTTAGTTATTCAATTATTTTTTTCAATCTTCTATACAACGTTTTCCCTTGTTAAACATTTGCATCATTTAATTGGACATTTCTAATTTCTACTTCTGGTAGGTGGTTGTAATGAATTATTGTCCATGCAACACCGCTGAATAGGATATGGTTAAATTTGACCTTTAGCTTTATGTAATTAATTCCTGGTGACATATTTTTGAAAAAGGTGAAATAATTTTTTAACATTATATGTAGTTTAAAATTCATTATCCAAACAACTCGACAGCTATTCTGTATTCTGTATTGGTTTTACTCTTGGGTTTCACTGAATTTACCCACAGTATGTCAACAAAGCATCGCTTCTCTGCATACTTGAGTTTATTTCTATCCCTCTCCTCTAAGCCGAACCAATTTTTAAAAATGTACATTATCACTGTTAATTTGCCTTGATGCAGCTTTTGGGTACGTTAATGACAGAATTCATTGTTATGTAATTTACTCCAAATGTGTTGCATGATGATGCTGGAGAGCGAGGTCTCCATCCGTGCATTTCTACCTCAGAGTCACAGTCACGTGTGTCAAAGTGTGTGTGGCACCCAGGAAAAAGGCTCAGCTGACAGCACCATAAAAGAAATTAGTCAGGTAGGCAGGCCAGTAAAGGCAGAGCTATAAACTGCATGTAATAGAAAGGGTGTGTGTGCGAGTGCGTGTGCGTGTGCGTGTAGGTTTTTCCTTCAAGGTGGAAGTGACCTCAAGCTGCTCCATCACCCTCCTCTCTCTCTCTTTTGTGCATCTCTTACTATCTGTCTTTATCTCTGTTCCTCCTGTTTTTCCAGTTTTTTTTTCTATCAATGAATTATTTAGATTTACATTCATACGTTCATTTGTTATTTTCTCAATCAGAATCATGGTCCGGAAGAAGCAGGTGGAGTCAGTTTTACTACACAGCAGGAAAGAAAAATACTTGTTTTTACTGTATAAATTATGGCATTGTGTAATTTTCACATATGAAGCCTTATACCTAGAGGAAAAATAAGCATTTTTATTTTTCAAGAATAATCATTACCTCAAATGATCATGTGCATTTGAGTAAATGAAGATGTACAAAAAAATGTTTTCAATGTGATGTAGCTCTAGTTTCTACTAAACACAGGCTCAGCACTAATCAACACTTCACGAACACAGTGTCAGTGAAAAGTTTGAAAAAAAAAAAGCTGTTGCATTGGATTGCACACGTGTGTCTAATAAACTGGTAAATCAGTGTAGCTTCTAGCTCCTTTTTATATTAACCCTCTACTGCATATCACTGCTCGGAGCCAACACAAATGACTCTTAACCACCCACATGATGCTGTCGCTTCCTCTTATTGTGGTAATTCATTACCTCCGTAATAACGTACTTGTCTGATCAAAAGCTTGAAAGTTACTTTAGGCTGTATCAGTCTCTTTGGCACGTGTAGCTGAAATTGAATTAGCACATGTAAAGAGAGTTTGTATGGAAAAGAAAAAACATTTAAAATAAATATAATATACATTTTAATGTGGTACCTTGGCAAAGCATATTCATCCAACTGGCATTCAGCTATGACACTTTGCTAGAGGGAGAGTAACTAAAGATTCCTGGACTTGTAACTCCATCTGGTGTTGTAGCTTTATATTGCTTTCCCCCATTAAAGAGCTGTGCAATTTACCCCAGGGAGTGTTGTTGAATAACAAATCAATCGAACAGGAATTGTTTTAGAGTGTGTATGAATAAGAACAAAGGCTTTTTGTGTCTCGCTCGGAAAGGATGGCCCAGCATACACATCCTCATCTTATCACATTTACAGCTGCCCTTTTAAATGAAGGCAATTTCAAGGTAGCCAGAGCAAACAGAAAATCCCTCCTCTTCCACCTGGGTGATGAAGGGCTTGGCAGGAATAATGAATTCCGCCCACTTTCATTTCCCTTTAAACACGCTGAAAAAGGCCATGAATCACCCTCCCACCCGTCTGAGAAGCTTCTGTGGAGGCTCGCTCATCACCTGTATTTGTACATTTTTAGTCATGCATAAAAACATGTAACAGGCAGCTTTTCTCGGAAATTTCTCAGACAGAAATCTGAATTTGCTCTCCTGTATTACTGTAACAAGGATCTAAAGGTAATTCTGTTATGCAGAGTTTATTTTGCTTAAGTTTGACCTGTATAGTAATGTGACTCACCGTAGCTGTGGGCGGGATTGACCTTGTGTTTTCGATAACATTCAAAATGGAGGAAGTGTTGTTGCTATTTTAGGTAATCCCTAAAGCAGCAGAAATCACAAAAGTCTTATAGGACACAAGAGGGAGAGCGGAAAGGAAGCTGCATTATATAAAAATGTACATTTTTTTTCAGTTAACGGGAGACAATGTCAACTCAAGCACACTTACATATACTTACCTATATTACGTTGTAGCAACCCTTTAATTTCAGCAAAACTAGCAATTAATTATGGTCTGAGTCAGATGTAAGAGAGCAAATCACTGATCCTGCCATATGAGATTATTGTAAAACTAAGTATAAGCGAATCATGAAAAATCTTTATATTTATATTCAAATTAAAGCATTAAATTCACTACAATGGGAGATACATGAGCATCAAATATGAATGCTCCTGTGTGTTTTGATTGTGAACATAATTGCCAAAGAAGACATTGTCAGTTTTAAGATCATTTATCTTCTGTTTTATGAAGTGGATTCGTAAACTGAGTTTTAAACATTCGAAACAACTGAACATATTTCAGTATCATTCAGATTCTTCAGCCACTTTTAAAGTTGATTGACAAATGCTTCTTGGTAACAAAGCAACAAGGCATCCAAGAACACAACAAAATGACCTTTTTTTCAGATCTGCTGTCTGGCACCAGTTGAGATGGAAACGGTTAATTAGACACATAATCAGTGAAAATGATTACACCTGATCTGCTCTGCTGGAGTCTATAGAAACCTGGCTGCTCCTAGGCTGCAGCTGAATAGTCTTTTGTTTTTGTTGCTAACTGAGTAGTCTGGTCCTACATTCTTTCTCAGGGAGATGTGTCTCCTGAACTGAGCCTCTTGCTGCTTAAGTCTTGTGGAGAGGTGTCGGCAGATGTTGTTAAAAGTAGCCCTTTACATTCTGTAATTTTGGATGAAATCTGTTGTTGTGTAGCCATTCATTAACGATGCTGCCACTCCTGGCTCCAACTGTGCATCTGCACACACCTCCGTATAGAAGTAGCAGCCATCGCTCTACAAATAGCCATAATTACAGCTTTGGCTTTCTTTCTCCTCATCCATACCTCATTATTATCTTCAAATGAATTCACTGGTCTCCACTGCATATCATTGTATAAATAACACTGTACATTCTGACTTCAGTGGCCTTGATGTTTACTTCTTATAACAACATACTGCACGTGACTTTTTTGTTGTTCTTCTTCTTTTGCATATAGGGTCACATCTTTTGAATCAGCTTTTGAAATGTGGCCAATATTAGATTGGCCACAGTTCAAAAGCTGATTCAAAAGAAAAAAAATTTGATCTGAGTAATTAATCCAAATTGAGCCCTAAGACTTGAAATGTGAATGAAGCCCGAGTGCCAGTGATGATAAGAACTGGTTGAATTCTCTAAATACAAAGGAAAGTTTTTCCTTTCTTATCCCCTTTAGCAGAGGACACACTCGACCATCTTTTACAAGGGGAAAGTGACAGTTCTGTCCCACAATTCTTTGTGGCACCACCACATCAGACCCATGCCAATAACATTCACCGTTGTGTATTTACGCAGCTTATTGTAAATGCAGTCAGACTGTCTTAGCACTGCAGTTTTGTCTTTCTTGTCTGCCACTGTTTCATTATTTGTTAATGTATCTTGAAACCTTTTACACACGATAACTTTGTTCTTTTTAGTTGTAGTCGGTCTAAATGATATAAACGAGAACAAGTTCGTAACAATGTTTTCATCAAAAATGAAACTCCAAAGAAAAATTATTTTTTTGTCACCTGGAGAGAAATTGAAAATGAAGATAGAATTTCAACTAATGCATTCAAATCAAACACAAACATTGACAAAGTATAATGCCAAGACTCTTTACCCTCTCTTTAAATGATTATAATTTTCCCACAGTGAATTTTTGGGGTGTTGTTGGCAGAACAAGGAGTTGTCGTGAGGAAGGGAGAAGTGTGAAAGTGCTGAGAGCGATGGGGACGATGATGATGAGGAAATGTTGAACGGGGTGTCAGACTGTCACCCGGAGGAGCCCAACGTGCTTGACATCAACAGGGGAGAGAAGTAAAATCTGCCTGACATGTGCCTGGCAGCTGAGATACTGAAGTGAAGAGAGGTGTAATATGATGTCATCTAAACCAGTCAAGAGAAACTGACAAAACAAGTAGGCTAAATGTTGTGACACTTAAGAAACACAGACAACTTTAGTTCAGACCAGGAGTTGAGTTCGAACTTATGCTGCAATCCACTGCAACTTTGAAGTCTATAGTTTCGAGCTGTGGTCAGTATTCCTGACTTCCAATGCATCCTAATACATTTCCTCTGGAAAACATGGACACCTGCAGCAAAAGAGGGCCAGCATATTTGTACAGGTGCAGTGGAGAAACAGGTTTAGACACTGGACATAGTTGAATACGACTTGATGCCCTTGTAGAAAAATAAAAAGTTTCTTATTTCCAGGGGTTTCTTTTTTCAAACAGCATTATGTTACACAAACATCACAAATGGCAGGCTTGGAAAAGGAGTCACAATGTAACAAAGCTCTCCGATGCTCTCTGCCCTCTAATGACTGAAGATAACTGTTATTATGGCGTCAGATTATGGAGTCAGACTGCGCACATATTGGCAAGAGGGAGAGAAACAAGTAAAAGACAGTGAGACACTTTGGATTATGGGAGATAGCGGGGGAGAGATTGGTCTGAGTAAAGCAGATTTATTAAGCGCTTTGAATTAGAATAATGAATCATTCAAATAGACAAAAACAGCATGAAAAAGAATGGCAGAAGGAATGAGATTCAGGCTAATGAGTTGATGGGGAAGGAAATGTTACTGCTATATTTGGATTGTAGCAATTTCAGTTCATAGTCAGAGCAAACTGCTGAATGTAAATAAAACCATATTTACAACGTGATTTATTCATAAAACTACTGTAATAAATACAGTAAAACTAGATTAGATAAATAAAACTGGATTCTATTCTTAGTTTACATTACAAATGGCTTACGTAATGTTGTTATCGCACAGCTCTCAACGGCTATATTTGTCCATCTGTTTCCTTTTTTAGCACGTGCGTATTTGGTTCAGATTTTTTTCTGTGGCACGTGTATGTGTACATTGCCCTGACTATCCCCACAGGCAGCCTGCCAACTCTCTGCACCAGTCACAGCTGTTCAGGCTCGGATTGGCCAAAATATCACCTAGCATCCTTATTCAAGATCATTTCTTCCAACCAAAATTCCAAAATCTTGTTGCCTAAGGTGGAATCTTTTTATGATAAAATATCAAGAATAATCTAGTCAGTACATACAGATTGTAATGGAAAAATACTGAAATGACAATTAGTTGTTGATGACCTTTGAAAGACCAAGTGTAACAACACTGAAACATGCCAAATGTATATATCTGCCCTGCAACTGATCCTAAGAAAAGGACATGGCGAAAACAGGAAAACACCTGGAGTTGAGTTTGAGGGCATTTGATCAGAAAACAGGAAACCACCTTGATTTTAGCATTAGGGAGGATGACCAGAAATTAGGGAGTTACCTTGGCTATTGTCACTCTTTGTGTCTGTGATTTATAATGCTATGTTTTACTTAGATTTTTACCTTATAAGGAAGAAAACCATTTGTGCTTATGATACGCCCAATTGCCTATAATACTCTGTCTCATATCTCTTTGTGCCAGTCAACTCCTTCACTCTCTTGTAGTGTGTGTGACTTGACTCTCTTGCAAGATCTGCTGATATTAAAGAACTCAGTTTGCTTTACATTGCACCGAGCTTGGTTTTATTTCATATAGCGATTTTTCAACAACAAGATTCACCACTCTGTCCACAACCAACACAGAATCAATAGCTTCCTGTAGCTCAGTTTGCACTCTACCTTATTCCAAGAGCATCATGTTTCCATTACATGAGTGTGCATTCAATCAGATCTCAGGTGTAGATTACAGACACTTTCATTCATCATGCTTGAAAGGGGCAGACTCTCACACACGTGCTGACACTGCAACTCCAGGTGAGGCTGAGATTCATAGACAAAAACTACTGATCTCCACATACACCTGTACTTTGCATGCAAAGATGGCTGTCTGTTATGCAGTCAAGGACAGTGGAAGGTGAGAGGTGAAAGATTGGGTGTTTAGATAGGCTTCACAGCCCTCCAATTCTGCTGATTTAGGTATTTCATTATTAGGTAAAGCATATTATCGGACATGGATGAATGGATGGATAGAAGAGGACTGACAAGGACTCACATGAAAGTGCACATGTCCTTCCCAGCCTTTGTTGTTACGTATCATACATTGTGTCACATATCTTAAATACCTGTAAAATGAAAGCAAAATAAAATAGAATAAGATATACAAATGCAAAATCTTGTATGTGTAAATATTGCTTTTCTTGTCTTTTCTCACAGTTACATTATCGGGACTAACTTCCCATCTGGTCACATAAAGCTAGTCCCTCCAAGGTTAATCTTGTGTTTTTTTAAGACCTATGGTCAATGTTTATAACTGCATATGTATGTTTAGACATGCATGTATATATAACCTGCAGGGACATATGTTATAGCCCGAGAGACAGCCACAAGCCACCTCTTAGATCCTGGTTAATGTGTCATGAAATAAAGATAACAGAGGATAATGCTTACAGCCTGGATGAACTTCAATATTGGGTGCATCTGCTGTAATAAATCACTAAAGGTCATGTAATAAAACAATTTGTGCAAAGGCAAATGTAAAGGGTGTTGACAGCTTGTTGCACTTCCATAATTGTCCACTAGAGAGATACAGATATCCATGTGATTAGTTTGCCTTTGCAATTAAAAGCGCCTAACATTTTTCCAAATTTGTGAGACACAACACAACAACAAAGAATAAGAATTATATGAAATATTTTCACATTTATAAAAAAAGAAAAATCGAACTTTATCAGAAAGCTCTCTCTTGTTCTTTATTTTTCTAATAATTTTCCAACATACATGTACAGTGTTTTACAATGGGGTGATGGTACTTGAAATCTTTTTAGAATAGAAATATACATCACGGCACCTGATCCTCACTTGTCTGACCAAAAATACAACTAGTGTGACAAAAAAAGCTGAAGTGAAACTTCAGCCAAATGTGTTGCCACATAGCCCAGGGATACGAATTGCATGCTTTTTAAAATCCAAATATTGTTTTCTTACTCACAGCCTATTCAAATGATGAAAGGTGTCAAATTTGCACTAGAATCTCTGTTTATTTTCTTTGGACTTGTTTCACACAACGGAACAACTGTGATGTTTGACAAATACTCCTCCATGGAACAGCTGCTCTCCATGACTCACTGCTTAAAGGGTATATGCTGATGAAGATAACATACCTCGATGGCAGAGATGTACAGGACAAGCACACAGTATAAGCAGTATAAACATGTTGGGTGAGGAAAAAATAATGTACACGTGCAACGAACTGCTGTTGCAAAGTTAGTTTATTGATTTTTGCAGTTCATCCCAATTGCAGACACAGATATATAAAGGCTTTTTTGTCAGTGTCCTCTATTCTGTGTATGTCTAGTTTGTATATTTTTGTTTAATTTAATTTTTGTTTCTTGATCTGTAATATATGATTTATGAGACCATTTGGTCTCCCTGTAGCTATTTTATTTATTTTATTTGAAATTTCTACACCAACATACCATAAAAGATACAGCTAAGAATATTATGGTTGTTTTCTTATGTTATGATCCTGTGCCATAGAGCTCCTTAGCAACCTATTAAAAACACAATGAGCCTCAGTGTTGCAATAGGTGACATATTCATTTCATTACCATGAGGCCACTGCAGTTTATCTTTGGTCAATTACACACTGTCTTGCTGCTGTAAATACTCACTAGAGTACTAAATATGTATTATGAAAATAGTCCCCAACAAATGCACTATTTCCCCCTGTTTGAGTAACGTTAAAAACTGAGAAACGAAACTGTTATTAAACCTGAAATAACTCATTCCTTTGGCCACTTGGAAGAAGCATCCAGTGAATACAACACTGACACATATCATCATCTTTTAAGTTAATACAGTGAGCAAACAATTGCTTATTCACACATGCTGCAGTTATGGAGCAACATTAGCATCCAGAGAAGGCTATTTTTTAAAATGACCCCCTGAAGAAATGTAAGACATAAAAGCCTGATTTTGGAAGCTAATTAAGGTCTAATAAACAACTTACACAAGTGTGATGTGGCACACACACTGACAATAGATTATTACATGAGTAATAGTGAGGCAGATGTCAGGATTATTTTTCCTCTGAAATGTCTAAATGTGTATTTACCACGAGGTTGTTACATCATTTTATCTAACCTACACCACACCCTCATCTTTGTTTCTCTTCTTTACCTGGAAGAAGAGAACAACCTGATTGACATTTGCCTTCCCTGTTCTAGTGATGAAGCAGTAAAGGAGAGGGTCTGCAAGGCAGTTGAGGCTTGAGATAGCTATGCTGATCTTGTATGGATAGAGCAGCCAAGCAACACTCTCGCAGTCATCCACTAGTGTGCGCAGAAGCATCATGATGTGGACGGGCCCTAAGCAGAACAAAAGGCAGAGCAGAACAACTGTCAGCAGCTTCGAAATCTGTTTCTGTTCCTGTTTCTCTGTGGCCTGGTTGGATTTCACCGCCTCACAGATCCTCCAGGTGGAAAACATCACCAGGAGAACAGGAACAATAAAACCTAGAAAAAAGCGTGCTACATTAGCCCGAGCCGAATTCTCTGACAGCGGAAGGAAGATATCAAAGCAGACTGAAAACTTGCTGTTTTCATGGTATGAGTCCTCCCAGGTGATGGTGATGGCATTGAAACAGACCACTAACACCCAAATGGCAACACTGACCGCTGCTGCAGTGCCAACTTTCCTCCAGAAAGTGTACTTTAATGGATGAACCACTGCCAGGTAGCGGTCAATAGCAATGCAGCAGAGGAGAGCATCGCTGGTGTAAAAATTAGTAAAGAGGAAGTAGACAGATAACACACAAACATGGCCTCCGTGGGACCAAACTCCTCTCCACAAGAAGTCCAGCCACAGAGAAAGGCCGACAGTGAAGGTCAGGTCACTTAGGGCCAGGTTGAACAGATACACGCCGAGCTCGTTCTTCTGCCTAATGTGCTGCCAGGACACGTAGAGGAAGAAGGCGTTGGATGGGATGGCAGTGATGATGACAGGCAGGTAGAAAAACAGAAACAGCCTCCTCCTGGATGAGCTGTCGACCACGTAACACTCTGAATTATTGGCCAGGGTTATGTTTTCCATTGCAGATGTGGTGTTCGTATGCTCACACCTTGAAGAGAAACAAGGAAGGAATACAATAATGCATATGAATACCTAATCCTTTAAAGTAAAGGGGCACCTCACCAATTCTACACATGAAGATGTGTTGACTCGTCAGATAGTATGTTTCGCCTGTGAAAACAGTAGAATAATGTCCTCTGTAGCTTTGTTAAACCCTGATGTCAAAAGTATTATTTTGATTTAGTGACGAATTTTAGCAGAAAGTCTGTTACAAAATGAGCTGTAGAGTTTAAAAGACATTTAGCAATCTATGAAAGATGCTCTTGAGTTGCATTATGGGAAATGTAGGAGTCAGTGTTTTGGGGGATTTGAGTCAGGAAACCTCAGCCTCTTCTGCTTTAATTTTGACATTTAAAAAAATGTGTCTTATGTGAGCCCCCCAGCTTTATGGAACTGGCACACTAAATCACTGGAGTATTCCCTTAACCCCTTACTGCCTGAATTTATTTACAATTATATAAAAAAATTAATTATTTGTGTTTTTGCATTCAAGCAGATGCTAAATTAAGTGGAGATTGTTAATTTGAATATAACATAGCATAGACTAGTGCAATATAATAATAGTATAATAAAATATATATGTACATACGGATAGAATATATATATATTTATTTATGTATGTATGCATCTATGTATATATAATGTATACATAGAAGATGCATCAACCAGCATTAGTAGGATACAGAGGCCACCTCAGATGCATCAAGACCGGAAGAGGTTTGAGGCGAATTCGCGACAACAGGCAACAAGGGGTTAAAGTGCCTTTAAGGGAGTTTTACTTGTTTGAAGTGCAAAAATCGAATGAAAAGAAATGAATGAATCGCATGAAATGAAAAATGAATCACAATCTTTCCTTGGGATTCGTTTCCACCTTCCACGTGACTTTTGCATATGGTACATTTCAGTGTATTTGTATCTATCACACTCTGCCTAAAAACATTAAATTAACAATTTATGGAGCCGATTCTCAGATTTACTTTTTTGAATGTACCAATAAGGAGGTGATTTCACAACACATCCTGTTAGCAAATGCATTACCACATGACAGCAATGTAACAAAAACATGTTCAAATCAAATGTTACGTGTGATGGATTATCTATCCAGAAAAAGTGTAAATGTAATTTGTTATATCTTGCTGAAATGAATGGAAAGGTGGTGTATCAATCCAAAAAGGGTGTTTAGCAACAATTCGCAATGGGCTTATCGACTGGAAATAGGGCACTTATTATATTCTAAATGACAAAAAACCTTATGGCCATAAATGCTCATTAACTCAGCAGGCATTTTAAAAGGAAAAGCATGAGCTCAATTCAAATCACATGAGGATGTACTTACACTTTATTCAGCTGTGCTTCCACTCCAAATTATGTCCATAAAAAATCATTATCATAAAAATGAAAACATTAAAACAGATTCCGACTGGATTCATTCAGTTGTCTTGTCTTGTCTACTGCACTTGGTCAGGCAGCTTCAAGAATCAGGAAGCGTCTGCAGCTGCCTCCTTGTCATCCCTGACTACCGCATGTCATTTACTGGGTGACAGGCCATGACAGAGCAAACTACCGGTGTTAGAGGACAACGTGGCAGATTTAATTTTGGTGCTACATCTATACGAGGCTCCTTGTCTTCATGTTTGGTGTGTCAATATAGACATAGACATGACCATGTTGATTATTGTGTAATAAGAGAATACACATCTGCTTGACTTATTCTTTCCATAGTTATGTTGTTATGGCTAGTTGTTAGGTTTGTCATAAAAATAATACACATACATACATGGAATGATATTGGTAATTGTTCTAATTGCCTATATTTTCAATTTTTTAATCCAAAAAGTTAAGTTAAAGTTAATATGAGGCATCAGCAAAGTCAGACAAATAAAATAGGGATTTCCCCTTTGTATTACCATCCCACTGCTGTCTGTAGAAACACAAAGAGGGAAACTTTGTGCTAAAAAGACTAAAAAGCCTTTTAATGTACATGGCATGTCATTTACATATTAGGACTTCTTTAATACACCAGGAAAAACAATCCAGTGGAGTCTATCTTGGTTAAATTTTAAACAATCAAACAAAAAAAGCAATTGATAAACAAATGCAAATAAAAAATAATAAATAAATTACAGCCTTGCATCAACATAACATTGTCAGAATATAAACACCTCAGTCCGTGATAAAATTCTGTGTTTATTTAAACAGTCCCAAATAATAATTAGTTTTCTATTTGATTTGAAATTATTGGTTATAAATTAAACAAATAGTCTCCTCTCTCTTACCTCTCTCTACACTACAGTTTTCCTAATCTCTGTCTGAGCACTCTCACTGATTGGACAATATATTATAGGATCCAGAGTACCATTTATGGTGGTCATGGTACCTGTGACCAGATACAGATCCTGGAGCCTCGTGGCCCAGATGCAGGCCCCCGGGGTCCAGCAGCATGTCTGTCTGGTAGGGCAACAACAACAACAACAACAGTCCAGCTTTCCTGAGCTGCTCTGCCAGGACGGAGGTGCTCTGTCGGAGTGAGTGCATGATCTGCCGGAAACAAAAGATCATGATGAAGACAGGGACCTAGAAACCCAAGGTGACTCGTGTAGGGGAGAGGTTGGCATCTCCTTGTGTCATGGGGATCTGTTCCTCACACAAGTATGGCAGGATTCAGCTTGCAGTGCCCCCATGTGGCCAAGCAAGACAATGTGAATAGCAATCTGCAAAGACCAAAGAGCAACACTCGCATCTGCTGCTGTCCATACCTCTTGGACCCAGTGAATGAAGAGAAGATAGCCCACTGCTGGATAGCGATCAACAGAGATGTATAGTGTAAGCACAGAGAAATGAGTGAATCTTTCTTAACCTTGTCGTCCACAAAACCTCTGAGTCTAGATAGTCAAGGCCCTGCAGGACTCAAGGAGGACGCTAATGGAAAATTTAGAGAGAATTGGCCAATTTATGTCCAACCAATGTGATAGAGACAAAAGCACCCTCATCTCAGGACGCTTTAATGTAATTGCTTCATATTTGTAGTGCCCCCCTAAGGCTAAGGCTCATTATGGCATTATACTGTCATATGTTGTATAATTCCTCATATGACTACATGAGGCTGTTCTAGACATGAATAAGCAATGCACTTCTATAACATTGTTGGACTTACAAAGTAAAGCTTAAAAAAATTTAAATAAAGGCAGCAGGACCAGAGATACTGGCTTCATCCTTTTCAAACTAAACTAACTTCTTTTGAACTCCTTACCCCTTAATTTTTTTCATTTTCCACTTAATCCCCTTATGTGACGTCAGACTTTTTCCATGTTTATTCAGTGTACACTAAGTTTAGAGAAGAACAAATTAGATAGCTGAAGTTTACATAATCTGGTGCTCTGGTATTATAGTGAAATTGTGTTTGTATTCAGCCTGTTGGCATTCAGGGCTTGCCTGCGCCTGTTCTTGGTTATCCCTATGATCTGTTTTGCGTCTGTATTGTTGTGGTCCTCCGCAGCCTGTTTTTCTCCCCGTCTGTCTCTGTGTGCTGTGTGGGCCTGTCAGTTCTCTCTTTTCTCCCACACCTGCTCTGCATCAGGCTCATTAGCCCTGCACTGTTCCCTGTTTTCCCCCAGTCTGTCAGCTCCTTTTTGTTTTTGTCTAGTCACCTGTTCCCTATCACTTCGTTAGTTCAGTTTGTATTTTAGTCCTGGTTGTCAGTTAGGTCTTGTTGAGTCCCTTGCTCAGTTTTGTCAGTGTAAGTTCCGTTTTGTTTTGCCCTGCCTAAGTATTAAACTTATCCTTCAGTTCCAGCTGACTCCTGCGTCTGGGTTCATCTCCTGTGGCATTCAGCACCAACTGACTCAAATGACATCACTTGAGGCAATTTATCAGACTTTGCATTAATCCCTTAGCAGCCTCAAAGGTCTCAAACTTCTACCCAGCACCTTCAAACTGGTGCGCTTCCCCTTTAGAATATATATCTGGCTTTCTAATATTGTATAGTTTTGGCTACTCTCCCTACTGACAATAACAAATATTGTGCTCACTAAGTTAATTGCTAAGATCGGTGATACAGATTTGTAACAAATCTTTTGAGTGCTTGTCTTTCTTACCCATTCTGGACAGTTTTGATAATCTGGCTACGCCGTTGGCTTGTTTACAATCTGATTCATTGGCTGCTGTTGTCCCACATCTCAGACATGTTATCATACTGGAGAAAAGAAATCTAAATATTTGTATCATGTTGAAGAGAAATGATGGGAAAAAATAAACAGACGCCTTTTATAGACTTGTGGCCTGAACTAGAAGGAATTCAAGTAATTGTGGAGAGCTTCGTCAAAACTTTGCAGAACTGACCAAAAGAAAAAAAAAACCATTTCACTCATTTAGGTGTATGTTTATTTATTACTTTGAGTGTGTAACATAGAATTATTTGAACAAATAGTTTCAAATTAAAATATATCAAGACCAATAAGAATAACACCATTTACCAGTACAGAAAAACAGATTTAGGCACATATCCACAGACATGCTAACAAGCTAACCGGCGGGCTACATCTGACCATTAAAGTGTCATATTAAACACTGCTTCCATCTCTGTTGTACATAACTTCCATTATCTTGGTTGGTGCCCATTACTTCTGCAATATAAAAAACAGTCTGGTAATGTTGTATAATTATGTAGCAGTGTTATTGTATTGAATCTGAAAGCTTTTAGTGAACCAAGGGGCATGTAAGTGTTGGTAGATGGAGTAATTTGAGTCTCATGTCCTATAAAGTTGCACCACAAATGGTATGAAATATCAACAGGGTGTTCTGAGAAAAATACACATCCAAATTCATTTTCATTAAAAATTAGCAAACCCTTGATTTCTTCTGGTCTTTTGATATTAGTAGACAGCTTTCCTTCTGAAGTGTATCCCAGAGAAGAGATGGGCTCAAGACACTGGTGACAAAACCAGATTCACTAAAACTAAACACTAATGTGAGACGACACCTTCTCATCCAACACTTGTACATCACAGAAAGCAGTGCCAAGACTGGAACCAGACCGTCTTATGGTAAAAAGTATGAAAACATACAGCAGTATAGCCTCAAGATCACAGCGGTGGGCAACATTCAAATGTTTACATCATGCTTCTAATTAATCCCAGCTGACAGCCCATTTCATTATGTGAAAACCATGCTACTCAAAAAAAAAATTCACAATCTAGCAAATCAGCTTGAGAAATGTTCAGTTTTAACACTTCTGGACAGGTCTGAGCGTGTGGAGGTCATGCTGATTTTCACCCCATTTCTCCTCTGTTTGAAAAGTTCTTTCACTTTTTTCCGAAAGTTCTCTCCTACAATGACGTAAAGGATAGGGTTGAAAACACTGTTAAAGTAGGCAAAGTAGGTAAAGATCTGTTTGCATTCATGCT
This sequence comes from Pempheris klunzingeri, assembly GCF_042242105.1. Classification (NCBI taxonomy): domain Eukaryota; kingdom Metazoa; phylum Chordata; class Actinopteri; order Acropomatiformes; family Pempheridae; genus Pempheris; species Pempheris klunzingeri. Next base: position 15,341,229 of record NC_092024.1, on the reverse strand, counting down.
GGATGGCAATTAGGCTACAGTCAGTCAGAACTTCAGCTGTTAGGAGCATTTCTACAATCCTAATCAGATGGAATGGCACCCAGCAGACCAGGAATGCCACGAGGACTGCCAGCACCAGAATGGTGGCCTTATGCTCTGATTTCTGGCCATTTAACCCCTCCGTTGGACGGTTATTCAGAGCATGAACAATCTTGACAGTGCAGAAGGAAATAATAGAAATGGGGATGATGAAGCCAAACACAGTCAGCACCCCATCAAACAGCAGCTCTACAGTGATATTTGGGTAGTTAACATAACACACAGTGATATTAACGCAAGAGAAATAATTCACTTCCCTGTAGATGAGCATAGGGGTACTCAGGAGCAGGCCCAGACCCCACACCATCACACAGCCCAGTTTGGCATATTTTGGACTACGTATTCTCCCATGGGACAGTGGGTGCACCAAAGCCACATAACGATCTAAGCTAACCAGAACGAGGAAGTAGACGCTGCAGTAGGTGTTCATGTTGATGGAAAGGCTGGCCAGTCGGCACACAGAATCAGAAAAGGGCCAGTTGAATTTTCTGGATGCATTCACAGCCCACACGGGCAAAAAAGCTGTTAGTAGAAGGTCGGCAGCAGCCAGGTTGCTCAAGTAGATCTCAGCGACGGTGCAGGCCTTCTGGTGGAGGCAGAAAACCATCAGGACAAACGCATTAAACACGATTCCCAGCACTGCGACGAGCAGGATATACACCGGCAACACTGTGAAGCTCCATTCTTTGGTTTTTACTGGAGGACAGGTGCTGTTTTGTGCACAGTAAGCGTCACTGAAGTTATCATAACCACTGTGGTGAGACAGAGGAAGGCAAACAAGACAAAACATTAAAATAAAGACAGTTTGAGGGTAACATTGAATTTTTTCTACAAAATGTTGTTATAATCATAACATACTCTGAAACTCTGAATTCTGAGAGACACTGACTGCTGAATGATACTGAGTTAATGCTGTACACTGTAAAGTGTTAAATACTAAGTAAAATGGAACATTATAAAAAAAAAAAGATGTGTTTCCTAGTTTAATGTAGTTCCTGGAGAAGGTGATGCAAAATGTATGCTCAATGTGAGTCAGTTTTACTCTGTGTCACTCAGCTTTACTCAAAGTTTTGATGTAGTCAAAAGAGTTTGTTGTCTGACCAGAGACTTCTGAGGTTTGACTTTGTGAATGTGCAATAATGTCAAATAATGTGCTGATTTTGTTGCAATTTTTGTGCTTAACCTTCTTGTACATTTAAGGATGATAAACACTGGTTATAGAAGACATTTATGCCCATTAGATGGCGTTGTTTGACTCTGAGACGTGAGCTGAGTAGACATTTGGTGAGCATTAATGCATCATTTGTTTGGTATTTGACTTGTGTTTTTGTGCTGTGAGCCGATACAACCATTAACAAATAATGTTGAGGACCAAATCAAATAGGAAAATAACTACTGTTCCTCTTTGTACATGAGCTATAAACATGCCATTTAGAATACTTACTTCAGAGTACTGAAGTACTGCATTCATATTAATGCATTTATTTTAATACATATATTACAAGATTTATGTACCACCATGACAAAAAACACAAACTTTTTCTGTTTGTGCACAACACTGAAAGCTCTCTGATATCATTTAATGTGCCAAATATATAATATTAAAAGCAGTTTCAGGAAAAGCACTGCGTCCGTACCTTCAGCATGTCTTCATCTACATTTGCAGCCACTTGGCTGTTAAAATGCTTTCAATTCAAATGCATCAAGTGTGTTTTTTTAACTCTTCATTCTTTATTCATGTATCAGCATAGCACAGACAGTACAACAGTTTTAAATACTGGTCATATTGATCTTACTGTCTATCTAAACATTGGGACTAAAGCAGATCAGCAGAGAGCAGTAAACGTGTTGAGACAAGCGGCAGTGCCTGGATGTTGACATATTTGGTTGGGTTGTGCCTGTTTAGTTTGAACCGTTTTCTGTTTCAGATTTCTTTTTCAATGTCAGTGCTTTTTATGAAGCACATGAATACTGTCAAACACAAACAATGTTATGAAGCAAGAACATTGAGTTGAACAATGTTCAACATTGCTACATTTTTTATGGTTAATATTCTACAACTACAGGGAATAATGGTAAAACATAGAGAAGTAATGCAAATTAGATAAAACTTATGCATACCTTGTGGGCTGAAGAGTCATTTTCCCTGAAGAAGTCTGCAAGACGTCCAGATACACTGTAACACTGTCCCAGTGCTGTCTGCTACGATCCTCTGTCTGTCTCTGACTCACTCTCTTAAAAGAAAGAGGAAACTGATATTAAAGTGATGTCAGACAGTCCCTTGGTAATTACAGTTGGTGTGCTGTATCCCTCCACCTTTCCTCATTCTGGCCCTTTACTGCAAACTTACTGACATGCTGTACATATAATTCCACTAGAAGATGGAAAAAACAGCAAAGTAAGAATAATAAATACTCATGATTTACTTATTTACTTATGATTATATAAGTATAATCCGTGTTTTTTATGATATGATCACAGAGATTTTCTGTCTAGTAGATGAGTGCAAGGCAACCAGGGAAAGGATCCAAATCTAGACATTTGGGCAGACAGAACTAGTTCAGGGATTTATTGGTATGCTTAAGATACATAGACTTACTGACATAGATAGAAAATCCAAATTGAGTCCACAGGTAGGAAGAATGAGGGAGGGAAAAGGTGCAAGCAGGCAACAATGTACAGATTATAACCACTTTACACCAAAACTCTCATGATTTTATTCTGACAATGGAAATTTGTCTACGTCATTGGTCGGCATAAGGGATTCAGTCACAGGACTCTCGATTCAGGTTGCAGGGTTTTCATTTTTAACGCATTAATTTAAGGTAAAAATATTTTTTTTAATATACGTAATTTAGATGTGGAAGTTTCTAAAATAAGTTGGGGGGCATTTTATCCGTCTCTCTGTAAATACCATACTGTGATGCTGAAGAATGCTACAGATTACAAACAGACTGTAGCAACAGATGGATTTAATCTTCAGTGAACTGTTTGCATAAACCAGATCCACATTCCTTTCTTGCTGTTACAGCAAAGAGTTTTGAGGTGCATACGAGAACCTTCCTGTCACACTTCAGCCAGCAACACAATTGAATTACTCCAAAGTTATACCACTACAGTACGTAACAGTACATATAAGTAAGTAAGTACTAGAGAACAAGATTATGTTCTCTATTATGGCGTAAGGGGGCAGCAGTTCGGGATATTACAAAGAACTCATACCATAGTTATAAACCTCCAGGGATGACAAGACTTTGATATATTTATTATATTATTACTAATGATAGTATCTTATTACTATTATGAGACAGTGAGCTGCTACTGTAGCTAACAGTAGTGACAGTGCTTGCCACAAGTCTGAAGTTGCGGAATCAAACTTTAACAAAACAGTTCCTGTGTGCACAAAATTCACTGTCCTTTTGTAAATATGATTATAACAGATGTGACTCTTAGCCTTTTGTTAATGAAAAATTTTTAAGGGTGCAAACCGGGGACAATGTGATTAATGGTTAGTGCCTTAACCAGGCCACCAGGGCACCTTCTTGAAGCTTTCAACATCAAGACGTTTTGATGTTCTTTCAAAAAATGCTGCTGTGAGGAAAAAAACAATACATCAACCCTTTAAAGTGATTAATCAAACCAACAATCATTTGCAATTGGTGGAGCTCTAGTGTTAGGTGGAGGCATTACATCTCCAGAAACTTGCAACAATGCCCACGCTATTTCCTCTCCTGCCTCCTCCTTCTTGTTAATCTGACCATGGCACAATGAGACTGAAAAATTCATTTGAAATTCATCTGTGCTGACAATGTGAAGAAAAAAACATATTCGCACAAATTGTATCATAATTCACAGAAACCTCTCTGCAGATTCTTTTTGCCAGCACTGCACAAATGCAGCACAGACCCTCCCTCAGTAAAATACACTTGAGTCTTTTCTTACAGTCTGGTACAGTATGAAAGGCGTAGCAAACTAGGGAAATTGGATGATGTAAGGGCAGAAACGAGATTAAACCAAAATAGTAATTAGCTGTGATTGTTAATGCTATTAGATTTGGATAATAGGGCCCTGGAAATGAATGTCAAATTGGAAAACACAGTTGACCAAATGGCCGACAAATGGGGGCGTTATGGGTTTTGTTACTGTTGAATGTCAACCTGACATATTGAAAGGCAAAAAATAAGACCCTCCAATCACCTACCAAGCACCATTATTATTGCTCTCTATAGATATAAACCACAATACTCAAAAGTAATGTGAGTTGATAAATTCATCAAGTTGTGACCATTTGCATTTGCTTTGACTCAACAAGAAGTGTGTGTCTCCGCCAGGTTTTTCCCCTACATCATGTCTTCAGCAGATCAGTTGAGTTGATTTGAGTTTACAGTTTATTCCAGATATAGACAAAAATGTCTATAAGTTATGAGGGTTGATGCCAAGGAGAAACTGGTGTATGTCACTACCGAATACAGGTTTTGTTTACATGCCAAGATACACTGTACAAGGGAATTGTAAATGTAAATGTACACAAAGCACATGGGTGGCCATTTTCCCATGTTAGCCTGCAAGGCGTAACAGTTCAAGAAACAAATTGAGATGAATACTGTATGTTTGCAGATTAAGACCTAAATGCATTTATGAAGACTGCAAACATAAAATGCCTCCTTTTATTCTACAGATTATGTCCATTATCTCTGATTGTGTCCATTATTTCTGCAAAGCACAGCATTTAACATCCTGCGTTGGTGCTGTTTAAACACATAACAGCATTATTATTGAGTTAAGTATCATAAAAACACAACAACACTTTAAGACTCATATCCGGTATGTTGCAAGGCTTTTATCATAAGCAGCAATGGAATCACATGTGATCCTTTGCATTAAAAATCATCACAGTCTTAATTTGCTCAGTTCGGTTGATGTGAGTGGACACAACAGAGCGCTGATATGTGGTCATATCTGATCCCCTGCGATTATATCTAGTCCTCCTGTAGATGGCACTGACTTTCCTCCTAAAGTACTGCCCTGAGAAGACATACAGCAGTGGGTTCAGGGCACTGTTGAGAAAAGCCAGATACACTGAAACCTGACCTCCTATATCAAGAGTGTGGCTCCACATCATTTCATCCAGTGCTTGGATGTCGCAGAGTGTGTCGAGGAAGGTGAACACCTGGAAGGGACCCCAGCATAGTAGAAATAGTAGCGTGACTGCATACACCAGTACTGTGGCCTTTTTGTCACTGATGTCATGAAAACCTACGCTCTCCCTCCTCTGAGCTAAAACCTTGATTATGTTCCCACTGCTGAAAACAATGACAAGAACAGGGAGTACAAAGCCAACCACGTTCATCAGAATCTGATGGGCCAATTTCCAAGAGCTGTCATGGCTATAATCCAGTATACAGGACATTGTCTCGTACTCCTCGATAAACTTCACCTTTCTGTGAACCATGGTTGGCATGCTCAGTAAGAGCCCTAATATCCACAGGATTAGACAGATCACCTTGGCATAAAGTGTCCGTCTCAGCCACCTGGCCTTCATGGTCTTCACAAGTGCCAGGTAGCGGTCAACGCTAATCATGACCAGGGTGTATATGCTGGTGTAGAAATTGATGATGATGATGGAGTTGACAAGTTTGCATAAGGCATCTCCGTATGGCCAATTAAAGTCGTTGTGTATGTACATGGCCCAGAAGGGGAGGCCACACAGGAGAATAAAGTCAGCCAGTGCCAGGTTGCTCAGGTAGATCTCAGCTACAGTCAATCGATCCTTGTGGAGAAGGAACACCCCCAGGACGAAGCTGTTAAAGAGGAGGCCGAACACGGATGAGGTGAAGATGTATGGGGGAATGATGGTGTGGATGATCTTCCACTCTGCAGAAATTGGAGTCTGTGATGGACCGGAGGGCAGGGTGGCACTGCTGTTTTCAGACCATAGAGTTGCCACAGACACAAGCTTCATTGACTCCATGGGCTAGGACACAAAATAATTGTACATAACTCATCAGTAAAATGCAGATAAAAGTAAAACGATTTGATTTAAAATGCACGATGCTATGTTATTTTGCCAATTAAGCTTACAGCTTAATGTATAAAGTACTTTATTTATTTAGAGACTGAATATTAAAAGTTAATCATTTCCATTCTACACATACTGAAATTAATAAAATATTTTACAATGATACATGAATGATACAAATGTTGATACTGTGATGACTTGTTAATTCACAATTAGGCAGCCACACATTTACAAGTCCATTAATTAATGAATCTATTCATTTTCATTTAGTTTAGCAACACATGACACATTCATTCATATGTCCTGTAAGACCTTTTGCATTTTGTATTGTTTTTAACCTAATACCTTAAATGAGATCTGCAATTGAAAAGGGGTAACAACTAACTACATTATTTCTTATCAAGCATTGTATTTTTTGAAGATTGTGTAGCTACAGACTCTGATGTTCCAAACAAAAAGCATGAAATGTTCTTACCGTACGTTTCGTGAAAATGTTCCTCATATGGTCAAAAAGCTAATGATAAAACACCGATCTGGAACAGAGCTCATCTGTGTACACTGAGCTCCCCGTAGAGCAAGCAAAGCAGAGGGGATATCTACTACGAGTGTTTCTGTATATAGTTGCATTCTTCCACACCCTTGGCCAAGGAGTTCAATATATCAACTTGTTTATAAAAGAGTCAAAATTCAGTCCATGCACAAAGTAGAGTCAAGCAGTACAATAAATGTGTGGGAAGAAGCTAAAACTGCAGGCAGCAAATGTTGACTTCAACAGCACTACTGCAGACTGTTAAGAAAAGATTAAGAAAGATTGTTTTAATTCATGATATTTTAAAGGAAGTAATATTTCATCACTTAAGTTAAAAGTTAAAAAAACATTTCAGTGATACTGACTGTGGTTTTATGTAACCATAACAACATTCCTCGAGGCCAAAGGAAGGATTAACTCATTGCATTACATCCATTACATATAAATGTGGCACCCATCCATCTGATTTAACAGATTAACAGGATTATTTCCTGTTTATTCAGCCTGTAATACCTCTGTCTATGCTTTGAAATTGACATATCAGTAAGTTGATACATTGCTTTTCAATTTATGATCACTACAGTGTTCATATAGTAGATAATTTCTTTTTTAAAACTAAATTAGTCATGAAAACTGATAAATTGCAAATTATCCTTAATTCCTATGTAATCCTATCCTAATCTATTCTAAATTTCATCCTCAACCAAGCTGATAAAATGCCAAAATAACACACTTGATATGGCTTAAAACAAAATAACAATCAAGTGGGACAGAAAACAAAATGTAACAGTGTTTCTTGTGCGCAATTCAAAGTGTTATCTACAAATGAGTGTGGTCAAAATGACAAGATGACAGCACACATTAATCATTTAGTCCATCAAGACGTTCTGAAAAGAAACCTGGCTCATTGTCACCTGGTACAAATAATCATTTCTTATCTAAACAAAGACATTACACCATACTAATTCTCAATAGACTTTATTGACAACAATAACACTCACAAATTGTTGAATTATCTTTAAAAACATTAACATTATTCTTTTTAATGCCTGAGTGGACACTTTGTCTTCTTGTCTTGTGTTTGATATCTATTTTACTCCACTGCTTAATTATACTGATCACTAAAGAAAATCCATAGAATTTCACTGTACACATACAGTAATGTAGTGGCAGGCTAATACACAAACATAATGTATTTATTACTTCAAATATTATATATTTATGTTACACCTGTTGGAGTGGGACCCAGTTTCAACGCATGATACATTGTTCAAGAAAACAAACCACAACGTCTTTGAAAAACAACCCGCCTTCCTGATAGTTACTATACAAATAGAAAGTATGGCCTCAGATTTCAGTCATGGAAAATGGCATCAAATTAAGCTTTGTTAAGACGGCCAACAATGGCTTTGTTTAGCAGGAACAACATAAGTGGAACGGCTCTGAAAGGAAACTGCTGTTTACAATGAGAAAATATGGGTTCAAGTACAAGATTTGCACGAAACACACAACACAATATAACTGCCACAGTCAGACATACATAGTTCTGGAGGTTATTTATGCCAAACAAAACTATGGAACATAAATTTCACATAAAATATTTCACTTGTAACTTTTATGCTCTTACATCTAGAATTTTTTCACTAAAATAGACTTCATCCAGGAAATGTCAGTCCTAACAAGAGAATGTCTGAGGTTCTTTTGAATTACAACAAATTACTTCGAAAAAGTTCAATGTTTTTGATTGACACTCTCATGTCTATATGGTAAATAAGATAATGGTTAGTTTAGGATAGCATAAAGACTGGAAACAAGATGAAACATCTGGCTAGACTCTGTTCAGAGCATCAAAATCCACCTACCAACCAATGCTACATCTCATTTGTTTAATTTGTACAAACATGAAATGTTAAAACAGCATATTGTGGTTTTTAGAGGGGATTATGATCCAGACTACTGGTTTTTGTATGGATTAACAAACAAGATATTTTTTTAGTCTGTGCGCTTTAGAGGTACAGAGACAGTACTCGAGACAGAGTCCAGTCTTTATGCTGAGCTAAAATAAGGGACTGCTAGCTGTAGCTTCATACTTAACCTATAGACATGAGAGTAGCATCAAACTCCTCATCTAACTCCTGCCAAGAAAGAAAATCAGTGTATTTCCCAAATGTCAAACTACTTCTTTAAGAGGCAGTGGGTAAATGAGTGGATAATGGAAAGTCTATACAAAAGACAGTAATTGCTTTCAAATAAACTTATTGCTTTAACAGCTGTTATAGATTTAACTGTTAGTACTCTCAGTTTGTTTAGTGGAGTTGAGGTTTGCATTGGAGTGACCAGACTTCCTCCATGGTCGTTTCCTCCTGCACAGCACTAGTCTAAACATTTCCTTTGCCCTCTGCTTAAAGTTCTTCCCCACAATCACATACAGGAAAGGATTCAATGAGCTGTTACTATAACCAAGGTAAGTAGCCAGCTGGTTCCCAATGTCCAACACGTACGCCCACATACACCCAGAGATGACCTCATAATGATCCAGGGTGTCCAAGAAGATGAGAATCTGGTAAGGCAGCCAGCAGAGGATGAACACAGCCAGAACAACGAGAATGAGATACGCAGCCTTCCTTTCCACACTGCCTCTGCTGCCTTTCTTCATCTTCTGGCTGCTCCGAAGGACTTTAATGATGTGGTAACTACAGAAGGATACTATGGGAACAGGGATAAGGAAGCCTACTATGCTGACAGTCATGTTGTAGCGCAGTCTCCAGCCTTCATGGGGATATTCTAGGTAGCAAGCGTCAATGCCGAGATGAGGGAAGAACTGGACGGAGCGGAAGAGGATGGCTGGGAAGCTGAGCAATATCCCAACAATCCAGATACTGAAGCAAATCCCCCGTGCCCAGAAGGCCCGTCTCTCCCTCCCCTGGGTAAGGGGTCTAGTGAGGGCCAGGTATCTATCCACGCTCACAAGAGTAAGAAACAGCACACTGCAATAATAATTCATCCCAATGACGATGTTGATAAGCTGACACATGGGCTCCCCAAACCTCCAGTGGAACTTATTGACAATGGTCGCAACCCAGAACGGCAGGCAGGAAAGCATGAGAAGATCAGCTGCTGCCAGGTTGGCCAGGTAGATGTCGGCCACAGAGCTGCGCCGCTTCTCGAGACAGAACACGCAAAGCACAAAGGAGTTGCCCATCACGCCAAGAATACAGATGATTGACATGTAGGCAGGCTGCATGGTGTAAATCCAGTCCCATGCATCCGTGTGGTTGCAGACAAGCTCATCTCTTGCAGCACTCTCCATAAGTAACACAGCTGCTGATCACTGTGAAAGCTCCAACAAAGTAACAGTGATTTTAGAGGCTGAAAAATAAGGGCACATATACCAGTAAAACCTTTTAGCTATGTCAACACGGGTTTAATGGACCTGTTGCTAAATTCACATTATGATTTGAATTTTAAAGTGTGAAGGGATAATTGATCTAATGGAGTGTGGATAATGGTTTATCAGTCAGGGCACACAGCATGCATATGTCGTTGTCAAAGAGGGGAGTCTTAGCAACATACTCTATGGAGTGTGTCTGTGTTTGAAAAAGACCCCGGCCACATACATTCACACCTGTATGAACTTATACAAACACATGCAGAATGACACAATGAGAAATCCAACTGAAATTTGAAGCCTGCTCACTTTTTACTATTGTGCATACTTCCCTATTTTTCAAAGGAGAATAAAAAAATTTTTGGACCAAGCTTCAGGTGCCTGATGATGTGTCTCACATAGCGCTGTTGACTAATATTTGAGGGGTGGCGTTGCTGGGAGACGCTTTGTCAACCTCCATGGCATGCTACTGACAGGAATACATCAACGTCTTGTAGGCCTATAGCCTTTGGACTTTGACAGAGGATGCTTTTGCTCCTCTTTTCAACAAGCCCACGTTTATTCCACTCAGAAAGGGGAAGTTAGAAAGCCAGACTAACTACTTGGCTCTGGGTTGTGATTCAATCAAAGCATAACATATCATAGTAGCATACAGGGATGGAGGTTCTGAAAAACATTTGCTACTGCTACTGTAACAGGGTTGGTTTTTTTGTGTGTATTTGTACTTTCCCTAGTAATTTTAAACGTTTTTAATTCTTCTTGTGTGTAAGTAATTCTATCAAGAGCATTGTACTTCGCTACATTTAAAATCAAACCCATAACAGAGTAAAATCAAATGTCAGATGGCATGCTGTGTGTCTGCAGCCTCAGGAGGGCAGTGAGCACCTGCTGACAGTCAGGGAAAAATACTGCACATGTTCATGTGTACGCTCAGGGGGGTTGCGGGTCAGGGGATTGCATGCAGGTCAGGCCTAGTGGCTTGTGAACAGTGTAACAATGCGCATTACTGCATTGAAATTAAGGAAGACACCATTTTGGGGTATGGTTAGCATTATTGTACCCTTTTATTAAAAAGGTACTTTATCTAATCACTTGAATGCACCACAGCTAACATGTTAAGTGACCCAAATCAAACACCAAGATGTTGTGACCAAGAGGTGCATGATAGGTCTGACTAACATGCTAACTGCTGGAAATCTCACAGTGGATCCTCCAGGTGATTTTTACACTCACTGCTTTGCTTTGGAACTTGTACCTTCAGTGAGGTGTGTGAGGCCTTTCTGTGACAGTATCTGACACCTTGTGAAAGGTGTGAGGATGGCGAAGGCTAGTCCCACACATCAAACCATTGGCTGGCTAGGTTTAGGCATGGGGCTAGACATGGTCTGGGGTAAGACAAGAATATCAGGATGAGGCCAATCAGAGGCAGAGCAGGGGCGGGACTTATTGCCAGCAGGAGAGAGAGGCTGAGTGGACTGGCTATAGTCGATTGGTTATGTACATTATGCTTTGATAATGAATGAGTGGATGAGATGAACCAGGAGCAGATTGTTTGACGCACAATGCTCAGAAAATCCCATTAAGACAGGTCAGTACAACAACTCACTGTGATGGATTTAGCTTACTTACAGTAGCAACTACGACAACATAGCATTATGTGCGTGTTACCTGGTGAAAACTGTGCAGCTGTGTTTGCTTTAATGTGTGTATTTGTGTCTGCAGATGCTCAGGAATTTATATCATTTGTACACCTCTGTGTTGGTTGCCTCGCTGATTATTTAATGTATGTAGCCTAATAATACTTGTTGCACCCACCGTGGTGTCCATAGACCTCTTAGTTATTGTTGATCACTCACACACACACACACACACACACATAAAATGTACTTGTTTAGTTTACTCAGACATTCTACATTATATTCTACATTATATTTTTACATTCTACATTCTTATTTTTTATTTGAGTGTAGTATTCTGGTAGTCTTTCCATCTATGGTAGTATAATCCTGAAAGGCAGACAAAAATACATGGAACAAGTTCACACTGTATACTTTTTGGCACACTTTTTACCCTTTGAGGTAACTTTGTCTGCCTGCATGTTTTTTATTCCACAAAAATTTCCAGCCCTAGCATTGGTGGTAAATCCTGAATCCTAACAAAGATTTCCTGTTTGGCATGGCCTGCCTTCATTTTGGGGACAACAAGGGGTGTACCCTTGCCCACAGCCCACAGTGAGTCAACACTGGAGCATTAAATGGGGAGAAATCTATAATGAGACAACTGATGTGCATAGAGCCAACAAAAATGAGCATGTTTGTGTGTCACCACTGGAAACTCTTTGACAGAATCCTGTTTTTAACTCTGCAGACAATGAGTCAGAAACACCAGAAAACACTCAGCAAGCAGTTGTTGGGGCACTCTCACATTCTGGTTTTGAATTATAAAGATTCAACCAGACATCCATAAAACCATATATATTTTTTGTTTGATGGTTATGTTCATAGAAATACAAATACTGGTACTATTTACATTCTGGGTTATCAGTAATACAAGATACAATATGAAAACTGGATTTACATGAATTCTTTTACAGCAACCAGGCTGTTTTAGATAACACCACCTGTACATTCAAGATACTGATGCTTGCCAGTGTTTGTAACAAGGACCCGGCTGTATTGCATGCAATTAAACTGCCATAAAAGTGAGAAAAACAAATGAATTTGGTCAGGTTTTCCAGCTTATTATAAGTGACATATAATATTCTACAGTAACATGATTATGGCAGAATAACACTTTGGTGAGCAATATGTAAAACCTCCTCTTTACCAAAGAAGACGTCTCGCCAAAGACTGATCTGAGTAACTGGTCCCATTACTACATAATTACATCCAAATTACAATTACACAATTACGTAAAAATCTAATCATGAATTGAGAATCATTTGAATCATATTGGTGCAAGATTATTGCATTACTGTCCACAGTCATCTTTCAGCAAAGTCTTTTTTTGAGGGGAACATTGCTTTTGAATGCAGTGTTTTATGCCAAAGTCTTCAGTGTAGAGGACTGGTTTGAACGTGTGGAGTCAGAGGTTGTTGTTTTCTTAATGCTCAACTGCTTGAAGACTTCCTGAACTTTTTTGCGAAAGTTCTTTCCTACAATGACGTAGAGGATGGGGTTGAGAACACTGTTGAAGAAAGCTAAGTAGGTGAAGATCTGGTTGCAGATATCTAGAACAGTCGTGAGGTGACACCCTCCCAGGACATCAGCTCGTAAGAGCACGTCTAGCACGGTCACCACATGGAATGGCACCCAGCAAATAAGGAACGCCAGGAGGACAGCCAGCACTAGAGTGGTGGCCTTCTGCTCCGTTTTCTCAGCATTGAACCTCTCTATTGCCTGGATTTTCAAAGCCTGAATAATCTTCATAGTACAGAATGAGATACCTGAAATTGGGATGATGAAACTAAAAATGATCAACATCCCATCACAGACCAGCTCCACAGTCTGGTTTGGGTAGTTAAGAAAGCATGCATTTATGCCAAACTCAGGGAAATGTCTCACTTCCCTGAAGAAGAGCGTGGGGGCGCTCAGGAGCAAGCCGAATCCCCACACCATTAGGCAGCCCAGCTTTGCATATTTTGGCCTTCGCATTCTGCCATAGGACATTGTATGCACCAGTGCCACATAACGATCTATGCTAACCAGAACGAGGAAGTAGATGCTGCAGTAGACGTTTATCTTAATGCCCAGGTTGACGACTTTGCACAGAAACTGACCAAAAGGCCAGTTGAAATCATTGGATACATTGACAGCCCAGAAAGGCAAACAGGACAACAGGACAAGGTCAGCTGCAGCCAGGTTGCACAAGTAGATCTCAGCCACGGTGCAGGCCTTCTTGTGGAGGCAGAAAACCATCAGGACAAACACATTAAACGCAATTCCCAGCACAGTGATGGCCAGGGTATACACCGGCTGGCTGGTGTTGAGCCACTCCCAGGCATCCGAATCTGGACACTCTGTGCCATTGGTTTTGTTTTGGTCTCCATATAAAGCTGTGGTGGTGAAGTCTGGAACACTGTGGAGAATATAAAAAAGGCGATTAGACACTGAAATTAAGCAGCAGTTTAACTGAAATAGGCTTTTCCACTTTCTTTCTGAGAGTTGGATAAGTAACAGAATACCACTCTCATGACTACACTGTAAACATTTAGCTATGGCCAGCAGCTGGTAAGACTAGTTTAACTTAAACACACAAGAGTGGTAGTGATTCTCTCACCCAACAACAAACACGCCACTATATAACTGAAATCAAACTTCTAATGGAATATTGAAATGATTTATTATTTAACTATTTTATAACATTTCATTGTTTTATCACTGAATATCCTTTGTATTTCTTTCTGTCATTGTTGGGCTCAGCTGTGTGATTTCTGGGGATTGTTGGGACTGTGGAAATGATTATTATAGGATCATCCCCTGACTTGGCCTTTATGTTTCCACGGGTGCAGCAACTGCACAACTGTTAATGCTTGCACAGAGTGCTACTTTCAACACGCTTTGCACTAAAATAACAGAAGTAACCATATCAACAAGACCGAACAATTACTGTAGTAATTCATCAGCTGAGTTTTTAAACATCAGCTACGCTTCCAATCATAAAAACAGAGCTGTGTTTTCACTGTAAACCTCCATATTATAAATCTAACTGCTATTGCAATTACAAATTGACAAACTGTTACATACACCAGCTACCAGCCCTACATTCACTGATAAATTCATGTTTCTATTGTACCTGTGTGTTGGTCATGTACAGCGTTTGTCATGTTCCAGTAATGAACAACAGCGTGGATCTGTTCTTTCTAATTTCCCTGGGGATGTTTGATTTTGATCTGCACAATATGAGATATCTTACTGATCCAGAAGCCTGTTTTGCACTGAACCATTACATCAAAGTTTCAAATGGTACTCAACACATATGAGAATGGTTTTGAACACAGAGAGACTTGATAACGACAAGTAGAGCTTCAGTTTAATAATGAAGGTCTACATCACATGTATTACAGAAAAGTGGATAGTGGGCAAATTGAACCCATATGAAACTGTTGCAAGATGCAATATGTGCTATTCAACAACCAAATGTTTGACATTAATAAAATGTATGGTCTTTACTGTAACTTCTCAAATCTGAGCTCAGATGCGACGCACTGTGATCAATGTAATTTTAAATAAATTTTGCATTCCATCAACACATTCAACTAAAATGCACATACCAAAAAGGAAAGGGTCTACTGCTGACTGACACATAACACTGAACATGTTTATAGAATTAGATTAGATGCTACAAAACAAAACATTTCTGTACTGTTCAAATATGTACCAACATATTTTGTCGCCCAACGTATCTTGATGTATGATAAGTGTGAATAACATGTTTCTTTACACGTCACTTCTTTTTAACATGTTTCTGTATAACATTCATTTGATTATAAAGCCCAGCACTACTGTAAGTTGGTAATTCTCAATGTCTGCTTTTACTATAACCCTCTATAACCCAGATGAAACTCATACATACCTTGTGGGTTGAAGAGTCATTCCTTCTGAGTAAGTCCACATGTGAACTATCCAGATGCCCGGCCACACTGCGCTAGTGTCCTCCTTTGCTCTGCTCAGTCTGTCTCTGACTCGTTCTCTTAGAGGAAACTGTAATTAAAGTGATGTCAGCCAAAAGTCATACTTGAGACTGCATGCCTCTGTTTTTCCCCCCTCTTCTCTCTTTACAAGCTGTTTGTAGTTTAGCAAAGTACATTTTTACTTGCTTAATGGCTTATGAAATTCAGAATCACCACAGTTTTTGTCAGAGGTGTTAAAAGATGTGCTCCTGTATCATCAACGCTGAAAAAATGTGTTGTAATTTAGCTGTTTTTAATCTTTTTTTATTTTCATTATGCAGCCATTTGAGCTGGAAGTAAAAGTTTCAAAGAGGGAAAGTGTTGTCTGTCTTGTGCACTGTGATGCTAGGTGTTGTTGTCAACACAAAAAGCCACACTTTTGAGAATAACAATTATGATTGAAAATAATCAGAACAAAAACCATCCCATTAATTAAAATGGAACCTCTGACACGCAAGCATATTGATGCTGAACAATGATATTTCCTCAGTATTAGAGTAGATTTAGACAGAGACGAAAGCCACTTAATGTTATGGCGAAGAGATGTTAGTGCTCAGCTCTCTGTGCATTAGGGACAACCAAATCCATTTACTGCACTACAGTGATGATCTCTGCCAGCTCAACATTTTAATGGCTTCAGGGACCCAGTTTAAATTTGGTTTTAAAATGCGTGTCTGATCTGAGTAGACACATTGCCATTTATACCCGTGTCTATCATGTATCTCCAAGGCGTCCAGCTGACCAAGTTACTGCTCATATCACCTACGATAGAAGGTCAAAGGGCCCAGTGAACAAGTTTGTTTCACCCAGGCTAGCTGAAAAAACAAAAATGTGTTAAGTACTTCTACTAGCAGTTACAAGAACCACGTACATTAGTGCTCATCTTCTATTCTGTCGAGCGTTGGCAGGTTGTCACCAAATTAACCACCACATCCTGCATTAATGAAGTACTTTCCTGTATTTGCCTTTGTCAGGACACATTAGCATTTATGCTACAAAGTATATGTGGTCAAATGAGTTCCAGATCACCTCAGAAAATGTTTTGAATAATCGGATCACAACGTGCCTCGGTGGTCTTTTACACCACGACGCGTAACGCCTACCTGGATTATCCTCACAGACAGCGATTTGCTCAGTGAATGAAACACCACATTTGTGTTTTGCAGTGGAGTCATAAGAAGGTGGCTGATAGTGGGCATGAAAAGTGCAGGACTGTACCAGAGTTCAGAGGTTCTGTGCACACTATGGTCTGTGGTTAAGTTCAGGCAACAAAAGCACTTTAGTTAGGATAAGGGAAAGATCATTTTGCTTATTTTGGCAAAAAACAAATGAAAACAAATGAAATATGAAGGCCTATGAAATGAAATACATGAATTAAATGAAATACATTTTACTGATGCATTCAGTATTAACATTTATCAGATGCATTGATTAATAACATTTCCTCATCATAATAACGGCAAATGTAATTCGGTCAGCATTATGCTTCCTTCAAAATGAATTTACTGTTGCAAATTAGTTGCATATGAACGGAAGTTGTAGGATACAGGTCTGGTCCTCGCACTGGCCCTCATCAGTTGTTGCTCGTATTGCTTACTTGTACTGTGGGCAAGGACTCAGACCCTTCCCCCCTGTGTGATGTCAACACTGACTCTCCAGTCTCTTTCTAATGTAAAGTCTAATGACTTAAAATAGAAAAATTATGCTATCAGATTTTCTACATTGTAGCCTACTCAAATAGGCATATGTGTCATTTTGTGTGTAATACTATCTACACAGGAAGATGGACTTCCAGTCTGTGATTATCAGCTGTTAGCTGAGGACTTTGAGGAGATCCTCATTGATCTCAGACGCAGCCTTTGGGTGAACAACAATTTGAGAGAGATTAAGATCTCACAGCGAAGCTAAATAGGGAAAATGTACTTCAAATCAAAAGCAAAGTAATGTGTGGAAACTGATGCATGACCATGAATGTGAGCTTCCTTGAAATAATATTGCAATGATGAATTTTAGTTTTACCATCTCTGGTTGGTCCTGAACACACACAGCTATTATGATATTCTGTTATGTATACATTAGAAATGCTATCATAAGTATTTTTACCCAAGATCTGTGACCTTGAAATAACCTCCAGCAGGTAAGAGCCCAGTACTCAGGCTAAAGCATTTAGCCTTCAGCCGTAGATTTCCAGTTAGTGCTGGCGCGGTTATATCACCCACAATTAGTTTCCCTTGACAGATCATAACAAGTTTCTATTATACAATCTAATAACAGTAATGAGACTTCCTGGTGCTACAGTGGAGAGATTTCCTCCTTTTATCTTCACTTGCCTTCACTTGTTTCTTGAAAAGATAAGAATCAAAATCGGATAGATTGGTTTATGCACAAGTGAGTGCATTGTACTGACATCCCACTCAAGACACTTTTCCAAGACATTTCCTTAGAACCAAATTAATATTAAGGGAAATCCAAACAATAGAACAAAGAAAATTACATAACATTGTCATTATAAACAAAGGAAGTTTTCCAATGACCAGGTTTGATTTCAGAATATCTAAATATCTTTACTGATCAAGTTATTTTTATTTTATTTGAGGACATTCCCAGTTGTTGCTCTGACAAAGTCAGTTCCTTAAGAGACCTTCACTTCAGACTGCAGCACACTTGCTCTCCCAATTTTTGAAGTCCACTGTAACATGTTGCTTAAGGGACATGGATCAATATTTGATCTGGGCTCCTCATTTCCAATTTTAAGAACAATTGATCCAAATCCTGTTACCCTCATCGTTATATACCATAAATCGATGAAATACCTCACATCAACAAAATGAACATAGAGAGCTGTCTTTGTGGCATGTTATGTAATCAAATATTGATTTTTTTATTTGATTTTATTCTAAAATGTTCCCCCAGACATCTGTGGCTGAATCTAAAATGTGAGACGGCTGTTTAAAATTGTCTGCAGTGATGTCTAGCCTAACCCTAACCCTTGAGACACACATGAGACACACGCGAAAACTTGACAGCTTGACAACTTATGCAACAAATCATTGTTTTGGCACTTAACACTTGCACAACCTGTCAGGTTACAGATATGTAATCTCTCTTCCTAAGAATGATGTCCCACAGTAAAAAGTTTTATTTATTGCGTTGTTTTTAACAGAATGATCTGCACTGTTGCTGCCCAGAAAACAGTTTTCCCAACAATTCTGTAAGGAGTTTGAATGTGGTTTGTCATCTGAAGCCGTGAACACATTCCCATCTCCTGGTGCTGTATATTATGGTCTGGTGAAGAACTAAACTTAAAATAAAATGGCACAGTTTGTCTCTATTGTGTTGCAGACTGTTTTCCGACCGTTAGAAAACTGAACTGAACATAGAAAAAATAAGTGTTGACTGTAGGCTCTGTGGTTTATCCTGGCAAGCCAATACACTGTCTCTGGAAAGACAAGCTGCTGAAATGTGAGTTTCCAATGATATGAGCACCACAAATGCAACACCATCACCTCCACTGTATTGAGTTGGCAAAAGAAGTCTAAGCGGTGGTTATCTCAAAACCTCTGTAAATAAAACCTTAACTATCTGCATGACTAGATTGGGTAAGTGAAAAGGCTTTTATTGTTGTTGTAATGTGACCTTTTTAAAACACTGTGCCTATATTCACACATAACTTTTATTACATTTTGCAGCCTTGTCACTTCAGCCTAATGTGTGTGATTAAAGCCCCTCCCCTGACCCAGTCCTTCATAAGTTTATAGAGACACACTCTATTCACTGGTTAGACTATAAAGTAATTTATCATGGCAAACTGAATAGTTCTGGAATAATCACAAGAACAGACTACAACTCTGTCTGCTGGCGTTAGTTATGTCTGAGTGGTGTTTAATGAGGGATATTAAAAAAATGTCTGGACGAGGGGGTGGCAAGGCTCATGCTTCTCTTCAAAAATACTCATACTCATTTCCTGGCTCCTTCTGCTTGTGTGTTAACATTTTTCCAGGCTGCAAACTCCATTACTTGGGGACGATCTCACCCCTGTTCCCTATTTCATAAATCCTCGCAGATTTCAGACAAAAGCTCCTCTCGTGCAGTTTATATGCTGTTTTCACAGCTGTCTGGCTTGATCAGGGCATTTAAAAGAAGCGTGAGTGAGAGCTCATAGGAGATGGAATCAAACCAGCCCCTGGGTCTGATGTTGGGAGTGGCCCAGGGCCTTGACTCTTGTCTGAGACCACTAATGCAACTTTGATGAGCACTGTGTGACACCACTAATGCAGCCAGCCATGGAACACAAAGCCATTCCTTCAGAAATCAAAGTTAAATACAAATCCTTTCTTTTAATGTTCTGCGTCTGACTGCTCAAATGTTCCTGGCAACCACATTCTGTTTTTACTGTAAAATTAGTTGTCTCTGTACGACAGTCAGGATTTGGAAAAAGATCTGTGTCTTTCCTCAAGTTGTGAATGCTTGTATGATGTACCATTTTCATCTTGTTTTCAAGAAAAGGCAAATCTACGCTTTTAACAAGACATTGTGCAATACGTTGAGTCAGCAATCGGTGGGCGACCATAATCTAAACATCTGCTGTCTGAATTTTAGTTTTGTTTAGTTTTCATTTCGTAATATGAACGTCAGAACAAAAACAAAACATGTTAGTTACACCAGGAAATCTGCCATTTATGGTGAAATGAACTTTTTTTATGTGCAGTGACCAAGCTGAAAGTTTACGGTTGTGGATGTGTTGTTAATAGTTTACAGAAGAACTGAGCAAGAGGTAAACTATGTGGGTGAAAGTCACTTGATTGGGAATGAATATTTGATCGTCCAGCCGCAGGCAGCATGGACAAACTTGCTTATGACTTCAAATGTTTTTATGTAGTGAGCATCCACTTTGTCAACAACTGCAAATGGCTTTTCCTGACAGTGTTATGCATCACACCAATTAGTCCCGTTAGACCAAGTCCAAAGCATAACATTTGACACAACCAAGATTGTTTATTATGACAGAACTCAGCTTCTGCTGCTGATATCTTTTGAGTTTTGTCCAGTTAATGAAAAATAAAATGTATTGTAAAACAAACAGATAACAGGAATGTCTTGTCTCAGATAGTTGAATACTCTTTTTTCTTCTAATGCTGACTGACAGGCTACAAGGCCAAGGTTAACCTCAGAGGGACAAATAAGATGATTGCTTGTTTTACCGAATGGCTTTTGACGGGATGATGATACAGAGATGGCAGCCACAACGTATCACTAACGTGTCTCCTCTACATTCCTAAAAACATCTCTTCTATCTAAAAAGGAAACCATTTAGAAAAACCTGATGGAATGAAAAAATACCGTGAGGGCATATTTTGTTAAAACCTTCACCCTTTCAGCCTTTGTTTAAATAATCAAATTGCTTCTAATCCATGTAAATATTACATACAAATATGAAACCATTATAGAACACAGTATAACTTGTTGTATATCAGTAGAAAACACTAAATTGGAATTATTGCGTTTTCAAAATAATCCAATAGGGTGTTGTTCCACATAGACTCAGGTGGGAAGGTAAAACCCCTAAAATGATGCACATAATCTATTTCCCTCAACTCGTACCTTCTGGTAGGTGCCACATGCCACTGTATGCCACTCCAGATGCAAAACAGTCTCTTTCCACACGTCATCACACTCATGAACTGTTAAATCAGCCATGCTATGTTACAGAGCAACGTCTACTGTACTTACACACACACATATGCTGTGTGTATGTATAGTACACCTCCTTGTATACATTGTGCATACATGTAATATTCATTACACATCTCTCCAATATTGATTTGCATTATTCCTTACACTTTTAATCTGTGCTGGCACCATCCTGTGTATATTTAGAACTACTGAAAGCTGAGGTCAAAGTCCTCATATGTTTGCACTTTGCCAATAAAGCTGATTCTGATTCTATACTATACAGTATGTACACATGGACTTCAAACCCTCTTCGTCTTGGGATACTATCTGAAAAAAAACCTGGATACAGAGCCCTCTACTGGATGAAATATAAAGTGTTCAAAGCCTAGGAAATAAAAAAGTCAATATACTAAATAAAGAGCCTTCCCTCCTTTTTTGAAAACATGTGCACGCAATAACATGTGTGAATCAATACGTGTACATACTGCATTCCATGTAACTGTCATTAGACAGGATATTTATGAAAGGCTAAAACATATTTGGATTGATAAGGGTGTGTCTAAAATCTGTTAACATACACTGTGACTTGCCTTTAAGTAATGGTGGAATGTAACTACATACATTTACTGAGGTCCTGTACTTGACTTAAAATGTTGTGGTACATGCACTTAATTTGAGTGTTTCCATTTTCTGCTTAATCATATTTTAGTTGCATTATTTGACTTTGATTTAAAAGTGAAGTAGGAGTATGTGGAGTAGAAGTAGCAGAAATGTAGAAGTGCGCCTTAACTGTACTTACATGCAAGTACTTTTCTTGCATACACTGCAGACACTGAATAAATCACTGCCTTTAGGTCACATAGAAATGGCCTTACAGTTGTCATGCATCAGAAATAACATGTTAGATATAGGAGTTGCCAAAAAAAAGAACACACACACTTGCCCATGTTTCAGAGAGAGCAAGAGATGACAAAGATCAGCATCAGTCAATCTCTGTTCTGCTCTGAAAGAGCACCTGTCAGACATTCATCACAACACTGAGGAATGGACAGAGGTTTCCACTGTTAATCCTGATCCCTTTCCTCCCCAATCACTTGCATTTTTGCTCTTCTCCATCATCCTGTCATTCTCTGTCAGCCCGTGAATCTGTCCATCTGTCTCTTTACTTGTCCCGCTCTCTGTTCATGGCATCCCCCATTAGCCCCTGGAGTGGTTTCCACTAGAATTTTGGCAACTGTGTAAGTGAGACTCAACTGTCTGCCAATGTGAGTGTGCCAGGCAATTGGAGTGATACATGTCAGTCTCCATGGTGACAGGCTGCATGTTCTGCATGCTGATATCCAATCATATCCAGTGTAGTGACAGAGCTGTTGCAGTGGTCTGCTGAGGGAAGAGCGTCTTATTCCCCCAACTCCTCCTGTACTCTCTGACACTTACCTCTAATGTTTCTGCTGCACGGAGTAGATGCTTACAGATGGAATGTCTTATCTGCTTTGTGACCAAAGAAGTTTGATCTACATATATCTTTTACACTAGAAGTGTGGCTCAATGAAAGGCAAAGTCGCTCTGTCACTCAGTTGGTCCACCACTTTGGTCCAGACGAAAATATCTCAACCACTATTGGATGGATTAGCATTATATTTTGTACTGACATTCATGATCCCTAGAGGATGAATCCTACTGACTTTAGTGATCCCCTGCTGTGCCTAAGTCCAGCCCCGCAGAGCTGCTGGCATGGCTGTAGCCTTGTTTCTGTATGTTTCTGCATTGTAAATAGTGTAAATACTGTATCAAACAGCTTTATGTCAACATGCTTGATAAAAATGACGGTTATATTTAAAAAAAAAAAAAGATAACAGTAATAAGCTTAACATGTTAGAGATTTGGCTCAGGGCACAGGTGGGCAGGGCTGTATCCATCTTGTTCAAAGGGCAGCTTTCACATAAATTCTGCTCACTTTCTGAGGATGTTTTCTATATGAGATGACAGGCAGAGACAGATACTGTCTGTCCTCCTGCCTCATAGAAGAGTGTGCATGTGAGAGAGAGAGAGACCCAGCTATCCACTCAACAGTGATACTAAATCAAAGGAATAGGGCTCCTGCCTTTTGGATGATGGGTGATGCTGAGCTCCCATCATGGAGTAACAGTAATGAAGCATTTTCACTGAGGCTGCTGCAGCATCAGGGGGTGGTGGAGCCCCCGGGATTGCATTAAAGACTTTCTGTTCTCTGTCACACTTGGCACAGTATTTACGATCCCATGTGACTGGAGGTGGAAAAGAAAGCTTAATGCAGAAATGGATTACATGTGACTTTTACATTTTACCTGCATCTTGCGTCCTTACAAATGACAACTGAACTAAATGAATCAGTGGGAAAGCTTTCAGTCATCATTCAGTGTTAGGAAAGGAAATTAACAAATCGGTTTAACTGCTCTGTGTCAGTTTTTGTAGGACTGTGAATACTCATCAAAAAATGATCCTGCTTACAATAATCTTTTTCAGTCGATCTGATTAACCAGAACTGTGGGTGTTGAGCTCCTCAGAGGATATCGGCTGGATCGACAGGCATCTGCATCTGCAGCATCATTAGAGGGTGTGTTTTTGGGTGAGAGAGAAAAGTGGAAAGAAGAAAACCCAAGGAAGAAACAAACAAACTTGAGGTCAGGAAATGGCGACCACAAGCCAAAGGTGCTGTCCAAATCCATTACAGCCTGCTGTTGCCATGGTAGCAGCCCCCACCTAAAATCCTCTTCTCACCAACCTTTCCTCCCTTTTATTACTGTATGTTACCAAGAGGCAATCACACAATGTCAGTTGATAAAATCTCTGTTAGTGATGACAGCTGCCAGTTACTCATGTAGCCATCGGACCAGAGAATAAAACTCTATGCTACTTGTGTGTTCAAGCACTTACCATCAAAAACAGTGTCAGATTTGATTACAGATGACGCAAACACAGAATAATTCCTGCTATGCTCTGATTCCTTGTGCCATATCAGTGCCTCTTTCAATCAGGCAAATATGTCGTGGAGTGGAGAAAGTCTTTTGATGTGATGAGAACAAGTCCTCTTTTCCTCATCTTGGAAAGTGACCTCAAGCAGGAAATGCTGTCATCAAAAGCCCATTGTTGATTCTGATAACAACCTAATCTTATGAGTCAGCAAAACAAATTAACACTAACCTGCAGCAAACTAATGTATCTCCATTATCTTTCCTCCGTTGTGGTCTGCTGCCATGAGCTCATTCATCTTGGGACTGCCATTAAACTTTTGACTTCGGCTCCCTGCTGCACAACCAGGCCGATGCACTCTGTCTGCTGGTCGCATCACTGTAATGGCTTATAATGTATGCTAGTAATGTAATGTATAAAGTTCTGTGTCTAATGCATCTGGTGAGGCGTGAAAGTTAGGAAGCTCTAACATCATCTTAGAGCCTGACCATAACAAGCCAACTTTTTGATGCTTTGGCTGGTCAACTTCTGGGACAGCAGATGTAAAACTTTACACCACATTTGTTATTTATAAACACTATATAGACATTTACAATTGGTTTATAACACACTGCAATGTAGTTGTCAGCATATACAGACTTTTAAATGTTTATTAATGCACAGTAATTGTCAACAATTATAACTTCTCCTCCCCTTATGAGTGCCCACAGGAGGAGCAATAGCTGCTGACACACTTCAGCTATATCTCCTTACAACACAACTGTAGCATGTTATAAAACTTGTGTTAAATGTTAATGTACTGCTTGTAAATGGTAAATGGGGGTAGACGATCTGTGTGAGATGGGTGACTAACTTTCCCAAAAGTTGGTCTAATCATGTTATAATCAATGTAAAATTATTGTAAAATAAGTAAAACCAGGATTTTAGGATTTCCCATGACACTGACTTGTATTGTGTTTTTGTGCATGATCTGCACACATTAATTGATGGATGAATATGTGTTGAAGCTACGTGCAGGCTCCTGATGATGGTCAAGAGTATTACTCACTTCCTCACACACCCACACACCATAAGCCCAGACACTTGCACACAGTGGCAGACATCAGCTCCCACTTCTCCTCCTGCTGTTGCAATGCTTTGTCACAAATAGCAATTTGCTGTTATAGGCATATTTATGTGACACATTATAGATGGTAATGTAAGGCCTTTGTTGGGTCTGAGGATAAGTATAGGCCCACACTGTACATTCTCATGTGTCTCTGAAGTGACAGTTTGACAAGATGTGTCTAAGCGGCTTGGCATGTATTAGCATACCCAGCACCTCATCACCAAGCTGTCACTCTCGACTGGACAGGAGTTGGGCTGAAGTGTTACATCCTGTGAGACTCAGGGGCAAGAAAACCTCTCCTCACATCCTCCTGTTCCACACGTCCTCCTTCTTTCCTCTCCTCTCCTCATACTTTCAGACTGATAAATCTCTAAGGCTTTAAATTGATGACATTATCCATTATTCACAGGTAAAATCAGCCTCATCTTGCACAGCCCATATAAATGAAGTCTTAGGCGCTGTACATTTCTCTCAAACCATCACCTGAAAGTTTGATAATTACCATGCATTAGCATAGATTAGCCCAGGCAAGGTCAATTGTTATCCATTTCATCTTCCTCTTTCTGGGGATTTTTTGAGACTACATCGCCTCTAGGAGTCAGCAGCTACAGTGAAACCCCTGGGAGTTTTGTTTTTTTCCCACAATTGAGTCGCTTGATCGGATAAAGAGGAAAGGCACAACAGGCAGCGGAAGCAATGTGAAGGTTGTTCGAAGATCATGTGCAGCCGTCTTCACTTTCAGCTCTATCTCCTCTGCTTCGGGGGATCAGAAGGGCCCATGGCGAATTTGAAGGGAGGTGATCCACACATTATCAAACCAAGCTGCCGTTTCAGTGTGGAAGGGACTGATTCAATCTGCAAGGTAGCGTAAAGGTTGAGTAGTCCAGCTTCATGGAATTATGAATGTGATCTGCAAATGTTTTTGTCATCACTTCTCCCCAGGGTGACAGGGATTTGCAACCCCAAATGTCTGGGAATAATCCATTTTTGATGTGATTGTTACAGTTATAAAAAGCCCCTCCATGCTGTGGATTTCAATATAAGCGTTAAGTCAATTTCAGACTAGGTTAGATTACCTAATTATTCATTCAGACACAGTAATTTTGTCTAGTAGTGGATCTCTAACATACAGAACACACCATGTATTGAATGTACCCATGAAAAGAACACAATCAATACATTTTTGTAAATAACCTTTTAGCCATATTTTTAAGTATACAAACCATCTTACATTGTGTTTACATATTGAGGTTTTCAGTCATGTTAGAGCCATGGCTCATGGCAGTCCTAGTCTGTCGGCCCATTGTTGTTCGGCTGACTACTTTGGGCCACACTGAAGTATTTGAAGTTCAGCTGGGTCACTGAAATTTTGTACAAACGTTCATGGTGATGGATGAATCCTAATGATACCCCGACTCTTCCCCATTTCCCCCAGCAGGTAGTTTTTAGTGACATGTCTCAACAACTAGTGTCGTAAAATTTGGCGCAGATAGTTTTGGTGTCCAGTGGATGTCGCCTAATGACTTGCCGATCTTAGTGATCCCCTGACATTTTCTCTAGCGCCACCAGCAGGTAAAAAGTTTCATGAAGTCGGTGACATCCAGCTCAACATCAGTTTGATACAGACATTCATGTTTCCATTGAAATTAATTCTAATACTTTTGGTGATCGTTTAACATCTAACATTTATCATCTAGGTCCACCGTCAGGTTTAAATTTCATACAGTACTTTGGTTTATGACCACATACCTGTGTTAATGACATTTACATTAGCCTCAGCTGTACTTTGTGTTTAGCGCTACTTACCAAATGTTAGCATTGTCATTATGAGGGTGTCAACATGCCGATGTTGGCATTTGTTTGCATTACAGCATTGCTGTAGACATTTTGTGGCACAAAATCTCATCTTTATAGTAGTTAACCTTCCTTTCTTTATGTAGGCAAGACCACATCACATTCTTTTATGGGTTTTTTTCGTAAGTGTCTTATCGTCCTACATAGTCTGTTGGTTCAGCAAAACCAGTATTAAGTCAGACAGAGAGATGGAGATGGAGGGGTGCAGGGGTCCACAGAGGAGTGTATCCAGGTGGTTTCTAAACAACTTGTGCCTGTGTCAGAATGACAGATGGCACTATCTAAGCTTTGCATCAATCTTACCTGATGGCTCAGCAGTGACTGGTGATGTCTGTCAGTGGGTTAGCTTCACCAGGAACGACGCCAGGTGATTCAGGCGGAGAAAAGATGGAGCTAAAACACCTTTGCGCATGATCAAGCAGCATGTGCAAAGCCACAGTTTGCATTCAGTCAACAATGGTTCCAGTGAATCATTCTTCAATTGACACTTTGGGTCCAGATGAGCTGTGCTCTTTGGACACGTGCGTCTCTTGTCAACAGACAAAACAAAATGCATTCATACAGAAATTTTAATAGCATATGTCTTTACAAAAGGAGTATTGTGTATGTGGTTTACAACATGTCTAAATACAGTATTTCCACATCAACCATTTAGTAAAAATAACAGACTTCAAAAGTCCTTCTATGAACATTGTAGAAGTTTACTCATGATAACAGAGATTAGACTATTGTGTGTCTGAATTTCTCTCTACACTGGTACAGTTGACATAGTAAGCTATTATTGTAATTCGCAGTGTACGACCATCTGAACATGTATGGTGTTTACAAGACAGGTTTGTATGTTTTAACCTAAAGCACATTAATATTATTTCCTAAAAACCAGAAGAAATATAAGAAAACAAAGCTCTCTCTTTCCATTCCTCTCTGTCTAAGATATACAGATCAGTCCCTTTGTGAGGTAAAGAATGATCACTTTGCAGACAAATAAGAAGTACTTGCTGACTTTGAATGCACACTTGGAAAAATTAACATTTATATCAGTTCTCCGAGCTTGCTGTCCTCAAAAGGGAAATAAAACGGTGTAAGCAAAGCACAAATAATTAACAAGTTAATTAATAAGTTCAAACATTCAAAGGTTATCAGATGTAATAGTTGTGGTTGTTGCAGTAAAATGTGTTATTTTCTTTGTGTGGAAGTAACTGTTAAATGCCCCGAATAAATTGCATCTGTGGCTGAAGGTTAATGCTTGAGTCTCAGAGCAAAGTTGTTGTTCCCAATTAGGACCTAAGATTAGTTGCCATGGAGACAGACAGCTGCCCCCAGATTCCAAAGTAAAAAAAAAAAACTAATTTACTGAACAGCGACAAATTTGGAGAGACAGCTTACATATACTGCAACATTTCATTTCAAAATAAGGCATCCTCTCCCCACTCACATTAGCGTACATGTATCACAATATCACCAAAGATCTTGTCAATGTTAAATCACCTTTGAACACACACATTTACCAATTTTCCACATCTGATCTGACGTATTTGTATTATTTGGAACTTCCATCTTCTGTTGCTGACAATATTAATTCAACTTGTAAATAAACAACTACAAAAAATATTTAGGTGCATTGTATAGGCTACATCATATTGCAATTTGTGCTTCTAATTACATTTTGTTAACATCTGTAGATAATATCTGAACAGAAATGAACAGACCATGACAATACAATTAGATTTTCTGTAAATATTTGACAATAAGACCATTCATTTCCAAGGGGTTGACTTAGTTTTACACAACACATCTAATCATGAAGTCATCATCTATTGTTTATAATTGCATTAGCATTGCAGAAATGAGATCTATGAGATTTCTAATGTGTACCAAAAGCAGTTCAGTGATAGAGTCCTACTTTTTGTTTTCATTCTGTGAAATAGTTTAGAAACACACTATATACACTGATGATCAGTGTCCCTACCATGTTTCATTCACAAATTAGTTCTTAAATAAGCTCTAACGTCCTGGGCCTCAGGGCTGTCTGACATGAAAGTAATTCCAGTACTTTCTAAATGTTTTAACATTCACCATCTCTGTTCAGCCGCATAATTAAACAGCCCTGCCCTAAATTGCTTAGCAACTATCTGGTGGATGTTTAAGATGGCCTGGATCAACCCGAATCTTAAGCCCCATTTAATCTCCATTCTCATCTCTGCATTACAAGTGAGAGTCTTGTCAGAGGAGAAACATGGAAACAAACTTAAGAATGAAAAAAACAAGTTCCTTTGATTCTTGCTTGAGTGTGCAGGTCTGATGTTTCTGTTTTTAACTAAGGAGCCGTCGAACACAAAAGCTTCTTTTCAATCTTCCAGTTGTAGCATCCAAAAGCAGTTGGTGCTGACAAATGCAGCCAAGTCCCAGTCCATCCCTCTGACGAAGAAATATGGTACTCTATATGTCATTGTCTAGCATCACAACTTCCACAACCTCAGGGGCCCAAACTGATCCAAGAGCCAAGTGCGAGGGAGAGAGAGAGAGAGAAAGAGAGAGACATAGGGGGTGTGTGTCATTTTACAAAGCGTGGCCTCACTCAGGGGTCCAGAGTTCCACAAAAAACAGAATGTGTGTGTGTGCGTGTTTGTCTTTGTAAGCATATGTTCATTAGAAAGTGCAGGCGTAGACAACGCCAACCACCACAATGTTTCCGATGGTGGCGACGATGGCGATCCAAAGCCAGATGGCATCGCTGGACATGGACTGCGACTCATCCTGCTGGCCGTGCACCGAGGCGGCCGAAGCAGCGGCGTGGACACTGGCCGAGGAGTTGAAGAGCGAGTGCTCGCCGCTGTAATCGTCATTTGGTGAGGAGTCCATGAAGGCTCCAGTCATAACTGGGATCTAGGTGGGAGAGAAAGGAGAATGGTTAAAATATATTTCAATTTTGGCACTTCTAGTGACCCTGCATTAGAGGAAGAAAGTATGAGACATGAGACATTTCACATCTTGTCATTCAGGTTTCATTTTTCCAGTCACTGGCTACAATCTACAGTTAAAAACTTACATGTGGTAGTTATTATTCCAGTACTTTTTAAGGCCAACAAAATGATGCATTCAGTATTTCTCTATCAAAATGTTATTCCTGGCAGCGGGGAGAGGCTTTAAAACAGCAAATAAATTGTCATGAAATAGACTGATAAAACCTTTATTTCATGGGTCATTAATTCCCTGCACTATAATTCATTGTAAGCTGATTCCCTTAAAAAGTTAACTTAACTTAATTTAGAATGTGAACCTAGTCTGCTAAACAGCAGCATGTTAACATAATGTTAGCTCAAAGCACTGCAACACACTGTTCTCAGTGACTTTGCATTTTTTGACGGTGGTGGTTTGTTGAAATAGGAATCATTTAAACTTGATAAAAACAAACCACTTTATAATCATAGTGCAGTGATTCAAACCTTTCCTGACAATCATGGCACGGGCGATTTGTTCCTATTGGTCATGCATTAGCAAGTCTGAGTGCCATATTAAAAGAAATGAGAGGTAACTGCATCACGGCATCATTAGTAAATGGTTACAAGGTTTCCTACAAAGGCATGCGGGGTCCCACTCAGTCTCACACACATCGAGTGTGAGTGTGTTTGTGTGTGTGTGTGCACGCGTGTGTGTCTTAGCATGTGTGTGTATTTAGGAGGTAGTGCTTGATTAACATGGAATGAATATTTCAGATGTGGCAAGTGAAAATGATTTATTGCTTGGGACATTTGGAGCCCTGTGAGGGTTAGCCATTAGAGCAGAAGCAACTGAATGCTCTCATGTGTGTGTGTGTTTGTGTGCAAGTATTTTACGTGTGTGTGTCTCCATATAAGGATTGGGAAATGCATGAGAGATCCGTACCTCACTCAGATTGGAAAACAGACTCTGCTGAAGATGTTGAAAACAATGCTAAAAATACCTCGGAGGGATGTCAAGCGCTCACATACACAGAAATTCTCTCTTGCTTGCTCATTTGCTCACATTCACACTCTCTCTCTCACTCACTCACTCACTCTCTCACTCACTCACTCACTCACTCACTCACTCACTCACTCACTCACTCACTCACTCACTCACTCACTCACACACAGACAGACACACACACACACACACTCTTCAGGTCTTCCCTCGCACAGGGGAAAACACTGTTTAGAAAGCACTGTGCTGCTCTGCGCTCATTGGCCCCTGGTGGTGAATAATGACATGACACATCCTGTGGAGCGCCTGCTGTTCACATGAGCATGATGAAGGCAGACAGGCATGCATGAAGTCCAGCAACCTAGGTCTCCCTGCCCCCCACTCACTCACTATAACTGATGATTCCTCCCGCAACAGAGCCTCTTTCATCTGCTTTAACATTTCTCTAATATAGCAGGTTCATATCAAAAAGTGAATCCAACATCACATGCAGGATTCAGCTTCAATGGGAGACCCAAAATGTATTTGAATGGACAATATATTTCCCATTGGATCATCATCATGTTTAAAACCGGTCACCACACACATAAGCATACTGCACCAACAGGCTGACAGGCTCTGTGATGACAAAGAGATGAGATTGGTTAATCTTCCCCGGGTGAGAAACATAAAAAAACAATCACTAATTAAGAAATACACAATGAGAACTACACTGGAGATCAAAATTAGAGAACAATTTATAAACAACTGATTTTTTCTGAAATAATGTCATCTTCACTGCTCAACAGTTAAAGGACTTTTTGTCGTGTCTATACCATGCTACTAGAACACTTTTCCCACAAAATAACTAAGGCATTTCAACAAAAAACATTATTTTGCAGAAAACACACTGATCAAAATTAGAGAACACTTTCAGATACCTCCCAGTTATTGGTGTTAATCTGGCACCTGGTGCTAATTTCCTTGATTGAATTGAATTGAATTGCTCGCAAGTTCAGCGCTGAACAGGGTAACGATCTGTCTCGTCATACAGTGTCTCTACGTTTAAGAGCATTTGGACTGAAAGTCCAAAGCAAGTTTAATTTATTCGGGTCCGATGGGAAACATTATGTTCGGCGACAAACTGGAGAAAGACTGAACCCAAAGTGTGTAAAGAAGTCAGTGAAAGGTGGAGGAGGAAGTGTCATGGTTTGGGGCATGTTTTCTGCAGCAGGAGTTGGGCCTCTTATACAGCTACATGGCAGAGTGAATGCAAATGTTTATCAGAACCTTCTTCAACAACATATGGTTCCTTCCCTGCGTACAGAGGCAATAAAACACAAAACAAGAAAGTCAAATATTCAAATATTGGACACAGCAAAAAAACATACATATTTAATCATCATCATTCAATCATCAATAAAACACACATACATATATTATTGCAATTATATGGACAACTATTGACAAGACGCTATACCCAAGAAAAAACTAAAATTACAAATCTAAATATCTGTTTTTTATTGCTAATTATATCAAAATGTAAAATGCTACACATTTTAATGGAATGTCCTTCATTTCTGGATGCATGATTACGAAATATTGGCTATGTTTTATACATAGGGGCAGGAAAAGTTATTTGTTTGCATTGTAATGTTTACCCGTATTTAAATCTTGTTTTAAAAAGGTAATTTTGAACTCTACCTGTTACTTTGACAGAGCTTGTGTAACCTCTCTCATTAACATGCTGCTGATCTTATTTCTATTTTTTAAAATCATGCCACACTGTGATCTCCAAACACCACAATGTTGAAAACCTCATCCTGCATTCAGAGCTGCATCCTGCTTAATCTAACGTTCAGTCGGACGATAACTGAAGCTCTCAACCCTGTCTGCATTCTTTATTTTTATGTTTTATTTATAAGTAGCTCATTGTCCACAGGAGTGAGCTGTTTGCATAGACGGGGAAGTGTACCATATGAAATGAAGGGGATGTGTGCAAAAGTATTCTTGTAGTAAGCCTGAGTCTAAATATTTGATTGCCCAGGTTTGCTATTTTTGGCAGAGATGATGTGCTTATGTATATAAATAGGTGTTCTGATTACATTTCAGTAGTATATCATGATTCTTCAAGGGACTGGCTCCGCTATCCATTCATCCAAGCCCACAACTCCCATGTCAATCATGCACATGAGGTTAGTGCAGCAAGCAGTTGAGCACTAATGGAAAAGAGGGAACTAGAGACCTGCAGAGGGAGCATCCCAAAGCATCTGAGCACTTATGTGGGCAGCGAAGGTCATGCCCTAAGCATTACTGCCAGTAAACCCATGCTTGTTGACATACATGGATGAGTGACTTCCGTAATAAAGTTACACTACTGACCACAGTTTCCTGGAAACCGTACACTCTCACCTATCCAGCATGACCGTAAACTACAGGCTAAATGGCTTCAACAGGCACATCCACACAGAAAGCTTGGGAAGTCTGTTTGAGATGAGTCTCCTGAAGTTCACATTTACCTTTTATTCTTTCGTAATAAATTTCTTCCTTAGCTTTCCCAGCTCTGGGAGGAATCACTTCAGGAGACAAATTTTAGTGTAAATCAGTCCACCTAGCAGTTGGAATTGCCTGCTGAAATGAGGCAAACAGGTAAACAAAGGAGAAAGCTGTGATTCCATGTCTTTAGATTAGAAATGTCCTTAATTTACTGCCCCTAATTGGAAACAGACCATACTGGCTTCTAGTGATCATTTGTAGCTGATTACTCTAGTTGGCTAAACAGTGGAATGGTAGCGCTAACTTATACTACAGAGGCCCCATTTACACCACATAGATCACCATTAGCCGATCCTCTTGGTTTTCCCAGGTTACATGCAAATCAGCTGCCACAAATGACAGAAGAATAACTTCTTCTTTTGCAGTTTAGTTACAACTATAACAGTTTAGCTAGTTAGCCAAACCAATCCATTACCTTATGGATAAATTGTACTTTAAGACCATGACAGAGACAAAAGCTTTATTGTCTTCACAGGATTTGAACAATTGGATGTCAGCCCATCTCAAATGCTTCTTGGATGTGTTACACTTGACTCTTTGGATAGCCGATAGCTACCAGGTGCACCCAAGATGCATGAAGAGACTAAGTGTTCACAGGTTAATCAAAGCCAAAGACTACATGTAAGACAAAAAATTGTGTTATGTGTGGACATAGGGTAGCTTTAGTACAAACACTGATTTTGGAAAGCTTTAAAAATGTACTGAGAGTGAGGTCTGTGGACTATTTGAGGTAACCAGAACATTGTTTCTGGAAAGACATGCAGCCACTAAATTTTTCAAGTGTACTGTTTTCAGTTCTTTGAGCAGCACAAAATTACAGGCAACAACTCCATTGTTGTGGGGTGGCGGCAGGAGTCCCAAAGTATCTGCATGGCTGCATATCAGTAAACGTAAGCATTTACTGTTTATATTTGCAATCCATCAATATCCTCCATACTTCACATCTCTGAAGTTCGGAATTGATATCGTACATGATGAGTGAAATGAAAGCGATTAAAGAGCTAGTTCAATCACTTGTGTGATGTCATCTGGAAACTAACTTCCCTCCCTTATCTCACACCAGAGATGTTTCCTGACTTGCATATTTCAAGCTTTCTTGGCTCTGAGCGATGCCTACACCTGTGCAATGCTCCACAATGCAAAACCCCAATCTATGGGGTAGAAGATACACTGTGCGATTCCACCTGCTCTGCTCTCACAGGTTTGATTTATTCGTCGCAGCTGTTCCTAGAGCTGTGCTATTGTAGACGGATGATCGCAGTAACTGTGAAAAAGAATGGACTTTAATTGCCTCCTGTAGGATGACACCACCAGTAAGTGCTCAGCGAAATGACTTTGGAACAAACAAGCAAAACCTAAATGAACGTCTTTGGATGGCGGTGAAAACCAAAACATATATCTCACCACAAAAATCACTCAAACTGTTAAGACAAAATCAGAGAGAACAAGTTGATTTGGAGCACTCAGGGATAAGATGTGGTCAGTCTCCAATCTGAATCGATACTTGGGTCCTTGTGGAGAACAAAACTTTAAGATGTTCTCAGAAGAACAAACTGTATCGGGGAAAACAGGCACAGAGGGCGACCCCTGTTGTGAAAAGAATGGACTTTGTGTTCGACACCACACGCACAATCAATGAAAACACACAGCTGTTGATTTTCTCATCTGTCACAGCCATCTCTTCTCTGTTGACAGAACTGCTCGGGCGGGTGCTATTGTGGGTTTTCCATTTATCTTCATTTGATTTCATCTTTGGTTTTTCAGGATCTTTTTGTTTTGAAATCATACTTTAGCCATATAACAGGTCACTATAAAATAGAAACACATGAAAAACCACAAAAAGAGGTTTAATTTCCGCAAAATGAACTGATTTTTTTGTGCTTCTGAATTTATTCAGGTGTTGATAATATTTACCGCTATAAAAAAAATTTATATTCTGTATATTTGTAAAACAGTAGTTCTCTCTCGAGGGCAAGTTAGAAAGTTTTAGTCCTCCCAACACTACACATCATTATTAATGCCTTACAGCTGCATCTGTTGTTCATTGTCACTGCTGTTCGAAAAAGATGTATAATCCATGAGTGTTAGCTCAACTTTCTGAACTACAAGGTGATTTAAAAATGCTTTGTAATTGTTGAAGTTATTCAAATAAATGTGACAAACTGTATTCTATGTACACACATTTTTATTTGCATGCAAGCTTTAATCCAGAGCTTTCCATAGCCTCTTATGGCTTTCTTTGCATTATGTCTTCTTTTCTTGCCACATCACCACAGCCCTGGCAATTTTCATAAAAACAAGCAAACACATAAAAACAACACAGAACATGTCTATGACTAAGAAATGGTGGAATTCACTAAAGGAGCCATGAAAATATTCAATTACACACATCATCCTCAAAAAAAAAAAAAAAGCAAGGAGATTATTGACAAATAATGATGTTTCTGCACAATTTAAGTATCCCAGTGAGTCGTGACAGTGTGACAATGAGCCAGCATGCACAACACCAGG
Organism: Pempheris klunzingeri; assembly: GCF_042242105.1. Taxonomy (NCBI): domain Eukaryota; kingdom Metazoa; phylum Chordata; class Actinopteri; order Acropomatiformes; family Pempheridae; genus Pempheris; species Pempheris klunzingeri. Next base: position 15,304,969 of record NC_092024.1, on the reverse strand, counting down.
ACACTGAAAACAAAGCACATAAATGGAATTTAGCCATCATTGATCTTATTACACACACCTGTGCTTTTCTTATTGTGACATGTCAAAATGTCTTCTGTAAAAAATATGAAGAAGATAAAGGCCCATCCTGTCCAAACAAGGCATTTCTCAGCCAGCTGAAAGCAGCTACTCAAAACACACACACACACACACACACACACACGTAATTGCACACAGATGTAACTTGTTGTTCTGACGAGCTCTCTGTCCACTCACTGCCTCAGCACTCAATCACCACCCTGCTGTCACAGTAGTGATTCACTATGTAGATCAAAACATCAAATCAAACTTGCAGTGCCAAGTTAATGCTCATTGAAAACTATTGGTGAAACACTTAAACGATACTAAAAATTATTGATCATTTATGGATAGAAAATTAATGGATCATTGAGTTTTGAATAACTCTGAATAGAGAACTGCAGATAATGATAATGATTGTGCATCCCAAAGTCAATGGTACATCATACCGAGTAACTGAGTTATGATGTGAAATGTGGATTGAAGTAAGCAAGCAGAAGAATTCATGAAGTAATGAGGAATTGAGTTATTCAGGAACTACTCATAAATGATTAATTGATTATCAGGCCACTCCTGATTCGTTCCTCGCTCATTTCTTAGTAGCTACCACATATTTGTGTACCACATTAGAAAATGTTATGCTATCACAGGAAGCCCATTTGGCAACAACCAATCCAACCAAAAAAGCCAGTTAAATCATGGAAATCTTAATATGATAGAAATATTTAAATCTAATCATACCTAAATAAGACATCAAAGTGTCCAAGAGTTGACTGGGCTAATGGTCAGGTGGGCTTGTGTGAATGCAGGGAGAAACTATTTTAACTTGGAAAAACTCCTGTTGTAAGTGCTGTGGTATCACAGTGGTGCTGTAAGAGAATCACTGAACAAAATATCTTATATTTAATTCATGTGTGGAGTTGGGAGTTGGAAAATAACTGCTTTTTAAAAAATGGATGCATACCGCACTAGGCTGGTTGATGTCTGTCTGGTGTCTCCCTGGTTTATGTCTGGTGTGCACAGACATCTTGTCCAAAATCACTCCCTCGTTAAGTTTGGACACTTATAAATCATTGCCATTTTGCGTCACCACTGACATGCTGTAGTGTCAAATCGCTTTTCACATCTATAAAATGAGACAGACAGAATGTATGTGCAACGGACTACTTGAATTTGAGAGGGCACTTCATACACGCAGACATACACCTCACTCAACTCTCAATTTGGATGCTCAAATTAAACAACAAACATTATCTCTATTTTTTGTTTGTTTCCTGTGTTGAGAAAAAAAACACACACACACAAAGTTACAACATCTCAGTTTTCCCAAAGGATAAGAGATGACATCAGTTTTTTTTTGACAGGAGTGTTAACTATAACCTAGTGGACGTACAATTCAGGACACCGCAGATCAGGGAAATAAATAAAAGGGGATTACAGTATTGAGGAACAAATCTCTACATGTAAAGGCAGCGACTTGCAGAACAAAGTAGCCACTCTTTCTATACAATAGCAGCCACTTAGTGAAAACAATAGATTTGGTGTGAAGCACATTGACCTTGTCTTGCCATAAATCTAGAGGGAGATTTACTCAGGTTTTAAGGAGGCTTGTTCACCCACACAGAAGTGGTGAAACCTCTAGTATTCAGGCTTGGTTCCTGCTGGTCAGATTTACAGCTGTGCCTTCATTGATTTTCCCAGTCTCAGTAGCCCAGCAGCATTTTTTAATAAATCTTAGAACTCAGTAGAACAAGTTTAGACCAAGTGATCCTTGCTTGACACGCTGGTCAATCTGTCAGCTCAGTGAAAATTGTGAAGCACGGGAGAATTTATTATACTTCTTTAATATTATGAATGGTAAATGTATAACCTTCATGGATCTTTTCCCAATGGTGTACCAGAGCTCACTTTTCATACATTATCTCCACTCATAGCTGTGAAAAAAATAGGAATGAAGAATGAAAGCTACAAAAAACATTTCTATAAAACATGACAAGTGTAGAAAATAATGCATGTTCACATCTGGTCTGGTTATTCACAGATATACGCTGCTAATTAGCAGTTGCGTGATGACTTGAAATGAAGATTGAGATGAAGTTAAATTTGTCAGCGATGTAACATTAAAATTCACCACAAGTGATTCCTTATTCCTGCCAGATGAGAAGCAGTGCCAGATGAGAGAACAAATCTGGAGAGCTGAAGTCTCTATTGTCCTCGTGTCTGGCTCTTGACATGTGTAAGTGTATGTTTGAGTCTGCAGTGCTTTGGTCTGTGACTCCCCAAGCTGCAAAGACTAAGTTCACACAGGAATAAAGACAGAAATACAAAAACTGAACATTACAACTGTCAGCAGTGTCTAAAACACAGCACAGACAGACAGACAGTCAGACAGACCTACAGAGAGGGAAGAGTAAATGGTACTGGAAAATTAAATGACTTTTGACATTTTGACGACGATTCAGGTCTTTTATCTTCCAGAAGTTGCACTGACTGCATTTTCTCCCCAAAACAAGGCATTAGGAAGCCCAGATCACAGACTCTGCACCACTGGCATTAAACTGTCAGCCCTGAAAGTCTTTTCCTCAAGTATTCTATTTATTCATTAATTTATTCTGTTATTTTAAATATCAAGTATCTGACAAGAAAACTTTTCTCTTTCTCCTCTGGAGTTGTCTTCTCTCTTCATCTGTGCGGTGTTTTTTAAGAAGAATTGTTTGAAGAGATGCATTTTTAAAATTTTCATTTCTGGGCTAAAATGCAGGACTTACTCCTGCTTTATACAACTACAATGTAGGGGACAATCATTCAAGCTTTTTAACATGGAGTTACTGACTTAAAAACGTGCATAACTTACAATAGTGTCAGAGATATGATGAATAACCTTTAGTGGGCTCTTTTTTCAGGAAACTCTGGGTTATTACTCATCTAACAGGTTGATTAATCGTGAAAATGCTTCTTTTGCAATGCCAAATCCCTGCACTAAAATGAATTACTATTTTATTTTGGTAGATTTAAACTTTGACAATATATATTAACTATTCACATATTTATTTCGAGATACCTTTCAAAATCTCAAGATAAATGCTTTTCCACTGAAGCCTGGGCCATTTATTGCTCACAGAAGCAGACATGTTAAATATGCATTAACTGGATTATGTGCAGCATGTGTTTCATGGCACAGTTTACACCAAAGTACACATCATACTATAGCAACAGAGATTTCTTGCTGTGCAGTATTGCACACCATGCAGCGTGCTCATATATTTTACATAGTGAGCAATTTAAATTAAAACACACCCAGTGGAGTCACATGTTACCTCTTTTCATGTCTTTTCAGCGTCAGTGGCAGCTGCTAGTTATGATGGGCCCCAGTGGAAGATTTTTCATTGGCTCTCCCTCTGCCAAGAAACATGTTAGCAAACAGCGAACAGACTTTATTCATGGGAGACATTTGGACTTGTTGGCTCATGTGCATTCAATGTCTGGCCAGTGAAATCCACTGTAGTTTGATTATTCTTTACACAGTCTTCATTCTAAGTGCAGGTTTTTAATAAATGTGCTTCTCCCCTGCAGGAGCCTGAGGGCAGAGTTGACGCTCATCAGGAAGATTTGGCTCACCTGTGCTGATTACACACTACCCTTTATAAGCTCAGGGTCAGGCTCTGTCTCTGTTTGTCTCCCCTGGCTGGTCTACACCTTTGTGGTTTGGTGGGAATTGGGTTATTTGCTATATTTGGTTTGCCTTTAGTTTATTCTCTCTGATACTAAAATTGGCATAACTTAAAATCAAAGCATAGTAACTGAACAAATATGGGCTGAATATGGCTGAACATGTATGGGGTTTAAAAATCTGTCTACATTAAAACCACATGAACAGGTGCAAACAAGCAGCAAATGTCACAAAATCAAATGAATATATTGTGTGTTTGGATATGTCTTTTTAGAGTAATTTCTTTGCTTTGCATTGGAAATCATAAGGGAGTTGATGGAAACAAGTCTCGTAGTGTTGCAGAGATTCTCAAAAATGTAAAAACATAAAATAAAGACCTGTTTAGAGACTAATGCATACAAACAAATACAGTATCTAATCATGCACTTTTTTTTTTATAGCCAATTTGTTTAGAGATGTAGTATCTGAGGAGCTTTTCAAAAGATGTGTAAGAAAGCTGCCTTAGTGGGGGAAAAGATCACACTTTAAGTGTATCTGTTGCTTGTGTCAGCCGACCCCCCCCCCCCCAGGCTCCATCCATCCCAGCTCATTCACTGTGCAATACAGAGAAATTTCAGGCGTAGAGATGGAAGCCCTTAATTGAATCTCCACTCATGTAAGACTTGGTTCAGAGGGAGGTGCCCCTGCTTTGCACCCACTCTCAATGTACAGAGCAAGCAGAAACATCCCAATTCACAGTGATCTTTGAAGTGAAAAGCAATATAATGATTGAAAACTTCTTTCGCTGTCTTTGCTTATCTTTTGCTCAGGCCTTAAGATGGTGCCACTCGGTCCAGCTCATATGTACACATTCTACAGACGACTGCCATTTGTAAATAGTCATTAGGCGATATAATCATCATGGCAAATCGTCCCATGGCCCAGCCGCTCTGGGGATGAAAGCCTCTCATTCCAGTTCAACCATCGACTGTGTCGACTATGACAACTATCATATTTTTAGAATGATAATTCAGGATTACTGTTCACATTAGCAAACATTTGTGTATAAAGGTGGTTTTTAAAACCACACACACAATTTTCAACTCCATTCTGTGTCATTTCTAGTATAGAAAACTATTTTTAACAGCATCAAAAGCAGGTTTTACACAGAGGGATGCGCTCTGCCTATAGGGACTAATCTGCTGTAGAGTTAAAGAAGCAAAGAATACATCCAACACTGCTTAATAATGCTAATATTGTCATGTGCTCTGGAGACTATTTTCAGCATCTCATTGAAATGCATAATATGACTCCTTTTGGTTTAGTACTGGCAAAGAAGAAAGCTACTGTTTGAAGAACCTTCAAGAAAGGTAGCTCTATTAGTGTGAACACAATATTGGTAGAGCTAAAAGTAAAATCAAAGTGCGCAACTGCAAATTAAAATACAGAGTGACTAGCATCAGCAAAATGGCAGCGACAACATTTCATCCAAACTTCCTCAAATTCACCTCGTATAACTTTTCTCTCCTCAAAACTCTACAAGGCTGAGAAGAGATCTGTGTTCACCTCCAACCCAAACCAAGCTCAGTGGCTCAGTCCTGGATGCAAGACCTCACTCTGTCGTCCACAGTCTACTCTTCTTGCTCTCTCTGCCTTGACCTTGTCATCACTGTTCTCAAATCTCTTCCCTCCTGGCTCCCCGAAGCTGCAATGACTTCAGACCGGCAGTCACCCCTCATCTCATGTAGGCTCAAAAGTGATCTCCTCAAGAAGTATAACACCTCATGTCTCCTTGTCCTTTTTAAATTATAACTAGTATAATATCTACTATATCTGTTCTCCGATCCAGTTTTAACTCTTGTTTTAATGTCTTTCATCTTGCTGGAAATGATCAGACAATGGTATAAAGGTGCCTTATGAGGAACTTTACAGCTGACTCTTGCAGTCTCTTATGGCATGCATGCAATATGTATGATTACAGTGCCACACTTACTGTAAATCACTCAGTGCGACAGCATTTGCTACATCTTCCTCAGCTTCTTTCTTTTTTTTTTACTCAGTTACTTGTATTCACATATTTCTGCAGCTACTCTTCTTTAATATCCTGAATGATTCATTCCTGTATTCCAGAGCTAAAGTGATCTGCATGACTCCACATACCATGACATATTTACATTTATAGCATTTGGCAGATGCTCTTATTCACAGCGACATACACTGTGGTACTGCGTCTCTATGTAAGATAACTCTGCTGGGAAATGTGACTGAAAGGCAGTAGGGGTTACTCAGAAATGAGAGCCAGATGGTAGGGATTTCTCACACTCTCTTGCAAATACAGTATTCTTTGAAGTAAAAGTGCACACAAGACTGAGGCACACATACTGTACATAGGAAAGGTGCTTACTGTTCTGCGCTGCAGCATAGTATTTGAAAGTGTTTGTAGTCGGGTAACTTTTATGTTCCAAAAACAAAACCTGATGGACAATAAGAGTTTAGTACATCTAATAAAGGGTAACACCAAGCCCCCAGGAAGTGAACCAGGTTTCAAAGCCAATTTTATATAGAGGTCAAACCATGTAATTACAACAATGGTGTCCGTCATGTGATGTTATTGGGCCCAAAAAGACTTTTTTTTCCTATAGACTTATAGTGTGAAAGAGACGTCTGGAAATCAGCAGATACATTTTTTTGCGAGTCACGACCCCCACATAATTACTCATTTTCCCATCAGAATTTGATCCATTTGGTCCTTTAACATTTGGAAATTCTAAAGGAGCCACGCGATTAAATCATTTTATCCCCATTAATTATAGCAGAGAACTAGACAGCATAGCAGGGCCAAGACGCTAGTGCGCATGTTCCAGGGTCCAACACTGCAGAAGATCCAGGTGCCTGGGAAGTCACTGAGCCCATTCGCCGTTCTCTTTATACATCCATGGATAACACTCATTAATTAGTATCAGCAAACTTATCCTCTATCTTCTCTTAATATTATTAGAATCCTGTGTGTATCCCCGAAATACTCTATTATATTTATGTTACAAATAAAACAAATCACTTCTCTGTTCAGCCAATCAAACACTGCAGTCTTTTTTTGTTGTTCAGTTTATGGCAACCCTCAGCTAATGCTGTAGACGCATATGACCCACCACTCTTCGTTTCAAATATAAATTAAGCATAACACGTTTCAATTCCTCTGAGCTTTCCTTCCGGTATTGTTGTGGGTTTTTTTTAACTCTATTTTTACATATAAAACGCCCTGACAATTATTTTCACCTTGTTCTGTTCCTCTCTTGTGTAATAGCCTGCTTGCTGTTGTCACAAACTGTCAATCTCATGGAGAAACATGATTAATTATCCCCTCCGTTAAAGCAAAGAAGTTGCGTAAAAGCTGTATCCCACTTCCATATTAATTCTAAGCCTTTTTTGAGTATGTCTTTCTATTCACAATGGAAAAGAGGCTAAATTAAGTATGCTCAAAAGTGAGTATGCATGCTAAAAACTACTTAATTTTCCCACAATGCAATTCACAAAGGAATAGGAGGAGGAAGTGATTTTGACAAAAAATAAAAAGTAAAAAGATGGGGAAAAAAATCTTTTGTGACTCAAAGTTGCTCACCAACGGAGTGGAACAGGCAGCCTGACGTGGCATCTTTTAAGGGTGTGATTAATCTAATGATGAAATCTCACCACGGGCAACTCCTCGTGAGCAGGTGCATTCATCAGGCTGAAACGAGCCAGTTAAGAGCGTTTGCTGAATCCGATGAACACTCAGAAAAATGCAAGAAAGGCTTAGGGTAAGAGGAGGCAAATGTTGTTGGAAAAGGCCCACTGTCTTTGCTGAAGTGAATTTCTTAATCAGCTCCAATGTTTCTGTGTAATGTTGGTGTGTAAATTGCCATCAGCATAACAACACAACTACTGTAAAATTAAATTAGTATGTCACTGCTTACACTGGTGTAGCTGCTACACTGCTGTATATACCGCTGCAGGTTGGCATTAGCATTTATGAATGGTTACAGTATGTATTTCCCCTGTGGGAGGAGGGGGACGGTGTGGGGTGTTATGAATTTGTCACGCAAGTGCCATGTTGGCCTAGTTACAGTGTTTTCACATATTGTAACAGTTCAGCAGTGCTCCCAGACTTTGCATGCCCTCAGTCTAGATTTTATATTTTTACTGTATATGTGTGCACATGCATTTATTTAGTGTGTGCGTGTACAGTATGAAGCACCAAGGAATGACATGTTTGTTATGATGTTTATAGATAATGTGACAAAACACATGTACACAACAGCCATTTGTTAATTATTCCTTTGAAGAAAAAAGTCATTTCATCTGATTACATGCATTTACACACAGAAACACTGACCATAAATCACAGCTATATAATGCATAGATTTCTGTGCCCCTCACATTCTGAGATGGCTCTATGTAACAAGGAGCAGTGAAGTGGGTGTCAGGACAGAGTTTTGCCTGTTTATGTTTGTATTTGTGGGTAAGCTGAGAGCAACACATGGAAGCAAACAAGACTCTTAGGTGTGAAATTTGTCATTTACAGCATGTTCATAGTCTTTGATTAGTATCTCCAGCGGAAAAAACAATATCTTAGCAGCTAAAATGATACAAGTGTTTTGATGCTTTTCACACACTGGTGGTTTTCCTACACAGTATCAACCATGTAGGTGCTGCATACTGCTTACAGAGTAGCTCTAAGCCCAAATGGATATGTGACGTACATACTGCACACCAGATAAATATTGCACTACTGGGTTGCAACACGGAGAAGCTCAATACTTTTAAAATAATTTCAACAGGAGCAATATACCCAAAATCATGACAAGAAAGCTCATGGCTAATGTGATTGTTGCTCCTCTGTAAATTGTTCAGGGGGAGAACAGTGAAACGCAACGGCAACTTAGAGACAATAGATCCATGTGCACTACCGAGATTGGTGCGTGGTTAGCATTAACGCAGTGGTGAATACACTCTTATGGTATTTGGCTCAAACACATCATGGCATCCGCAAAGAAAAGCTGGAAGCTCTAGCTGTGAATTGATTCCCAACTCCTTGTAAGCATCATTAAAAATTCAGCGGTTTAAGAAAAATCCTAGTTAGTGTACTTCTCCACCACTCATGCATACCAGTGGGCATTCCAAGTGATTTCCATAAGTAACACAACTGACTGTGCTGTAAATGCCTGATTCATCATCTGGGCATTAAAGTTGCAAGCACCCGAAATGAGAAGATCACAGTCAGATTTGTTTTATATGAAACATCATCACAGCTGTGGAGCATTTACCGAGGCTCGGATAGTTCTGTATGGCAAAAAATAGCTGCTATAAATCTGATAAAATATCCGCAGCTGGCAGCAGACAACAGCAGCAGCACATTGTGGTTTAGCACAGAGGAAGGGTGTAATTTACGCTTTGTGGAGTTCATCAGCAGGGAAATTGAAACTAGTCCATTTGTAGCCTAAATGATCAGATACATGTGACACAAATGAGCTATGAGACTGAAATACAGTAATTGAGTTCTAATAAGAAGGGTGTTACATAATCCAGGATAATGGGATGCTATGTAGACAGTAAGATTGTTCTTGGAACTGTGGCTATATAATGAGATCATAACAGAAACCTTTAAAGGAGCCTTTGGACTCCAAGTCAAATATTTTTCTTTTAGGACGACAACATTCTTTGGAAGTTAAGGTACATTATGTGCAATGTGACCTCAGCTCCTTTGCAGATTAAACAAGAGGTAAGTGAGGTCTACGTGTACACTGTCATTAGTTTCAGGGCAGCTTTCTTTTAAACAAACCCAAGGTCAGACTCTCAGAGTAAAGTCCAGTGAAACGGATCAAATCAGAAGTAGTTTTGCTCTTGGCATCGTTTGCCAAGTCACTGTAGGGTTTTCACGCTCAAAAGGTTAAAACAGACACGCATTGTGAAAAAACTGCACTAGAAATTCTGAAAACACCTTTTAAGATTATGAGTAAAATTTGTGTTCAAGCAAAGATGAGATCATCCTTTCTTCTCTTTCGGTTTGTACTTACAGGGGTAGTTTGTTGAAATTGCACCCACGGATGAAAACATTTTAATTGACATCTCCGGGCAAACTGGAGAGACTGTGCTGGATGCTCACTACACAACACACTTATATAATTTTATTATGTTATGTTTAGCATGCTAATGATTCAAAAAATGCATAATGATCCCAATAAATTACAGCAGCTATGGTGATGTTTAACTATAATCATAATCCATCTCTGCTTCCTCCTTAATAGTGTGTAATCAGCTGCTGCCATTCAGCAGTTTGCCAGCATTCACCAAAGCAAAGCAGCCACCCACTGGTTAACTCTCACAATCCGCATCCATGTTTCCTTTTCATCAAAATAACTGCTCAAGGACTGAATCCAGATTTGAACTTCAAGAGTGCGTCAGCGTGGAACAGGCCAAGTCAGCCTAAATCAAAACTCAGTTTCCATTCGGAAACATATCAATACAGGGAATAAAGCTGCTTTGAAATATTCTCAGGATGAGTGGAGGATAGATTATGTATGTAGGAATTCATAATTCATACCTGCTGAATAACATAGAGAGATGGTTACATAGGAAGCATCATGCAGTTAGGGTTAGGTCTATCAAGGAAAGATGTTATTGCTTCATACTTGGCAGTCACAGTCCATTAAGGTTCCCTTTCATTCTTCCCAGGACTTCTTTCAATATGCAATCACTCATTTCAGGTGCAAACCAGCTGGGAGATGTTTGTGTCTACACTGCAAACACGTTGTAAGATAAGACGGCACGGAGAAACTGGCACATTGTGTATAGTCGTGGCAGCCGAGTCAGATTATTTTCACCAATCAATGTATCCTGTCAACTGTCCCTCACTTAAATCAGTAACTGAACAGCAGTTATAATGCCTTTAATTCCCATTGCTATGGCGACCAGGCTTGCTGTTCTTGCACTGCAGATATTCAGTTTACAGTGATAATGGTGGCAGATTTACCACTAAACTCTTAAGTCATTTTTGAAAGTATGGGTCCTTCATTTCAGACATGCGTGGACAATTTTTATGGCTGAAAAGACAACTAAGGCTAGTAGATTTGATAACCTACAGCTAGGTAGCAAATAAAGCTCAGTGAGTTGGACTGCCTCTGGCTGATTTTTCCAGCTGACTCATTTCAGGATGAGAACCCTGTAAAGAGATCTTAAATATGCACTTGTTGGCATTATGCGTGATGTTGTGCAGCAAGACTGATGCTAGGTCCTCACCAGTTGATGATCCATGCAGAAGACATGAAAATGAAGAACCTGCAAAGTTGTTGCATTGCAATGTAAAACTAATTAGTCTTATAAGTAGGCTATAACCTTTATGTCTAACTTTAGAGAAGATTTTTGTCAGAAGTTTGTCATTTTTTATCTTTATCTTTATTTTTGGTTCTGGAGAAGGCAAAATAAATACACCAACATCCAACTTTCAGAGAAATCCAAAGCTCGAGAGGTCTGCAGTGCCGTTACCTTGCTGGCTGCTTAGCTAAGACTGGACAATCACTGTGCAGGGGATGGGTACAAACATTGAATTTGGAAAAAAATAGAGACCTGCAATTTCCTGCTGGTTGCTCCCACTGAGAATGCATGAATATATCTCACTTAGAGAGGACAGACTAAATTTAACAAAATCACCAGGCAGTGACTCTCCACTATCAGCAACAGGAAGCCAGACCTCCAACCAAAATTCAGGACATTGTGTTTGTCCTGAATGTTTCTGCCTCCAGTATATTCCATGATGTCTCTACATGAGTTGCATCCATCATGTGAGAGTAAACTATGAAGTGGCCCCTGCTGTGAAGAGCCTGAACTCTTCTTCAACCCAATGAAATCTAAAAATCATCGAGCAGGTTTCCATCTTCATCACTTTAAGCCTTTTTTTTTTCCTCATTAATAGGGTCTACTTGTTAGTGTCGCTCACTGGCTCTTCTTAGAAATCTGTTTGAAACCACACATTCTTATTGTACACACAGATGGACAAAACAAACATTTTCACTCATTGTGGTTTCTTTTTTAACATCACTCTGCCCGTTTTAGCTCGGTTCATCCAAATGATGATAGAATTTAGTCACCAATGGATAGAATGTGCAGGTGAGTATGACACTAAAATGAAAAGGCTTCAAATCCTCAAATAGCTCCTGGAAAGCTGCTGAGAATGGACCCAACAAAGACCGATTCACCTGCTTTTCATCTCTTTAAAGCATTGATTTTTCTTGTGCACAGCTCCTTCTAATTGGTTTAAGGTGATTGTTATTTTCTCAACCTGTTTACAAGACTGTAGAGTCATAAAAGTGGAAGAAGGCTGGAAATTGGGGCTGTTGCAAGTTTTCACTATCTCAACACTACTGCTTTCATATAAAACCAATTGCTGAAGAAGCAGACAAAAGACCAGAGGGGAAATGAACTGCTAGAGATGAAAAGGCTGGTGTGCCATTATTACACTCTTCAAATAAGCCTCCACTATAGACAGCAGGAGATTTATTTCTTAAAAGGGACAGTCTGGGCATGAGGAATGCACACTGAGATAACATGATTATGTAATTGAATTTTTTATGCAATTGAGAGCAAAGATGGTCTTGATATAGGCCTTGTGGCGGCTGCTATTTCGAAAACTGTGTTTAATAGGAAAATAATCTCATCTGTGAACTATTCAACTTGCATTCCCATATCTGGCATCATATCAGGGGGCAGTGGTGCACAAACGCGTCTTCTATGTCTCCAGCCTGTCTTTCTCCAATTATCTGTCATTTATATCACAGTAAATGTGGTCCAGTTGTTTTTATTTTGACATTACAATTAAAGATCTTTTTGCAAATAATTCTGCAAATTACAAATAAAACCTGCTTTAAACCTGCATGATTGTGTCTGGACTTGATAGCATGAGGCTAATTCAATTAAACACACCTACCACCTTTAAAATCATTGACTCTTTCATATTGGTTTTCTGGCACGGCACTTGCTGTATTGTTCTATCATTTGGAATTAAAGTGTATTCACAAGTCCTGTCTGAGCCTGAGTCCTGGTGCTGTGGGTAAATACAGATGGCTTTGTTTGTGTTAAGGCTGTCAACCACTCGCTCCATTCTCATCCTTTCACTTTCATCTGTCCTTTCTAACACGAGCGGAGATGGAAAACCCTGTCAGGTAGAATGACTCAGAGCCACAGCTTCACTGAATAAGTAATAGAGTAATGACAAACGATGATGGCCTGTCATGAAAAGACAAAACATCTGAAGTGAGAGCATGGCAACACACCTATAGCCGTTCATGCAACAGTTAAATGTCCAGACAACAATGAACAGCTAATCACTGGAAGTAAATACACATGGAGTGATGAGTTAACATTCCCTCTGTGCCCTTTTCTTACACATGGGGATCGGATGGCGCCTGTAATACCTTTTTACAAAGGTCTGTGAGTGCATGCATGTGTCGACATGCAAAAAAGAGTAAAAGGCCAAGGCCAGTGGGTCACTGTGTACTGAATGGACAGAGCCTTAAGGGTTTTGCTGCCCTGTATGGCAGATCTGTCAGCTGAAGCAGGTCTGACGCTGGCAAAATGCCCAAGATGGCTCTGGAGCCTGTCTCCAACACATCAAACTTGACCTCAACATCAGTTACTAACCAGGGAACACGTTGGCTCATTTTCTATGCCTTAACATCTGCCATTTTAATAATTTCAACAGTGACAGCCTGCACAAGGTGCAAAGATGGTACGCGATGTGATTAACAATCCCAGCAGTTGGTCTGGAAAGAGAAAAAATTAATCTTAATATTCATTTCTAAGGAGCTGAGAGAAGTTATTTGAATATTTCTCAATTTAGTCCATTTGCAAAGATAAAGACAAATCACCCCATTGCTCAAAGATTAGTATTCAATAGCTTCACTGTGATTGTCACCTATTAATCCATGTTTTGCAATGCTTGAGGATGCCACCACTCTCAACCTAATGAAGTATGTCCTTTTTCATTTCGAACCAGTGAGGCATCACTGCCAAATGCAAATCATTCACCATACACAAAAGCCCACACATTGTTCCGCAGGGAGCTATTCAGCATGCTTCTATGATATCATACTGAACCATTTTAACAAAAGACGTCTGACAATTACAGTGAAACAATAGCCATTTTTGTTACCAGTCTGAACTGGTATAATGCTGCACAAATGATGCATGATCATGTATTGGAGATTGTGTTTCTCCAGGAAATTAGAATTCTGAAAAACATGTATCACTAATGAGTTTAATGTGTTTTCTTTAAATACACTGCAGCAAACACAACCAATGCATTCTCCAAAATACTAATTCTTTATCCTCTGCTGCAGGGAGAAAATCGGCAAGCAGCTCCTCTAAGTTGGAGTTCTTTAAAAACTTTCTCTGTCTTTAGGAGAGAACAGTTATGGCAGCATCTGTCATCTTTTAGAGACAAAGTGATGACGAAGGTCCAACGATTTGCAGGCAACAGAGCCACACTGAGATGGATGGGCAAAAAAAATCGTCCATTGTGAAGTCAATCTTCAAAACTCCAGGGACATTTGCCTGACTTCATTCACAAGTCACCATTACAAGAATGACTCAGGGCACTGGAATGATTTTCACCTCAGTAAAATGATCCATTACCGTCCTTAAAGAGCTGCATTTTTGACGAGAAGGTATCTGGATGCTGTGGAAAAGGGAACTGGAAGAGCAGCAGGAAATCAGTATAAGGTAATGGGGTCATGGGGAACTGGAAGCAAACCAAGGCCTTATTTAAACCAGATGATGACTCCTTGCCTGAAACACGTGTCGTCTCCCATAATAACAGTTTGTCTGCCACCTGCGGCTGGTTTCAGCCAAACCATCTGTTGCTAGTAGCAACCGCTACTGGCACAGCTCCATAACAGTTTAAATGACATTTGTACATCCATGATTTTGTTAGATCTGTGATAAAACAAATACTGGCAAGACTCTTCCATCTCCTTTAACAATTTTCTTCGAAATACCCTTATTAGAGCTTTATCTGTGGGCACTTTAAATTTTAGCTGTTTTGTGAACATTTTTGTGTAATTTAGAGGTTTTCCTGCAAAATGCTAAGTTATCCATTGAACTGGTGGCTGGTGGAAGCCATTCAAGTGTCTGTTTTATTTCCTGTTATGTTTCGTTTAAAGCAGCAAAAATAAGTTGATAATTCATTTGACAGAAAAATATAGGTTTGTGTCTATCTGACATGTAGGACAATGCAACTCATTTGACACATTTGGCCTAATTCTTGATTCTTGAATTCTTGATGTCTCTTTTTCTGATTCGTAATGCCCATTAATAAACTTGGTGTCTAATGCTGTTTTCATTGTTTCACAATTACTTGTAATGGAGGCCTTTTCTTCCACTTTTTATTGGGATTTAGTTTCACTGGCTCTATATCTGTGCGTCTACATGCACAGTCAAGGGAAGAAACATACTCTGCTCCGGCTGAGTGGTTTCAAATACTGTGGTATTTGACCATTCCCAGTTGTGAATATGACTAACTTGACTGCCCACATGCACAAAGGCTGACAGCGGTCTGCCTCCTTCACTGTGCTGTCTGTTGCTGTAGGCCTTTCTCCTGTGCACTGCTAATCAGCAATTTTATAGATACACAAGAGCACATTAAGTACTTCTAGACAATGTGTCGCCACTGTAATGGGATTATTACACTGGTTGTGATTATTTCACTCAATAAAGTTTGCACAATGATAGTCAATAATGCTGACCCGATGAATAGGTTTAATGCTCTCCACTGTTATTAGTCCACCTCTCTTTCAATCAGGTTATATTGAATAAAAAATGTGCTCTCAGATGGCTCCATGCTCTGATGCATTTCTATTTAGGGGTCCTTGATTTAAAAAGATTTGGGAGCATTTGGCATAGTCTGGCTCGCAGAACACCCATTGGCAGCGAAGATAATGCTCTGAACCCTTTTTAATATCAGCTGCACAGAAAACGGTAAAGTAGATGGCACCAGCTAAACCATAAGCAGCCAGACACTGGGAGAGAGGAGGGAGGGATAGACTATGACATCAGCTCCTAATAAGAACAAAACGCATGTCCAAAACAGATACGCAACAACACAATTACTCTATGTAGCCAAAATCAGTTAACATTTTCAAGTGTATTACCATGCAAGGCACAAATAACACAATATGCAACAACATGGTCCTATCAACCTGGTGTCATTAAAGTGCCAAATTACATTTCAAGTTTCATCAGAATTAAATAAAATAGGTATCCTCTACAAACAAGGCAAGTTTAAATGTATTATGCTTTTATAACCATTCCTTGCTGTAGTTTCTGACATAAAATCACACTAAAGTGCAATATGTCCAAGTCAGACGTGGCCAACGGACATAAAGCCTGATGAACTTTGAAAAGATAACTGCATTTTCTGATCGGCCACTAAATTACAGTATATAGTAGAGGGGGATAAGTACCATAAAGTACAACAACACACACAGTTTAAGTCCCATTACCAAGAGTATGGAACTGCGTGTCAAATGCCACTTTGATTAACGTGGGCAGACAATCTAAAAGAGCCACGTGAATGTGTTGACCGGCCACGCCCATGAAATCAATAGACGACGTAAGAGAGAAAAAAAAAAGTTCGGACATTTTTGGGCAGATAGGAGGAGAAATCTCTCACCTGTGCAGCCATAAATGACAGATCCATACTGTTGCTCCGTTCAAGCCAAGGCACTCAATGAAAGATGCAAACGTGCGTAGTTTTTTCTCTTATTCCCCGACAGAGCATTTGCCGCCTTCTTTATTTTTTCTAACTCGGCGTCCACTCGGCGCTGCAAGTTGGCGGACTTCACGTGAGGAGCATGTCGAAGAAGATGGAGAGTCAAAACAACAAGAAGGAAGGAGGAGAAAATGGAGAGATGTAGCGGAGAGCAGAGGATGAGGAGGCTGAGCGGACGGAGAGATGAAGAGATGAGGACGCGAGGGACGGCATGAGAGGAGGGAGGCTGTGGAGCTCAACTGTCACATATAACGAAGGAGGTGCGAGTCCTCCCTCCCTCTCTCTCTCTCTCTCTCTCTCCCTCCCTCCCTGCCCTCCTTTATTTCTTTGCTTTTTCCTGCCTCTTCTCCTATTATTTGCTCATCATCTGGTCTTTTTCCTACTTGGCTACTGTCCTCTTGGCATGTGGAGGCACATGATGTATTTACAGCACAGAGCCCTCTCCATACTCTTTAGTACTTCTGATCTTACACAGCAGTTTGGTCCAAGTTTGTGTCTCTCATGCATTATCATTGCATCCAAGTCACAGAGCATCTGTCTCTAAGTTTCCTCTGCAGGTTGCTGAAAATAGATTTAGATATATATGAAAATACAGAATAATTTAAATTAACATCAATGTTTTCAATGTAACTGATCATAAAGCGTTTTAATTTGGGTTCATGTCATACAAAGTTTTCATCCAGATGTGTTGGCTTTGAGAATATTGGAACTCCAAATAACGCAGTGTTGTTTAATGAACCTCTGGGGTTTTCAAAGATTGACAGCTATTTATTTTTCAGAGAAACAGATGACTAGCAGACTGAAAGTAATGATGATACATGAGAGGCAGAAAATGGGGCTAAGTTTGTTATTTCTTTACTTATTAATTTATGTTTTTTATTTGCTCTTGCCAGTGCTGTGTTTTATTTTGTAAGAATTGGGCAGCACTACAGGCACCTAGGGGTTATATAGGTAGGTATAGGGCCATCATGCACCTGGAAAGGTCTAAGGAGCAATAATCTTTGTTTGGTTTTTTTAATGAAAGGTGCAAAAATGTAGGAATATGCACAGAGCCCTAACATCGGGATGAACTAACAGACTGCAGGACATATCATTCAACATCACTTCCTGACCTCAACTAATGCTCTTGTTGCTGAATGGAAGGGAAATCCTTGCAGCCAGGCTCCAAAATCTCTTCTCATTTAATGGGATACTTTGCCAATTTTGTCCGGCTTTGTATAATTCCAGTGTTGGTGGTATGTGCAAGTGGGTGATTTGAGTGATTAGATATTTTATAACCCCAAAGTTAAAATGGGCAGATCACCTCCATACATTTTTGGAGCTGCTCAGCCATTCAGCCATACTGACGGGACGGCTAATAGGGGCAGTACAGAACATTTTTGCGGAAGGATTTGACTGCTCTTGCTGTACAATCTATTTGGGCAATATTGCAGCTCATTTACTGGTGAAAGCCAAATCTCCATTAAATACATTATTAGCAGCCAGCAAGAAAGCTGTAACACAAAAATGGTTACAGACTGAACCTCCAGCAGACCAACAAGATACTTAATGTGAATAATGTTTTAAGTATGGAGAGAATGACTTGTTTACGGGTTGATAAATTCTTCCAATACTGGGAAAAATGGATTGTGTTTGTGAGCACGCACTGATCATTGATGCATCACCGTATGGATGGACTTGTATTTCCATCAGTATAACATATGAATGTATAGCTGACCCAACATTTGTTCCATTATGTTTTGTTTTGTTTCAGTGCCTCTTTAAAAAAAATCCCTATATACTCATTTGAATATACTGCCAATATTGTAATGACGATAATTCCCATTCTAAATGTTTGGATCATGTTTGGGTGCTGGCATACTTTACTGTGCATACTGTAGGCCATGTAGTGTCACATGCAGAAATAAGCCTACTTGTGTCTCTAAAGCCTGTCAGGAACACAACAGGTGTGTGACTGTGATGTTCACAGGTGTACTGAATCCGTAGATGAACAGATATTAAAGTTGTGAGCATGTGCACTAGAGTGTTTATTGTCCAGACCCTTTACAAGGCCTCATTGAACACTTGTGACCTCAAACTAATGACACGCTCTTGAATTAACTAGGCCTGCGGAATAAAGGATGCTGCTATTATTAATCAGAGTCCCCTCAAAAAGCCAATTAACAAGCTCTACTTACAGTGTGAAGAGTGTTTCATTTAATGGCGACCTTCACTGTGAATACTAAAATCCATCCCTTGGTTGAATAACACCAGAGTCCACATACAAAGCAGTTTTAACAGTGGTCAGACAGCAACATGTCTCAAACTGTTTGTTCTCTTCTAATTTAGGTTGTCTTAAACACAATCTTTTTTCTAAGACATAACCATCGCTATACAGCCCTTTGTCCTTGGCATTAGTTGGAAAGCACCGCTGGGTCCTAGCTCATGTTTACATCCTAAGCTTGATCCCATGTTGTATTTTTGATAGTTTCCCATAACCTCTGCCATGGACGGGATAAGGCAGATCTACTAGATCAGCAGTTAAGACTCCATCCTCCTGGAGGCTTTTTTTGCTGAGCAGGCATTCCCATACAACATCTAGTCCAATCTTCCTGTGTGGGGGATTTCACTCCACTTCCAGTTTTTGAGAACACATTTTTTTCAGTTTCTTTGTTATCACAATACTTTATATTTCTCTGTAATATAATAAATCACTAAATTCTAAGGAGATTAGTATAATGTAATGGCCAGACCTGCACTGTGTCATCGAGCACCAAGGCCACATCACCTTATGTGGTAAAGAATGTCCTTTCACATGTTGGGAGAAATTGACTGATAATCAAGATTAGCTGAGGATTGTTTGATTAAAATCTTTTGCACTGTGACTGGAGGATATAAGATACAGGAATATTCACTGTAAATGATGTTAGTAACAGTTTCTGTTGATGGACAGCTAGTTTGAGTGGAGCATAGTCATACAGCATAGCAGCAACAGACTGTTTACAGCGAAATCTCTGTCAAGATTAGAACTATTGGCAATTAAACACGTATAGATGTCTGGATAAGCAATAACTGGCGAGTGTGTTGGGTGATTGATACATTTGGACTAGGGGAGACTCTGATTAACCTGAATTTATCAAGGTATCTCGATCACTCATCTCCATCCAAGATGCAAAATAATGATTAGACATGTCTATAAGACAGTGCTTTGTTTAATACTAAAGAAATGCATACAAAGTTGTTGACAAAACTGTCCAAACACACGTCAAATTGCATTGACATCTAGAGAATCTTAAGATTTCTGTCTGTGCGGCCATTATGTTTTGCGGTCTGGTCTATAAATTAGGACGTAACTTCACAGATTTTCAACCAAAATCTAACTGAAATTTTGTTTCCCAGCATTTTAAATCATGCATAGTACAACCTCAATAAACTTAGCCTGCTGTTGCAGCTTCTCACAGAGATTAAACACAGTCCAATAGGGAAATGGTTGAGGCCTTCAAAAATAAGGATAAATCTCCTTTTCATAAACAGTAAGCTCACAGGATCATCATGTCTGTGTTCCACCAGTGAGGAGGGTGGCATGCTTTATACCAGGTTTTATTGACTGCATCTGCGCCGAAAGCAGCAAGTTGTGCAAAATTAAATTTACGTCAATTGAACCTCGCGGAAAGCAAAGTTTGTGATCCTTTTTATTGGACTTTCCGACTAAGCTGTGCACATCCCGTGTTTGAAAACAAGATTTATGAAGGCTGCCAAAAGCCTTAACGATTTCCCCATTGGGCCGTGTTTAAGAAGCTGCAGCAGAGTGGCAAATTTCTAAAAACCAAAGCAATCATTGTGCTACATACAGTCAAGATGATGAAGAAATGTTTTGATAAGCCTTCATCTGAAAAAAAAAAAAACTGAACTAATGCTTTACTGTGACATTAAGGTTTCAGCAGACAAGAGATTGAATGTTGAATTCTTCAGTAATATTGAGTCACTTTGAGGACTGTCATATTTCTTTAACCCAAACGGTGGAAGACGTTGCCTGGAGTGACTTTGTGATGCAGTTAGCAAAGTGATGCTGTGATTTATTAGTAGCACTAAATCTTGTGATTGATTTTACTGACAAAATTAGTTATAGAAATTACATTGATTAATGGTCCAATACTGGTACAATGTATGGCGGAGCTGAACATTGATCAACAGCTATCATTTCTGCAGAAAATATGTGATGTAGTTTTTTTTCAGTTCGGTTTTTACTTTAATAATAGTATAGTAGCAAAATAAGCATTATTTCAGCCTGATTAGCACTTTGATACATTTTTCATCATGGAAAAAACATTTAGTATTGGGACCACGAATATCACAAATTAAGTTATAATGTTCCTAGATTTCAATACCTGGTCGTTTTTTTTCTGCATCAAATGAGGGATATGAATCACCAAAAGTTTGACCTGATTGTCAAAAATAATTCTCTCAACCTTTTTCGAGAAATTACAATTGTATTTTCAAAATATTTCGACCTGCTGTTGAAATATTGTGGCTTTGCCGTGTAAAATCACGTCTATTCTCAAAATGTTATAATTTTATTCTTTATTTAAAAACATGGCCTACTTACTAAACCTTGATCTAAACCGTATACATTTTTCAACTTGAAACCTGTTTATTATTACTGAGTTACCATACAACGAGTATCCATGTGTACAGTAACCTGATCATCTTGTTCCATGAGTGGAGAAGAGGTGTGCTCCAAAACCATCAGCAAATATTACATTCGTTTTCATGTTCTGTAAATCGACATTTTTGCTGCATAACTGCCAACAAATTTAAGACTTCAACAATAGCTTCACAGGCACCACGTTAGATGTTCCTTCTCCATTGCTTTGAATCCAAGAGAATTGCAGCCTAAAGATCTCCTACAGTGACATTTAGCCAAATATGCATGTCTGTGGTTCTCCTCTGTAACAAACCTTGTCTGTTCTGCAACCTTATTCATTTTGTTGTGGACACGCCAGTGGGCATCCACTGGCCCCGATTCACAGCAGTATAATTTCAGTAAAAATAGGTTATTAACAAGCATCAAACTGTGTCTTGTCATGTTACAATAATCCAGGTTGATGGTAATGAGTTGGAATAATGTCATGCCACCTACTAGGCTGGTCTGCTCAGCATTTATG
Source organism: Pempheris klunzingeri (assembly GCF_042242105.1). NCBI lineage: Eukaryota > Metazoa > Chordata > Actinopteri > Acropomatiformes > Pempheridae > Pempheris > Pempheris klunzingeri. Next base: position 15,283,320 of record NC_092024.1, on the reverse strand, counting down.
AATGCCTGTGGTGTGACTGATGTGGTCTGTCACCTGGGCCTACGTTGCCCAGAATGTGTATGTTTGAATTTGTGTGATGTTTTTATGTATACTCGATGTTTGTGTGTGTGTCTGGGTTGATTCGTGGGAGATCAGTCATGCTCTTTGATTAATCCTAAATATCCTTAATCTTGGGGGACTTTTGTTGTGATTTTGCCTGTGACAGCTGCATGTCAGAACCTATGAATAACATTACCGTTATATATGCTTAATCAATCAAAAACTAGTGTATCAAGCATCAAATAAAGGGATTTTGAGCAAGAACCACAAAGGAAACAATATGTTATGAGAGTAACCCCCACATCCCTCAGATACACACACACACACATTGTTTGTCAAAGACGATACGACCACGTTCATGCTCCTGCTTCGACACATCTGCACACAAACACATCATACAGTCACATTTTTCATTTGCTATATAACCTCTTTACTCGTGCACTCGCTGTACAGTATGTCTTAGTTTGCCTCTACTCAACTGACGCATAGCCAACAAGGCAGGTGATTCATAATTCATACTCAGCTGAATATATTGAAATTCATCATGTGTGTGTTTGACCATGGGTAACCCACTGGGATGCAATCTTAACATTGCTTTACACACCATGTTTCTCTGCACATTTCTCACATGAACTGTCTGTGAGTTTATATTCCAGACATTCAGTCAAGTTTCAGTCTCCCTTTTGAAACTGATACCTTAGTTGTATCTCACGTGGCCAGAGTCATTTAATAACATCAAGGTGACTATTTTTGGCCAAGTCTGTTTGGTTTTCATCAACCAACAATACAAATGGAGAAGCTGTTGTGATAAGCCTCTCTGTGCACCCGTGCGCCACATCTGCTCTGGCTAAATGAATGCATTATAGCCGTATCACAGTCCAAAATTGCAATGGCCGCCCTGACTTTGTCTCTCTGACAGCGGTTGTTATGGAACAGTCACATGTGATAAAGCACACTGGCACCAAATATATGTGATACTGTTCTGGATAAAAATGCTCAGTCCATTGCTGCAATTCTCGATGCCCACAGGTGACATAGAGGTGTGTGTGTGTGTGTGTTCTTGTACTTGCCACATAGTGAGGACCAGAACACACTTTTTACCAGCAGAGTGAGGACATTTTTTGGGAAGTGAGGACATGGCCAGTCCGCACAACTTCAACTGGTCGTTTTAGGGTTAAGAATTGGTTTTAAGGTTAGAACTAGGTTTATGTTAAGGTCAGGCTAAGGGCTAGGTTTAGTTGTGATCGTTAAGGTTAGGGTAAGGGGCTGGGGAATGCATTATGTCAACGAGTGTCCTCACAAAGACACTCATACATACACAAATATGTGCATGTGTTTGCATCATGCACGTATGCATACTGTATATATGTATATGTAACTATGAGCCAGAGTGTACTACAGTGCTTTAGTGTATGATTTGTATGTTACCTAAAGCTATGTGTAGAATTTGTTATGCTGTAGCGTCTTTTTGAAGTACCCAGACCACATGTTCTTGTATGTAGAAAATCATTCATGTGTTGCTGTAGACCTTCTTCAAAGTTCAAAGTCAGACGTCTCTCACCCTCCCAAGTCGCACCATGGAAGGGTGAAAATGGTCAGCTGATCAGCAGATCAGAATCAGCAGAAAGGGTGATGAACGTCTATCACTGCATATGTTTTTAAAAATTTGTAGACAATAATAAATGTCCATGACACAGATGAATGAGATACATAAGGTTTTTATGTAGGAGTAGGATCTATTCATTGTTAGATTTTCAGGGGTTTCATTGACAATAAGTAGAACATACTGTAGAATATTGTCAAACTGATAAATTAATACTATGCTGCAAACAGTCACTTCAACAACTGTCTTGCTAGTGTTTGCCTGAATATTTTGACTGCACTTAGTCAAAGTAGTTTCAAGTTATTTTTAGAGTCCTTAGAAAGACTACACTCTGTGTCCTTTTTCCACATTGAAAAACAATGAGTGTGCCTAACACTATGAGCCAAGCGCCTTCTGTGCCGCGGCTGCTTTGTTTTGCTTTAATGCTACCAGGCAACTTCTCAGGCATGGGGAAGATTACCAGTCACGTTTAAAAACCCAACTGCCAATCTCAACCTGATGAGAGCAGAAGAGTTTCTCCCTTTTACTTCAAGGATTTTCAGAGGTAATCCTCTAACTTTCCACGTGTTTGAGTGACGAGAATACCTTTAGGTCTTTTTCTAGGCTTTTTAAAAATTGTATTATGTATTTTTTTCATTTTCTATTCCAGTATATTTCTAAATATTATTTTGGCGGCCCAAAGCAATGTGTTTGTGGCCTGAAAACCACCAAATTATTCGCACCATTAACAATATCATTATACGGAACAGTTGTACTGCTTTACAAGGTAATTAAATGTTTATGCCAAGGGCCAATACACATCCATACACATTTCCCTGTTTGCTATATACTTAAGATAGTGGTGGTGGAGTGGGCATGAGTGTGTGTGTTCACTGTGCTGATTTCCATCTAAAGTAGTTTGACCCCTGACTGTTCATCCTTCAGCTTTCATTGCATCAGTCTAGCCAGGAACCCTCCTTTTGCTGCAGCAAAAGCATCAAGGTCCCACATGTATAACCACGGCCTTTGACAGCTGGAATGGGGACACACACATGGTCAAAAATACCCATAAATTTAACAATGCAGTGATCATGTCCCTTCAGATTCAGCCCTCACTCGTCCTCCAGTAGGTGAGAGGAGTGATAATGGAAGGCAGAGAATGCTTTGACAGTCGGTCTGATGAGTTGTAAAGCCCTGGGGTGACGGGTAGCGGCCAGTCAGTTCGCTTAAAAGTGATAACTGTTATGTTACATCATCATAAAGCACCTGAAAATGTCAATCACGGGCAGCTGAGGAATTTGAAGCAGTAGAATTGATCAATTCCTTGTTGTTGTTGTTGTCTTGTTGTATATATCTTAAACAAATACTGTGCAGAATATGATGAAACAAACTCTGGCAAACATATCACGCCTCACTTTAAATCTCCTGTGCTGAGGTATGTCCAAACTTTCTCCCATCCAAACTCTCCTCCTTTCTCATTACATGCACCACAGGAGGGATGATGGAATGGGTATCACTCCCTGGGTTCATGGCTACCGCACCTCCCCCGTGCCCAAGATGTTGTGCCGTGGCTAACTAGTCTTCCTTAAAAATTAAAAATTGCTTAAATAGGTCAAATTCAGACATGATTTTCCTTGAGGGGATCGATGAAGTGTAACTTACCATAAAGTCTTGGAAATACTGAATATTTTTCGTCAAAGGGATATCACACAACACACACAGCACAACTGTCAACACAACCTTTAGGCAATGTTTTCCTTTTGATCCATTTGGGTTATATCTGCTTCATTTCCCCTGAAGTAATATTTAGTCCAGCCTCAAATGCATCTACTTCCATTTAATGCAAGGCTCATGACATCTTTACCCTGGGGAAACTATGTGACACAGCAAATCTTTTTTTTTTTGCCTGGCTCTGTCCTCTGTGTGCTTTCACCCATCTTAAATAAATGAAAATGAGCTGCTCTTCTAAAATCTACTTCCATGATCACCTGATTAATTTTGGGTATGTCTGTCTGCCACATTAATCTTAACCCAAGGCTCAACTCAACCCCGTCTTCTAATATAAATAAAATTGACTTTCAAATGTCCTCTTGTCACTTCTGTGCTCATCCTGGCACTGATGGCTTTGTTCTTTGTGGTAATCATTTCAAACTGAACTGGACCAAAACAAATTATAAAAACAAGCTTTTGCAACAGGTTTGGCTGCATGCATAGACACACAAACCCACACAGTTTCTCATGCCTGAATGCCACGGCGCGCTGTCACACTGCTAGGCCACTTGCCAGTGTGCGTAAATGTGCATACGTTTGACTTTTAGCAGTAAATGTGGGGCAAATGTCCTGACCTTTGTGGTATTTCCACCCTCTGTGGATGTAGTGCGTGTGTGTACAACATGCTTTAAAATGAAATCAACACTGAATATTGGACAACTGAGGCACTTTGGAGGCTCAGTCGGCTCAGGTGCTTGTCATGTAGATGGAGTGTCTTGCGTGTTATTCCAGCTTTGGATCATTGTTGCATGTTATTCTCTCTCTCACTCACACACAAACACACACACACACACGCAGAGTTTAATCTTTACTATGAAATATCCAATAAAGGAGCTGAAAAGGGGATTGGGCACCATAAACACCATAAGCGCCACACTTACAAAAATTACACCATCAAAAATGATAGTATGGCCTCCACTAAGGTAGAGGGTACTGCAGGACTTCTGCATTACATTTGTACAAAAACAAAACAAAAACAGAAATGGGTTGAGGGTGATTGAAGTGTTTAGAGTGAACCACTCCTACAGTGCATGTCATATCCCTAGCTATGAAAACTTTACTATGGCATCTATGGGACTTACAGTGTTGTGTTGTGGGCGATGAATCAAAGCAGGCACTCCATCTCTAAATATATAACTGACTGATGGACAGCAGCTCCTCCAGTGCCTGCTGCAAATGTATTATTCTGATTTTACACTCTACTGCGTTTGTTTCCGTCTGTCTTGCTTCCATATGCGTGTGTTTCTTTGTTGTTGTTTTGCCGTCATTACTAACAACATGGTTATAGGCTTCCCTTGTGACCTATAGAAATGCACTCTCACAGCACACCCAGGTCAAAGGTCGCAGTGAACCACAAATTGGACTCATGGACAATGGGTGATTCGTCTCTCTGATCAGATCTACTGCAGTAAATGTCATCTGCTGTTTTTTGATTAGAAGTCCATTTTGGTATCCATTTCTTTTATAACTCAGTGTGCAGTGGAGAATAAACCTGCTCAAGGTCGTTTTATAAGAGCCAGGTTTTATTTAGAAGGTACAAATAAATGTCAAAACACAGTGCTCTGTATTTAATGATCTCATTTAAAGTAAACTCCTATAAATAGACCACAATGCTTATGAGCATTTTAAAATGTTATTCCATTGCATATTTACCCATAAAACATTAATTACAGTTAGAACATTCAGCTAATGGAATAAAATTATTGTTGATTTTGAAATTTGAAAATCTGCAAGTTTTATAAGCACAAACTTTCATTCCTATGTTGCTGTTATCTTATCTTATCTTATCTTATCCTATCCTAAGTTTAGTTCAAACTACATTGTTTGATACTGAATGGATAATATGGATAGCTTGTTTAATTTTGGACTAAAGCCAAAACAAGATTGTGACTGTAGTGCAACATCTATTAACTAAGTCTTAGTATACCCAAAAGCTAGAAAACCATGTGCATATCCTGCATAATCTTTGTAAAATAACACTTTTTAATGAATTAAACTCTCCCAGTGAGAAATAAGACATAAGTATAAATAGATTGGGCTAATGTCTAATGTGTGTAATGACGATGGCTTTTGCTTCATCACAAAATCATATAATTTACGACTTCGGAAATGAAACACGTAACTCTAATCTGTGATATAATGGAGCTGAGGCAACAGTAAAACTCCATTGAAGTTTCAACAGCAATAAGTAACTGCATGACACATTTCCCCATAGTCATTAATTAAACAGCTCACATTATCTTAACTCCACACCTTGACACTTTTGCCTCAGCTCTTTTGCTACATAGGTTTGTTCCTTTTCTTCTAGAGGTTGAGCTTCACTCTCTAAATCATTGTGACAGCAGGATTAACCATGCGACAAACCATAAAGTAAGTAGCATAAAAGAAGCACAGAATCCTAACCTGACTCTTCACTTTTTCATAATTTCTACAATAAATGGGATGATGGGAGCTGCTTTGATTAACCCAAGAAATCTACATGTCCATCCCCGCTGATTACACAGATTTAAATTTGATTTGAAAACTGGAACAAAATATCATCGCTGATTCTGAGGTGTAGCATTAGCTTTGTACTGTGGGTATACAATTTGAGGCATCATACTTCAGTTGTAATAAAATACCTGCTATAATGGAGAACTTGAAGGTTAAACCTTGATACTTTATGCTAGCATTATTGAACACATCAATAATTTGCCCATTTCTATTGATGAAATTAACATGAAATAAGTTTTTCCACCATAGAATATTTCAGCAAAAATGTACACACAATGGAAAACTCATAGGATTATCATATTGAAACTATCACTAAAAGAGAGCTTATTTTTTTTACAGAAAAGTTTTTCCACCTGCTTTTTCTGTATTTCTGTGTAATACGAGTGTTGCTCAAAACAGACACACCTTATGCATTTTTCTTGCTGCAAGGCAACGCTCACCAGCAAGACAGCCAGTTTATCCCATGGAGTCACACTTATCCTCTGTGATTTAATACAAATAACATGGCCTGTCCATCAGCTGGCACACATGAGGTCCTTGACAGCGCTGCTTTGTCCTTATAGCCTCCTGTAAACCATAAACAGCAGCCATTTCTTTGAGCTATAACGTGTACCTGCCAAAATGCATTCACAATCCCCTGCTGTGTTGTCACCAGCAGCCTATAACATAACCTTTCACTTTTCATTCTCCACAGCCACTGTCCTTCCTTTCTGCATCTCATATTCAGATTGCTGTCTGAATATGTAATGGTGCATGGGGAAGCAGAAGGTTATGGCTTTGTGCTGGGTGATAGATGGGACGTGCAGAGTATCACAAAGCATCAACTGAACATCTGGAGGCGAGAAGTGCTGATGTGCCCACTCTGGAGACAGTGCCCTTTAAATGTATGGTATACAAGGATCAATTCTATTTTCTATTTTTTTTTAGCACAATGCATCATGAGCATGTCATTATTTCTATTTGCTACCTGGAAAATTGTTTTATGTTTAGATGCTCAAATAAACATTTTATACCACATCACGTTTTAAAATGGAATTGAAAAAGACAAAAGAAAACAGCTGCTTATGAGAATTCTTCTAACATTGTTGAGGAAAAAATATTTCCTCGGCTCTTCTACAATTGATATCAGGCTTTCTTTCAGCAGCAGCCTGAGCGTCGATGTGCTCATGTGGATGACTGTATGAGTCCTCGGGTCACTGATGACAGGGGTCTTATCCTCCCCTTGAGCCTCCCCTTCAGCAGATTTCCCAGTAGAGCCACCTTTCGCTCTGTGTTGTTTTCTCTTTCCTTTTGTCTCCAAGCATTTCACTTTCACTTTAAGCTGCAGGCCATTTCGTGTTGTATCATCTTGATCCTGCGCACCATCTAGCCTGCTGTGTTTATCCAATTGGATGGATGGTGGAGGAAAAAAAAAGATGAATTCAATATAGTAATTTAATTCTAATCATTTTAACTAGGTATGCACAGCAGACACAGAACAGCATTAGCATTGTTTTGAGTCGTGTCTCTGCCCACCTGATGAGTGTCAGTCCAATACTCCTTTCAGTTCTATTTTGGTCTCCACCAACTACTGAAGGAAATATTCAGATTCTCAGATGTGTAGTGCTCCACCATGTTTACCAGCTAATCACTAACTGTGTCTGTCATCTGGTTAGTGCTGAGCAGGTAGTGTACGGTGATTTTCTAGAGTCTTTTTCACTGACAACAGCTGCTGGCTGTGTCCGAAAACAATTGAGTGGTAAAAGCCAGACAGCTTGGCAATCAGCTGAAACTCAAAAGCTCTGTAACTCCTTTCATATTGTTACATTGTTTTCACATTATTGTCTACATATATATATAAATAATAACCACATTAAACAAAAAGGTATACAGCACAGGTATGAGGATAATATTTACTACATTGGTGCTTTATGTGTTTTCTTAAACTCAGCTTATCTCAATTATTGTTAAGTACTCAGGGGGACGTGATGAAATGGATTAGCTTCCTCACCCATGGTGCTAAACAAATACAAATACCTATAACCATTATGAACACTATAAACATGAACAGCAAGCAATAACAGACGCAACTGACAACATTTGACTGCATGTAACACATCTACTGAATGTCCCTCTTCCAAAAACAGGCATGCTGGGATGTCTCTGCCCACTCATCCCCCAACACGCTATAACGTTTCATAAACTCAATCAATGTTTTAAATGTACACATCTGAATCTGCTAAGTAAATGTGTCAGATACATGTAATGTTTCTAAAAGTACAATAATTCACAATACAATAAAGTAAATGTAATTTGCACCACAGCTATACACCTTTAAACATAAATCCTCACTATGTTGAGTTATGGATGGCTTAGAAAGTTCTCAAATTGTACAACAGCAGGAAAAATATAAATATCTAAATCTAAATACAGATTTGTATGTATTCAACTACATACGTGTTGAGATTATGCTGGATTTTTTGCTGCTTCCTGCAAAGCAGTTTCATCGTGTTGCCTAACAGAGTCACACAAAGCATATAATTCTTTTTTCATATTTCTTTATGATACCATATAAACTGTGTTTTATTTGTGGACATAAAAGACTCTCTGAGGACCATTGTTTCATAAAAGAAGGGAAGGAAAGAGTTTAGGGGTCAGCATGTGGATTCTATGAGGATTTTCCTCTGATGTTTATGTACAGAAGCTGTTCTATTTAGCCTTTAATCACGAACCCTTCAACCTCAAATGTTGAGACATTTATCTGCACCTCGGGGTCTCTTTGGCGCAGCATCTAAAACTCAGCTTTCATAATGTGTAGCTGGTGATCCCTCCCTCTGATTTATCACATCAATCAGCCAGTTACTGTACGTATTGTTCTCACAGTCACAGCAGCGGCCCGGCTGAATGAGTTAGGGCGCAATTGGGTGATGACGTCTGGAGGAAGCAGCAGAGGCCAGTAATGAGCTTGTATGTCAAGACTGTAATCTCATCTAGATGTAAATGTATTCTGGTACAAGTTGGCCCACTAATTTATTCATCCAAGTGTTACTTCATCAATTTATCCCTCATCTCGCTTTCAACACGCTGCAAAAGTCGACCTGAAGAAAAGAGGGGAGAGAAACGTTTGATTCCACCATGAGATGCCGAAGTTTTTCCTCCCAGGGAAACATGGGAAAAGAGAAGGAGTTTTTTCACTTCAAATGCGAGATTGAGAGGCAGTGTGGCTTGTATAAGGCCGTGTAATTGCTTCATATTTAATATGACAAACATGCAGCCGGGTGGGTGAGAGTCTGCCTCAGACAAAAGCAGCAGTTGCGTGCCCGTGCTGGTGCTCTTGCTTTTATGCTTGTCAGCCTGTTTCCGGTATGCACTTCTCGTGTTTGCTGCAGCGGTGCATGAAACGTGTCACCGGATGACTGTGGCCAAGCACTCACAGTGAACTTGTCTCATTGGCGTGTATGTGTGAACATGTGTGTGTGTGTGTGTGTGTGAATGTGTGTGTGTTTAGTTGTAGTGGGTTGGTCATGTAAAATCTGTCTTGTCTTGTTGCACTAGCGAAATGTACTTTGACTATTTTTGGAAGATGGAATGAAAACATAACATTCAATTTTTTTCTGAATCTCAGTTTCGTGTCCCTTTTCCATACGCTGGAAGTCTGTTTGCAGGACTGTTGGTGTTTATTTGTTAGCAGCTATGTTGCCTCATAGCAAGAAGATCCTTGGTTCAAACTTTCCTCAGCCAGTTGGGACCTTTCTGCGTGGTGTATTAATTTTATATTTGTGTCTTTCATGCCGAGAATTACACAAGAAGGCCAAGAAAGAGGAGATGTGATTTCTTGACAACCAACAGTTAAACCATCAGCCCCAAAACTTCTGTGCATCTTCCTTGCAGGTTGCTTGGCAACCTCTTGGAAAACTAGTCTCTGTTTATGTACAGATTAAGTAAGATATATTGTGGTAATCATTTAGATTTAGAGCTGCACTTAGACAGATTTTTAAACTTTGGACAGAGCATTCTAACTTTTTCCCCCTGTTTTACATATGTTAAGCAAGGATAATTGCATGCTGGCTCCAGCTCCAGACTTAATGCACAGACATGTAACTGGTGTCAGTCTTCTCATTTAGCACTCAGGAAAGAAAGCAAAGAAACGTGTTTTCCAAAATGTTAAGCTGTTTCTTTAAATAGTGTGCTGTTAATCACACGGTTACTCAAAGTTATTTTGATATATTTACCATTTAAGAGTTAATAGGACTTGTGAGAGTGAGCTTTAAAAAGAGAGGTCAAGATTGATGCATCAGAGGATGTGATATCCTTACTTTAATAGTCCCTCGTATGAGTCAAGCCCCCAGAGCACTGGATTCTACACTTCCCACAATGCAACTTTGAATCATCCCTTGCCTGATGGATGCCAGCATCTTTTGATCCGCACATCCCCAATTTGTATCGCACGCTTTGCACTTAAAATGTTTTTAAAACTCAAAGCTATGATGACCCCAGTAACATCAAGAGGTTTTTTTCCCCTCATGACAAAGCTCCTCCAGAGCCATAGTAGACATTAGAAAACTGTTTTCACAAGTTGAATACTTTGCCTACTCCGTACAGTACCTACAAGTGATCTGAGCTTGTGTAAAATCATTTAAATACACTTTTAACGTGTTGTACTTTTTGCCAGATGTTGACTTGTGACAACTCGTATTGTAAACTCATGTATCATTTAAGCTTTGCCTGGCTTTTCAGTGGCTTCTTGAGCTTTGAAATATCTGCCTCATAAGTTGAGGGCTGTCACAACGGTCTCTGTGAGGGCAGACGTCTTAGTTCAGGCTCTGAAATGTGACGGAGCTCATGTGCGTTAGGCCTGTTAAAGACGGAGGTATCAGGTATCCTGTCAAGAATGTATGCCACCACTTGCCAAATGCATTATGGAGTCTTGCCCCCTCTGATACTATGTCGTTAACCAGGTAAAGAAAATGGATAGATGGATGGATGGAGGTCTGCTGTACGTTGCTGCCAGAATTCCTAAAATATGAATCCTCACCACTGAAATATTGATTTTGTGTTTTCTTGCTGTCACTATGCTGTCTGGGGAAAATGATTCGATCACTGTGTAGTTTCACTGGAGGGCCTAATGTTGTAGACCAGATGAATGGTAAGTGGTCTCTAAAAGGCTGTCAGTGTCTATTAAATGATAGCTCTCTGAAAAGGTCATCAACCCTGTCTGTTCACACACACACACACACACACACACACACACACAAACATAACAATCATCCCTCGCCTGCCATTCCCTCAAGCAAGGACAACATGGAGTGAGAGACACAACATGGAGAGAGCACGGATGTCAGTCAAGTAACTAGGCTCAGGAATCCTTCTATCATTTCAAACAGTGGCAGGTTTGTCTGAGCTGTGTGTAACAGATGAAAAGGAGATTATGTGTTTTGAGATATGACCAAACCATAAAGTGTATTCACGTTGTTAATTGGATTATCTCTCAAAAACATCCAGTTATCAGTGCTCTAAAGCTATGAAAGATATTGTTCATCATTTTTCTAATGTGATCAGATATTGTATCATCGTATGTACTGTGTGTATGCACAATTTAACGTAATGTACACATGACCACATGACCACTTTTAATTATCACAAATTTTCTGAGGGCTTCTTATTTTTGTTTTTTTTATACAAAAAATAATTATACATTTAATTTTAAATTTGGTATTTAGTCTAAATGTTTAACATAGTGTGAATAGTGTTTGTTATCAAGCAAAAACCTACAAATGTCATTATTCTTCATAGGTCTAGAGAATTCTTGTCATTTATTTCACAGTCTGTGTATACGCTAACTCCTCAGGACATGATGTTTTCACAATTTTAATTAACACTAAAAATGTTTAAAAGAGCTCAAGTGAAACATAACAGGAGTGGGAAAAAAATCGATTTGAATCAAGTTCATAAATTTTTTTTCCTTGAATCACTCTGTGTCTAATACTATGACTGTCTAGGACTTTCCTTGGAGAAATCCTGTGCTTCAGAGCAACAGTTTTATTTGGATTAAACAGAGCATAGCTAGTTTGACAAGTGGTGACTTAGGTGGCTAAGCAAATACCACCGACAGGAACTCGTAAATCACTGCTTAATGGCACTAAACTGATTGATAGTTAAGAAATTTATGGCAATTACAAGTGCAAAAATATCACTGAGTAAAAAAAGTTTTACACTTTACTCTAGACTGATTTTGTGACGATAACTTCTGTCCTTATTCCAAGTACATGAGCGTACATTGTCCAAGATTAAACATAATAATGTGGTTTCATTTGGGGGGTTGGATAAGGTTGTGCAGTGGGTGCAATTAACAATTATGAATTATTCATGTGTACAAGAAGATGCAATACATTAGCTGTTCATCCCCAGAAGGTGACACATTCTCTGCCCAAGCTAATGGAATAATTGTCTCCTCTAATTTTGTCAGTAGAGTCAAATGAACAGACACTTGAAAATTGCCGACTCCAAAGGTTGTAATTCATGTCAAACTCATATTTTAGCAGACATCTTAGAGAGAAAGTAGGACAACAACAAGGTCATATCCTTTTTAGACTCATTAAGAAATTGGTCAGGTGCTAAATGCTCGGTATCAATGACATATTTACTGTCGGTATTTATGTGTAAAACTCTATAATGCTGGAGCTCCTGAATGTTTGATGTCTTTCTTTTCATTTGTATCCTGCATAGCACTGAGTGTTATTAACATGGGAACTGCCTGTTAAATGATGTTTTGATGTGTGTGTTAGTCTTCAGTCTGTGTAACAGCTTAATTTAGCTTTGCATAAATACTGCATGTCCTAAATCCTTTTATTTTGTGACAACTTTTAGATAAAACATGTTCATTTCACAACGCTAAGTTGCAGCTTAGGTGGCTCTGTGCTTGGTTCTTCAATTACCTCAATCAAACTAATAATCGGGTCTTGCAGTAAAGGCTATATCCCCTGGTTTATGTGTGAGTTGTTGTGGATTAAAAAAGAAAAAAAAAACAGATTACCTGCAGGATGAGTTCAGCAGGGGCGGCTGAGTAAGCTGGTGTCTTGACATGATCGCCTGAAAAGATGGACAGCTACACTCTCCTCAGTGTTCTGGTTTAGTGATAAACAATTCTGTTAAGAGAACCTAACCTCGGTAAAACCACAGTTTAATGTGTTTTTCTCCACATCCCAGTGGATAGAAACACTTAGCTGTCAGTGTAGTGTGACGGTTTGATTTTTCAAATCCCCACCTGAAGTTTAATATCACTGAGAATGCAGATTTGTTCTGAGTAGAGCACCACCTGTTTAAATCAAACACTCACCCTGTTGAATATCAATGCCAAGAGGAGTGGACAACATGAGCAGCAGACTGAATATAGATCAGTAGCAGAGTTTACAGCTCTGAACAGAATATAAATCGGTGAAGGAAGTCACCAAAATCTCAAGTCAAAAAAAGTATTATACTTTAAATTACTCCTGTCATGTTGTAGGTTTCACTGTTTGTGTCCTCAATGGAAAAACATTTTTGTCTGGAGACTTTGTTGTTACCGTCTGTGTCAGCTAGATGTCAGCAGCTGGCAAACTTTGGTCGCATATTTTAGAAGACTACAGTGAAATGTTGGGATGACCTCATATTTTATTTAGCATTTCATGTGTTGGGGGTGGACAAAATATCAAACATTAGCAATTTATAATCTAAGGCAAACCAAGCTTAAAATAAAAGGCAAATTTACAATCTTAAGTTGATTTTGTGGGGTTGCATAATTTCATACTGATTATAATGTATTTTGTAGCTGATTAATGACTCTTCCATTGATTAAACTGTACATTGTTTGGTCCTTAATAGTGTTGAATACATTGAATAAAATTAACATGTTAGAACAGCTTTTAATATGCGTTTTGTAGAATAAATGTGCAGAATATCCAAAAATACTTCCAGTGTGCATCGGCAGAGGGCAGTGTGTCTCTTCACTCTCATCTCTCTCCCCTCCTCTTTAAAACAGACTTGTCTTTGGAGCTGTGAAATTACTCTGGCGGCTCAAATGAAGACATCCCCTCCTGTCCCCCTGTTCCTTGGCATTCATCTGCATGCTTGTTTTGTCTGCCTCTATCCTTACACCACTGTCCAATGTCGAACAAAGCAGGCGTAGCTTTGTGTTTTCAGCTCGACAGAGGAAGGTGCTTGAGTCCAACGAGCAGACAGCAACTGTGATGATTGTGACCCCATTAAAATGTGACTGTGTGCCAAAGCTGGACTGGACTGCTGCTACTGCTGCTGCTGCTCAAACACCTGATGAGTGGACTCCTTTATTGCAAACACTGATAAAGTCTAGATGACAATTAGACATGTAAACTCTCAATATAGTATTATTTTCTATATATTTTAAACTATTAAGTAGTATTAGTAAGGTTCACTGTTTTTTTACCTTAACCTTGGCTGGTGAGCTTGCGTGCTCTGGCTTTCTGTGGTGAGGATATTAGCCTTGTTATCCCTTTTGCTGCCATTAAAAAACTTTAAAGCACATTTTATTTTTGACATATTGCTTGCAGTGCAGCACCATTTAGCATATTTACAAGTTGAAACATGGTTTACATTTTTATATAATTCATCCTTCTGTGGGAAGAGTGTTGGTAGTTCTTCAAGTTAGGCTTACATCAGCCTGTCATTTTTATCTTCACTGAAGTCTGCCAGGCAATTTAGCTCTGTTTTGTCACTTAAATTCAGCTGATTATTAAGTATTCACTTTTATCAAAGCTTCATACTGCATGAACTAATGTGAGTTAAGAAAAATCACTTGATTCTTGGTTCCACTTTCTCCTTTATTAGTTGTTCTAAGTTACAGCTAACGGCTAGTGTTTATATTGTATATATTGTTTATCTAGTAATGCTTTATAATTTAGTGATAAGTTATTACTAAGAACAACTTTAGGGGTAGCAACAACACAACTGGCAAACTGTGAAGTTGTTTTTATTAACATCTTTTAACTGATCTATATAGAAATAATAAAATATTTATTGAACAAACAAAGTAACAAAGTCACGTCAAGGTGCCTTATTAGAAAGTGGGACTAAATGATAACATATTGAGGATCTATTTAATAAATGCTTTGTTTTGAAAAGCTAAATTGTTTCACTAGGCTGATTACAGTGATCTTATAGTAATTGTGCACATATGTTGTCCTCCATTTTCACATGAAGATGTGGCACCAGTACAGAAATCATACACACATAAGATGCTCCCTGGATGTACCAGAGATGTGCTTCAAACAGCAGGAATGAGTGAATGTACATTCAGCAACTGCACAGCGTGTGTGCCACCTCAACAACTGGACTGATTGAAGTGCACTGGGGTGTTTCAGCCCTTGAATACGACTGTGTCTGGTCGGTGGCTTTTTTCTCCTTAAACCTCACGTCTACCCGGCCTTAATCATTTGGCCAGGGAGTCATCTATTCCTCTCCTCTGGGTACAAATCAGACTCAAAGTGAGAAGTACAGTAAGAGCAAAACCCATTCTTCTGATCTTATCCACTACAAACTAAGTAGTTAGCTAGCATTGATTTCAAACCAGATCAAATCTAGCTTGTACTCTCTGACCAGCAGTCTTTGCAGTAAATGCTGAAGATCCAGTGCAAAAAGTAAAGGAGATTTTATTTGAATCAGTAGTCTTTCAAACACGCTGTGCTCATAAACAGACATTTCACCTTAATAGTCAGTTTTCCTGAAACCCTGTGGTCTGCACTCTATCGATTAGCTCAGCAGTCTTTGTTTAGACAACAGTGACAGATACTGGAAGCTGAGTCGTCCAGTCTAAGCTTGAGACAACGCAACTGCCCCCCCCTTCACTTTTTCTTCTCCTCTGCCCATTAAAAAAAACTGCTTGCTGTGATCTGTCCTTTCCCATGCAGGCATTCATTTCTCTGTCTTTACTCCAAAGTTTGTACATTCTTTTACAGTCACTCATTAAATGAGACAACTCTGTTAAGTCAGAGTTTATATATTTTATATATAGATTGTAAATGATTAATTGCTCATAAGCAATGACTTATATTTTATTTGCTGGAAGTATAAACCCTAAAACTTGCAGCACAGTAAGCTGAGACGTAGCGTGATCTCCAAACCACAAGTGAAAATCTTCCAACTTACTCTAAGACTTTCCAGTCGGCTAACATAATACTTAGGAAGATCAGCCTGGATTTAAAAAGCAAAAGTTGGCTGACAGTTGACAAGAGAGCTACTTAATCATGCCGCTCTGTAACACCAGACCCTGAGTAAATATTAACATAATTAATCATAGTCAGAACATCACTTGTGGTCAAAGAGCTGCTGTGAAATTGATGTAAACAGTTTTCTTAGGGTGATTTCAACACCCTGCTTCTTTATTCTTAATGGAACAGAGTGTATTAAAGCCAAGGTCAGCCTGCACTGAACACAGATGCTTCACATCCTTCTAGAGAGGAAACGTAACATTTACAGATTACTGTTTACTCATGACTGGACTGCGCATGTAATTCTTTCTAAAATTATCTTTCCATCCATCCATCCATCCTTTTTCTCCCTCTTGTCCAGGCACAGTAGCAGAAAGCTAAGCAAGGTATTCCAGATTTTCCTCTCCACAGCAAAGTTTTCCTGCTCCTTCTGGGAAATCCTGAGGCATTCCCAGGCCAGATGAGATATATAACCCCTTTCTGCCCCTCCACTTCTGCATCGGTCCTCCCAACAATCGTCATAACCTCCTCTCCAGCACCCTGGAATAAACTTTCCTGGGGAGGCTGACCAGTGTGATACCCCGATAATTGGTGCGCACCCTCCATTCCCCTTTTTTGAAAATCGGATCTGCCACGCTGGTCTGCCTCTCCTCATCAACCCCTAAAGAGGCCTGTCAGCTAAGACACCCCAACAATGTCCAGAGCCTTCAGGATCTCAGGTCAAATCTCATCCACATCGGGTGCCTTGCCACTGAGGAGCTTCTTAACTACCTGAGAAACCTATACCAGGCATATCGGTGAGGCTTCCCCAGAGTCTTCAGATATTGCCTCCTACACAAAAGGAGTTGTTGGTTGGGTTCAGGAGTTCCTGAAAGTGCTCTTTCCATTGCACAGCAATATCCCCATATAGGACTGCAGTTCTCCTCCCTAAAACAGCCTGAGCCAAGCCCTTCTTTCCCTTTGTGAGGCTTTGAACAGTTTACCATAAAGTCCTAGAGTCAGCCAAAAGTCCTTCTCTACAGCCACCCTGACTGCTGAAGCCTCAGCCCTTCTGGCCATCCAGTAATACTGCTACTGCTTCAAGAGACCCATTGGCTACCAAACCCCAAAAGCCTCCTTCTCAAAGTTTGATGGCTTCCTTTACTGCAGGAGTTCACCAGTGGGGTTCCTAGGTTGCATCTACGACAGGCACAGTTCACCCTCACTGCACATCATATTCACTCTCACCTGCAATGTTGTTTCTAAATCAACATGTCTATATTTCTAAAGAGGTGTAGATGTCAGAAAAATGCAGTTAAGAGTCTTAGGTTACTCTGTTTTGTATTCTGTTCACTGTCTTGATAATGATGACCCACTTTCTAAGGTAAAGATGACTACAAAGCATGTTTGCTCTGTCAAGTGAGCATCCTTGGCTTGTGGCCTAAATGCAAGACAAACTGCTTTGAAGCACCTTCTCCTTCTAATGACTTTCTTTTCCTCATCTTGCCTACTGCTAATAAAGCTGTGTGTGTGTGTGTGTGTGTGTGTGTTTGTGTTGTGTTGTGTTGTGTTGTGTGTGGGTGTGCTGTTTTTATGATCTTAATACAAGCACAATGACACGAGAAGAGGTTGGTTCTTGCATAGTGAAGGCGACACTAATGACTGTTTTTCTCATTATACTCTGCTGGTCAGGTTTTAGCTTCTAGTTTTTCAAATTGTGCAAAGATGGCATGACGGGGAAGTTATTCATTTCAAAGCTGTACTGCATATTTTCCTCAAGTAAAGAGAGAAGAGTAAGAAATTAAATACTGTATATGTCAACTTTTCAAAGAGTGTAAAACAGTTTTAGGACATAACTGGTGAAGCATTGTCTCTGGTGGGTGTTTCCTACAGCAGTGATTGACTGACATCTGAGAGCTGATGGTGCTAGGAGATGGGCTGTCAATTTAAATGATGTGCTACTTACTGGAGCATGTCATAGGCCTACATACATGTTTTTTCCCCTTTTCAAAAAGCAAGTGAATGAACTACATACTGTAGTTAGCTTTTTCAAATGTCTCACCTCAACTGCATGAAAAGATTTGAATACGCAAAGTAATGTCCAACTTTATAGCAACATATGGATTTACGATAGGAAGTGCTCAAATCACAGAGAGCACTAATACTGATTTCCTAGCATTAGTGACTTTTATTTCAGTTTGACTTTAGGAAAGGGGAAACAATCCACTACGACCCTGCTCAAATCCTTTGAAAAATATCTTCACTGCACCTCCTGTACTTTATTAATACTCCGTCAGTACAATAAGATCTCCTCGGAGGACTCCAAACATTTGCGATCTTAAGCAGCCATCTTGACCGACAGGTTGATCTCATTTTCCATGCAAAAAAAAAAAAAGATTTTTAATCTGTGACAGTCAAGCTGAACCTGACAGTTTCACACTTTCCTCTTTCAAGTTTTACATTTATATCAGGATTTGTTTCGGCTTTCAAGCCTGTTCCCCGATTTTGATCACAGGATTTATTTCTCTGCATGAATAAATGTGAAAGGCAGCTGGATATGTGCACCCTTTGTGACAGGAAATCTATATGGGATACATCTGTTGGGGAAATCCTTTTGGATCTCTAATTGAGGGAGGACTTTGGAGTCAGGGAAGTCACGACATCGATGCTCTGTAGTGAACTCTGACCTGGTTAGGCAGAAAAAGTAAAGCTTTGTTTCCTGATTTTCTTCACGCTTTTGAACTTGACCTTTGACTGAAAGCATGAAAAGTTATTTGAAATCAGTTTGACCCAGGTCTTATCTCCTTGTTTATTTACTCAGAGGAATTATCAGGATAAACCATGACGTGTTCTGGAAAGATATTTCTCCACCTGAGATTTGACTCACGGATACCTCACTTTTACACTTTTTATATGTTAAAGGGTTAAGTGTATATTCCAGGAGGGATCTGATGATTAAGTGTTGTATTTGACCTTCATGCTGCTTCCTTTCTCCCTCATCCTGCTTCATCTTCAGTTAGGTATTTCCTACATTTCCCAGAATGCCTTTTGACAACCCCAGAGAAGGTGCAATTGTGTGCAGCCAGGTGGCCCTATATGTGCCTGGGAAAAGAAAACAACACTGACAGTGATATTAAGAGCAAGACGATGCATTTTTTTTTTCCAGTCATGAAAAACAAACACATCCTGGTCTGTTGAGGAAAAAGATTCTAAGCAACTGACCATAAACTTCAGTTCTGACGCTTTTTTTTTTTTTTTACATTATCTGAAATTTGTCTGTTATCCTCAAAGAAGTTGGTTTGTAATTGCTTGACTTTTAAGGAAATAGACTAGTTTAACATTAAGACTGGAAACGGCTAGCCTTGTCTTTGCAAGCAAGAAAATAAAACTCTTCTTTTGGTAATTTTGCAAGATGATCAACTTACTGTATACAATGTATGTAGATGTGTTTATTATCATGTTGGCATGAATAAGATTTAGTGCTTTGCTACCCAAACTGGCACAGATTGTAATATTCAATACTTTTTGGTACTGTTTCTTAGTTGTATGTGTGACAACAATGGGAATGGGAGACTGATCACTTGATACTTTGAGAGGTGTCAAAAGTAATGAAAATGATCCTGGATCAGCTCGTTTCTCTCTGCTTTTTAGCTTGTATATAGTAAAGCTGAAGCCATGAAAGCACATTACATGTTTTCATCTATCAGTGGATTCATGTTTTGGTGTATATTTAAGCGTTAAATTATCTGTAGGTAACGCTTGAAAATGCTATCAAATTCTTGTTTAGATTCTTACTCTGGACACACTGTTCTGATTTAATTACAGCAAAACGTGTTATTGCCAAAAACAAATTACACATTTGACCCTTTTCCCAGTCGAGTTGAATTATTTTCACACTGGGTGTTTTCATGCGTGAAGGGTGGTGTTTTGTAATGAAATAATCTGTATTCTGTTGATATGATTATTGAACAAAAAGCCAGTGAGTTTGTGTCCTACTGGAAACTATGCTTTGCAATGTGGCATTCAATTTTAATGCGTGCTGTTGCCACAGGTTGAATTGCCTTTGAATAACAACAGAAGCTGCCTGACATTGCCAGCCATGAGTATGTCTTGTTGATTTGGTGAGGCTTGTGTGGTAGATGGATTAATCGCCCGCACAGCTTTTCTGTGAAACCATCAAAATGATGTCAGCTCAGCTAGATGGAGATAGAACGTCAGCACGGACAATCTGCTCGGTTAAATCATCCATCTGTGATGCACCACAATCTCCTGCACATTGTTCACCAAGCATCTTTCAGCTTCAAAAGACGGAATGATTTCGAAGGCTGTGCTGCCTGGATTCAGGTGAAACAATAGCTTAAAGCAGGCTTCTAGGCATGTGTGAATTTAAGCAGCTGGGGTTCCTCGAACACCACTGTGTTTCCTTGGTTGATTGCCTAATCCATTATATTTAAAGAAAAAGTGAAGTCAAGCTGTTTTTAGTCTAATTTTTTCCTCTTCCAACAGGATTATTCCAGTATGTTACCAGTCACAGAGCACTCTTAATGGAGTGGGAAATTATTCTGACACGCATATGACCTAAAAGATACAAACCCAAAGGAGATGGAATGAAAATATGTTTGTTTGGGCGATTTGGTTTCTGTGCCTTTGTCCTGCTAGCTCTGTGCTCTGTCCGTTTCTCTCCATCTTTCAGATTGATTTGCTGCCAGACAGAGAAATATGTCTCACAGGATGTAACGGTGTGGACTCTTAACAGTTTGGTTTCTTCCTCCATTTTCTTCTTCAAGCCTCTGTTGTAATCTCACACAGCTGTCAGATGCAGGAGAATATAGATTTCAATGCTACTGAGGGTTTCCACTTGTGCTAAAAGCTTTTTTCATCTCAGCATTTATGATTTGGAAAGTCTTTAAAAATTGACGTATGTATTTTGCACTTAATGTCGCTGATGTGCACCAATGTTGTTCACAAAAAAGATTTATGTCTGTATGCACCAAGAACACGTCCCAATGAGATCACTTTCAAGATGTATTTATTTAATGTTTTTTAACCAAACTGCAAGCTGAAAAACTTTTAACCCTTCCATTTGTCACCCACGAGAGAATATTCAATGAGTTTAAATAGATTTAGCATACACATAAATAAAACATAAGAATAGGTTCAGATTACATAGCTTTAGGAAAGAGAAGTAAACAATGAAGATAACAGGAATAATCAACTTTTACATCAAATACGAATACATTCGTAAGACTTGTCCATGTGCTTACTAGGCTTTCATTTTCCTTATTCTGTTAAACAGGTTGGAGCACCTCACCCAACACAAAAAATGGCTGACTTTAGCCATGTAGTAGAAATCCAGTCCTGTAATGAATGCAAGGGAGTGGATCAGGATACATGATTTCCTGCAAAATGCTTCCACTCTCCTGGCTGTGTGACAGGTGGTCATATAAAGACACTCTCACTGGTTTGTGTTTCCCTTTCCTTCACCTCTCGACTGGTGAGGTTGAGACACTTTGGTCTCAGGCACTTTCTGAAATCATGAGGTTGTTGACTGACGAACACAAACAGAATCGTTTACACATAATGTAGCTGGTTGTTTATAGCCTTACATTCTTTACATACTGTACATCTTTATTTATAGGCCTTTTCTCATCTCTTGTGTGGTGTTTTTTAAAAGAATAGTCTAACATTTTGGGAAATATGCTTATTCTTGCTGAGAGTTGAGAGGATTGATATCACTCTCATTTCTCGGGGGGGTATCCAGCCTGGCTTTGCACAAATTCCACCTACCAGGGCCTCCGAAGCCTCACTTTTTCACATGTTATGGTTGTTAATCAGTAAGAAATTAATAGATGTTTGGCTGAGCAAAATGACTTCAAAGAGTTTTGCCAGCACTGTGAGGTTGCCAGCAGAGACGCCCAGTGTATTTCCCCAAAATACTTAACTATTCCTTTAATGCAGTTTAAGGAAACTAATCTGTAACTGCAAAGATTGTAAATGATGTAAAGTTTGCAGGCCTCTAGTACACAAATGAATGAAAAACAGAAAGTTCACTTTAGCTCAAACTGTCACACAAACACGACTTGATTCAATCAGTACAAGATGAAACATACTGGCCCCTATCCTGATCAACCTATGAATGCAGAAATTATTTTGGACACACTCTCTGCTCATGTTTTACTCTCAAGTACAAAAATGTTGGTTTATTTCCAGTCCTGGGACAAATAAAATTTAGTTTATGTTTGGATAAGTTTAATAAACTGTAGGGACACATGACACAGTGTCAGTTCAGTCAATCAAAGAGATAAATATCAAAGGTCAATCTGAAAATTCCTGTGATCGTGTAAATTTCACATTATTCACAGTATTGTTCAGTGTGACGATACCCATGTCTGTCTAACACTACAGAGAAGGATGATAATGAAGAAAAATGGCCCAGGTCTGGAAATAACTCAGATTCCACATTTCACAGAGTCACACTTCAAGAACTCAAAGGTTTTGCATGTTGTTTAAGACAAAAGCCGGGTACTTTTATAAAATTACCCAATAAATAACCTTTTATCAATAAAAACAATATGACATTAGCATTTAATTATATGTATATACACTAAGTGAAACCTATCATAAAGTAGTAATAACCTGATAATTTTATACATCATGGAAATAACCATTTCCTCATGTTTTAAGGCATACAGTCATTATGCACAAGTCAAGAGATCGATGGTTGATAAATGCATCAGTAAATTCTATGTACATGTCATGTTAGTATATTCCTGCAGACTGAAATTTATGGTAGAGCTCAATGTCGACTTAAAAAGCTGCATCTGGCCAAAGCCTTTTTTTTCCCTCTGCTCTCCTTAATAGTTGCTCCTTGGCCTCCAGAGCTCCAGAGAAATGTTAAAATAATTTTCTCACAGATGGATGCATCTTGCTTCAGCGTTAATGACCCTGAAGTGATGCATTAAAAACTTGAAGAATGAATGATAATCAAGCCATTTTGTACTAATCTGACTTTCACAATTTTATGTCAAGCACAATGTCAAGCCCGCCTATTTATGGATACCATTTTAGCACTTTAAACTGACCTAATGCCATTTGAAGATGCCACTTCTTTCATTAATTGCATGTTAAACAACTTAATATTATGTGAAGGTAACCAATTTTCACTTGATATAGTCTCCACTTTTCTTCAGTTAAATAAAACTTCACCCAAAGTAATTTTTTACGTAAAACTGTGAGAAATACAGTATAAAAACAAACATTAAATCCTCTTTAATATATCTGTTTAAATTCTATATAAATAGATGTATGTTGTGTTTTACTGAGAGAATCTTTGACAAACAATAAGAAACAGCAATGCAGTTCATTTTCATTTTTTACTCACATCAGCAAATCAGATCATTTCCATATTTCAGTTAATAAGAGCATCTGAAAAATATTTTCCAAAAGTGTCCACGCTCTCTCTCTGCAGTCTTTCATGTCCCAGTGTTGGTGTGTAAGCTGCATCTCTTGAGCGTCTCTCATTAGCTTCATGCATTTATGTACAAGTCAAAAATGACCAGGTATTCTGGATAATTCTACCTGTAAAGGGGAGAGGAACACGACAGTGTCCCATAGTCTTAGTTCTTTGAAGTGATGAAGGATGAACTCCATATGGTGATCACATAGATCCAATTCACCACCGGGGAAGTTTATCCTCGCTCCTCCCAGCCTTATCTTCAAATCAGTCAACATGCCGTAGCTGCAAGAGCGCAGATGAGCTCTGATTTGCCTGCTGATGAAGTGCAATAAGAGTTCAATACCTACAGCGTGGTGTAGATGTAGACAAAGATGATGACTACCAAGTTGAGAATGGTCCCAATGATGCCCAACATGGCCAAAATGCTCTCCTCCTTACTTTCCTTGTCTTGGATTCCCTTTTCCTCATCACTGTGGAGAGTGTTTACCATTTTCCCTGGAAAAGTCTGCAGTTTCCGTCTCAGACCAATCTGCAGTGAGCAGATAAGAGAGAAAAGGAAAATACAATCCATGTGTTAGTTACTGCAACTGGTTAATTTCTCCTTTGAAGATGGTCTTTGCACAGTCTATGGTGGACAGCGATAATGGCAATAAAACAAAAATAAAAGTTTTTTGCTCGTTAGATGGTTGGTTAGGCAATTAAATAATTAAAATGTAATTAAGATGAATGCTCCTTTTTGGTCATGCATGTAATATGTGTTTTAAGAAAATTCCGTGCAACTTTAATGGATTACATTAAGCAGATGGAAAGCTGCCTTGCAATACCAGTTTACTGTGACTAAGGAAGCCACATATTTTCCATAAATACAAGAAAATATGTGGGATGTTATTCTGGTCCAGGAAGCAGATTAACAGATTGCATTGGATGAAAAGAACAGATGAGGTGTGTGATGCTTGTTGCTTTTTGCCAACTGTGTGTGAAACACAGAAGAAGATGCTCTAAAAGTAGCTTAATGTGTTCTAATTCCATGTCCTATTTTCTTAAATATCTTGATTTATATGTAAAATACTGTGCCACACATTAAAAGACCTCCAAGCGTAAATGTGTGGGGCCTAGCTCTCTGCATGTTGCTGCTATAAACCTCTGTAAAGCTATGTTTTATTCAAGGATATGGGAAAGATTTCCATCAAAAGTAAATCACTTCTCTCCAGTCCTTCAATAAAATATAGTCATCTCCTGAGTTTAAAAGTGAAAAAAAGGGAAGTCAGGGAACGCATGAGATTTACAATCTGAAAACTGTCTCATTAATGTGAAATAAAGAATCCAACTTCTGGGTGATTTACATCAATTTGTAACCAGAGGGTTAAATAAATGCAACACTTAATATATAATAAGTTTAAAATGCATTTGGAGTGCCTCAATACAGGCCTCAAAATAAATAAACATGAACATTCATGCGTTACGTCAACTTGAATCCAGTTTTCATGCAGTGCACTCAGGACTCAGTGAGGTAATTGATTAGGCAGGCATCACAATCTAAACTGAAGTCATTTCTTGCATTAATCATGGCTGGTTGCTCTATTTTTTACCACATCTGACATTTATTTAAATTGATTCTAGTGAGATGTTGTCCAACTCCTGTGACACAAATAACACGAGTTTATGAACACTAACATGCCATACTAATGTATTTTTCAGGTATTATGAATATGTTATAAAGTGTGATGTAGGCAGCATACACCAGATTTTTCCTTGACATAAAATACTGTCATGTAAACATTTCGTTCATATGTGATTATTCTTATTTAGGCAAAACTTGTTTTGAAGCATGAGAAGTGAACTTCTGGTTGTAACAGAATAAATGATTGCAACCATGATAACAGTGAACTTCTAAAAACAGACACCAGCTCTCCTCGTGATTGACAAGCTGGACATCAGAGGAATAGCCTCGGTTATTTGGCAGCCCGGTGAGTGAAGAAAGACAGCTGAAATTCCTGCGCCAGACTCCACTCAGCTGTGATATTTCCTCTACTGTGGGACTTTTCAGGAGTGTGTGTGTATTGATTTGTGTAGCCTGGGGTGGAGTATTAGAAACTAGCTGTATGTGTTCAGCCCGCAGGCACAGCAGCTTGTGCAAGTTGGCATCCAAACACCTCTTGGGAGAAAAGCGCTCCTTTTTCGGGTCAATGGGTTTTATACGCCGAATAGCAACAGTAAAGCATGTAAGCTAATGCAGACTAAAATAAACCTTCTAACAGTGAACTGCTCCTTAATAGAAAGCTTAGATGCAAGATAAATACACATTTTTGACTTCCAGTACAAGTTCACAGGAAGACATTACAAGAAGTACTATTTGGGCTTTTTGGCAGATGTACTTTATAGGAGAGGAACAATAATAAAAACAATCCTGAGCAATACTTCTGTGTAGTGTCACTTCACAGGACCTCAGGCCTGACCACTACCCATACACCTCATAGGTGCAAGCACTGTGGTCACTATAATGTGCAATAAATGTGGACATTACAATGTTTTTCTCTTACTCACTGCTGCTTGTTCTTTTTATGCCTTTTATGGTTGTCATTTATTGATGCACAAGTGAATGAGGAGTGTGTGTGGGTGTGTGTGTATGATGCATAGTGGGGTTTTAGGTTTTTAGGTTTTTTTAGCACAGGAAATTTCGTTGTACTGCTTGGTGCAACGACAATAAAGCTTTCTTATTCTGATTCTGATTCTGGACCTGCTAAAATGACAAATCAAATGATATTCACCATTTATTTGCCATTGCATCTTTACTGCTATCTTTTGACACTGAGCTCCTCACCTGGAGAAGAATAATCCATCAGAAAATGTAATTTTGCTTCACAAAGTCAAGTTAAAAACCAAACTTTACGCAGTTGTTTACAGTAACTAATCTGGGCAAAGCCTGCA
Source organism: Pempheris klunzingeri (assembly GCF_042242105.1). NCBI lineage: Eukaryota > Metazoa > Chordata > Actinopteri > Acropomatiformes > Pempheridae > Pempheris > Pempheris klunzingeri. The sequence goes on along the minus strand of NC_092024.1, from coordinate 15,256,874 downwards.
TTGTTAAAGCTCAATTGCAGGCGTTGTTTGCATAAGTGAAATTTATGTAACCTTTGGAAGGAGAGCTGCCAAAGTGGCAGTTTTATGTCACCAGTGCAGCGCTTTCACCCTTTTCTTTGACTTACTGATTGTATTCTCAGGCAGTCTGGCAGAGGAAAAAGGTCTTGGCAGAAACCATCACCTGCCAGGAATCGGTTGCAATACATCAAAGTCTAGGCGTTGTCTTGTGTAGATGGATTACAAAGAGGGAGAATCTAAATGACATGAAACTTAGTTGATCACAGTAAGACAAAGTTAACTTCATAACTTCAACACAAGGCCAGTACTGCAGTAGAATGAGTCAAACTCAGAAATCATAGAATATTTAATAGTTTATTTATCTTTATTTAACCTATATTTAACCAGGTAGGTCAATTGAGAACCGGTTCTCATTTACAATGACGACCTGGCCAAGAGGCTGCACAAGAGGCAGATCAAAACAATTATAGAAGCACCACTATCAAGCAATGGCTTTGTGATCACAGATTACCTTTAAGTTTATATAAAAGGCCTCCCATACTGTAAAAGTCAAAGGCCTTTTTTTCAGGCCTTTTTATAAGGTTACGCGCATCAAAGTGATTGTCCATTCTGAAAGGCTAACATCCCACACAGTGACTCTGAACGATAGCAGCGTCCAATCATTCACATGCATTGTGGTCTTGACGTATATAAAAACCCCATCAGGCTCTGTTTCTGTGTTAAAGTGCACCCTCCTCCTCTGATCTGTAACAATGGGCTTTGATTGCCTCTCCTGGGGAGCACTATAAACAGGGCTTCCCTCAACCTGAATGGAGATCTTTGTGCTGTGCGCTGGATGTGCCCTCATGCATGAAGACGCCTGCTTGCTGCTGATACAAACAAGCGCTCAGCAAGAAAACATGGGGGAAAAAATGTGCTGTTGAGGGAGATGGAGGAAGGAGGAGGAAGAGGAGCAGTGGTGGAAAGTAACTAAGTACATTTACTCAAGTACTATACTTAAATACAATTGTGAGGTGCTTGTACTTTCCATTGTATGCTATTTTATACTTCTGCTCCACTACAACTTAGAGGCAAATATTGTACTTCCTACTCTGCTACATTTATCTCATAGCTATAATTCAAAGTTCATTTTCAACATAAAGGAAATATAAAAAACATGTTTATAGAGCTTATAAAATACAGTGTTCAAGCTGAAGCTAGTGACTCCCAAAGGTCTTAAGACCAGGGAAAAAGCCAGAAAAATTAATACAGATTTGTATAGCGAACTTCGCATTTTTATTTTTGTTTGTCAATTTCCTCTCCCATCTATCATCTCACAACCCCTCGGATGTATCTTGGGACTGTCTAGGTTGGCACCCACTGGACTAAAGTAGTTAATTGTATATAAAATAGTTGAAAGTCGTTTCAGCTGACCAGCTACAGCAGTAAATGCTACTTACACAATGATGCATTAGTATTAACGATGTAATAATGTCATATATAATAACATAATGTATCTTTCACAAGGGACATTTTAATGCAGAGCAAGTGCTCTTACTTTGATATTAAAGCACTTACTTATTGTAGGAATTTGAAATGTAGGTGTGTTTACGTTAATGTATTGGTACTTGTACTTAATCAAAGTATCTAAATACTACTTCCTCCACTGAAGAAGTAAAGGGTTGGTGTTGAAAGAGGGTCGAGCCTCTGCCAAAACCTGGGTGCTGAGGAAACAGCTTTACCACCGAGTACAGCTGTAGATCACACAGCAAACCTTCTGGATGCCTTCCAGTGCCTCCTCATCCAATGTGTCCAGTGTTCAACAGAGAGCGTTCTGTTTCAAGTGGCAGCCAGTGCTGGCATCCTGCGATGCGCCATCATCATTAACCACCCATAATGACTCCCTCTGTCTGTTTAGCACTCAGACTGGACTGTGTGTGGTAGGGATCAGAGCTGTCATAATCCAGGACCAGCTAGAAGTGAAAGTCACTGAAATATACTGACATAGCGTGGTTTAAACATATCAAATTATTAAGGATTATTAATCCAGTCAAGACACAGTACACAGTATTCACTTCTCTGCCTCTTATTGATTAGTCTTTTGACTGTGCTATGCTGAGATACAAAGGATTAAGTTATCACACTATTGATTCATGTTGTCATTCACACACACACACACACACACACACTCTCACACGGACATCTTAACTTTTCCCATCATGATTAATCTAGAGCAGGTTTGTCATTGTTTGTCACACAGGGCCACTCAGGATTCAAATATGATACATGTAGCATCTCTGGATCAACAATCTCTCATTTAAAATGAAAAAGCATCTTCTTTGGAGTTTTTCTTTCCTCTTACAAGGCGAACTCACACCTGGCGCTTCACTTGTACAGTTACAGCCAGAAGCGTATTTGTATAAAAAAGAGCAGACAGATAGACAACGAGAGACGGGGAGGGGGAGGAGAGAAAAAGGGGGAGGGGGGGTTGATGCCATACCTGGGACAACAAATCCAGAGACTCCTGCTACATCTAACATAGGCTACCATCCTCAGATCAGATCAGTGAAGAGTAAAACCTTTTGCCACTTGAATAATCCTGAGCATGTCAAATGACTCCAGATGCTAACAGAGTATGACAGGCAGAGTCGCTTTTGGCATTGTTAGAAAATGGAATTAAAGCAAGCAGCTCCCAACCTCTCCCGAGTGTATATATATTTATATATATGTACACACATACACAGGTTGACACCCTTCACAAACTGACACAGACACACACTCAGAGCATCACATATAGAACACACTGTCTTGCGCATTTATGTAGAGAAATCAAAAACAAAAAAGAAGAGGAAGAAAAGTCACAGTTGTAAGGGAAGTCAGATGAGAACCTGTCAATAGTGAGTGTGACCCATTTTCCATAACCTTTACTCATTGTTCTGTGAGTGACAGATCTATTTTGGATTAGACAAGAATTGCATTTGGAGAGAACATTTCTTGTTTTTATTAATCAAAAAATCCTGCTAAAAGACCCCACAGAAAAGTTCAGACATGCAAGAAGTTACATTGACAGAAAAAAAAGGATTTCATACTATTACCAACGACAAAACCATTCCTGTTTGTGGAAACTTTAACTTCATTCAAGAGAACTCAAGAAAACGACAGGTTGAGTCACAAACGAAGTGCTCCGTGTACAAAAACCGACAGAGAGATTTCATTTAAGATTTTCCTGCTGCTACACAAGAAGCATTTAAACTTGTTAACAACATGCATGAGGAGCAACTCCCAGTGGGCCATGTGAACGTGCTTTTTGCGCAAATAACAACCACAGCTGAAAGTATCTCTCAGAGTAAAGCATCAAAGACGAGAGGAGAATGGTTTGATTGTAAGACAACCTTCAGGGTGTCTCTGCTACCTTAATCAATGATTCATACAAAGACAACTGAGCCTGGCGATATCCCACATTTATAAAGAATATATCATGATAGCATAATAAATTCATAGCTACATACTGTCATGACATTTAAAAATGGTGAAAGATTCATTTGTTGGCAGTTTTCTCAGCACATGATGATGAGTTTAATGAAAAAGCTCTGGATGTGGGATGACAGTGGGACTTTAAAGACCTACCTTGCAAAGCATCAGGAATAACATAGCATTGGATATGCTGGAGGGGGACGCCTTTCTGTAGTGCACAGACATCCCTGGCAACTAAGGTGAAAGTCGACCCCTCTCATCCTTCGGCTGTGGAGGGGCACAGGATCCAGAGAGGGATGGCTCGTTTTCCAGGCGGTCCAATTTTAGGGCTCTCGTTGGATGTCGTACCCTGCAGCGCTCCAGCGTCTCCTCCCCGAATTTCATCTCACTAGTGGCCAAGTTCTTGCTGCCTTCACTTTCTCCTCCACATCCTTTTGAGAGCTGAAACTGTGCTGCCCACCTCCTCTCGGCTCTTCCTCCTCTTTCTCTGTGTGTTTTGTTTGCCTCCCCACCTCTGCCTATCTCTTCTCCTCCTCTTCTTCTCCTTCTTCTTCTTGTCTGTGAGGAAGGATGATGTCAAGTTGAAGAATGGAGTCAGTTGATGGGCAGATGGGGGTGGGAGGGTAACAAAGCTGTTTCATGTGTGCATTTCCATCCTCCTTTTGTCTCTGTTCCGCAAAGCTTACACATAGGAGATTTCAGTCTTATCCCTCCTGCCAAGACACCCCTATCACCCTTATTATAGGCTCATCTCCGCTATCAAACTTTCATACTGCTCTGCAATGTAAAACATGTTTTGCTGATGTCTTGGCATTTAAATGTTTCATAGTGAAATAAAAAAGGAAAAAAGGCACCCCTGCTGAAGTGGTGGAAGCCCCTGCTTACTCTACATGATGTGCAACCTAACATACCTTTTCCTGCGCTCCAGTGGCTGAGCGTGAATCCCTAACTAACTGAGCAGAGCGTGAATGCTGGATGGCTGTAAGAGAGAGAGAGAGACAGAGAGAGAGAGAGAGGGAGAGAGAGGGGGGTGTTGTGAAGGAGCCCGTCGCCTCACACTGACGCTGTCGTGGTTGCTTTCGCTCCACAGGCAAGAGGTATCCCCTGCTCCCTCTCTCCCGCGCATGTTAATGCAGCCACGGTTGCCTGGCAACCGACTCAGGGGAGTCACACAGAGCCTGACGACAATATGCATTTGTGACAGAGGCCGGGATGAGGGGTGTGGGTCTCCTCCAGTATGTTTTTGTGAAGATTTTGTGTGTGTGTGTATGCAGTGTATATGAGAGTGTGTTCATGTAAAATACGCCAAGCTCGCCAGCCTTGTAGGCTGACTCGCCAGTGTAGGTGTATGTGAGTGTGTGTGTTTCTGTGTTTGTGTTTCTGCAAAATATGCACACTCCTGTCAAAGCTGGACAACCATCAGTTCATGTGAATGTATAGAAGCGAGAGTGAGTAGGTGTGCGCTTAAATCATGTGTATTCATGCATAAAGTATAAGTGTGTGTTCGTGTGTGTGTGTGTGTGTGAAAGAGAGAGAGGTCTGCAAAGCTGTCTTTACAACGTTGACCTTTGAGGAGATGAAGAGCTGGAGAGTCCAAATGTGGGATCGTACCTTATTACCAAACTGTGCAACATGTCAACATGTTGATGACCCACATGTCAAGGGGGGATAAAGAAAACAATACAGAGAACATTGAGAGAAGCTGAGGTCAAGTTAGCAGCTCACTAACTGTGAGTGAAGTCACTACATCACCAAGCTTCTCGGACCAAATATATGTATATTATGCTTTCCATTCATATCACAATTCAGCAAAGCAATGCCAACAATATTTTGTAAGCATTGTTGAGGATGCTGTTGTCTTGTTAAAATAAACTTTGTTGGAATTTTCAAAGGAGAAAAAAAATTGGGGGATCCATGTTTACATTCAGTTTGTGCACCTGAGTTGTGACCGGTCAATTGATCAGTACATTTTGGTCATGCAGAAAGGCTAATTAATATGTGTAGTTTGAGTTAACATTTATACAAGTTTAATAAGAAAGTACAATGTCGACCAAGCTGAAGGTGCCAGTGTGGGTGCATCAGAGTAGAACGAAACTGTGTGTGTGTGTGTGTGTGTGTGTGTGTGTAGAAAAAGGAGGGCACTCAGTGTGTTCACAAGTCATGTGTTTTCATACATAAGGTGAAAACGTGTGTGTTTGTGTGTGGGTGTATTTTTCACCTTCTTTTACATTCTTTTCACAAACATTCATGGTACAGAACCTCCTCCTTATCTCGCCCTCAGACGTGCGACACATCAGTGTCGTTGGCCGGAGCACGTAATGGATACACTGATCAAACGTGAATAACCTCCGGGACATTTACTGCGCAACCCGACACCAGGACGAACTCTCCCAGACTCAGCCGTCCCTCCAGTCCTCTCCCTCAGATCCTGTTTTCTCACTTCACCTCAGCCACAGGGAAGGACATGAGCTTTCAGTGTTTGAACAGAGAGACTTATCTCTCTGTCTTTTAGAAGAAGTGACTCACCCGGGTCTTGCTACCCATTGCTCATTTAAAGAAAAATGCAGTTTTTGCTACTTGAATATTTATAGTTATTCATCAAATCACATGTGGGCCTGCAAGGAATATATCCTTCCAGTAAGGAGGACAGAATAAATGTTGCATCTTAATATGTTTCGTTATGACTTTTGAGGTTCCAGTTTGCATGTATTTTCATTACCATGGACAGTGAAGATGTTTTAGCTTCCTAAGTTTCTTTTAACATTTCCATTTCACAGATTTTAGAAAAAGAAATATTAACAAAAGTAGCCTAATATCATATTTAGATGCAGAGTGATGAGGTTAATATTTTAGCAGTGCTGGTGAAAATTCAGAGGTTGTGAAATGAAATAAAACAGCTTGGAAAACAGATTTTCCTTTGAACAATATTTCATTATGTGGATGGGTACGGCTGCTAATGGAAATGTTTAGAATGTGAAACAGCTGCCAACAAATTAGTTTAGGCTTGATGTTGCTTTGCACATGAAATGACCTGGAATGGACAGCAATAAAAATGGAAATGTAAAGGAAACATTCCCTCCAAACCGAAACCACCAGTGTGCATAATTTTATTGCAGACTTTCCATCCCTCTCTGCCTCAAGATTAACTAACTTGGACGATCGCTGCCTGCACAGGCATTTATAACAATTAATCAGGGTGTCCATCGAATTTGTTCTTGTTCGTGCCACAAATCACAGTGTTTCTTCAACTGCATGGTGATCATCCTTTGGCTCACTTCAATTTCCATTCAAACAAGCTAACATCATTCTCTGGCATTTGTGCACTCATCTAAATTGTTATTAAGCAATGTGTGTCTTTGTCCTTTATTGTGACCCCAGAGTGAACTGAATTTACTTCATCCTGCAATCACTTGAATGCCCCATTGTTAAAGCTGCACAAATCAATATTTCTATGTTAACAATGGAGCAACTGGCTGTGTGTAATGTGAAGGGGGAAAGAGAATTATCACTGTGGAGCTGTTCCTCATAACTCAAAGCGTCTTAGCATCTTGTGGGTAATTGTTTTGGTTCTACAGCCCACAACTTCACTGTTTTTTGTCTCATGTCTGTCAACTAAAAAACTCTGATAATACCAGCCCAGCACGAAATGGCAAACAGGCAGGTGATTAGCTCGTGGAGCATCTTGCAGCTGTAGAGCCACAATTTGCACAGGACTTGGCAGAAACTAAGACTGTCACCAAAAAATCATGTTCGAATAAATTTGAAATGACACGTAATTTCTTAAGATGAATTTAAATGCATAACTACTAAAAGTGACAGCCCTGGTGGAGACCAAAGGTGTGATAAAAGGACAGTGAATATTAGACTTCATTTATTTTTTGTCAGGTGGCAAGAATCACAACTGCAAATTAATACTTATGTTGTTTTGTGTCTTCTGGATGTGTACGCAGGTACCTTTTTGCTAAAAACTACTTAAGGGGATGTCAGTCCCAGGTTTACAGTTTGCTGTGCTGCTCCCAGTTGGCCAAAATCAATTAATTCAGGTTTAACCTTCTAAATATGAATTGGTTTCAACATTCAAGCCAAATTAAAAAAACACCTGGAAGTGAAATTGGCTGAGGGTATTACAGAAATATCTTTCATGTAAAGTAGGCTGAAAAGAGCGCTGAGAGGGTGTCAGATTTCAAACTCTGAAAGCCTTAAGTTTACTTTAATTAATTTCACAGGGTAAGCTACTCTAGCATATCTTCGACAAGGTAGATCTGAGGACACAAAGGCCTTGTTGCAAATTGGTGTGAAAGAATATCTCACCCACACAAACTCCAGGTATTAGTGTTTTGTTTTAGATTCAAGGGTAGCGCTAATGGAATCTGAGGGTCTTTGCAATCTAGATTAGTGGAGAAGTAATCAGCAATTAATGCCTCTGGTTTGTCTCGTCACATCTGCTCTATTTGGTGTGTTTGTATTTGTTCGTTCGACCTGTGCTTTCCAACTCGTCCTTCAGAGAACGCAGTAATGCCACCTCATTAATTATTGAGAAGCCAGAAAGGTGTGCCCTGTACGAAGAAAGTTTACAACAAACACTGCTCTCAGTGCGCATGCTGGATGTCAGCCAACATCAAGGCTCTGTTGAACCTCTGTTGATTTCAGAAGAAATGTATGAAAAAGTTTAGTTTTGTAAACCTTTTGAATTGGTGTCAGGAAACCTTGAAGAAACATCAAACACTATCTGAAGGTCCGAGAGACCACAAAGTGTTGTTTGGCCTTGAAAGAAAGCTGTCCTGAAATCTCCACAAAGGCTTTTTTTCTTTTTTTGAGGGAGTCAGGAGACATGACTGAAAGTTAAGTGGGATCCTTAGAGTGGTTGTATTCGGCTAAGGAGTAAGAGAGTGTCATGGCTGCCATTAATCCTAATTAGCAGAGGACATGACAGCAGCATATGGGTGACCTCCAGTCAGAGAGCCAGACGGCTGCTCTCCCAATCCTGCTCCTGTCACTAATAGAAATACCTAGACCAGGGAAATAAAAATTCAAACTTTGAAAGACATTTTGCTCCTCCATTCACTCTAGGAGAGATGGATGGGTCACAAACAGAGGCTGGACAATGTAAAAGCATTTCTGTTGATCCTGTACTGATGGGACCCTAGTAACCTGACATTGTTGCTGTGTGTGGGCTAAATAATGTAAAACAACAAGAAAAGCCATTAAAGATTGATTTGAAAGTTTCATGTTTTTTTCTTCCGCTTTGGTGCTCAAGTAGTTTAAAATCTGATAGAATGAAAAAATGAAATGCTTGACCTACAGAAAAAAGCTAATCACTCAGAAATAGTTTTAGTAATGCTTTTAGGCTTGATTGGTCAAAGCCTGCCTCGGGCCGACCTCGGACTTGGCTTCCTATTGGCATTTTCATTCAATTATTTAATTGTGGAGCATAATCAAATAAGATACTATATGTTCATTGGAAGTCTGATTTGACCCCTAGTTCAAGTTTTTAGCAGTCTTCCACATATGGCTCAGAATTAGATAGAGAATTATGTATTCCATTTAAAATGATGGAAGGAAGATAAATTAGTGTTCATATTGTGATTAGGAATGTAATATTTCAAAATGAATGAAAAATTAATGTTTGAGCTGGAAGGCTACATAGACTTAATTTACTTTCAGTTCGTTTCATTAAATATCCAAATTATGTGTTGTTGTGACAGATGTTGTAATGAAAGGGGGTATGGAAGGTTCCCAGATAAGCAGACGTGACAATAGTAGTATACAAATATTCCTTTTTAGCAACAAATTTAGCAGAAAAGCTAATTTTTGTTAATTATGAATGGTAGGACTGAACTACTCTCTTGCAGTAAATACCATACTGGATAGTTTTCATCCATTTAGTAGCTGTTCTGGAGCTTTTACTCGTGACTCATATACAGTCTTCGTCAGATGGAGTTTGAACAGTTTACTAAACCAGTCCACTGACCAGCAATCATCTAATCATTGTTTAGCTTTGTGTTTAAGAGCGAATCAGCAACAGTTGGCATTTTAAATCAGTTCATGGAGCTAAAATGTGCCAGCAACCGTATTTATTTCAGCCAGCAAAATCAATATTTGCTGGTCAACTGACTTTTATCTACTTGTGTGAGAAATTAAAACGACAGAATTTTAAAAATCATGAAGACCTTTGGATGGTAAACATGCAAATGTTATCAGTGTAAACTGTCTGTAAGTCTATTTGTAGCTGTTCTTGATCTTTTGATCACATGATCAGTAAATTTAAAATCAGAACATTTACAAACTCTGTCTGCCCAGGAAGACCGTGTGATATGATAAATAAAAAAAGCTCCACAACAGCTAGAAAGCACATTTTGTGAACAAAGGTTTGTCGACTATTCTGAGGGTCAAGAATCAACATTATGGTAGAGCACATGTGGTGAGAAGAGCGGGGATGACATGACTTATGACGCTTTTCTCTCTGAGAATGAAGCTTTTGAGAAGCTCAGACACTCTCTGGAGATATTGTCTATATCAAGGGAAGAGCCAGAAAAAGAAGCTCACGAGAATACTGATGAGTGCTTTACCTCAAAGAGTGTTTGATTATGAACGTGTGCTGCTTTCAGTATCTGTGGCGGAGAAGCTTTTTTGATTTGTATTTATAAACTGCACATCTCAACATATTGGCTATAGATCTTCAGGGGGATATCATCTTTAAAAATACTGTAGATAAACATCAGGTACATCCCCCCCCCCACACACTCATACCTTTCTTTTCCTCTGTGTCTCTCCTCCTCTTTCTTTCTCCAAAGGCTAGCCTGATATCCTTCTAGCCTAATCTCAGACTCTGCTCCTTACATCAAAAGCCTGTCAGGCTGAGCACATGAAAGCCCGTTTTCTGAGAGCTGCTAGTCGTCCGACTGGAACACTCAAACGCTGCTTTAATTTCTATCCCACGAACATTCGACAGAGGAGCTGATTTGGTAGCCCATCCAGAGACGTCTGTGGGTCAGCACATACACACTTAATAAGTTTTTTCTTCTAATGGTAATACATTCAAATGCATTCCCCTTTATATCTATCCCTTTAAACTATAAAGTCTGAACTTCTGCAGCACAAACAAAACCTCATCATCAATCAGGCTGATAGTTGGGATAAAAAGGCATGAGGCAATCAGCTTTGATGTTCAGCTCGTTCAATATTGCTGTCAACTTTCAAAGTCAGTTATGGAGGCCATCTTTGTTTGCCAGCCGGCATATGACATGTCTAGTACCTCCATCTTCAACAGATACAGTAAACAACATCTGGCTTTGCGGGCACATTTACACATGTATGAAATATTGCACATATCTACTGACACAATACAAATTGATGTAGAGTGTGTATCTAACCAGCTTCCCGAATCTCCTGGCATGTGTTTGTTTTTGAGTATGAATGAGTGAATGAGTCAGTGAATCAAGATGAAAAAACATCACATTGCCAGCAGCTGCAGGAAGAAAATATTCTGCAAATGAATCAGTCTCATCATTTTGAAACAGTTGATTAATAGAAAAAAAGGAACAAAAGCAATGTTAGTTTGCTGAGGAGAGTTTATCTAACAACCCACCGTCTTCTGAGGCTGATGATACGACAGAAGGTGCAGTAATAAATCATGTGTTGCAAACAAAAGCATCATAATAGCTCACGGGTTATTCAATATTGAGATGCTGAGGCCTGAATCAGAATGTAGAGAACAGCCTTTGTCTGCTTCTCTTTGAAAACATTTTTTGCAAAACATTGATTTGATATTCAGGTTGATTTCTCCCTCAACTCACCATCATTGCACTGCATTCAAGTCAACAAATGCACAGTGTTCAAAAAAGCATCTCACATATAGAAAAGCAATAAAAAATCTTGTCCTTATGAAAATTGGCCTTAAGCTATTATGTAATAAGGATAAAAATCAAGGACAGAGCAGCATTAGCAAGGCTGAGAAGCATCCTCAACATCTAATGATTATTTTTCTCTCCAACTTAGATAAGTAGGCTAAGTAGGACACTGTGGAACTGAAAAATAGATCATTATCTGGCTGAAAAATAATGTGTTGAGGAATGATTCTGGCAATTCAAACATACAAAAGCCTCTTTTATGTTCAGTCTTCTGGGTAGTGACAATGTAATGTTCATCCTCTGCTGTGAATCATCTTCCATACGACTGGAAAAACTTATCTGGGTTAAGTCACTGGTTCTGTTTATAATGCATTCTCTCTTCTTCCGATTCACAAATACATGCGTTTATTGTTGTATTGATGGCGAGTCGACTGTTTAAAAGCACACAGAGGTTTTAAAAAGGCGTGTTGATTCATCTGTGTTTTCTGAAATGGCTGCAAGCTCATCTGCCAACTCTGTCTGACGAATGATCCATTTGGTGGGAGACATTAACATATTGAACATGGGGGATATCGAGCCAAGGGATTACAGCAACACAATCCTGGATGGATCCGATCTGGAGGTATTAAAAATGAAGTAAGAAATCTTGCAGCCTTGCATCAGGCTGCTCGGTTCTGCTCCGCTCACTGCAGGTGATTTAGGAGGTTTAACAGTAGTTCTGATCCTGCGGGAAGATAAAGTCTTCCTGTCTCTGACCATCACTCCCTCTCATTCCCTCTTTTTCACCCACATGCACACGAAGAAACGTCAGTTCTGACTCAGACATGAGAGACATTTGGACTGAGTTCAAGCCTATCACTGAGATTTTATTTCTATCGATACCACAGTGGGTGCCATGCGAGAGCTCAGTAACCTGCCTCTCTGTGTTTTACCAGAGGGCATAAGGGGAGTCTGAGCGTTACACTCATGCTTTATAAAAGATTCAATCTAATGATTTTTTTTTTTACACTTGCACAAAGTTACAAACAAAGTTGTGCCTATATTACTCAGTTCAATTATTTGCTCTAATCTTTGCTGTTTTTGCAAATTACCAGATAATTTTACGCCATTGGATTCAAATAAAACAAGGAGAGAAAATCTGTCTCTTAATGTGAACTGATCTCATTGACAGCTGGCGATGGGGGTTTACTAGAAGCCAGGAACCCCACTGAACTGTGCCATTACAGACACCAGCCAGTCCAGCTCTCAGTCACCGTAGGTGTTGAAGGTGTGAGTCCGTCATTTGCCACATTGATGCAAATTTTAAAATCAAAGTATCAGAAGCAATATTTAAAGTCGGAGCACCTTATTACAAGTAATGACCATATCAAATTACCTGAACTTTTGTTTCTACTTAATTTACAGTCTGCTTTGTACCTGAAAGACTTGTTGACCTCAAAGTGGTTTCATGGGAATAAAAGTTGTTAAAAGTTAGGTATATTTTATTGTACATTCTTATATTTTTAGCCCACTGAATTTGTGCCCTACATTTTTATTAACATCAGTTAATTTACACAAATCTGATGAAAACTGTGAATCATTTAAAAAGTGAAAATTCTACATATGCCATTACTGCTTCCTGTGTTCAGATACCACTTCAATTCATAAAGTACTGATACTGCTGTGGTCACATTTATAAATTGTCAGCTCCAAATTCCTGCCTTACAAATGAAAAATGTGATTTTATTTAATCTTTCAAAACCCATAGTAATTGAGAATGTACCTCAATTTTCTTCTTTGTTAAGAGACATTTCAGATAACAGTATTTGTGCAGACTTTACAAGTCAAAATGTGTTACAAATTGAAGGAATGTTCCTGACTTAATTGATGAAATTCTCTAATAATAAATAATAATCCTCTAATAATAGGGACAGTGGCATGTTGACCTGAACACTTTTTCATTCCCCTTAGCCTCAGAAGACCAGTTTCCCACCATTAAAAACTCCCCCAGTGTCAAAACTGTTCCTAAGTTATTAAGCTCTGAAGATATTGGCCCCAGTAGGAAATTATAAATTCTCTGCGACTGCTGATAGCCATCTTAATTCAGTATCTTCGTGATAGGCAAAAAGCGGACTCGCCATTCGTTGGTCGCTCAGTGAAAAAGGCTGATATGGAACATGTCATTTTTTAGATGATAAACTTGTTTAATTCCACTGTGCTTGACACAGCGCTGAGAATATGCATGAGTGAGTATGCATTATTAAAACGGCCTGTTCAGGCAGCCCTAATGCAATAAGGAGAGGGGTCCTCCATGTTAATCTTACAGGCGTTCCCTACTGCTGACAGTGCGTGTATCAAAAGTTAGAGGCTATGTTTCAGGTTTTATTTCATAATTATGTGCAGCGTTTGCATATTTTACTGGAGATTTCTAAAGAGGGGAATCCTGATGCTGTCTCCTCTTGCATTTCTTTTATATTTGTAAATAGATATCAGAAAGGATTAATGGAGTGGCAAATTTAGGCCAATCACTATGTTTGAAGGAAAAATACAAAAAATAGATACCAGCTACAGCTAATGTTGCAATCAGTCACTTAAACTGTCCACAAAGCTTTGCATTCCTCAAACAGGCTCTAATCATTTTGATCCAGATTCATAAACATGAGCATTAGCAAATCTATAAACCACCACAGTGAGTTTTAAAACATCTATATGTAAAATTGAAATTGCACAGCTTTTGAGAGCCCCCACCTCTTTATGCAAAAGAGATTTCATCAGCACATTTTATGAATTTATTAGGATCCGTATGAAACTCTGACTGTCAAAGCCACCTCCTACAATTTCATAAACGCACATTAGAGGATCTGTTTTCAGCGTCTACCTTGATTTATATTACACATAATTTCAAGAACATATTTGTCTGTCTACCTTAAAGTATTTGCAAATTGCAGCTGTTATGGATGGCAACTTGTTTTTTTCACAGTCAGACATGCAAAGCACGCTTAAAACTCAGGAGTGAACATTATGAGTTTCTGACCCTTAGTCATCCCAAGTGTCTTCATTAATCTCTTAACAGCCCCTGAAAATAAACATACCACAGGCAGATGTGGGCATACTAAAATGCCCCCGATTAACGTTTATCTGAATTGCTATTGTCACCCCTCGTTAGTCGTCATTTCATTCAGGGAATAGCTGAGAATCAGCAAATCTTCACTTGCTGTAGCTACAGCACAGGTCCTCATGTGGCCCCCGGAGCAAGTCCAAGGAGCTGAGGGAAGCACCCGTCAATAACAGTAAGCCAATTAAAATCACTCTTCATTTAAGCTGTGATCTCTATTGATTTGCCTTTCAATTCTCATCCATCAGACTAGCAGACTGCCTTGAAGGATAGGAGGGATAGACTGTCTGACTGACTGAGTTTCTCAGCTGCCACAATACCAACTACCAGCCGCTTTTAGAAAATGAAGGCGGCTGGTTACACAAGCTGTTTTGTAGACTAAACAAAACCCAGAGCCTTTGAGACTGAAAGCTTGTGGATTTGATTCTCTTGCAAAGCTGCAGAGAGGAATAGCAACTGAATATCAACTCTATATCAAAGCAAACGCAGAACACACAATAAACAATAAAAAAGATCAGAAGTTAGTATAGACCCAGGTTATAAAACTGGAGTTGAGCACATTTGTGACATTGCGCTCATTATCTGCTCTTGGCTTTAGTCTTCTAAACTAAGGACAGCGCGTCCTCCAAACTAAATTATGTATGCTGTTTGTTATTGCCTTCCAAAAGGACCCATGTGAGCATTTTCTGCCCCTTTGCCCTTTGTCAGTGCCTTTGAAAATTAGAAGTGACTGTTACAAAAATGGTTCACATAAACATTTTCTGATCTGCTGCCTCCAGGCACCCTCAGGTTTAGGCAACAGAAACTTCTTTGTTAAAGCTGCCCTAATTAATATTTTTCTATTGATAATAAGACTTATGTATGACGTTAAAGGGGTTGTTCATAGTGATCAACCCACTGATTCTGCAGTTTCCCTCAGTAGTGCTGAGTATTTTAATATCTTTCAGTTAATTGCTTTGCCTCACCAGTGCAAGTCACATGCTTTGTCGAAACATTCATCCACCATCAAGAGGGCTTTGTCAGGTAAAGGCAAACGTAGCATTTGAACAAACAACACTGTCTGTAAAAAAAAATATCCCATCTCAAGAACCCCTTGCTTTTCTGTAGCTTTCAGCTGATCATCATCAACTCATGCTGTTGTTCATCTTGTAAGCACTGTCTCACAGAGCAGTGATAAAACAACACAGCTAATTGTAACTTGTCCAGTCTTTGTTTTACTCTGAACATCAGCTCTGTTGAAGTGTGCTCAAAATGTATTCTTTAATGGTGTCAAAAACCTGTCAGAGACAGTCTGCTTGATGATCAAGTCCATGTGAAGGCCAGATAGAAGATGTGCGTTGGCCCAGAGGCTCTTTTCTTCTTTTTGTTCTTCTCTCTCTCACCAAGATGTATACGGGTCAAGCAGCAGGGTGGGGGTTGGTGGTAGTGACTTGACATGAATTGTAAATGAGTGAATAAAAGTGTGGATGTGAGCGTCCATCTAGACAGCACTGCTTCAGCTTTTTTTTTTTTTTCTTTTTTGCTTACTTTGATTTAATACTGTCTTGTAAGCATACCTAAATGTTAATATTTCCAGTGCTTGCAGATTCATTTCTACCAAGCTCCCTGTTTTCTTGCAGACTCAAAGGCCTTGAACTGTCAGTGTCTTCCCCCTCGAGCACATACAGCACACTGTATCAACTTTCTGGTTCAGCAGCTTTGATAATAATCTGACCTCACCTGTTTGGTTGACTTGGGGAGTTTTGATTTTCATTCTGTATGCTGTGTGAACACCACAAAGTGGGAGTGAGTATTCATCTTGCTGCCTTAACCCTCCTTTATTTTGCAAAGGTTATTTTGTGACATGTCGTCTGAAGCCGCTTCCCCCCGGACTGAGGCCTTTTTTTCACAAATCACTGCCAATTAACATTAAAAGCTGGCAAGAGATGGCACCTCCATTTTCATTATCATCCCCTGATAAAGAGCACCCACACAAACACACAGGAACAACACGTTAAAAGGTCACCGTGACAAGGTGACAAGCCGTTGATAACTGTGAACTTTGGCAAAAACAAAAACCAAATAACCTGGATTTTGCTCTCAATTTAATGCAAACTATGGCTGAAAACTGTACCTAAAGGCTACTTACATTATTACATGTAACTTTCATAAAATAATGATACATTGGAGAGGGTGGCTGCTGTTATGTTTTTGATTTATTCATAGTGGCATTTCAGTGAATGTGTGTACAGCTGACAGACCTGAAGTAGGTTATCTGTACTCCTACACTTAATACACCCTGAAAGTCAGGGACACATCTGGCTCTCTTTCAGCCTTTATTCCTGCCTGCAGGCTGTGTTTCCGTATCCTGCCTTGTACACTATGTTTTACTGCCCTGACAAGGCACCAAAGGTGGCAAGCACATTTACTCGAGTACTGTACTTAGATAAAGATTTCAAGGTGTTTTACTGGAGTATAGCCTAATGTTCTTGTGAAGGTACTCAGCGAGGTATTGAATGGGTTAAGAAAGCTGTTGATTAAATGCTGCCACAGTCGTAGTGAACAATTTAAACTGTAGAAGCGCAATTCATGTATCTTGCTGGTATCTACTTTTTTGGACACAGACATTGATATCAACTGACATTTATATCTTTAAAAAATACTTAATTCAAGGGATCATTTCTTTTCATGCCGAGGTGGATTCTTAATTTTAACCAATGATTAAACCATTTAATTACAGTATTATAGCTCTCCGCAAAGATTTTTATGTGGGTAGCTTTCATTGCCTGGTTGCCTTAGGAAAAGTTGACTGCTTTGGTTTCAACACAAGTCATTTCCTTTAAGAGATCTTTAAGAAGAAGCATCATAATTACATTTAGAGAAAAGCTCTTTGTCATGTCTCGTCGTGTGTGTTAAGTTGTCTATGTTCACTGATGTCTAGTCTTGTCTGTCTACTCTTCTGAGTTAGATCCAATAACTTTTAAGACTGGGAACTTTGCACAAGAGTCTCCAAACTGCAAAGTTGGGAATTATTTAACCTCACAAACATTAAATCTAGCAACATGAGTGTGTAAGTTGCATATGGCATGTTGATTTCCACCAAACTGATCTGCCATGCATCTGCAACAACAACAAAACCAGTAAAAACAATTATTATCTTGAAGGTTCTAGTTTTCATTTCATGACAGACTTATTTGCTGCTGTTTATTACATACATTTTTTTATACCTAAGATTTCATATGGGCCAGAGATAATTGCAAAGTTTAAAACATGAGTATCAAGGTTTCAAATAACCATAATGGTATCTTAATTGATATTGTTAAAATACTTTTATAAGTTCTATTTTTACAAGCTGACATCCTGTCACAGTTAATGATTCATTCATGAGATTATTTGGAAAAATATTGTCCAGATCTGGTCATTGCCATTATTTGCACCGACATGGAGCAGCCTGAGTATCTAAATCCTGCTCGTAGGTTAGAGCTGCAGCCGGTGATGCCAACAGATGTCACAGTGGGATGATGGTCCTCGATGCTGCCGAGGTTTCACCATGGCAACGCTTTGCCTGTCGCACCCTGGCGTGTGCCAAGGAGGCCTCTGGCAGCGCTCGCTCTCCTCCTCAGCACCGTGGCAGCCCCGGTGTTCCAGGCCACCACATTGTTTCGGCTATGATTAATTACTGTCCTGATGAAATGTGAAGGCTCTGAAAATGTCACAGGGATGACATGGGCTTGTCAGTGTGGGCCAGCAGGGAGGAGCGTATCGCACACAGACATCTGGAAGGATACAGAGCACCAGCTCACTGCCTTTTCAAGGAAAGAACTTATTATTACCTGAGCCGGTATCTGTTGGATTTTATGTAACTTTTTTTTTTTGCCAATTTTATAATACCTTCACACTGGCAAAGTGTGCTCCCAGAGTCTGAATTTCAAGCTGATGACTTAGTAAAGAGTCATCTCTTTACTGATTAAATGAAATGTAAACCCAATTAAAGTCAAACCAATTTATCACTCAGTGTCAGAAAATGTGTTCTCTCCCCTAACTCAACAATCAATATTAACTCACAGTGAATGAGCAGTAAACACCTGATTATATTAATTATTACAATGCCTCTAAACAAGCATGGAGATTTTCTCCTGTATGCTGTCAGCACACAATAACCTCTCATGCAGATTTACTGTGGGTTCAAGATGTCTGCATAAAGTGTTTAATCCATTTGTGTTGGTGAAAAAGGCGGAGGAAGGTATCGCCTGATGAAAAACACAAATGACATACCAAATTTCCCTGATGAATTGGTCCATTTACTGAAATAAATTGAATTGATGCAAAGGATCCCAGAGGAGCAGAAAATTGTTCAGCTATGGATGAAAACTCTCTCAGTGCTCCAGCACCTACAAGAAGCCGGGCTTATTTGTATTACACATAAGACTTGTAAAGATGTGCTGACAGCCCCTGTTTATCCCACTTACTTACTTTTTTTCCTCAAAACTAAAATGTTTGTTAATTAACTTGGGACAAAAACAGGAACAAATGCAATTATTTAAATGAATGAATCTGATTTTCTTTTGTTATTATGTGAGAGGTGCCTGTCTTGAAATCTAAATGATAGCTTCTATTCACATAGTGGAAATTCTATGTTTGTTTACTTGTTATTTTTAGCCCATCTGCGCAAGGTAAACCCTCCATTAAAACATCAGGTATCCGTATGGTAAAACAGATTGTGAGTTTTGTTGAAATCAGTGTCTCCATAGCTAAGCAGACCACAGTTTGGATTAAACCATATGTTAAAAAAATCATAAAGATGTAATTCATGTTAATTTTCGGTTAAGTTTGGGCCTTTCAAAGTCACATTGAAGGATCTGTCTTTTTCCAGGCGCATATGTTGAAGCCTGTGGGTGAAACGATACAATCAGAATTTATGGATTTTAATCTTTTCTGTTCATTTTCTCTATTTTGGCAACAGATGACACATCCATCTTGCGTCATCACCACTTTGAGGTTGCAAAAACATATGGCGAATCACCAGAATGGCTGTGTGAGCAGATGTTTGAAATGCATTTGATCTTGAATGATTAGTGTCCATCAGAGCATTTCCTTGTTTGGTGTCCTAATGATCGGGCTGCTGTGACAGCGTGTTTCCTCATGCTGGTTTTATGGGCAACTTATCCACACACCATTACCAGTTCCAGATCACTGATGTCAACACTGTAGGTCAATTTATAACGTGTGGTGGAGTATTATCAACTCATCTGGATGCACAGAGAACAGCATCATTAATTCAGCAACATCAGTAGATGCACAATTTGTGTTTTACCTGACAACAAACAATCAGTCTCAGCAGTCAGTCAAAAGAAAAAGAGATAAGTGAGATATATACAATATACATTTTTAACCACATTTGAAGAAAGTGCACAGTGTTGCTGTCACCTCCCTTTGACCCACTCTTACACCAACAGAGGAAATCAAAGGTCAGTTATAGTTCAATGCTGGGCCAATAGCTTTAAGGCAGAGCTACTGTGTTGGACAAGTGTGTCCCTTAACACCAATGCATGCTTATAGGTTATCAGCTGTACCCAGTGTGTTTAACGTACCACACTGACTTTTTATACACATGGTTAACTTATCCAGCATGTTGAGAGACGGGCAGTAAATTCATCTCTGAGACTCTGCTAATGGTGACAGACTGAGAACTAGTTGGGTAAATTTAATGCCACATCTAAACCAGTAAGGCCTGTGTGAGGAATTGGCAAAATACAGAAAAAAAATAAAACCACGCCAGAAGGTTTCTCTCCCCTCAAGAGTTAATAAACATGATTTTTAAGTCTTGCATGTTGAGTTAAAACAGGAAGCGAGTGAAATTAACCACCTAAAGATATATGCAATGTTGGATGGTAATAGGCTCCACTAATGATGAGGATAGAAATGGTGTTTTGAGATTCTAAATCTGCAGGCTATGAAATGAGTTCCATGATCAAAATTGGCTCTAATTTTCATTCTTTGGATGAAATTATAGACAGTGAAAATGTTTGCACACACACTGGACAGGCCAGACACACCAGACACACTACCAAATCCTTCCAACACATCAGTCAATACAGGACAATACCACTCTTCATTATTTTCCTTCAGCGCCAACTTTAAGTGCCAGTGCAGGGGAACTACAGCTGTGGATAAAGTCAGTGACACAGAAAGGAATGACAAGTCTGTCTTTAGTGACAAGATGAAGTTTCAAGAATGATTGTTTTGTCTCAGTTATTGATGCCCCTTTGTTGGTGTGTGCACTCAGTCAGCACTGTTCAGCCCTTCTTTTAGAAGAGGTGATTTACCTCCATCTTTATTCATCTTTATCTGTATAAATACGTTAAAAGATTGAAAACTGTACAAGCATCGCTGTGGACAATTTGGTCCTTTTTCTGTTTGCCGTTATTTTATTATGCTCAAGTTGAGTGTTTTCATATCAAATGTGCTTTGTACTGAACTGTCAATCACCTCACACCCAAAGTATGAAGTTGACAGTGTTTTGGAAGGAGCTCAAAGCCCCAGTGGAGGACTAAAAATGGAAACCAAACATAGACAGTATTTAATGAGCTGAAACTGTGAAATACTTATCATTTAAATGTCTGTTGTAGGATTTGCTCATTAAGCCATTTAACAGATATAAACAGCATACAGCCTCCCTGTACCTTTGGCTTGTTAATTCCTGGTATAGACAGTAGAGAGGAATATTGCAATTAGATAAAGTGAAGACAACTTCAATGACACTAACAGCCCTCTATCAAGATAATTTTGCAGATCCCCTGCTGGACTTAATAATATCAAAACTGTGAAATATGTCTCACAGTGTGAGGAAACTGAGATATAATCAATAACTTGCGATAATACAATTTATTAGTCACTATGAACCCATGTGAAGCTGTTCATCGGTCAGATATTGATTTCAAATGAAAGCAGTCTGTTAGTTTCAAACTAAATGGTATAAAAAAATTATTCCTGCATAGAAAACCTGTTTAATGTGCATACAAAGCCCATTGCTGTTAGGTTTTAATCACTCTTAGTTCAAACCTTTTCCTAACATCAAAGACGGTGTTTGGGGCAGAAGTCACACAGTTACCTACAGATCAGAATAGAGTGGGAGCTGATTTACAGGAGGAATATTCCTGCCGAATGGTAATTTGCTGTTTCAGTCCCATATTGGTACTGACCCTCTGCCCCTTATGCTTTTGAAATGCCTGCATGATTAGAAAGGTCATACAGAGAGAAGCAAAGAAACGGGGGAACAAGTTCTTCAAACACATTGATGATTATACGAGCTTCCTGTTTCATCTGCAAATGAGAGGGTCTGCGGCAGAGTGCTGTCCAGACAACTTTGTTTTTATGAGTACATGTCTCTTTAAAAAGTGTAGTTCAGACTGTGCAGTTTTCTCTGATTCACAGTGGTCATCAGGGCTTTGCTCCTTCTCACCTTGCATTTTTACATTGTTTACTTCAAAAAATATGTTGTAAACATAAATTTCAGACATTATAGAATTCACAATAAAGCAGACTAAAATGCACCAATAAGCAAACATCCGTCACATCAACACACTTCGCTGAACAAAACAAAACAAACCTAACAGCAGCAACCGTCCTTGGGCTTGGTTCGGGCTGGGCAGAGGAGTAACCTAAAGACTCAGAAAGTGTGTAATGAGGATTTTACTGCTCATGGGGGCTGCAGGAAAACAGTGGTCTGTGGCTTGTGCTGTGGATCAATGGTCATTAATCTTCCTAGAGAGGCTCCGGTTGCACTTTTTAGGGGGTAGACGGATTGCTGACCCAAGTGCAGGACGTCTTTCTGGGTCCAACAAGCAAGGTTTTCTGCCGTTGGACTCCACAGCACTTTTTGTCTGTTTTGTCCGCCTTCAAGCAGAGCTCAGTCAGAGTGGAGGCTCAAGTGGAGCGTAGACACAAATCAGTAAGCAGCAGTTGACAGACATGAACTTACTGCTCTTTTTTTCTTCTGGGATTCTGCAGTAAAATATTTTAACTTTAATATTTTAAGTTCACTACATATTATTAGTGCTGGTAGGAGTACTCAGATAGTAAATAAAAGTACACATACAACCATGAAAAATACCCCATTACAAGTATAAGTCCTGCATTTAAAATTCAACTTAAGTAACAGTAGAAGATGCAATGTATACAACTGTAAATGCTGATGCAACAATGTGTAAGTAGCATCTTACTTTTATAGCTGGTTGAGTTGTAGCTAGTATTAACTACTTTATATACTGTTATCTAGTCCAGTGGGATCAAGACCATGTGTCACAATCTGCTCCTCAGTCCATCTCTTCAGCCATATATTCTCCCCCAGCATTGCTCTCAGCCCCTGCTCACTTTCCAAGGCCTCCTCCAGTTACCCAGACCTTCCACCCTCATGGTTAACTTTCATTGTTCTCAGCCAGATTGGTTGATGTTACCGTGGGTTTTGTGCACTTATGTTGTAGCCTCTGTAGCCTGTTTATCTAAAATCTGAAAACCTGTAACCTCCCTGTTTGTTTTTGACCTTCTGCCCGGACTTTGGATTTCTGCCTCTCTTTTGGATATGTTCGTCTGTTTTGGACTGCTTTCCTGGATTTGACCTTGCCTGTGTTATGTTTCCGTAAGCTTATGTACCTCTACTTTCATCATTTAAATCATTGAACTGCATCAGCTTTGCCTCGTCGTCTGCACTTGGATCTTGTCCCCTGTACTTCTGTTACCCTGCATTCACCAGTCGAGATGGGTTGGGCCCCCATGAGGGTTATGAGATGATACTGTGAAAGGGGTAGGCAAAAAAAAGGAAAAAAGCAAATATTCTGCTTAACAAACTTGTGTTCATTTTTTGTCCGTCTTTTCTTTTATTGATATTAACAGTTGTATTAATACTTAATAATTCTACCTCTTTGAACCTTGAACTGTCATTTAAATTAAACTATTCAAAACATCACGTTTCCATTGCCTAGGAGTTGTTTGCATTTCCACCAAAGAGCTTTACAATGCTCAAGTACCTCAAAAGTGTACTTACCATTAAGTCCACTACCTCCGTCATCTTAATTTCTGCCACTGTGTATTGCAGATAAGCATGGATTATGCACTGTAAAGGCACTTAAGTGTTACACTACTTTAAACCATTACCCCTACTCCTAAGATACATCAAGTGTTATGATGCAGTTTTATTGCTCTAATAATAACACATTCAGCATTTGCCAAGAACCTCACCTGAGCTGCACATTTACTGAAGCTGTTTGACAGTAATATTGGCACTGTAAAACCTACAGACTTCGCTAAATATAATAATCTAATGTAAAATATGATTTAAAGCATTTAAACGCTAACATTTTCTGTCAAATGCAATCATATCATGCTGATATTTCCTTGTTCCAAGGTTAGAAAATTACCAATAAACCACCTGGGAGGGAAAGAGCAGACCTCCCTACTGCTGTGAAAAATATTTGGAGGGTATCTTTCACTCAAGTGAAGTCGTGAAATTTAATGACATCAAACTATGGTTGAATAGTTTAATGAACCTGCATGTACAATCCCTGTGTGATTCAGCCGCCCACACAAGACTTTCACCAAGCAGCTAATGTAACATTATAAAGAATTATAGGCAGCGCTCTAAGTAAAGTAGAGCTGTCATCAAGACATAACAGTATTTTATACAGTCTTAGTGCAATATTAGTCCAATATTAGTTCAATGTACCAGAGGGTATTATACTGTGTATGACATTGTACCATTAAAGCAGACAGGTGACCTATTGCTATTCAAAGTCTGACTGTCTTACTATAAAAGCTCTTATAAGAAGATGTTTTCAAAGTTGGCAAGTGCTTCACTTTCTCCCTCAGGTCTACACAGCTTGAATATAAACATCCTTCAGTTATGGGGGAGTTGGTATCCTTCATCTGCCCTGCGCTGTGCAGAGCTGTGTTTTGGGGGTGTAGACTGTAAATGCAACCTGGACCTCACCAACAGGCACAGCGCTGCCTGACTGGAGTCAAGGGCACTTAGTGACATGATACTAATAGAGGTTGGCACTGAGACATAAAAAAATACAAACACATTTAGTTAAGAGGGCTTCAAGGATCTCATAGGGCAAAGCTGTAACTCTTTACACCCCTACAGCAGCAGTGCTTTTAAGAATCCATAAATATGAGGTTTTCAAAAGGAGAGATTCATCTTTGCGTCTGACATCTTTTCTACCTTCCAGTTTCAGTGTCCAATAGGATAAAATACATGACAATCATGAGGCAGTTTTCATGCAAGTTTTCTATCAAAGTATGTCCATACTACAGTATTACTACTACAACATACTAATCATCATCGTATACTGTTTTAACAGTTACTATATAAACATTTCAACATATAGTTGGAAATGAGATGGAGTGACAACTGATGTCAATCAAACTGCAACTTTTGAGAGGCACTGACAATTACAGGAAAGTCAAAAATGTTTTTCCTAAAATCTAATACTTTTTCTTTTTTTTTGGAGCTCTGCCATCACCACCCATGACTATGTTTTCCAGCTGTTAGCAGCTGTTGCATGACATTGTGGCAGAACAGCACACTCAAAAACATATCACCATTGTCACTTTTCTAGAGTGAACACACAACATACTTAAAACCTGCTTAAAAACAGTTGTTGTATTGTTGAAATGGGACACAGTGGGAAAGTCTACAGCCATGCCAGAGGTTCTGTGAGGCTGCACTCATGCACCTTGATGGTTTAAACTAAATGTTAACATCAGCATGCTCTGGCAATGCATTAACCATAGAGTGCACATTTAGTAATTAGTTTAGAATGACATTTAATTT
This sequence comes from Pempheris klunzingeri, assembly GCF_042242105.1. Lineage (NCBI taxonomy): Eukaryota > Metazoa > Chordata > Actinopteri > Acropomatiformes > Pempheridae > Pempheris > Pempheris klunzingeri. Next base: position 15,231,649 of record NC_092024.1, on the reverse strand, counting down.
TGCAGGCGTTTGGTCATAAACCAAAGTATTTCACAAATTACAATTTTGATCTAGCAATGATGCTGACAACATGATTACAGTTCATCCTGAGCAGAGCCATGGTTAGTGAAATATGTTAGTCTGGACCAAAGTGGTGGACTGACTAACTTCAGATCATTGTCATTGTCATTGGTGGGTGAATTCATAAATCAAAGTTGTATTTCTGTTTCTGGTGGCTTCACCAACTTTGCAGGCCCCAAGCATCTCTCCAGTTTTACTAAAATGTCATTAAATCCAAAGCAGGATGCAGTTAAATGCCCTCTTGCATTTATTTTGACACACTGGCAGATGGTGTTCCTGGTTATAAAACAAAGCTGACTTTACTGAAAACTGCTACATAGAGAGGCAGCAAAAAGGCTCAAATACAGTATCACTTTTTCCCAAAGGGAAGATGAGGAAAGGTTATTACAGTGCATACAAGTAAACGTTTGACTCCTTCACTGCTTCCATGTACACACCATTACAACCAACATCACAACCTTTCCTTCCTACAGTCCATTTATTTTCTATTTTTACTATCTTCCTGCACACTTTTTTTTCCCTTTGGTCAGTATCACAATGGCACCAAGGAAATATTTTATACATTCGGCTCATTATTCACTATGTCTAATTAATGCTACACTTGAAATAAGGAAAGTGCAATTTAGCAGCTCCTGCCCAACCCTGTAGGGGAATCCATTTAGGTGCAATGTAAAATCCTCTTTGATGTAGAAATCTATTTTCACTGGTATCCAGAACCGTTGATGTGCAACACAACAACTGACCCTTTATTTATATCCCAAAAGGAATTCATTTTGCTGCAGCCCCTGTAGCCATTCATACTTCAGAATATCAATTTTATTATATTTTTCTAGGGTTTAATTGAATGTTTTTCATCCACTCTCTCAAACATTTACCACACCTTGTACTAGCAGTTATTTGCCCGACATGTTGGAGCAGTAGTATATGATCTAATGTGGTACTCTAATCGCTGTTAATCTGATTAACTCAAAGTGCCAACACACCAATGTAATCATAATAGTCATAATGCAAAAGTATAAAGTGCTCATTCTGCATAAACATCGCCCAGTCAGTGATATATTCCTACATGATCGGATTAGTAATATTGATGCATTGATTCATTAGCATGCAGCATTTTACTGTAGTAGCTGGTCAAGTGGAAGCTAGTTTTAACTACTCAATAAACTTTGATGGACTTCGACTTCTTTGGTTTGGTACCACAGGTTTTTCCTTTTGATAAGATTGTTATATGTAAATTCTTAATCTGAAGAATAACTACCAACAATAAATGGCTAATAAATGTAGAGGAGTAAGAAGCATAATATTCCTCTTTGAAGTGTAGTGGAGTTGAAGTTTAAGGCAGCAAACATTAGAAATATTAGTACCTCAAAATTACTACAAGTGCAACAGTGGCAGACGCTCAGTGAGTCAGTTGACACTTCCTCTCTCCAGAGATTTAATTCACAGGAAAGGGGTATTGCAGTTTTTCAATTAGAGTGTCCCACTTTATCTAAACATAAAAATAATAACAGAAAAATTAAGCTCTCAACTGCAAGATGAGGATAAGTAAACAGCCTTCTTGTTATTGCATGAACAGAGCTTCGCCCCATAGCAGGCTGTGGTGGTTTAATATTTAATGATCTTCTCTGACTCCAGGAGCAAACCTTGGCAAACTACAACTGTGAAGAACTCCCAATCATGTTTATACAGTCAATGCAACGTTGTTTGAAACTGGACTCTTCTAAAAACACATCTAACAACACATGAGAAGTTGATATGAAATATTTCTGGCAAGGTTAACAGCTGTTTCACATTCAAATCGCAAAATGTGAGTCTGTGTTTTCATATTCTGAGGTTTTTTTTGTTGTTTTTTTTTTTTTTCTTGGCCCACAGCCATCCAGTGAAAGATCCAGATGACCCAGATCAGGGCCAGCCAAGCTGAGCAGAAAGCAAAGAATCACTGTGGATCTCATCTGGTTTTCAATGTGGACACATGAAGGACCTCAGATGGATCTGAGTTTACCACAGACTGCCTTCACAGGACAGCCAAACACACTAATTAGTTACATAAAGAGACACTTCTTAAAACTAGACATCCACCATCATGCAAAGCATAATTTACTCTTTCAAAATGATGGCTGTCATCAAAAAAGGACTCCCTGTGGAGGCTAATAGCACAAGCTACAAAAAAAGTGACATTTGTAAATATTCACTATTGATATATTCAACAATTTAACTCTACATGACTACTTTCTGTGGCTGCACAACAGCAAACGACAGAAAAATGTGTGTGCATGTAAATGTTGTCATATGTAAATATACACTGTTTGTATATATATGTCTTGTGCGAGTCTTTCAGTCTATGTGTATTCAAGAGTGAATTAGCATGTCTTAAGCTTTACAGTCGCCAATAAAGTAGAGTTGATTTGTTGTCAGAATAACCACGGTACATCTGCATTTTCTTGTATGAACGACTGTTTTGCTGTCATTTTGCTCACCTAAAAAGCTGAAAATCCCATTAAATCTCTTTCAACATTCTTTATGTTAATGTTTGTGCCATACTGCAGGTCTTGCCCTAAATTCCTGACAAGCACTATTCCCATGCAGTAATTAGGCTGACGCCAGCTCCCAGTAATGCTCCCGCTTTGAGATTTCCTGTTACAGAATGACAAAGAGTGTCAAGTATAAATTATATTTACAATAAATTCAGCCAGTGGACCATGTTCTTAAAGCACGCCAGCCCTTCAAATGATATAATTTAGTCTTTCCTGTCCCACAGTGCAACATGCACCGTGCTGTGTTACTAGCTGATGTTTTATTTGGTGGTTTTTGGTCCACATATCCTGGCTTGAGCTTGTGGACATTTATCCTCTAATAGTAGCTGTACCTCTTGAGTCACTGACTTCATTTTGTTTTATATATTAGTAATGCTCTAGCATACTGAGACTTCTATTCTTGTCCTTTTATTTTGTGCTGTCTTCTTGATGCTGCTTGTTTTATTTGTGTTTGTATGGGAGCAGCATTTATACTTAGAAAATTGAACAAAAGAAAAACATTCTCTGTGTAACAATCAATTTATCACTGGACTAATATTTCATCCTTAAGGTCTATTTTTTGTAACATTATAAGCAAAAGCAGGGTACACAATTTTCGATCTTTGCCTCTGTTTCAAAAGGTAAAATATTAACATCCCTGGTTCACATCTTGCCCTTGGTTGAACTCTTTGTCACGCAGCACAAAGAAGAAAATGATGTTATGTAGACTGAAGCCTCTGAGAGCTTTTTCCATCAAAACATTTGTCATCCAAACTAATCAAGGCGAGACAGCTACATTCATTAGCTTGCCTCAGTTCATGCCCACTTGTCTGCAGACTTCAAGCTCCATTATTGTTACAGGATGGCTACCACATTGAATATTCATAATGCCCAAAGTGCACTGTGAATGATCAGCAGGCCTGACATGCTCAATGTACAAACATCAATTGTGACTGTGCTCTGAATTTGTGAATGGAATTCCAGGGAATGAATCACATGGTAGAATACCACAGTATGTTGTTATTTCTAATAGACTTTGACATTAGATGCTGTTCTGCAGTGGTTCTTGACCTCTTTGGCTCATGATCCCTTAAAATAAAGCTTTGCCGACTTGTGACCCCTCATCACTGGTTGTTCATGTTCAGGGGGCAGCAGTAGCTCTGTCCATCAAGTCCAGCACAGACCACAGCATAGACTTTTAGCTGGAGAGGTGCCAGTTCACCTCCTGGGCACTGCCGACATGCCCCTGAGCAAAGCACCGAACCCCTATCAGCTCTAAGGGTCCCATTACTCTAACATCTTCCCCCATAATTGCATGTGTATGGGTCCTGCGTGTGCATGTCTGCATTTCACGCCTATGTGCATGTGGAAACTGCACAATGCAGTGAAAATATAATATAAATAAAATATAAATAGAATGAAAACTATATTTTGTTTTGCAGAATTATGTTATCCTGACCAGACCCCAGTTTGGGGACCACTGGGCTACAGAGGAGCAGATAAATAGGTGTATTCAGTAACCAAACCACAATTCTTAAGTTATATGATGATTTTAATAATGTGTAAGATAACTAAAGGTACCCTATTGAATTTTTAGAAGCACTATGGAGCAATTATCTAATGATTGTGCATGCAGTAGCTCACCTGTGAAAGCAGATGAAAAATGCAGAATTTAAAAAGTGTTAAAAATCCACTTTTTGCGAATGTTTTATGAGGAAGGAAATGCACTCAACACGTTTATTAGACGTCAAGATATACACAATGAGTTTGATGAGTAACAGAAAATATAAAAATAACTTCTCTTTGTTTACAGCAACATCTCTGCAGGGAACTTTTAAATGTTCTTAATCTGTATAAACAAAATATGTGTCAAACTTGATTGATTTATTACTCATTGGGTTTATGGGTAATAATTTACTTCTGTAAAAAAAAAATCTAAAACTAAACTTTGTAGTATTACTTTGTGGTGCAATCAAGCACTTTCCATTTTCTCAAAACAAAAATAGAAATGACATGCTCGTCAGTCCAGTCGTACGTCTCGTGGGTGACTTCACTGCAGAATTTCAAAGGTGGGTGGGAAGCAAGTAAACAACAACAACCCCCTACCTCCCCACACTACCCCCACACCCCCTGTTCTTGCCGTGAAGATGAAAGAAAGTGTCTCTGTCAAAATAAAGGAGAAGAGCCTGGCGGTTTTCTTAGTAATGATAACTACAGGCAAAATGTAAAAAATTAATGAGAGGACCCTGTCAGGAACAAATCAGTCAAGTTAGAGCTCAGTCATCACAGGCAGAATTGGTCTCTTGTCTTTCTTTTTTCTTTTTGGCTTTTTTAAAACATACTCCCAACTTCTTCTTTCAGTCTGTCAATCTCTGTATGTCCTTTTATAACACAGCAGACAAGATGACAGACTCAACAATGAACAAAAACTGCTTAATATAGGCTACTCTATTAAACTTGGCCAGGACCTTGTGATGTAACCTTGCATGCAATCAAATTCTTGCATAGTGATTGGTGTTATTCTGTGAAGTGACAGACAGTGAAAGGTCAACCACGAAAAGTCCTAGACAGCATGCGATACTAAAAGGCTGCCATGACCTTCAGGCAGTGGCATTCTGGGTAGAGGAGAGAAGCGTTATGATGTGGGGGTAATTGAAACACAGTGCCGTGATGAGTGCAGGTTTTTCTTCGTGACTTCATGGTAGTAAAAGGTCGCAACAAAGCTGGGGTCGCTCATTTTGATCCGGTGTCATGCGCTGCTGTGACATGTACTGTATATATGACAAGTGGCAAAGATTATAAGTCACTGAACCTGACTGAAAAATGCTTCCCATGAAAAACAAACCGATATAGTTGCAGGAGTTCATCCATCATCCCTTGATTTATCGCAACAGATGGTTTTTGACCCTTCATGTTATCACAGTCGAAAGAATCGATAGTTCACAACTAGCTCCTTATCAAGAGATAATCAAATGCAGTCTGCCTACACTGGCTTCTCCCCTCATGTTTTTAAATGCATTCACTTGCCAAGACCATAAAGTAAGGTCAAGTAAGGTTACACTGTAGTAAAGTTAGTGTTTCAGATGGATTAACAACTTTGCAGATCATTTTACTGCTGGAGAAAAAATAAGTATGAGAAATTATTCACTGCAATAACTGTGATCATTTGTTGTATTTAATGTGTGAACTTGCATTTATCTGTTATATTTTGCCCCATAATGTGAGACAACATCGTCATTTTAATGTTGTTGAGATTTTCATGTATGGATACTTAAAGTGCTCAAGATTAAAAACATAAATAAAACACTATGAAGTAAACATTCATTAAACATTCATTATAAAAAGGCTATAGATTATAAGATATACTACAGGTCATTTTCAAGGGCGAAATCTCTGCTCAGACTTTGGGGGGGTGAGTGAGAGAGAGAGAGAGAGAGTGGAAGACAATGGAATGAGGGTAGCGCATCGGGTTGTGTATGGATGCAAATCATTACTGTAATAACTGGAAATGTATCAGAAACCGAATACTGAATTTGACATTTAATCACAATTGAATACTTCATGTTTAAATTTAAATACTGCAGAATTTATTTAACTGAAATGTTTTACTTTGAAAACTTTTGACTTATCACTCACTTTTCATTGGAAATCAGATGCAGTCATTTCAGTCAAACAGTCAAACATTTCAGTGCAGATAACCCAAATAGAGACCTCAGGACAACAGCTATATGGAGGTTGGCTGCTAGCCAAGTTCTACAAACTTCTGATGTAATGAACTTTAATAACAACACTTATTGACATGCTGCCAACAATACAGTAATGTGAGTGTTGTTTGAGTAATACAATGTCTTTCTGCTCACCTCAAACCCACATTATGCATCAGACATCTGGAAAATGTGCACGCACATAAACACAGACGTGTGTGGAGTACCTTCCTCTTTTATTTCTTTAGTTTTACGCCATGTACCATCCATCCATTGTGAGACATTTATGACTTTGGAGCACATACGGTCTGCTTTGAGATGCTCAGTCAGACTGTCCATGTAGGAAGTGCTTCTTGGTAGGTTTTTCATGATGCTATCCAGAAGAACATGAGGTGACACTGCTGCTGACACTTTGATGTACTGATTTGGATCATACAATGCTATCACAGATATGATCCTTAAGCTCATCCTTAAGTTTTGTCTTGGTCAGCTCTTCAGAACCAGTGGTTTTTCTTTGAGAGAAAGTCTCTGAGAGGTTTGTCTCCCTCTGCAAGCTGTTGGATTAACTTTCCCAGCTGGTTAACCCTTCCCATGAGGCTGCATAGCTCACTTGTGTTAGTTGGCTCTGCCATTATTCCAACTGCTGCTGTTTTGACTGGATCTGATTAAAATCCTATAACGGAGATAATGTGGCACAGGAATTTAGCTCCCCTCTGAATTTTTCTGCCTTCATCCAGACCTTATGAAGTATGTATGAAGATTCATATAAAGATGGGAATCATGTTCTTCCTGTGATCCATATGGCATAACCATGACCTCTAGACCAGGGTTAGAGTGAGTGAGAGTAATAAGACTCTATCCAGCTGAAGGAAGAATGTAATTTTTTCTATGTATTGACTCATTTAGCTTGCTGAGGTCGACACATATGCAATAGTCATCCATCTTTCTAGGCTCCACCACCATGTCTGAACACCAATCAGTGGGCTCCTTTCCTCTCCATACGCTCTAATTCTCGCATGACTTGGGGCATTAATGGAAGGGGAAACCATTGTGGGGTCTTTAGAGTGAACCACATCGCATCAGGTTTCAGTTTGATGGTGTATGGCTGCTGCATCAGACCAAAACAACTGCACAACTTATCTGTTTTTACTTGTCTCTATATTAATGCTGCATACTCAAGCTATCAGCCGTAGCTCTCCACTATCAAGTCTGCTGAGTAGTGCTGACCTCTGATCACGTACACACTTCCTTGTATTTATTTTTCCTCTTTGTGTTGTTGAACGTTCGTGAGGAGTCTGTTTTTTTTCTTAAGTGCCTGTCACTTGAATACATAGTCTGGAATAACGACAGCACCCGTGTCGATTTTAAGTGTGACCATCCTGTCCTTTAACTTTAAATCCACCATCCATGAATCTCCATCTGCTGCCGTTGTGCCAAGGAGAATCATCCTCTTTCTGCACCTCATACACAGCTATTGATGATGCACACTCTATTTTGTAAGGTCCTTTTTTGTGCATGAATGACACATTAGCTTATTAGCCAGACACTTTGCTTTCAGATGTGAGGGATTTTTCTCACATTTGAAACATTTAGACAGTCTGTTATTCTCTGTGCGCCCTTAGCTAGGCTTATCACCTTGGTTATTTCTTCTTTTTCTAAAACTGTTTGGCTTTTCTCTTTATTCTATCCACTGAGCATGTCTGTCTTTTGCCCACTTTATCCCCGCGTAGGTTGCTGTTCTATTGTTTCACTGATTCAGTCTATCTTGTCATCTCGATCACTCTTGCTTTAACTAACTGCATGTGCTCTGAAGGACGTAAGTCCGCTAGCCTTACTCCTAGCCTGTCTCTGATTATCTCATTATACAGAGCGTAATAATTGCAAAGTCTAAAATACGCCGGAAACAAGTCAAAAAAATTTCTGCCTGTGTCCTCTTTTCAAACTTGTATTTTCATGTGTCACATTTTTCATTTTTAACACTGAAGAAGCCATGAAATCCATGTCTTACAGCAGCATATTGCTGTTGCTCTGCATTGGACAGGTTCAATCATTTCAGTAAGTCATCTGCTTCATCACCTATACAGTACACAATAGCATTTACCTGGTTGGGGTTGTGTGTGAGATTGCTAGCTTGCCAAAATCATTCAAACCTCATAAACTATTTTTCCCATTCATGTGGTTTTGTGAAGTAAAACATTGCCTACCATGGACTTCCCTGCCCCCAATCAAACTTCTTCCAGCCACAGGTAACTTTCTCTTGATAAACTATCCCACTTACTGACACTATATCGTGCTGTTGTTTTTAGCCACATGGGAAATCATTACAACTGTGTATCTTTATAAAAGTATTATTGTTGTTCACAGGCTGTGGTATACCAGACTGAAAAGCCACCACACCTTCTTCTTCTTCAAAAACCCCACACTACCCCACATCACATCCACATAACCAATTACACCACAGCTGCTGACTGGTGTCACGTTCAACTTTAATAAACTTTGACCTGCGATTTTACATCATTAACCAATAACTTTAAGTCCAAAATGGAGAAAGCTATCATAGCTTATTAGCTGGACTGCACCATTCAATTTTACTTAACCTCCCCTGTTGGAGTAAAACTGTTCAAGTTTGCAACTTTCAAAGTTTGCAGATGTGAAACAGGGTTGATGGTACAAATAAATCAATGGGTTTGTTCAAGCTTGTTGCCTGTGACAGCTTTATTTTCTCCTATTTGCACATGCAATTACAATGGTGGTTAAAATGCAGACAAAGTTCCTTACAATAATAGCATATACTGGTACCTTTTAATTTTATTTTCTTCCTGACATGACTAATACTGACATGAATACATCATAGTCCAAACAATCCTATAATTGGTTTCAACTTCTGGTTTTAAAACACTACATTAGATTTTGGCTTAAAGGACAAAGACAGATGCTTTTTTCCATCTCTAAATGTCCAACCAGAGAAAAGCTATGTACAAATCAAAGCCTAGATCAGTTGAACTACAATAGAAGGCCATCTTGCTCTATTGCTGCTGACACCTGGGGTAATTGCCCTGCTCCACCACTGAAATGTCACGGCTGCTCTTATCCCAGGTGGGCTATTCAATCAACTAATAAATGCCATTGCCCCTCTCTCAGCACCAAAGCACCATAACGTAATACAACACAATACTCATAAAAATCAGCAGATGACACACACCTCATCGCAGATGTAATTAGCAGCACTTATCAAGGTTTTATTTGCTCGCTGCTAATATTGGAGAATAATTTGTTATGTGATGGGTGCACTGCTCTTCATAATCAGATAACTTTAAGGGGATTAAAAGGATTCTTGATAAGGCATTTTACCAATGTTAATGTTTTCATTTGCTCTAATAAGCACGTGTTGTTGTTTTATGGTGCCAGGACAATCAAATCTGATTTATTTGTTCAGAAATATCTTGCTATAGAGGGATGTTTGAATAAATAAACTGCCAAGATGCCTTTATAGAGCACATTTCTGCCTGACAATAACGCTGGAATAAAGAATTATAATCGTCTTTGTCATTTACAAATACATTAATTCCAGAAACCTGAGTCAATGTACTGTAAGAACACATCACAATTTCCTTCCACATGCAGACAAAGTGTCTCCAATCCATGACTATTTGGATTTAATTTCAGTCAGCGATTACTAAAGACCTTATCTCATTTATATGGTAATAGCACTTGTGACGTCAGCTCCGGCAGTGCAGATGGCGAGCTAAACAGGGATGGCCTTTTGTGGCCGGGGCTCGTTCACTTCATTCTCCTGCCTGACTGCACTGACCAGCAAAGAGAGGTCAGCGTCTGAGGGGATCAAGCAGTAGCTCCAGCCTGCATGGGGAGGGGAATTTAATTTACTGTGACATATTGTTGGTAGCACTTACAGAGGTAATATGTAGTCTTTTGTTTTGGGATGCCGGCACAGGGAGTAGCTTGACCTTCAGCTGTGTTTATTAGCGGCAGGGATGTTGTCGTCCATTATGATATAAACTTGCATTTGAGTTCAAATGACTTTAGACTAAAAGTTTAGGCTATAAGCTGAAAAGAAAATGACACAATTTTGGAATTGTTTTGTCATAAATGAAACCAAACTTGCAACTAACTCCCCCTGAAAGGCAATTGTAGCTAATGTTAGTTTAGCAATTATAATGGCAGACCCATCATTTTTTGCATTTGTCATGGTGTGCATGGGGCTGCTTTTAGTGCCATACTCCCCATTTACAGAGTTTGGGGGATGGAGTATCTTTCTTTCTCTTTTCAAAACCAAAAATAATATAAGTTACAGGTCAGCACTGACTTTTGGTTTTACATCGGACACGGACAATGTTCTCCTCTGTGATAGTTGCATGTTTACCCATCCATCCACCCCAACTTGCTCCCTATACGGACTCCATAATACGTCACATGACTACCACCATCCATTGTGTGACGTTGTTGAACCAGGGAATTTGTGTGTCCATCCCAACAAACGACTTTGGCCGTTTGCGTTGTTTCCGCGGTGCTGGTATGCAATTTTCAAACATTGCACGTCACCTCCATGTAATTGAGGTCATGAGGTCATGTTTATTTCATAACAGTTATCTACAGCTGTTAAAATCCACTAGTGACAGTAGTCCTGTCAGGTGGCAAAATCATTGGTCACCAATTGGAAATGAGAAGCCTGATTTTGTGTATCTCATTCTGAAATCAATGACCCATGTTTAAAAAAAAATGTAGTTTGAACAATTCATATAAAGTGATAACATAAACGTCAATATTGAGGAAATCAAATGTCTTCAGTGTCTGCGGAGAGGTTTATTTTAGTTATGTAATTTCTCACCTCTAATCAGTATTCAAAGACAACATTTTGGCAAATAGTGAGATAATTATTTCGTTTTTGCCCAGAATGAATTAACACAAACTTGGTAGGAAAGGCCACTCTACATCTGAGGTGTGATATGAATATTGACCTGAAGCAGTGGTATCCATGTCAGTCTGTGATAGCTGTTGCTAATGGGAGGTCAGCCGGGGGTCGACAGAAAGTGGGAAATGTGCCGTGAACATGAGAGGTGAGAGTAATGAGACTGCCTTAATATGTCTAAAAGCTGAGCTCAGCTTTGGAAACTTTAAAGTTAAAAGAGCAGCCTGAAAGGGAGAAATGATTGATAATATTACTACCTGCTTTGTTCATATTGTGTTAGTAGTGTATTTATGTTGTGTATTTAAGATTTTTTTTCCTCTCCTGACCATCAAGTGTCTGCATGGACGTATAATACTGACACACTGGGTTTGATCTCTCTTTCCCTCAGTGTTTCCCTCAGTGTTGAAAAATCTGACCTGTCTTCTACACAGCAGTATGAGGACAATAATGAGAAGCACAGTATTGATTTTCTATGAAAACACTGCACTGCTTTGTTGCATTTCCTTAACCTTGGCTTCCCTGAACCTGAGGCTGCCCAATTCAATTTTTCTTTGTTAGATTTTTCATCTCTCTCTCTCTTTCAAGGGGAAATTTCATTAACTCTTTACTCCAGTGCTTGGCATCTGTTGTTCCACCCATAGTTTAGCTGAAAAAACAAAAAAGAAAACATCAGTAAAGTCAACTTATTTTTTCAAACTGAAGTGCACTCAGTCAGTGCTCAGGGGAAAGATGTAATACGTACATTTAAAATTCCAAAAACGTTATGTTCCAAAACATGATTTTGTGTGACGGATCTGTACTGTCACCTCTCAACAACTCTTGAATCCAGGGCTTGTGGCGAACAGACTCCCACTCACAGATGAGTGTCGACAGCCTGTGTTTCATGCTGCGTTTTAAGCTCATTTGGGCTCAACTGTTTTGGCAGGTCACAGGAGAGCTATGAGCACCATTAGGCTTGTCACTGAGGTGAGCTTTCGGATGTTGGAGGTCTGTTTAACAGGCGTAACATTTCTCCTTGTCAGCCTGGCAGGTGGCTGAACTAACACTGTGCCTCTGGATAGAGCTTAAAGTTAAAGTCCTGCAACCTGTTTGACTTCGGGAGTTGTGCCACTGTGAATGTCATCTTATAGCAGTGTATACATAAAAATGCACATTTATGGAGCTACAATGTGACACAAACGCATTTAGTTAAATCTAATAATGCATTTTAACATTAATATCCGTCCCTTTCAAAGGCTGATCTTGTTTACAGAGGAGTTTTTCTCTGGCCAGGGTTGATAGCTAAGGCTAGGCCAAGGGCTGTGAGTCTCCAGCCCCCTGCCCAACCTGTAAACTCCTGATGTAAACTAGGTCGGTGCAAAGAGAGGGAGAGTGTGAGAGAGAGAGGTGCTGTTGGGAGCGTTGAATTATTCAGCCCAGTCCGCTGAGCTCTGATAACACAAGCAGAACAACAGCAGCATAGAGCTCTGTGCAAGACAGCCGGAGAGCCAAATCAGTTCATATGGGCAATACCTCCCACCCTGTTTGGAGTGAGCTAGCTTCACTCACTTATATGTAATGTAAATATGTAAAATGCGAAAACAAGAAATGCCATGAATGTCAGAACATTTTTATAGATGACATGGTTTAACGAAGGAGTCCAGTGCTTCAAAAATGGGATGTTTTTTGTGGGGCAGTTTCTTATAAAATCATACCAACATCTTTATATGTTATACATATCATCATATTTCATGACACATACAGTATAATTAGTGACATTACGAGCTTTCCTCCAACTTTAAAGATACAAAAATGTCATAAAATGAAGAAATGCTGAAATCCGAATCTCCTCCAGTTTGCCCCTCATCTACACCACATTGTAAGGCTTTGATCAGCATAACCAGCCATATGTCAGAGTATGTTTACTGCTCTCCTATTATATGCAGAAGTTGTTAACGTTTACAACCTCTTTTGAATGACAGGGGAAGTGCATACGTCCTCACAAAAAACTGTTGAGGAAATCTCCTTTTTTTCCATCATGGGCTTTCTGCCGTGTCTGCCAGATCCAAGTGAATTAGATGCAGATGCAGACGTGCTCATAAATCTTACAAACACTGAGGTAACGTGTTTCAGACTTGCTTACCAGGTGTAATTTGTCAAGAATGGGTAACTCTATTCCACACAGAGTGCGTCCTTCTGCTTCAGTAGCTTTCTACCCCCTTTAGGGTTTAGTGTTCAGTGTGGCATCACAACATCAGGCCATGGCAGAGTTGTTATCAAGACAAGACAATGCAAGGTCTCTTATTTAGAGCCAACATCACAACCACATAGCAAGCCAGTATACAATATATCATGTGGGATGTTTACAGTTTTACACACAAATCCTAATCTTAAAATTCTTTAAATTCTAACCTACCAACACTGAATTGCTTTATTTATGTACACTTTAATTTCCAGGTACGTACGATACATACGAAACATACGATACACTGATATAGATTAGACAATAGCCTGGGTGAATACTTGATTCTGATTGGCTGTAAGGATGCCATTAAAATGCGATGCAGGACACTTACTAAGTCATACCTGTGAAACTGTCTGTTCGCCGTTCTAAATGAATGCGCTTGCTACGTTAAATGAGTAACCATGGCAACAGGGAGGTAGTCAAAGCCACTCTTTACAATTTATTGTAACACATTAATAAGTTTATTCACAACAGTGAAGCCCTGCAGTGCCTCATCCTCTGAACACAACAGGATGGTGACTGTAACACACAACCTGCAGGAAGTACGCTGACCATCTGAATGGACCTTCTAAGACTTGTTATTACATCATCTCACATCCCATTGGCTATTCTACTCGCTACTCACTACTTGAGGTGCAACTTACAGTGCACATGGTTATTTGTTCATGAAGACCTTAAAGCTGATTTGGGGACAGTAACGTGGCTGGATAGCTAACTAATGTTGTTGTTACTGTCTTATTTACATACTGTAAAATTATATTTACTGTTTGTCAGTCATACACTGTCTTACTGATTTTTAGTCTTGGTAGTATAACATTAGCTTTCCAGCTCATATCTGCGCCAAAGGTTTCTATGAGTTAAACAGACTAGAAACATTTCCTATTGTCAAGTTGTAACACATGAAAATATAGATTAATGGTCTTCATTTTTTTTTCTTTGGCCAGTGACAGTGGTATAAGTGTGATAATGCCCTTCATGGAGTCCATAATCAGGAATTAATGGGCCTCTACTGTGTGTTGGACGGTTCTCGGCCTCCCCGTCATCCATTAATTCCTCATAATGGACACCTCGCTAGGCATTATCTGTTACTGAAACTATAACAGTAAGAGATATTTGAAAAATTACTTCACCTTGACCAACTACAACATTAAATTGTTGCCTACACATTAATGCAAAATAACTTTACATTGTGAATATATCAATATTGATATACAGTGCTGTGAAAAAGTATTTGCCCCCTTACAGATTTCTTCTGTTTTTGCTTTTTTGCAACTTACAACTCACTTACATGATTCAGATCATCAAACAAATTTTAATATCACTCAAAGATGACCTGAGTAAATACAAAAAGCAGTTTTTAAATGATGATTTTATTTATTAAGGGACAAAAGCTATCCAAACCAACCTGGCCCTATGTGAAAAAGTAATTGCCCCCTAAACCTAATAACTGGTTGTGCCACCCTTGGCGGCAACAACTGCAATCAAGCGTTTGCAGTAACAGGCAATGAGTCTTTCACATCGCTGTGGGGGAATTTTGGCCCACTCTTCTTTGCAGAATTGTCTTAATTCAGCCACATTGGAGGGTTTTCGAGCATGAACGGCCTGTTTAAAGTCATGCTACAGCATCTCAATCGGATTTCAGTCTGGACTTTGACTAGGTCACTCCAAAACCTTCATTTTGTTTTTTTTTAACTATTCGGAGGTGGACTTGCTGGTGTGCTTCGGATCATTGTCCTGCTGCATAACCCAAGTGCGCTTGAGCTTAAGGATTTTCTGGTAGAGAGCAGAATTCATGGTTCCATCAATTACGGCAAGTTGTCCAGGTCCTGAAGCAACAAAGCAGCCCCAGACCATCAGACGTGCCCTCGTGTTCTTTTTGGTCAGCAGTGGTTTTCTCCTTGGAACTCTCCCATGGAGGCCATTTTTGCCCAGTGACTTTCTTATTGTTGAATCATGAACACTGACCTTAACTGAGGCAAGTGAGGCCTGCAGTGCTTTAGATGTTGTTCGGGGTTCTTTTGTGACCTCCTGCATGAGTCGTCGATGCGCTCTTGGAGTCATTTTGGTAGGCCGGCCACCCCTGGGAAGGTTCACCACTGCTCCATGTTTTCTCCATTCGTGGATAATGGCTCTCACTGTTGTTCGCTGGAGTCCCAAAGCCTTAGAAATGGCTTTTTAACCCTTTCCAGACTGATAGATGTCAATGGCTATGTTTCTTGTCTGTTCTTGAATTGCTTTAGATCAGGGCATGATGTGTTGCATTTTGAGATCTTTTAGCCTACTTCATATTGTCTATTTAAGTGATTTCTTGATTCTACAGCTCTGGCAGTAATCAGGCCTGGGTGTGTCTAGTGAAATTGAACTCAGCTTTCAAACATGTGGTTAATCACAGTTAATTCATGATTTAACAAGGGGGGGCAATTACTTTTTCACATGGGGCCAGGTTGGTTTGGATAGCTTTTTTCCCTTAATGAATGAAATCTTCATTTAAAAACTGCTTTTTGTATTTACTCAGGTCATCTTTGTGTGATATTAAAATTTATTTGATGATCTGAAACATGTAAGTGTGACAATAAAGCAAAAAAAGAAGAAATCTGTAAGGGGGCAAATACTTTTTCACAGCACTGTATATAAAGTAACACTGACAGGTGCCATTCTGCTTGCATAACAAGTACTTTTAATACTTTAATTAAGTAGCCTAGCATATTGCGAATTTCATATATAAAATCCCATTATTATAAACACCACTTCCAGAAGTCCTCCATGGAGTATGAGTCAAACACGAGGTCACAATTAGGAAGTAAATCAAGAGAAATAGAGAAATGTATTTCTTTTAACCGAGGAAGTGTGTAGCATAAGTGTGTATGCCAGCTTGTTGAGGATGTTGGAAATGTAGGGAAAACATCATCAGGGCTTATGGATGCTGCAACTGACGATGAGGTCTCCCCGTCAGCTTTAACTGCATGTTAATTAGAGGAAACATTTAGCAAGTAATGCTGCTCTAATCACACTTGAGTAGATTCCCTCCCCGGCGTCTGATCTCTAAGCATAAGATGCTGCAAAGGGAACAGAGGACAACGTCACTCTAAACAAGGAATTATCTCAGCACATCCACCTGCTGCTACCTGATAGTAAAGGTTTATGTGCGGTGTTAACAATGTCACAAAACAGTGTTGAGATTGCTTTTATTTTTTGTTCCAGAAACGTGATCAGCATCAGTGTTCCCTCACTGATGTAAATACCTCATAAATACCTTGATCAACAAGGAAATAAAACACAAGCTCAAATGCTGAAGTTGTGATGAGTTTTGATGTTGTTTTGATGACATGTATTCAATAACTAACAATTAAAGTACATATTGAGAAAAAATCTTTATGTATGATTAGTTGACTGTTGGAGTCTGGCCATCTCAGTTGCGGTTGCTGTTTCCTGCTGAGCCATTTTTAATTACATTCCCATAAATGCTCTCAATTATGTGTGTGATGGCTGCATACATGATGTTCTTGCAAAAAACTAATAAAGCTAAAGCTGGTTGTCTTCTGACTTTTTTAACATTTAAAAATTGCTACTTTTACAATGAAAACCTTTTGAAAGGATCTATAATATATATTTGATGGCTATAACATATAGCGATGAACAAGGGAGGCTTAAGCTGCATATGTCCAACCTAAAGTTAGCATCCTCACCAGCTGATGATGATTCATGTAAAGGAGCTTCATTAGCCAGCTAGCTCTGTTATTATACTACAGTATAATCGATAAAAATGCAAAAATAAGACAACAAATGAATTGTTCTACTTGCAAATGAGTCAGGTGGGTGTATCGGGGGCAGAGGACTTCGATAGCGCAGCTCTAGCCATGATCGCTACTGTACAGACTTTGGCTCCAATGGATGTCACCAGCCAAGATGGAAGTGGGGACATGTCATCCATGTTAACATATATGATCTACACATACCAGATTTGTGCTGAAAATGTATATTGTCCCCCTATAATTAAAGAAAGAAATTCTGTCTGCACAACCTGAGTGCTCAAACATGTTCTTGTTGCGCATGCACTCAATTTTATATGTTCATATGGACACACAGTGGAGTTTTTAAAAATCTGAACTTTAGAAGTTTTCAAAAATCTCTGCTTTAGTGTCCTAAAGCGTTGCGTGTGGACAAGAGGCCAAAACTTGGAGATATAAAATAACTGCGTATGGGTGGACAAGGCCTGAGAGTTGAACTCTGAAAAATGTGCTTCATTCTTCATATTTGCTTGTGTGGATGATGTGGTTCATTCACATGTGATTGACAGGGGCCTGACAGCATGAACAAATAATCCCACAGATGTCATATTTTAACAGAAATGTTTTTGAAGTATGTGCCTTCACTGGCAGACAAAAACCGCACGAAACACAAGTGTATCTCCTGCGTAAAAGAAACTCAGATTTTGAACATCTCTCAGAGTAAGAAAACAGGGTGTTGAAAGCCAAAACATACATTTCACTGGATGCTGATTTATTATTTTCTCCTCAGATTGACACTCAGGACTCTTCCTTTAATTTGTTCAACTTTACTTACAAGTTAAAATTTAATTTAATTCCACCTTCACTTCAGTTGAGAGTGCAGTTTGCAATATACTTTATTGGGATAATACCTTTAAGGGTTGTAAAATTAAACTGCAGAAGGCTGTTTACATAATGTTGCATTAGCAGACGATGAACAGTTTGAAGAAATATGCTGCAGACGAGTGAGCATTTCTTCGCAGGTGGCCCTTGCAGGGATATCTAAAATGTGCATGATAATAGAACTGAGGTACCTACACCTCCTCCACACCTCTACCACTACTCACTCAGTCTCTCGCTCGACAATACACCCCCCATACACACACACACACACACACACACACACAAAATTCCCTCCCGCTCTCTTTTTACTTGAGTCTGGATCTTTCCTCCTCACCGCCCTCACTGTCACATTGGCTCTGGACTGTCATAGAAACAGCTTGTGATCCAAACCCCTCTCCTGTTCTCTTCAGTTACATAAATGCCACATACTGTTGGACTCCTGAACCATATTTTTAGACTGGCATAGACAGGGCTGATAATGATGCCAGCCATCAACAGTCCCATTATATAACATGGATGGGAGGTGTGCACATGCATGCCACTTTTTTCAACAGCACACTGTACTTTTTCCTATATCTAGCAGGCTTGCTTGAGGCCAGGTACAAGCACTCATGTACACAGTAAACATTGAGCTGTGTTTCTATATGTCGTGCAGTGCATCCATACTTGTTTTGGTAGGGAAAAATACACTGAATGGAACAACCCACAATATGCTCTCGTTGTCTAGCAACTCTGCACCAACACCAGACATGCATGCTACTTTATTTTTCAGCCACCTGGGAATTTTTTTTAATTACAGATCAGTTAAAAGATGTTCTGCTTCTGCTTCTGCAGAATGTTTCTAAATATTATATAATGTAATTGTAATCCACTCAATCCAATCCCACTTTTATTTTAAGTGTGCAGACTTTTCCTAAAGTATGGCATACCCATCGACCACTGGGACTTTGTCAATTAAACAGTAAGGTTTTTAGTGCAGCTGTCCATTTAGGGCAATCTGTGGCATGTCAGCACCATGGACAGCATCAAAATGGTGTTGCTTCCTTTTCTGGACTGTCTGTTCTTTTCCTCTACCCTCAACATGTTTTTGAAACAGAAATACCTAGGGAAGGAATCAGATCAAGTTTCATATTCTCTGTGTTGTTCTGACAGAAAGTAAAAGAGAAAGGCCAGGAAATCACTGACAAAAACGGTTTGAGGTGCTGCTCAGCAGATGTTTTTGTCATGGTAGAAACTGTATCTTTGTAGCGTAGCTTCTTGCAGATTTTATAGATTTGCTTATCTTGGCTTCAAAGAATTAAACTTATAGTCTAGATAATCAGGATTGTGGATTGTTTAGGGTCATTAAAAGCTTGCTCTTAATTGCAATATACCACATTATCCACTGGAAGAAATGTGCTGTGGCCATGTAGGATTATTTAAAGCTGAACTGGTTTTAGCACTAGCAGACACAGACATCAACCCAGTCAAAATTATTTCTCAGAAAAAACAAAACTAAGTCTGTTGTGCTGGTAGCTCTATGGCACAGTAGCTAAAATGATATTGATCAGGTAAATTCTTCCTCCACTTTGTTTAGCATTTTAGCAGGCCAGCATTTTGCCTGTTAATGTTAAATGTGCAGCTGAGGCTGATGGGAATATAACTAGTTTTGCAGCTATTTGCTCATGAACCACAAGTATTGGAAAAATTAAATCCATTACCAGATGATGGAAGAACAAAGTTATGGTAATTTCTCCTGAGGGGGACGTTAATGTCTGTACTAAATTACACCTAACCAATCCAACCTGCAGTTGTTGCAGATACTTCACTCAAACCTACTGATGTCAACCTACTGGTGCAGCTATAGCATAAGTCAAAAGCAATCATCCTCTGGCGACCATGAATGTCAGTACAAAATGTCATGACAATCCATCCTTTAGGTGGTGAGATATTTTAACCTGGACCAACAGACATGATGACATGATGACATTGTCATCCTTAGAGCCATGCCCATTTTTGAGACTTTAACTCTTTGCGTCCATTCTTAAAGGCTTGATTCTCCAAACTGTTTCAAGCAGACCATTACAAATGCACTAAGACACACAATGCAGTTTCTGAGAAAACGGCTGTACTACAGCTTTACCTTGGTGTATTCTTTCTACATCAACATTGGAGCCAGGACTTGACTGAGCCAATGCTTCACAGCAGCTTGCTCTAATCGACATGACACACTGTCTGCCAGAGGAGGTATCTCAAGTAGCTAGGGAGAAAAAAAAACAATACTAAACAAAGGAGAGGCATTTAAAACAGTGTGTTGTAGAGGCAGAACCAGGTTAGCACTAGCCTGAGAGTAAAAAGTGAAAAGAGCCTAAGGAGTAAAACAGGCAACTGGGATATACTTTCAGGTCACAAGTTTACAGTGGATTGAATTAGAAGAAGAAAAAGACACCAGAAATGCAAGTAGGTTATACATAGATGAAAGACATATAGGTAAAGGAGAGGTTAATTAAAGATTGAACTGAACAGATCTGACACTTTCAGTCTGACACATTAGGAGGCTGACAAACAAGCCAAGTATGATGCAAGGATTGATTGCTGTGAGTTCCTCTCGAAATGAAGCCTCTTACCTAGTAGGTAATTAAGAAGTGAGCAGATTCTTGTATTGAGCGCTTTGAGTGCCTGAGAGAGGCAGTAATTGTTTTCTGTTGATTACATGGCCTTTTGACAGAAAAAATGGTCACTGCAGTAGTGACCACAGACAGGGTTCAGAAGAACTTCCAGTGTTACTTTTACCACAGAAACATGGTAAGGAAAATGGTGAGGAAATGGGTGAAAATACAAACAAGCAAAACAGCAGAGAGTCTATTTCCAATGTAACATTGTGGAAGGTTTGTAGCAGTGAATGTAAAGAGTATTATCTTATTGTTTTACATAGCTTTATAGCAAGTTTAAAAAAAAAACAACATATCAAAACGTGTACTTTGACTCAAACATGCACTTAGGATCCAAGATCCCCAGTGAGTTTAGCAGAACCGTCCCCACATATTAAACCTGGAAAGCAAAGCTTTCGTTACAGATGCAGTGTGGGTCATTGTCACTGGCCTCTTCACTGGCAGGAGAAAGGACACACTGTGTGGTTTGGTTTTCTTGAATACTGGCTCCATCTGCTGGTCATAGCCATAAAACTCCTCTAACCACGAGCTGTTCGAGAAACATGAACCAAATCATGAGGTCAGAATAAAGATTGATGCCACATTTTGTATAGTAAGAGGTCAATGAGAAGTAGTATGTTATTATGAATGCGTTGACTGGGAGTGAGAGGTTTGCAGTGAGCACTGAAAAGGTTTCCCACAAACCTCCTCCAGAGGTCATAAGTTCACCTCTGACGTACTTTCAACGTCAACACAGCAGCTAAAGCCTTAATTTACATTTAGTAATCTAGCATATTAAGAGGGATGGCTCAAAGATAAACAGGGTTGCCCCTGGTCCTTTTACTACAGTTCAGCTCCTCTTGGCTGCATTGACTGTTGCCCTGACAACCCTATATCACCGTGTCAGAGCTACAATAACCCATCTGTCTCAGCTCCGCTCATCTGTTCAGTTGATTACGTCTGGGCAGTGCTTCCATGGATCTCCCGGCTGACTGCAAAAGAAGAAGCTTCATCTTCCTCTGCAGAAAGTGTCTCATGTAGGCCTACAGTATAGCCTATTATGTACATTCAAAGTAGTTTTAATAGTTGACATATAGTTTGTAAAGTCTGTTGGTGGACTCACCACTGAATCCAGACTGAAATATCTCAACATATATCTGGTGGATTGCCATGAAAGTAGTTGTTCGGTGTTCCCAGAGGATGAGTCTTAATGACCTCAGTGATCCGCAGTTTTCCTCTTGCTTCACCATAAAGTTGACATTTGGTGTTTTGAGTATGGGAATGTTAGCAAGCTAACGTTAGCATTTAGCAAGTACAGACTCACACAGCTGCCGGCATGACAGTAGACTCTTAAGTCTTACACATGAATCAAAATAATTTTAAGTTTTTAGTGCGGAACATATTATCTAACATATCCTATATTTTTAAAATCATAAAAAGGTCAATTTGATGTAACAAGAGATGTAGCCCACCCCACCCACCCAATCCTAAAACTATATAATGCTGTTAGATAAAATAGTGCTGAAATTAGTGTGCAGAAATGGTGACTCTTTGGTTAGATATACAGCCTATGTACATGATTTAAACTGCACATACATTCATAAGACTTGGATATTACACACTATAGGATGATTAATATAGATCAATGCTAAAATGGTAAAATAATGTGTGTCTTTGTGTGTGTGTGTGTGTGTGTGTGTGTGTGTGTGTGTGTGTGTGTGTGTGTGTGTGTGTCCTTTTTAGGAATTACAAATCCTCACAGTTTTGGGACTGAGTGAAGCCTAATGCTATACTAGTAAATGTTTAGAAATAAATAACAGATACACACAGCACTTATTTATGGTGTGTGTATATGTTGGTGTGTAGTTCTTTTTGACCCTGTCGTGTTCATGTTTGTGCACCTGGCGGAGCAAGAGGCCCAGACAGTTTTACTGGAATGCCTATCAGCGGGCAGCTGGCTTGTTAAAATCCTCAAAAGATTTAGTTTCACCAGACATATGGCAGAAATGGCTCAAACACGACAACAACAATTTCATTTGTTGCTATGCAAATGGAGCAGTAGAGTCGTAATAATTTTTCTCACACGTTTTCCTGCTGTTGGGAGGGAACAAAAGGCATCTGTATCCGTTACAGTACAAAAGAAGCTCACAAATGATCTAAACACAGCCCCATAATCATTTCAATTCATGTAGTATTTATACATTTGATACACAAAGCTATGCAGGATCCAGAACAAGGGTTTCACTCTTAGTCTTTCATGTCTCCGTTCATGGGAGGAGGAATATTCTTGAATCTGGAAGAAGTCAGTAAAGCCACAGTTATGTAGCAAGCTGGGCTGTGGCCTCCATCTTGCGGCAGATCCTCCCCCTCGTCTGGAAGCTGTTGAGTTCTTCTCCAGATGTGGCTGCCCGATCTGTTTAATGATACACTGCAGCAGGCAGAGAATAACAGCAATAAGGACCGAAAAAAAAAAGAAAAACACCACAAACAAGACTCAATGAGAAGCAGCTTGCTTGTGAACTTGTACTTCTGGGTACAACATAAAATCAGATCTTCAACTTTCACTTTAATAATAAGTAAAATAATATACTGGATTAGTAGATAGAAAGGAGCTAAACATATATAATTATGCAATTATTGCACATTCAGGAGGATGTTCCAGGTTTGCTCTGAGGCCCTTAACCTATAAAACAATCTCTTTTTTTATAGAGAAAAGACGATCACATCTTTGTACAGCATCACTGATGGAGAGCGATTGGTTAGTAAAACGTATTCATACTGAAATGGTCAGCGGTGGAAAGTAACTAAGTACATTTACTCGAGTACTGTACTTAGGTACACTTTTTTTTACAGTACCATTTTCTGCCACTTCATACTTGGCACAACTTACTCAAAAAGGTTACAAAGGCAAGTATTGCACTTTTTATTCCACTACATTTATTTGATAACTTTAGTTTCTATAGTTACATTCCAGATTTAGCATAATAACACAAAATATAATGAACAAATAAATCATGATGTTATTTTATGAACAAGGCTTACTGATCCTTGGGGGGGCATTCACTACTACTACTGCTACTACTGCTACTAGTCTTCAAATGAGCTACTCATCTATTTTTACATGAGCACTTTTCAGCCTAAACATCTAATTTCAGTAACATTTAAGTGAAGGAACAATAGTGTCGATCTTCCCCAAACATCTCACACATGTTCCCTTAAAATCTAAACATAAAGCAGGAATTTCCTCAGTGAGACATTTGGGACTTGCTGGCTGATTTTCTTTTCCTCCACCCTCTCACATTCACAGTTTGGAAAGTGCCAGTTGCTTAAACAGCAGGTGTCTTTGACTTGGTCATTCTCCAGAGAGAACAGGTTGCACAGCTGTCTGGCACACACATATATGTGTACACACAAGCAAGGAAAGAGGGAGAGAAAAAGAGGCACTTAATGAAAGATAGCAAACATTTTCTTTACTCTGGTGGACTCTTGTTGGACAGCTCTGGCAGGGAGATGCTCCCGATGTGTCTTTTGTATGTGCAAGTGGACCAAACAAAAGCTTAGTGAGGAATCTCCGGGAAGCCCAAGCTGTTGGAAAGGAATGCCCCATCTCTCTTGTGGCTCAGTGCTTGAGTCTTAATCAGTCACCAGAGTGGCTGGTTGGGTTGGGGGGCCTCACTCACTCACTCCTGACCTCACTTGCCTCAATAAAATCTATTAGCTGAACACAGACGGGTAAAAGACTGGTCATTGTTGCTGATGTGATACAGATAAATCAAATTAATTGGCCCCCTCATCCTTTTCATACTGTCTAAGTCCTTATGTAATCTCTTTGAATTGGAGAATATTTATAGTTCTTTTTTCAGTTTTTCTTTTAAACCACATTGTTTAAATTATATGACAAATAAGAATAGAAACGCAGACATAGAGTTCTTAAAGTGGAAGTTATTTTTGTCCAGTAGAAATAATGGAAACATAAAGGGTGTGTGTGTGTGTGTGTGTGTGTGTGTGTGTGTGTGTGTGTGTGTGTGTCCCTGCATAAGAAGGCGGAGTCTTCTCCCTGGGGTCCTGAGCCAAACTGGTGTTATGTAACAGAAACATTGCTTCTCATCCTGATGTGGAGACACCCGAAAGTTTACAAGAAGCGAGTCTGACCGAAGTCCGGTTTGTGAACATGGAGTATGTGATCATCTTAGGCGCGTCTGCAGATCGGTGGCGGAGCATTTTTAAGAAAATTGGCCTCCAGAGCTGATTTTTAGCCAAAGAACTGTCTTCAAACTGTAAACTTAATTGAAATCTGACCTTAAACACTGCCAAGGATCACGTCTTTGTTGGTTAATGTTCAACTCTGGAAGCTCTCGCTGTGCCTGGAGAGGAGTTTGGAAATGGGACTGAGCATTTAGATGTTGAAGGCAGCCAGACGGACGGACATGGGCAGCGGATCAAGCCGAGGGAAGAAAGTTGCACCTGCGTGTGTCACCGAGGTGACCGAAACAGATGCTGGCACCTCACCCAAACAGGACAGTCGTGCCTTCAAGCCTCTCAAAATCCACGCAATTTTACGCACCGCGCGCAACCGTGCGCAACCCGACTGCCACAGCGAGGGGCACGACTCTGACTTTTCCAGGGAGGACGATGACATGGATGGAGAGCTGGACACGGTTCTTGCGGATTACGAGGAGCGAGGGAGAGCTTCAGTGAAGAAAGCCCCCACCAAGAAGACTGTCACCAGGTCCAAAACATACGGACTGTGTCATTTCAGTCAGGAGGAGGACGAGGACTTCAGCTCAGCTCCGGAGCCACGTGGCTCACATGGCGGAGCGACAGTTGTCAACAAGAGGATCGACGATGCTTTTACACACTTTAAAAAACACACACCTGCGTGCCCAAGTCAGCAGAGTGTAAGGGCTTTTCAGTCGATCTTTATTTATGAAGCGCCAATTCATAAAAGTGATATCTTAAGACGCTTTCCATAAAGAGCAGGTCTAGACCAAACTCTTTCATTAAGACCAAACTCTTTCATTTTCACTTTTAACGATATGATGTTTATTATTATTGGATCAGACATGAGTGAGGTGGTTGTTTACAGTGTAACTCGCTTTACTAATAATAGATCATTGACAGCAGGATGGTTTTAAAGTAAAAATGAAGCTGGAGAATTGTTCAAACACATGATGTCCCTTCTTTCCTCTCCGGTTTATGTCAGTCCTCCTCTCGGAGCTTTTTGACAAGAGGGCCTTTGTTGGAAGCTGTTCCCACGTCAGACAAACAATCGTAAGTAGACAACTCTGATCAATAATTGATTTCCGAGCTCAGTGGAGTAGTAAAAGCCGAGGAGGGCCGGATCAAATTTACTTTAAGGAGATCGAAATACCAACCCATTACTCTCAGGGCAGATCAGATTAGTCAGCACGCAGGACAGAAACAAACGAGTGTCTGTTGTTGCTGCTGTGAGTGTGAAAACCGGGAGCACAACTAAGAAAATCATATTTACACATCAAGCCAACTTGACAGGATAAATTCCCACTTTCAGCATCGTGGCCTCTTTTGTGCATCAGATTCATTGGGAATTGATCAGTTGTGAGTTTATGTTGTTTATTCAAAAAGATTTCACCTGCTTTAGAAATATATATCTTATAAATAAATATCTAATATGAATATATATGAAAATATAGAGTATCACTTTTTCTGTTTTTTGTTACCATGTTGCTGACATGTTTCTCCACTCTCCCCAGGCCCTTTGGGAGCTGCCATAGCTCCTCTCTCACCATGCCAGTCATCCTGTACGATGGATCAGAAGAAGAGCTGATGGACACTATTGAGAGGGAGTTTAGCTGACCCCCAGCGGAGAGTGCTGCACCAAAGCTGCTGTCCTCCTCAGCTGTCTGCATGGGATACAGCAGTTTGCAGAATTGATTTTGAAAAGAGAAAGGGAACCAGGGTTTCATCTGACAGTTTCCTGCTGCTAAAGGGAGGCTACATTCATCGTATTAAAGCAGGTTTCCTGGATAAAATGAGCGTGTTTGTGTTGAGCTGAAATTGCTGCACCACAGGCCTTTGCATTTAGCCAAGTCTTGTTTAACAACATGAAGCAGTGTAATTGCAGAGTAATAACAGCAGCTTGAACAGGTGCCAGGAGGTTCTCCTCACAGCGCGGGTCTGTGAGCTGACAGAACCCTCCTTGGTTTGTTATCTGAAGGTGTCACTGTCACCCCCTCAGTGCTGACATGCTCCCACAGAGCACACACCTTGTTATTTGTTACCTATTACTTACTTTGCTATAACTTGTCTGTTAATAGGTAAAGGAGAGAGCACAGATATTTTTCTGGTTGCCCAAACTCAGCAGTTGTGCTTAAACCTAGCAGTAAAGGCACATTCTTGAGGCCATGCTGTATGCAAACCTTTTTCCACCAGCAGTTTCATGCATGCAGTGCAGTGTGTAGGCTATAGTTTTTCATAAGTGGCAGCCCTGCAAAGGTATGAGCTGGGGTTGTTTATTTAAGGTTTCCTTCCTGACCACAGTTCCTGCACTTCTCCACCCTTATGAAGAAGGAATGTGTGGTAACACAGACCCTCATTTGGGCTGTCTGACCAAGCTGCGTTCAGCTACACGTAAAGGCCTGCTGCCACTTAGTGGTAGAATGTAGTAGTTGTGTGTGAACATTTATGTGAACAATGTATGTGACAATAATTTCCACTGTTTAACGAAAGGTGAATTTCAACCAGAAATGTAGAGAGGGAGTTTTGTAATTTTGTTTTATAATGCAAATAAAAATTGCTATTCCTGTATTATTGATAATTTTTTATGTTTCTGGGAGAAAATATATGTGTGTGTGTGTGTTTAACTTTTGCCTGTACATCATTGCTTACTTAATCCTTAAAATACCTGTCTAGTCCAATAATCCACATCAAGCAAAAACAGTTAGATGTGCCATTTAATCATCACAGTCATCACTGGAACAGTTTGTAAGAGGATTATAGCAGGCAGATTGAAAAATAATACTTGCATCTGTAAAACAATAAAATATAACACAAATATTTTGTACAATATATTTAAAAAATAAAAACGCTACATGCACAGTGTGACTGAGATGTTCACACGGAAGTGAGTACAGTACTTAAATAAAAAATGCATGATAATGCATTGTTTTTGGCAATTAAGACATTTTTTTCATTAATATTTTTGCTTCTTTGAAGGCCTGTAGAAAGATATCCTCCTCTGTACTGCTGTCAGTAGTTTGAGCGGCAGGAGAGGAAGCTGATTTCTGAGCATCTCAAAGTTCCTCACATTCTTGGCAATATAATCTTCACAAATCCTGTCAGAAGAAAGAGTCTCGTCATTTCCCATTTCAAACTTGGGAGAAAGATAATGATAAGATATGAAAAGGAGAAGTAATTAATCTAAATTTAGCACAACCGACAGAGAGATAGACCTTTTCAGAGCAGATATTTTTGCTTGCCATAACAGGAGAAGCACATGTGAAACTGTTATCATAATTACCAAGGTGCTGGAGCCGACACATCTAAATGTTGTGCAGCCATTGTTAATTAATTACAACAACTTATTCAAACCATGTTTATATTATCTATCTATTTCTGCTGTAAAATTATTTGAATTTTCTTTCTGTAGGTCATTTAATAAACTGATCTCTTAGAGACGGATGAATTTCTTTTTTTTTACCTGAACAGAGGATATGGCTGCATCTGGAAAACAAGTGCATCATTGCAGTGACCCTGAAAAAAAAAGTTTGTAAAGGTGCACTTTGAGTTCTGTAATTTTTCACAAGACTATTTATTCAGCAGAAAGTACTTCCTGTCAAAGACGTGGGGCCTATGTTCCTTTTTGTTAAATGTCTTCTATGAACTGGTATACTGTACATAGACATATTACAGGGTAGATTTTTATGTGCACTATACTTTTCACTACATAATAAAGTTATTTATGGGGAAAGTTCAATGCGCTTGAATTTCATACAGGTTTTCTCTGATATGTACACAGACACTAAACAGCACCAGAATACATTTACTGTATTAAGGAGTGAATTCAAGAGGCTTTATAGGTTTTTTAAGAGGTTTTGTTTGTGTGATATTTCCAAAGGTCTGTAAAATTGGAATTATATCACATCCATTTTTCAGCTTCTGAAGTGCCACTATGATACTTACAGTGTCGACAAGGAGGATGTAGTCGCAACTTCCCCCAAACACAATCACATCAGAGTCCTTGCCTGGACACGCTGTGTGCCACAGCCTTTGACAGGGGAGAAGATTCTATTTAAAATCTTCCCACAATTTACAGTAACACTCTCTAACTCTTATATAGAGGAACAAATGTAAAACCCATATGTTTTGGTTGCATGATTTGTTAATACTCGTAAGTTGCTACCTTGGCTTGTTCTTAAAGGGATGCTCGACCTCTCTCCATTTCTTTGTTTCAACATCAAGCACCCACCCATCACCTGATTGAGAAAAATAGTCAAGAAAACAATTAAAGAACATACAATGACCAGAGGAAAAGGGGTAATAAAAGTACATAGGTGGGTGCATGTTCTTACTCATGGGTTTGCAGTCTACACTGAGACCTCCAAACAGGAACATGGTGTTGTCTGATACTGCTGTGAGCGTATGCCACGATCTGCCCACTGGAGTGGTGGATACTGGGATTCTGGAAAACGTTTTTTGCACAATGTTGTCAAAGACAAACCAGGAAAAAATTAGGCCATTGTAAATATCAATAGCAATGCTGAAACAGACGTCTTTTGGGCACGCTTGTAGTGATGTCTTTTAAAAAATGTGTACGATGAATGCAGGCCCAATTGTAATGTCTGTGATGGTGATGTGTATTGTGTTGCTGTCTCCAATGAAATTCTTGAGGATGGAAGCCCAACAGAGGATAATAACATTATTCACACATACGCATCATCAAAATCACATACATACATTTCTGACCACGTCCATGATTCAAGGTCTAAGCAGTAAATGTCACTTGTCCTGGTTTCCTGCATTTAAAAGAGGAGAAGGACAAGTTACCACTTGGCTTCATGCTTTTGTCTTGCCATTGCTACAGATAACTTCTTGTAGACTAGCTATGGTTCTGACATATGAGAGGGACTGAAAAGCAGGTAGATATCTCACCGTGACTCTGCCTCCACATATGTATCCTCTGCATCCAATTGTGGCACTGGCGTGGGCGGCCCTGGGCATGGGAGCACGCCCCTGCAAACAAAAGAGGTCTCAATAAAATCATCTGAGGCTTTTGAATTCAGTGAATAAAAGCACAAATCACACTCTAACTCTCTCACATGTGTCTGTGGTTCACTCCAACTGGCTTGCATGGGGTCAAATATATGAACCTCGTTGTTCCATCCCCAGAAGACATCTTCCACCTGAAACCAACAAGATACTGTTTAAAAATGACAAAGAAAATATTGATCTCTAAACTACAAATATGTGTCACTTGATGTCTTTTTAAAAATAGTTTTAATGACTAAGCTGCCCTGTTGGGATGACAAACATGTACAGAAGTCATTTTTTCCATAAAAATTACCCATGATGCGTCATCTACAATGAAGCTTCTGTTCCTGCTATCGAGATCAGTCAGTAGTTTGTGACCATATCCTCCAAAGTAGATAAGCCTTGAGAATATGAAACAAAGATAATGATCAAAATCCCAAACAATTAGCTCTTCTTTAGACATAAGAGCTAATTGAACACATACAACGAATAATGATTGAGGAAACTCAAGACAGGTTGTGTTTTTGCTTGCAAATGAATTTAAGACATGAGAAGCTAAAGATACAGGACAAAAAAAATGTGACAAAGGAAAAGGAGAGGACAGCTGCACACTGAATTTGCACCACTGACATTTTCATAGTGCTTACCTTCCATTGTAAACCCAGCAGGAGAGTTTGTCTCGAGGTGAGGGAGCAGAACCGCTCTCATGCACGATCTTCCTCCAAGTGTATTTACCGTCTGTCAGGTTGACACAATGGATCTGTTTGAAATCAAACATGGATCACGTCTTCGTGTCATCTTCCCTCTAAGCTGTGACCTTTGTATGTGTTCACACTGATCCATTGTGTCTATTCAACAAAAGAAACTCTTCATTGAATGTCAGTTAATTCAGTAATAAATCAATGCATTGGATATCGGGCCTATATCTATTTTAAATTCCTAGATCGGGGATCATGACAACGGTGCCGATACACAAGCCGATCAATTCAATTCAATGCTATGTTTACAACTGATGTGGGCGGGGTGTTTACGAGCAGAGCACTGCTAGGCTCACTGTGATCAGACCTGTCAACAGAAACTTCTCCACTCTGGATTGGCTTACAGTGCTTAGAACAAGCCTGCCTGCTTAAAGGACCTTTTGTGTGTTCTTTTGTTTAACAAAAGTGTTAAACAAAAGAACACACAAAAGCAGTACAACAAGTAATTCAAGAGCACATCTAAACAGACAAAGAACAAAAACCAAAATGAAAGTCAGAAGTCAGACAGACAATATGGTTTTACTTGCGTTGTAATTCCTGTTCATCAAGTTGTTGTTTTTTTTTACCAAGCTGCTGATGCATGATTATTTGTTATTCTTATAATGGATTGTATCATCATAAGTGATTAATTACTAAATGTAATAGATTTATGTCTATGTATTTATTTGTTACATTTTGTTTTGGAAAGTTAGTAAAGCAATGTTTTAGTCAAGCCTGCTGCCTTACGTATTCTCTTTCACATAGTGCAGCATACAGCGTATTGATTTGGTATCGATTCAGTAGACTTCACACATAGTTTGGTGATGAAATTTGCAATGTTCAAAGTCATCATTTAACCACAAACACAAAATTAAAAAACATGTGGTTCATTTGAAGTAAGCCATATCAAGGTGTCATGAATGTGTGGAGCATCAGTTATCGGTCTCACTTGATTGGTCTGTCCGTTGTCGTCACACCCTCCAAATATGTACATGTGTCCATTCAGAGAGCAGCCGCAGGTCCCAGACATTGAGGGAGGGACTTCCCCTGTCATGTGAAACACTTGCCTTCAAAAAAAAGTTAGAAAATGTGAATAGTGACTAGTTTAGTCACATGAATTTGTGTCATGACACACTTTACAACAACAAGGCAGCAGAAAGCTTCTGGCAAATAAATATGACACGACTGTGTCAAAAAGTATGAAAATTAGCACAAAGTGGGAGATAAATTAGGACAGAAGGTGCAAAGGTTTTGGGAAAGCATGCATTACTACTCTTTGTTTTGACCACAAACAGACATTGTAATCTGTTTAATACTCTTACCATACACTTCGCTCTAAGTCGTACACCCAGATTTCATCATTCGGCAGGAAAACTTCATCATCAGCGATTGACTGTAGAGGATACAACATGTCTGTTATCATAAAAAATACATGTAGTAGCCTTTCACTGCTATGGAAATATATCATCTACATGAAAGAAAACAGTTGGGTCCAATGCAAAATTCTGAAAATGTGCACAAAACTTTTCAGGCAGTTTGAAAAGGCCAGCTTTAGGTATTTTGAGTTGAATGCACTTGAAAGTAAAAAAGAAAAAGTGTTTGTTAAGCACATTATTCATTTATAATCACTGTGCATATACATTTTCTATTTCTGGATTATTATTGATGTATTATTTGTGATACACTAACATGTAAGCAGCATCTTAATGTTGTGGCTGGTTGATGTGTGGTAAATTTTAGCGAATTCATGTACTTTATTGATATTGTTTATTGGTGACCATGAATCATGTTTCACAATGTTTTGCAGGAAAATTCTGATCATAAAAAGTAAAAAAAAAATAAATAATTGATTGTCAGATAAATGTGGTGGGATATGAAGCACAAAGTGGAACATATCTATCTGAAATGTAGTATACACAGGAAGTATTCAAGAACCTCCAGATCACTTTAGCTCATACACTACTAAATGCCCCTATTACCCCTGCAGTGTATGTACGTACAAACTGTCCCGAAGAAAGCTGCAAACCCGTTTGACAGCTCATTAGAAAATGTTTGTGTTTCTCACCATGTAACCTCCCCACACATACAGCAGGTTTTCCTCCACCACTGCCGTGTGTCCGCTCCTCTCCCGGGCCACCAGCTCCGAGCAGTGCTTCTCAAATTCGGAATCCATGACTGCGCTGCTATTATTAGCAAGACGTGCCTTTGAGCCTAAAATTATAGAAAATCAGTCTAAAAATGTCGCCTTCTTTCTCGACAGCAGAAAGAACTTTCTGGTAAACGGAAGCAACACAAGACTGCGAGCGGGGCTGACATAAAACAGGCAATTCCCTCATGGTGTTGTTACCAATTTCAGAAAGAAATCAGTAAATTATTCTGTTTGTACTAAATATGAAGCCTACGTAACGTCCCATCCGGGTGTTAACGTTCCATAGTATAGCTGTGAACACAAACAACAAACGGTGTCCGCGACACAGAAATATATTATACAAATATAATATATAATAAAACAAAACACATAAACACAGAGACATACTCACATGGTACCGCGGACCTTTAGATCGTATGTTTTCTTTGCTGTTGTTGTGAACATCAAAGCAGAGCACTTCCTTCACAGTTCCTGTGTCTATGTCACCATAGCTACAAAATAAAATGCAACTTCCGGTCCTCCTCCCTTGTCAAAATAAAATCATTATATTGGTTTTTATTCAATATATCAATAGGCCATTTTGAAGTAGATGATGATATAAAAATTAAATAAACAATATACCAAGAGAGTTTGGAGTAATGTAATTTTAAACTTTGTTCATGTCAGGTTGACACAGTGGATCTGTTTTTAGTCCAATACTGATCTATTGAGTTATTGTTCCTATCCTTGTACAATACACCGACTAAAACAATTAATAATGTTGAGGTAAATGCAAAATAACACTGTTCTTTCCAAAACATCAACACTGGGAGTTTTTTAAAATATATTTATAATAATAATATGATAATTTTTTCAACTTAATGCAGGGCAATCATATCAAACTCAAAACATAAACGTACATAATAATGTATATGTACATTCAAGTAATTTAACGTAAAAATATTATAGATTTAAAAAAAATGTTAAGTTTGGGCAGCGCGATTCCTAAGCGGAAGTGACGAAACTCATGCGGAAGTTGACATTTAGCGCCAAGTCTTGAGTTGGACAGTAACAACCATGGATGTTGCCCGCAAAATAAAGACTAAAGTGTCCGCTGACTTCAAGATGCGGGGACTTATTCTACGACCGTATGTACTTTAATAATGGTTAAATACTGTTCAAATGAATTTTACTAATGTAACGTTGCTGTAACGTTATTTGTGCATCAAGAGAGCCTAACACAATACATCTATCACCTCCGTAGACTAGACGATACTTTCTGCGTAATGTTACACTTGTGGCATCAGGAAATAAGCAGTAATGACTTGACGCAGGCTGTTTTCCTACTTGTTTTGTGCTGCAGTGAAGCCAGAAGGTGTCCCGTTGTACCTTTCATACGTTTGTTACACTTGAGCTGATAATTGAACTGCTCTTAAACTGCTTTTAATCTCGCACCCTCTTTAACATGAAACATCACCTCTATAAAGGGATTCATCTCAAATTCTTTCATCACATACACTTCAACTAACAACTATTGTTTCTAAAGCTGCAGCAAGCGCAAATCTATTTCTTTTAAGGAAACTTAGCTTTTAGTAGTTTTATACCAGCAGTTGAAAGGAAGAAACACCAACAACATGTGCATGTTTTCTTGTTGTTTTGTGCTCCAGTGAAGCCAGCAGATACCTTGTGGAGGTGCTGGAGTCCGTCAATCCCTCTGAACTGGATGATATTGTTGAAAAGGTCTTGGATGCAGTGGAAAAGCAACCATGTAAGTAGAGCAATAGTGCTGGTCTCTGCAAATGTGCTGTGTGTGACACAAAATGTGTTTTCCTAAAGTGTGTTTGCTGGTTGTGAACCACTGTTTGCGTTTTCCCACAGTGTCCTCTAGTATGATAGAGTTGTCTGTGGTGGAAAGTGCAGTGCAGGACTGCACTCAGTCTTGTGATGAAATCATGTAAGTGTTTTATTTCCATATTAATCTTTTGAGTTGAGAAGGTATTTTTAATGGCTTTATCATGATGCATGATGTTAGTTAGTGGAGTACAAAGCAGTAATATGCAATAATATCCAGTAGGCCTTTTAAAACCAAATCTAAAGGTTTAGGTAGCAGGTAGGTTATAGAGTGTGGATAAGAAACTAAGAGGCGATACAGTCATTCAGCTGAACGTTTAGAGTAGGGTATTCAGGGCCTGCTGTCACATCCTAGTGATATTACAATAATGCAATAATTACACTGCTATTTTTTCCATTTTATGGCTATTCAGCCATCCGTTAGATGTAGCATTGTTATCAGCTTATTGGGTCTCACTAATAGTTGTTTTACTGTCATCCAGAGACAACGTTTTCAACATCATCGGAGCCTTTGATGTGCCCAGATACATTTACAGTGTGGAGCGGAAGAAATTTGTACCGTGAGTGTACTATGATTTTGCTGCTTGTGTTAAACTGTAAAAGTTTATACCCTTACATATACTGCAGATCTTGTGCTTTACTGTTGTTTACAGGCAAAGTTTTAAAAGTTTTTAATTCTGGCTTTTTCATTCAGCATTGATATGACGAGCCATCCAGCCCCCAGTCTGTGTGGTTTGGCCAAAGACAAAGCTGAACTCTTCAGGGAGCGTTACACCATCTTACAACAGGTCTGTGAGCTCCGTTTGTTATTGTTTTTTCAAACCAGGGAGCTGACCCATCCTCTTTGCTGCTATTTCCAGTATGTGTAGCTGGCATGTTGTATTCATATAGATGTATTTTTTGTAGCGTATACATCGGCATGAGCTCTTCACCCCACCTGTGATAGGAGCTGCTGTTGAAGAGGGTCAAAACAAATTTCAGGTAACAAATATTAAGACCATCATGTGCAGTAATGGTCATTATATACTTCAGAAATTGCACTCATCCATATTGAGCTTTCCTTTAGTAGTTGGAGATTGAAAATGAAACACCTCTTACTGTTTTGCTTTTGACTAACATGATTTTGTGATTTGTCTTCTCTAGCTCAAGACAATTGAAGCATTGCTCGGTAGCACTGCTAAACTGGGAGAGGTGATTGTGTTGGGGATGATCACACAACTGAAAGAGGTGAGTTACATAAGAAAAGTTCTTGGAGGTCTGTTTTTCGGTACAATGTATGTTTCAATCTAGTTTCTAAAATATTTCTTGATATTTTTTTTTTTTTAAGGGTAAATTTTACCTGGAGGACCCAAGTGGAACAGTACAGCTGGACATGTCCAAAGCAATATCCTTTCATATGTTTGTAGAAGCTTGTCAGCAAAAGCTATTCTTTACGATTATTTGTTGCTTTTAATTTAATTTTAATTTTTGGTTTTCCTTAATAAGTTTCGCACCAGTTTCATAATGGCCTGTACACAGAATCCTGCTTTGTACTGGCAGAGGGTAAGATGACAACCACTAGTACAAATGTAATAACTGAAAATGAAAAGAGCGAATATGTAATTAGATAAAAACTGTAAATACGTTTTTTTAATTTGCCCTGTAGGTTGGTACGAGGACTCTGTTTTTCACGTCAATGGCTTCGGGTTTCCACCAACAGAGTCGTCATCAGGCACAAGGTCAGTGAACTGGAAGATAAAATGTACCATTTTACCTTGTTTGCAAGCAGTGACAAGTCTGTGAAGTAGCATGAAAGCAAACATGTAAAATATTCTTGTCTCAAGTAATGAAATCAAACATCTTTACAATTGTGAACCAGACAGGCACCCTCACTATGTGATTCTTGCTTTTATGCCAGGGCATATTACGGCGATGTGAACTTCTTTGGTGGTCCATCCACCACTTCGGTGAAAGCTTCAGCCAAGCTGAAGCAGCTGGAGCAGGAGAACGAGGACGCCATGTTTGTGATTGTTTCTGATGTGTGGCTGGACAGCGTTGAGGTGATGGAAAAGCTCAACATCATGTTCTCAGGTCTGGTATTGCATCATAGTTGTAACTCATAGATATTACAGGCCAAGAATATGCACTTTATAGGACACCAATCATGTGTAGCATCACTTTGTTTTTATTAACAGGCTATGCTACAATGCCTCCCACCTGTTTCATTTTGTGTGGTAACTTCTCTTCTGCCCCGTATGGAAAAACACAGATCAAATCACTCAAAGGTGAGACTTTGGGGTCTTCATTGCTCATAACATACTGTAGATTTTCACCTCTGTAAAAAAAGAGACTAGACAGAATCCAATTCATTTTTCTATCTTTTTTAGAGTCACTGAAGGCTCTTGCTGATGCCATATGTTCACATCCCAGCATTCACAGCAGGTACGATCTAATAAAGCTTGATAGTCTAGTCTGCTCCTGATCATTCAAGTTACAATATGTTTGGTTTCAACATGTTCATCCTACACCTGCAGTAGTCGCTTTGTGTTTGTTCCTGGCCCTGAAGACCCTGGTCCAGGCACCATTCTTCCAAGGTAAGCTTTCAGAGATATCAGTTTTTTAACAACATTATGTGAGTTTTGTTCAGTGGTTTGGACAAATGGGGATAAATATGTTTCCTCAGACCTCCCTTGGCAGATCACATCACGGAGGAGTTCAGACAGAGGGTGCCATTTTCCGTGTTCACTACTAATCCATGCAGGTAAAACATATGAGGTATTTATTTAATGTCTTTGTCAAGCGATCAGGGTTTTGGTGTACACAAGGTTGATTTGTAAGCCTTTGAGAAATTTTTGAATGGACTAGTGACTTTAGAAACTAAAAGTGACCTGCCATGCTTCTCCTGTCAGAATCCAATACTGCAGCCAGGAGATTGTCATTATCAGGGAAGATCTTGTCAATAAGATGTGCAGGAACTGCGTCCGTTTGCCCAACAACAATCTTGACATTCCAAACCATGTGAGTTTCGGCTTCTCTGAACCAATCTTCATACTTGAGTGAAATTACAGTATTACTAGCTGTGTTGTCTGAGGTTTTATATTTCCTTGTAAATAGTACTATAAGTGTTATTTTTTGCACTGTAGGTGCCTCTTAAGCAGTGAGTTGTTGCTGCAAAGATGTTGGCGATCT
This sequence comes from Pempheris klunzingeri, assembly GCF_042242105.1. Classification (NCBI taxonomy): domain Eukaryota; kingdom Metazoa; phylum Chordata; class Actinopteri; order Acropomatiformes; family Pempheridae; genus Pempheris; species Pempheris klunzingeri. Next base: position 15,193,869 of record NC_092024.1, on the reverse strand, counting down.
ACTTAATGTTCTTTTATGTTTGTGAATACATTATCTTGTCATTTCCCTCGTCCTCTCCCCAGTTTGTTAAGACCATCCTATCCCAGGGTCACTTGACTCCTCTGCCTCTGTATGTCAGTCCTGTATTCTGGGCGTACGACTACTCCCTGCGTGCCTACCCTGTCCCTGATGTCATCATCTTCGCAGACAAATATGACCCTTTCAGCATCGCAAACACAGACTGCCTTTGTGTTAACCCGGTAAGAAACTTGAATACACCTAAGTTAGGGCCCTAAAAATGATAGAAGATGCTAAACTATTGTTCCAGCTGGTCTTGGACTCATGTACTATTTATTAAATTGTCAATCATTAATTTGTACAGGGCTCATTCCCAAGAAGTGGCTTCACATTTAAGGTGTACTACCCATCCAACAGAACTGTGGAGGACAGGTGGGATGTGTTCTTGAAGTCTCACTTTTCTTTTACACATCATTCACTACAGATAAGTGTCCTTTCAACCATCAATTAATGTTCATACTAATCGGTTGTGCTCTTATGTGTTCACAGCAAACTTCAAGGACTCTAAAGAAACCCACGAATTTAGAAATGGATCCATTTCAGTTGTTTTGTACATTGCCTTTGTATGATAGTATATGCTGAAAATTGACTAGTAACCAAATTATTGTAGTGTCTTATTTTGTATGTTTTTCTATGTGTGTTCTGTCATGAATAATAAAGGTTTTATTCTTTGTACTGAACATCTGGACCTGCAGTGAAGTCACTCTGTGCCCCAGCAGCTTCTTCTTACTTGGTTTCCCCTGTGTTGGCAGCAGACGGGAGACGGTTGACTCAAAAACCTCACACTTAACCACCGGAGGCTGATTTAGGGACGATGTTATTTCAACAACTTCTGGATGACTTAAAAAGTTATTTAAAATAAATAAGTTATGCATTGCAATCAAAATGAGCTTGGTAGATGAGACTAATTTAGTGTAATTTTTAATCCGAACTTTGTGTATAAACTACACAAGCAAGATAGACTATTTTTTTTAATTTTTTAATGACATTGCACTCGTAATTTAGTTCCACATTAGGATCATTATTTTTCATATCCGCAAGTATGTATACACCCTTAATGAGAGGTGAGACTTTTACCATGAAATCACTTGTCAACGTCAAACTTAACATGTTATTAGAATATCTTACCAATAATACTCTAATAACTTATAAATAAATAATGATGATATAATGATAATAATGATTGATAATGAAAATAATATTAAGAGTATCTTTGGTAAGATACTCTAATAACTTAATAAAAATGTACCATTTTCTATATCGTCCCTGACCTCACCAAGATGGCGACGTGAAGAAGACAATAACTTCCGGTCGTGCCCCCAGAATGCCTGTGATGACCTCAATTAAATGGCGTACAGCTATTTGTATTTTGCAGGAAAAACAAACATCTAATAGCAAGGTAAGGCTGCTACAAGTGCGAATACATTTTACCCAGAACTGAATTTGCATGTATGTTAGCTTCGACATCAACATGGCCACTATGGTTTTAGGGTCTTTGTCACACAGAGTGGTCGAAGTGTTCACAAACACTGTGAAGCTAATGGCAGTGAGCACATCCACTGACGAACAGCTGTTTGGTGCTCGCTAGTCCACGTAAATTAGGGCATTTTAAGCAAATATACAACTTAAACTGATCCTCTAGTACGCGTTTCCTCTAAGAGAAAGGCTACACTAACAGCTAGCGTTAATTTTATTAACCTAAATAGTTAAGCTAGCAAAGTAGGTCAATAATTAATCGTGCTGCCAGCTGAATTAACCTAGCTAACAAAGCGACGTAGGCTGAAAAGTTGACGGTAAGTTATGGATTTAACGTGCAGTCATTTCCTGACATCCAATGTTTTGAATCGTTTTCATATTTCCTGCGTCCTATTTTTAGGTTATTGGAAAAACTGATCAGCGCGCATAATCGAATAATCCTATCAGCACTAACCTAACTAACTAGATGATTTGTCTTTCTGGCTTCTTCCCCTGATAACACACAAGGGACTGACATGGCAGAGAGACTGGCAGAGGTGGAGGAAGACATACAAGATGTTCCAGCCGGAGAGGATGACAATGACTCGGATAGAGATGAAGATGACAGAATGTTTGCCTGGATGGTGAATGACGATATGGATGAGGACGAGGAAGATGATGAAGAGGAGGTGGAGGATGAACAGCCTTTGGACACTGAAGCATCTGAGTCGTTTGAGTTGGATGCCCCAGCTGAGCGCAGTGGTCATATAGCAGTAGTGGACAGAAACATCATGTATGTGTGGGGAGGATACAAGGTAAGGAGGTTATTAGATGTTCGTCCTAAAAACTGCAGTTTTATCACATTTATACTGTTTTCTTAACAGTTTGCTATTTAGTTAAATTACATTTTATTCCCTCTTTGTACAAGAATGCTCAAAACCATGGATTCTTCGACTTGTATCTTCCAAGAATTGAGATCTGGGCATACAACATGGAGTCAGGAGTATGGTAATAGCCGTTACATCCAAGTTGCATAATGATACTGTTGTCATCAGCACTAAATGTATGTTATTTTAATAGACAAAACCCTGAATGTTCACAGGACAAAGCATGTGGCCGGAGGTAACCTGCACACATCCATGTCAGGCAGCTGTGGGGTGTGTGTTGATGGAGTCCTCTACCTATTTGGAGGTCATCACGCCAGGGGAAACACAAACAGGGTACAGTTTGTGTCTTACTTCATGCAAATTTCTCCACATCTTGAGTTATTTTCAAATGATTGCGTCATGTTTAAAGACTTTGAGGTAGGTCAGCCTGCTGTTTGTGATTATCTTCTATCAATCTCTTGTGTTCTGTGCTGTGCTTTGCTTTGCAGATTTACCGCCTGCCCCTGAGAGCTCCCAACCTTGTTTGGGAGGAAATGAGGGATCTTAAAGGACTCCCTCCATCCTCCAAGGACAAGCTAGGGTGCTGGGTTCAGAAAAACAGGTAAGGGATGATGACATTTTTATTTCCCTGCTGACATAACGATGAAACGTCCTTTTGCCACAGTGTGTCACAAATGAACTGAAAATTAATTGGGTTTCCTGAGTGTTAGTATTTATACACAATAATAGATACACACGAGCAGACCCAGTTATGTATGGAGAGAAATTTAAGTAAGCTTGTCTGATATTGTTTCCACAGACTTATATTCTTTGGGGGCTACGGCTACGCTGCACAAGGAGCTCATCAAGGGACTTTTGAATATGATGAATCGTCTTCACTTATGGTTTGTAAACAAAAATTCTTTACACTAACCTCTAATTGCATTTTGATCATTTTTAGTGATTTTTGCTTTTATTTGATGGTCACAGTGGAGGTTGACAGAAAACAGAGGGGAATGACATGCAACAAAGGTGGTCGGTTTAGTTCCAGGGCCAAACTGGACAGTTGCAACCACTCGACTACCAAGGCACTCCAAGTTTTGCATCTTTTAATCCGTGTATTTCAATACATTTAATTAGATTTAAAAGAAACTCTGTCTCTTTCATACCAAGTTGTAGCTTAAAAGCCAGAGTCGCTTCCCTGTAAAGACACAACATAAAATTTGAGTTAAAAAACAAGTGTATTTTTTTGCTGCTGTAGTGGGACAGCCCTGGTCGAGGCTGGAACAACCACATCCATATCCTGGACCTGGAGACATGTACGTGGAGCCAGCCCATCACCACGGTAAACACATGCACACACACCAATTTCACCTCACACAACATAACATTACACACACATTCATAAACAATATTGACAATTATTTGTCATTGTCTACTTTCCTCTCTTGATATGGCTTGATGTAGGGGAACACCCCGTCACCCAGAGCGGCTCATGCCTGTGCCACAGTTGGTAACAGAGGCTACGTGTTCGGAGGACGATACAAGGTAAGGCACATAAAACTGAGAATTCAAGATGTGTTTAGTCCCTTTGTTGGTAATTCTTGTCACACGGTTGACATCGCCTACCTAAGTGTCTAATTCCAACTCCCATCTCCCTGTCCTTTGGTCCACAGAACTACAGACTAAATGACCTGTACTACATTGACCTGGATACATGGGAGTGGCACGAAATGTAAGCAGTGTTCTTTTCATTTTCATGGATCTCACCACGGAATAATCTTGGAAGACGATAGTTAAAACGCATCGTAATACCAGGAGAATTTTCGTAAATGACGGGACAAGAATGATTGACCCAGTTATCCTCTAAACACACTGGAACATTCTCTCTGACCCTCCCTGCCTTGTAGGAGCGTTCCCCAGCAGGGTCCTGTGGGCCGGTCTTGGCACTCCTTCACTCCTGTGTCGCCAGACCACATCTTCTTATTTGGAGGTTTCACCACTGAGAGAGAGACATTGAGTGAGTCTGACATTTCTATAGCAGCTACTAATGATAGCCACTTCAAAATGATCCCTGGTCTCAGGAAGATATTATCTGCTTTCCAGGTGATGCTTGGCTGTACTATGTGAGCAAAAACGAATGGAAGCCTTTCAAGCACAGTCACACAGAGAGACCAAGGTAATCTACTCACCTAAATGTGAAAACTAATGTTTTGTGTGCTTCTAGATTAAGTCTCAGCGGAATGACTGTGGGGGATGGCCGCTCATTTAGGGGGTGTTCTTACACTGTGTTGCAGGCTGTGGCACACAGCGTGCTCCGGTCCTGACGGGGAGGTGTTTGTGTTTGGAGGGTGTTCCAACAACCTGTTGTCTCATCACAGAGCTGTAAGCTGCAAGTTATGTCTTAACATAACACTATTTAACACATTAAAAGCTGCTTTTTTTTTAAAAAAAAAAACTGAATTTCACCAGTTTTTTTTTTAACTTCACAGGCTCACAGCAACGAGTTACTGGTTTTCAACGTTCAGCCCAAATCATTAGTTCGGTGAGCAAAGACGATGCTCTACAATGTGGATTTCTTTTACACCCTGCAGTGTTGTTTTATTATTCTGCGCTCATATTTGCCTGTCCCCATTCTCTAGGTTCTGTATGGAGGCCGTCCTGCAGCATAGGGAGCGTCTGTCTAGTTACTGGGACTGCTTGCCAAAACACCTTCTGCACAGCCTCAAACAGAGAATGTCACACGTCAACACGCTGGGCTCCTAAGAAGAAACCATCACTCCTGTCCGGAGGATTACCAGAAAATATGTTTGTACGGACAAGATGAGTGTTGCTTTAAAAGCAGGTAGTCCTATTCAAGCATTAGTTTAATGTGTGTGGACACTTGCATAATTAAACAAAAAAAAAACACCTCCAAGCAATAGTGAACAGCTGTGGAACTGTTAAAAATGGCTCCTGACTGGCACAGTAAAGTTAACAGACAATCCCCAAAGAATCTTTAGTCAAGTAGCAGTGCAGGTGATGCACAGTATCTAAGAGAAAGCAGAAGACCTGCATTCATTTTGGGTTAGTCTCTGTTCAGCTTTCTTTGCTCAAAATGATTCTTCAGGAGGACCGTTTGGTTTTTTTCATTATTGAAAACCTTAAAACATTAAGAGCATGGTTTTAATGTCCGCATTTTATGATAAATGGATCGCTACTTCTGTTCTGAAGCAAGAAGCCTTGATTAAAACCACTTTTCTTCAGCATTTAGTAAATGCAAGTAAAGTGAAGCCATGACAGTGTTTCTGTGTTAAACGGATGTTTCCAGAGATATTTTGCTGATCAGGACTAACAGAAAATGTTTCTTTGTTATCTGATGCCAAGATTGTTCCAGCCAGTGCAGAGCAGATACCAATTCAGTTGAGAATAATGGACAGAAAATCCCATGCTAATGTTTCAGCTTCACAGGAAGACCACTGAAAAAAGTACTGGTTGAAAAGTGGGCAGGAGTTTGGTTTTTTGTGTTTTCTCAAACTCCCTCTCCCCCGTAAGATTACACTACATGCTGTGGTTATAAGTAACTTGACCCCCAAGTATCAAGGGGAGATTTCTGGTCCTTTAAACCAACACAGCACATTTTTAGAAATGGCGGTTTCAGTGGTCTTTCTCAAAAATTTAGCCAACTTAAATTATGCGTCCTATGTCTTAACACTAAATGCATTGGTGCAACAGGTTTGCTTTAACATTGCGGATTCTTTTAGGGAAGTTGCTGCTTTATTGATTTCTATGACTCATATTTGGATGATCTTTAATAGAGGTGTTTGCCAGATCTTGGGTAGGTTAAGTTCTCACAGACCTAAAACTAGTGCTTTGTTACGCAAGACTATCTACTCTGGAGCCACAGCAATCTTAATTTTTTGTTTTTATTTATATATATATATACATATAAAGTAATTTATATATTTGTGAGGAAATATGTGGGTTCTTTGTTCTGAAAGAGGTCTTTAAAGCCTTTAAATTGTCATGAGTGGCTCCTGTAGCATTTGAATTTTACTTAATGACTTAAATACTACGAGTGTATTGGATGTTGAGCCACGTTGCACTGAAATGCCTAATGTCAGTAGGGCTTTGTTTGTATTGCCTGGTTTGCACAATGTTCCCTTGGTGTTTTTTATTGTAGAATACAAGGCACACCGTTACTTTGTACTCAAAGAATAAACACATACACATAAGTTGTGTACCTCTGTTAATTTACATGTTTTCATTTCAAACAAACTGTTGGTCAACAAATACGATTAATCTTTACAATAAAATCACATCCAGGTGGGAACTGTACTGTGACCCGTTTGAAATGCAGATGAGGTGGCAGAGTCCCACTGAGCTGCAGCTGCGTGTCAAACACTGTTAAATCCACACCTCCCATCCGGTCTGTATCCACCCATGTCTCATTTCTTCTTGGCAGCCAGCAGGTTCGGAGCAGACACCTTAACTTTGCCTGGCATGTTTCTGGATAGATCCGTGTCCTGCAACACGGTTACGTTAAAAGATCAGAGGGGACACAGTTGGAACATCAAGAAAAACAAACTACCATATGATACAACTATTAATTTCATTATTCATTTAGTCTATAAATTGAAAGTAACAGTCCAAACCCCAAAGATCTTCACTGTACAATTATAAACATGCAGTTAACTTATTTACCTTGACACTGCGGAGCAGGTCTTTTTCTCGGGTTGACGTCTCTTTGGCTTTCATGAAGCTGAGAACTGCCGTACGAGCAGCTGGTAGGAACAAAAAAAAAAACAAACAAACATTGCTGTCAACTCAAAAAGCAATCAGCTTCACTGTAGAATCATAAAGAAAAGGATTTCTAAACATTACAATGGATAACCTCTTACCTTTTCCTTTCTTCTGAGAGCCTGGCGTCAGTTTCACCTTGTGTCTGTGGAAAACATACGACTCATTTAGCGTGTGCACTCCTTATTTTCCCTGTCTCTTACACACAAAAAGGTTATTTGCACATACTTGTGGTTTGAGAGGGTGGTGTACGGGGCACAGACTGGCACAGCGAACAACAGAACATCTTCAGGGTGGGGCTGGCCTGTCAGTGAGGTGAGGAGGTTCTCTGCTTCCTGTGGCAGCAGAAAGGGAAACTGAAGTTAGACTATTGCAGTGCTAAGACAACTTACTGGTGGGTTTAAATAAATGATGCAAAATTCAAATGCATTCATCCCCATAATATACTTTATTATTAAAAAAACATCAAAGAGGAAATAATGAATTTTTTTCTTATCAATTATTTATCAGTCACACAGTTAAATGTTTACATTAAGAACCCACCTCTGCTCCGGGGTTGTCCTGGTCCACTTCGTCTTCCTGGAAGAGAGGACAGCACTGACTATGAATAAATGTGCGATAAAAACGTATCGTAAATATGTATAAATGTAATTAATTGTGAAAATAGGCAAGTTTTGAATGACTGCATATAGCAGCATCCGATTCTATACAAAAATCAGCCCTAAAAAGAGACAGAGGGACATTTTAAAGTTGGGAGGTAACTTTGTTAACATCAACAGACAAACAGTGCAGTCACCGGTGTTGGGTCTTCACTGTGTTCAGCAGAAGTGTGTCGTACCTTTTCCTCCTGTTCTGCAGGACCTTCCTCCTCTCCAGGCTGTCTTTCCCCACCGTCCTCTCCTCCACCCGTCTGCTCTGTTTTCTTTGCTGCAGTCTCCACATTGCGAGGTTTCTGGGGTGGTTTCTGAGGGGGTGGTTTCCTGATGGGTTCGTCTTTCCCCTTCCCCTTTTTGCCTTTCTTCCCCTTATCCTTATCCTCCTTAGCAGAACCAGCCGACTACGGAGGAAAAGCGATTATACTGTTATTTACACTTATCCGTTGTGTCTGTCGCAAGGACTGTGGAAACCTGAACTGAATGAATATATACAGTACGTGTTCACTGTTCAGAGCTGTTTTTATTCATCCTCACCCCGAGCAGCTGCATCATCAGCTCCCTGTCCTCTTCATCCTGGTCTTTGTACTTCTCCTTGATCTTCTTTAACTTGTTCTATGGTGACAACAAATACAAACAGAAACAACCCAGACTGAAGTATCAGATCAGCTCAGGTTCAAGATTGATCCATTAAAACAAAACAAAAAAAAACAACTCATTTGGACACATGTAACACAATACATATCACATAAAACTCTTGACTTCAACTGAAATGTTATTTCATTCATATCGTTACTATTTACACTAAATTTGTGATGTAAATTACAGCTTTCTTTTAGCTGCAGGTTATGGGGAAAAATATGCTACTGATGCTTTTAATAGTTGTGCTAGTGTTGTTTGCCTCCTCTGTAGGTTTTTTTGTCTCTTCTAAATTGTATCTCCTGTAAATTTGAAAGGATTTATAAACTTAAAAGCACCATGCATTGTTGACGATAGTATTACTTTGCTTTAGATTTGTTCCTAAGAATCTTATCTTCCAACTCCTACCTTTTGACCTCTCTTCAGTGGCTGCTGGGAGGGACCTCCGCCACCTTTGGATCCCTGATCAACCGCTGATCCGCCAGATAAAATCTCTGTCTTATCCTCTGAGTCAAAACCTTCCTGTTTCTGCTTCTTCTTCTTCTCCTCTCTAGCAGCAAAGACAAAAACACCACAAATGTTTGAGGGATTTATGGTATGAGCTTAACAGCAAGAAGTACATATCTTACTGTTAAATTGTTGTATTTTATTCCATTCATTCACCTTCTCTGCTTGGCAGTCATGTGTTTCTTCATCTGTGAGTTTACCTCAACCTGAAATGACATGAATGAATGAACATCAGTGTGAAATATTATACCTTTTACGATTTTACCAGATGAAATTGCTGTGCCGTGACTTAAGATGGTAACTTATTACCTGGGTGGTTGCTTCCTTTTTGAAACCAGGATTCTGAGCACTCCTACAAATAAGAGGAGACAGTTTCTTTAAGTGTTAGTCATTGTCATGTGCAATGATGGTGTTTATATGAAGAACGTGTTTTGGGGTGAGGAAGTGGTAACATTACCTGCTGGGCTGTAAATGAGAGAGGGAGATGGTCGTATCCGGAAAGCTGAATTCTTCACTTTCTTCATTCTTCATCTCCTCTTCCTCCCCACTCTCTTGCTCTCCCTCCACGTAGTCCTCCTCAGGAACAGTGGCCAGCTCGCCACCCATGCCATCATCCTCGTCAACCACCTTTTTAATCTTCTTTTCCACCTCTTCACCTCCTCCTGCCGTCTCCTCACCCTGATCTTCGTTACTGCTGTCATCACCTAAAAAGGCGACAGAATCAGCTGCAACACCTGAATGTGGTTGTTACATACACCGTTAATGAAGTCAGTAACTTTGTGCTGCTACCTATCAGCTCCTCTCCCTCCTCTAGCAGCTCAGCAGTTTTGGACGTGACCTCCTCCATGTCTTCCTCTACAGTCTTCACCTTTCTCTCCCCTCTGTGCCTGAACACACTCTGCTCGTCGACCTGCGCAGAGACGAGCATGAATTGTTTGAAGATGACAAAGAGCTGAAATGTGCTCGCAGCTCATGACGGTATTTACCTTGAAGACAAATCCAAAGCCCATTATCAAGTAAGAAGGTGGCAGGAAGTTTTTCTTTCCTGGAGAGGAACATATCGAACGTCAGGTCCCCCTGTCAGACATCACAGCAATTACACAAAATGAATCCACCTTCAGTTTTAGTGCAATACCTCTGATCATGAAACTTCCAGTGGTCAGGTACTCTCCAGTCGGAGCCGTCTTAGACACCTAAAAACAAAATAGGTGTAATTAGCAATAATCAATGTCGTTTACCTTTAAATTAAAGTTAACCTGTGGGGTTTTTGCCACTGGTAGCATTATAGAGCAATGTTAAGGTGATGCACCAGAAAAGGTGGATGACGGTAAAAGAAGACTGCATGCTAGCAAACACAGAATGTAAACAATTTAAAATATTCTAGTTGAAAAGATTATTTTGCAAATGTCTGATATGGGAGGAAATGCAATAAATGTTATGTACCACACAGTTATAAGATGTGTATTTATACAGTAAAATAACAAGGAAACAACAATCATATCAAAATATAGTTAATCTCGACTTGTTAGCAGCAAACATGCTGCCTTGTGTCAAACCCTAAGTCTAGCATCTCCTTTGAGCAGGTCTTTTAATTTTACAAGTATGGAACATGGTAAAAATCATCATTTCCTCTATATGTAGCTGCTCAGCATTGATGACTTACCTGATCATGATGAACCCACCAAGCGCTGGTGATGATCTTGGCATCCCAAGCAGCACTGTAGCACACAGCCATAGTGCCAGCTTCTGTCAGGGTGCGAGGAGGGATGGGGTCACCTGGAGAAAGGAGATGGAGCAGAAAAGGGCAGAAACGTGTACAAATGGAGCGGAAATACAACATCAAGTATCTTCACAAACTGATACAATTATGTCAAACAGCAGAGAGAAGCTGAGAGAAAGCCACATGGTTTACTTGAAGGGTTTTTGATGACGCAGCTGGTTGCTCCGTGGAGGTCAGCATGGACATAGACATCACCTGATAATGTAAAGGTACACATGGGAGATAAACAAGCTCAGGTCTGAACTTTTTTTAAGGTTAGAGCATGTGTAGTTTATTCATTACCTGCCCGGAGGTAGCGTTTGACAATCATCTCGTTCTGCTGCTGATCTCTTCCTGCAATGACCAAGTAATTCTCTGAGCTGATGAACCATAGGAACTTCTCAAACCTGTCAAATGGGAAGAAATGGTTGAGACGATAAAAGGCTCCACCTCACTGACATATAAAAAATACTGAATCAAAGTCTGAATACGTAGGTACACGTGCTCATGTCTGTCTTACCAGTAAACTTTCCTGGCCTTCTGAATGGTGGTCACAGTCTGAACCTCTTTTAGTGTTTTCTGTGTTTTCTTCTCTGCAGACTTCATCGCCTTGAGTAACATAACAAAAACATTTCACAGTGTACAAAAGTATGATGACATGTCAACTGCAAAGCTGGCAATAAACTGCAAGTGGTTATACGGGGCATAAAAAATAATCTGCAGAAACACAAATTCAGGCCTCGCTTTTGGTCTTAAAAACTGCCAGATGCCAGATGTCATGCTAACTCAGAGTAAGAGTTAGCATGTAGAAAAAGTTATGGTGAAAAAGCTTTTTTACTTTATCTGCTGCTTCCATGGTTTTGAATTCCTTCTTTTCAGCACTGCGTTTGCAGTCATAGTACCTAAGAAAGCACAATGACATGCTGTAACGATACTTTCCCCACATAATGCTCATTTCTGTGTCTAACTGATTACATGAAAACCCACTTTTTGGCATTGGCGTAAGCCGACAAACCAAGATCCACATCCACCAATATGGGCTTGTTCCTTTGCAACTTCTTGTTCTGTCCTTTGTCTTTATTTTTGTTTTTCTTCCCCTTCTCCTCTGGCACATCTAGTTTTTCTTCCTCTTCCTGGTCCTCTTCAGAAACGTATGGATTCCTAGTGGGGAGAAGGACACACGTGGTGTAAAAATGAGGAGAGTGGTCTGTGGTGCTCACATTTGTCTATCGGTGTGGGACTCACTTTAAGAGCATGGTGATGTGGTTGGTCTGCAGCTTCAGCTCCTTGATGGCACAGGCCACAGGATCTCCAGCAGCTTGTGCTTCTTTGACGATAACGCCGATCTCAGTCCAGTCCACCTGATTGGCCAGTGCACTGCGCACCACCTGCAGTGCTCTCTCTACCACAGACAGGTTTATCTCCACCAGTTCACCCTTTAATCTGTCCATCTCCTGCAACACACGACATAAGATTTCTTGCATACGCATTTCAGCAAGGTCGGGATGAATCAGCTTTTAAATATGGGAAAACCAGGGGCCATTGTGTGCAGCATTTGCAGCAGATAAAGCTAAAAGTTGTCAGTAATGCTGACCTGTAATTGGTGCAGGGCCTCCAGTCTCTGTTCGTGGTCCCTCTTTACATTTTCTAACTTCTTCAGAGCCTGTTTCTCCTGTTGCAAGGCCTTCATGTCAATCTTCTGACTCTCCATCTTAGAAAAGAACTCATCCACTGCCTGAGTGAGATGATCACATTGGGTTCACATCACATTCAAAAAAGTACAATTACAATCTAATGTAGAAAGGATCAATATATTCTTTTCCAAACAAGGCATCAAGAAATAACAATAAGCAGCCAATATTTACCTTGTCAAAACTATCAAACTCCAAATAGGGGCTCTTTGCATTCTGGGCAAAGAGGAATGGGTGGAATTCATCATATCTGTAAGTAGATGTCATTTTGAATTATTTAGTCATAATATTAATAAGCGTCACAGAAACGTCTGTGTAGTACTCTGCAATGTAGCCACAGTGCATTAAATAAAACAAGACATACGTGAGCAGTTCTTCACTGGGTTTTCCAGGAGTTAAGCTTGGTTTCTTCTCACTCTTTTGAATGATGAAACCCTTGAATCAAACAAAGCAGAGTCTGTGAATATAACAAATCCATTACAGAATGACGCAAAGTATTTTCACTTGAAATAAAGACTGCTTATGATCTTTATCTTTTACCTTGCCACTGAAGTTCTCAGTTTTGGTCATGTATGTTTCTGCAATCTGCAGGGCTTCCAGGATTTTAGGAGCAACTGAAAAAGAATAACATCTAAAACTGGAACCACTACTTCCACTGGTCTCTTACTGAAATTAGCCATATGCCAACAGCCTTTACTCCAACTGCTCTACTGTACCTTGGGCAGCGTCAACTTGGCTGTCAATTTTGGCAGAGCCTGCAAGTCCCACCTCAATCAAACTGTGTTCTATTAGAGTGGCTCCATAGGCTGGACAGGTGTTTGGAAAGTATGCAAAACGGGGTTAAAACTGTTCAATTTCATGATAAAAGAATCTTAAGATGTTTAAACTGAAAAGAAATGTGTTTTAGTTGAACATGTCAGAATTGGTTGCCTGGCTACTTACGAAGGTGGGGGTTCAGAACCCTTTTCACTTGCTCCCCATTTGGTGCTTTGCTGAGGATTTCAGTGAGTCTGCATTTAAAAAAAAAAGCAATTAGAGATAATTAGCCACTGATATATGAACACTACATGTTAATTGAAGTTAGTAAAGATGTGGTTACCGCTCTAAACTGATGAGAGGTTCAGGCGGGCGGGCGCTCTCCACAGGGTACCGCTCTCTCACTGCAATCTTAACATCTTCTGCCTCTGCTGTACGAAACCGCAGCAGATTCAGGATGGTGTACTCGTAGTCTGCAAGAATGATGTTACCCTGAAGATGGAAATGGACAGACCATCATATACACACATACGCAAACACATAGGCATGCATCAATGTCATGGTCATGTTCTGAACAGCACAGCACAGCACGTGTCTTAATGTTTTCTCACCCTGTCGTACAGTTCAATGATCAAGTGGTAGGCAGCTTCATCTGAGCCAAACTGGATATCAACAATCCTGTCAATCCCAAGCTGTTTAACCTGGGTCAGCCGCCGTGTCTTAAGGTGCTTTCGACACTACAAGTGAAAATTTCAGATTCACAATTCAAAATATTATAAAAGCCTACAAATAAAGTTAAATAATTAAAAAAAAAACAGTAGGCCATTCTAATTCAACAAAAAAGATGTTCTTACTTTCATTGCAAAGCCTGAAGGCATCACGTTCTTGGGCCATTCAAAGTCTGTGGAGTGAATCCGAGTCCCAGACTCAATCAGGAGAACAGCTTTGCTGTCAGGCCTGAGACATTAATATGACACTGAGTTATTCACACTGACACGTACATTTACTCAAGATCTGCACTTAAGGAAAGTACAGGTACTTCACAATTGTATTTTCAGAGGAAAATAGTGTGCTTCTTACTTCACATTTATTTGACAGCTATCACATCTTTGTAGATACTTATTATACATACAAAACACATGCAAACAAAATATGAGGCAGATTAAACAACCCAGATGACTAAAAGGAGCTACTATGCAACGTAGATATTAATGCATCAAATATAATCAACAAATAATATAGCAAGTAATAAATTAACACTGACATGGGCTCTCTGCTGCCTAATGCCCATCATTACTTTTTACACTTGCATCATGTTAGTAATACTTCCTTATTCATATTTCATTATAATCACAATATTGAATGCAGAGCTTTAATTTGTATTACTACTTTACTTAAGAGCTTCGTGCCACACGTAAACACTCATACCATGAAACTTTTGGAGGAAAGTTTTCAGACTGTCCTTACTTTTGAAGACGGATGAGATACGTCTTGTTGTCGATGTCATACACGTTGTTTACTCTCATGCCAATGTAGCTGTTAAAGATTGAGGCAAAATAAAATGAAACGCTCATCAATATCTGAACACAAATCCACATGAACGATGGTTAGCTTAGCAACCCGGCTAGAGGCATTAACACACATAACCTACTTGGCATTTATCTCGGCAACAACTGCCCGGATATCCACGGTGGTGTATCTTGTTTTCATGGTGACCCAACAGCTCACAGCTATGAGAAAAAGAAAGGAAAACTGTGGCAAAACTTCACATTTCTAAAGCAACATCAGCAAGGTGTACATGCAGAGGGCTGCTGAGCATGCGCACAAATTACATGTTTTTACGGAAGCCGGTGTGGAGCAAAAATGAGCCAAAGTCCACGCCTTTTACACACAGTGGACGTTAGTGAATAGAAGGCATTGATTGTGTATGGGATGCTCTGGTGCCTGGCAACCTCATGCTATTACATGAATGCAAAAAATAATTTTGAAATATTAATCTCATGGTTTGCTCTTTTGAATTAAGAATGCATTAATGATGCATTACTCAAACTGGCTTATTGGTGTGAAAAACAGGGCAAGCCTTCGAAATGCACCCAAAACACCATCTAACATCGACTGGAACAATAGGGGAAATGTTGTGGACATGCAGAACAACAACCCGATGCCTAATGAAAAGATATCCGAGCGAAGTGTCGCCGCCCACCTCTGGAAAAAAGGTAAGGAGGTGAATTATACAGCTGAAAAATGACACAAATGCGTCAAATATCTGGGCCCGCAGCGACTAATTCTGCTTGACTGGCATTTTTCATACATGGAAGGGCATGTCCCGCTGTGCTGTAGCTTTTAATCATGAATGTTTTCGCCGGGGCGGCCACAGAAAGTCAAACATTGAGCCGGAGTTTCCAGTTTCCTCCTCAGGTCAGAGAGGAGGGCGAAGGCGTGCTCCGTTACCAAGGCGACGGTCAGCTAACAGGGCTAGCTAGCGGGGCTAAGCTAGCATCCGTGGGGCGACTTTTCGCGTCCTTTTGACACCACGACGCGCAAAAAAAGGCCAGCTCACATTTTCAAACCTTCCCCATAAACAGTCGAAATGTAACGTTACTGTCCGAGATACGTGTGTTATGGATAATCGACTTACATGCGGCGGCAGAGACCGTGAGGGATGCATTGTAAGTTAAGAGTTAATCGGCTGAGCAGAGTGATGGCAGGTCTGACAAGTCGTTGAGGTTTCTTTCCAAAGATTTTGTTTTCTAGTGAGATATTTTAACCTTTAACCAGGAGCTAGCTGTGGCTTCACTGTCTCTTAAGCAAATAATTGGACATATACGTTGTTGCACTGACCGTTATATCAGTTATAATAGTGTTTTTACTTAAAATGTTTCGATTTAACACTCAGTTGTTTGTTTTTTAATCCAGTACTTTTAGTAGATGTGACCGAAAATGATGAACATAGATGTGTCAGACACACACCTGTCCTCACCTGTTGTTGACAGGGAGAGAGGATCATTTTGGTGAATATCAGAGTTTAGTTAACATTTGTTAACACTTCAAACACCACTTAATTCTGCTTTTTCACTTCTCTTGGACTCCTAATCCAGTAAAATCAGACAATTCCAAATCCAGACAAAATTTACAATTTACAAAAATTCACTGGCTAAATCTAAACTATGGTCCTTTCTTGGATTGATCAGGAAAATAATCAACAAATAATTTAGATAATTGTGATCTGCAGCCCTATTTTCAAACACCCTGTGAAGTATTTTGACAGAATGAGTCTCTTGTGAATGTAAATGTGAAATGATTAATAGATTAATCAATTAGCCAAACTACAGGAAATTAACCAAAATTAACAATTTTAACCAAAAATGCCAAATGCACTGCTTTCCTTGCTCTAGTAAACTGATAGTAAACTGAATTTCCTTTTGTTTTGGACTGTCAAGACATTTAAATATAGCATTTTTCATTGTTAGGTCTGACATTTTTACAGACCAAACCGGCAGTCCGCAGACTATTTCATAATAAAAGGCTCATTAGTTGTAGCCCTAGATGAAAGTAGGGCTTCTGGCTGTGAATCGGAAAATCCCAACTCCCTATCCCATTAAAATCATCAAGGGCATTAATGTCCTTTGGGAAAACAGGATCTCGCTCTGGATAATGCAGACTTGCTTTTCTGTTGTTCAGCTAGTCTCAAATATCAACTGATATCCAACAGTAATATCATAGAAATATGGAAAACTGTTCTCTTTTCTCAGTCTTTGTTGTTGTTTTTTTTACATGTTACAGGCTACAAAATAATCAAGAAAATAGGGGAGGGCACATTCTCAGAGGTGGTGAAAACCCAGAGCCTAAAAGATGGGAAGTTCTACGCCTGTAAAACCATGAAGCAAACAATTAACAGGTATGTAAGCTGCAACAAAATCTTGTCCTGTCCACCACAGGCAATCAGTGGTGCATTTTTACTATACTCTGTTGCATATGAATCCTTGAAACTTGAGTCAACAGCGTGACACCCCCTTTGCCTTAAGTACCCTATTAGATATCAGCTTGCTCCACCTTTGACCTTGTAGTGGTGAGGTTACAATAGATGTCGCTGCTTGAAATGTGTGTTGTCAGTGCACTGGTTTTTAACACTGACTGTGTCCTTTAAATCTGCGCTACAACTTATCTTATGTTACATTGTCCATGCACAGTACACTATTACATTTGCATAATGTTACTATCATACAAAGCTGTCAAAATGAAACTGACCCATTGGCCCTCTTTCTCACTGCCCGATTTTTTTCGGATGAGGTAAGCAGCAATTCATTGTGTTATCTGTTGTTATTAAGCCTGGAGCAGGCCAACAACCTGCGGGAAGTCCAGGCAATGAAGAGACTAAGCCCGCATGCAAATATCATCCAGCTACATGAACTGATTTTGTGAGTACTGGAGTGTTGTCTGCTATGAAGTTACTGTACTGCCTCAAACTAGTTTCACGTACCACATCATATTAATCTAATGCAATGTTTCAGTGACAAAGACACTGGGACTGTGTCTTTGATTTGCGAGCTGATGGAGATGAACATCTATGAGTTCATACAAGGTAAGTGTGCACTATGACTGAGTGCATACATATAATATTTGTATTTCATACTTGTAAGTCTGAACTGGAACTGGAACTGGAACTTTTTTTTCTTGCAGGAAGAGAAACGCCACTGCCCGACCATACAGTAAAGAACTACATGTACCAGCTTTGCAAGTCACTTGAACATATGCACAGGTAGTTACGAAATAGCGTCAGTTCAAATGAAATGCCAGTGTAAAACACAATATCAAGTGTGTTGAGATTGTTTGTTCCCCATTGGCGTCTTTCTTTTCTTTTTTACAGCTGTGGGATTTTTCACCGAGATGTGAAGCCAGAAAACATTCTCATCAAAGTAAGATGCATCATTATAATCATTTACTTTACAGAAATGTAACGCTGGTGTCTGGTTTTCAGTTATAAATATTTTAAAAATTATTTTGCAGCAAAATGGTCTGAAGCTTGGTGACTTTGGGTCATGTCGGAGTGTGTACTCCAAGCCTCCACACACAGAGTACATCTCCACGCGCTGGTACAGAGCCCCAGAGTGCCTCCTCACTGACGGCTACTACAGCTTGAAGATGGACCTGTGGAGTGCTGGTTGTGTCTTCTTTGAGATCATGAGGTAGCTCTGCAGGGGAGGGGCACAAGTGTTCATGAGCGTTTCCTTTCTTTATTTGATTGTGTGCTACCACAACTTAAACAAATGTCAAACAAATGCTATGTAAATAGTTTTGTTGTTGCAGTCAGACTGTTGTGTACCTGTGTGTTTCAGCTTGAATCCTCTCTTCCCTGGAACCAATGAGTTGGACCAGGTTTCCAAGATCCACGATGTGTTGGGGACACCAGATCAGAGCATCCTCCAAAAGTTCAAGCAGTAGGTGTTCGACCTAAAATGCGTTGTTTGAAAAGCTGTACATGTAAATTGTGAGTATCAAACCAATTTTTGCTTGGAAAACAAGACTTCTCATGGTCTCTTAATGCCTGGCAGGTCCAGAGCGATGCATTTCAACTTCCCTCCTAAAAAAGGCAGCGGTCTCTCACGGTTAATCCCTACCTGCCCGGCTCCAGCTCTGTCACTGCTCTATCAGATGCTCGCCTATGATCCAGATGAACGCATTGCTGCAGAAACAGCCCTGCGCCACACATACTTTAGGGAAATCAGGTAAACCATGCAAATCAGAGACAATCCTCAACATGATAGCTTTTTTAATTTGCATGGCACGATTGGCAGATTTGTTGGTAAGGCAACATGTGGAAGGACTTAAATTTAGATATTAAAATTCTGTCATTTGTAAGAGAAGTCTTGCTTGCTCTTGCTTTTTCCTCCCAGGCTGGCAGAGAAGAAAACAGAGACTCACAGACTTACTGGGACTGTGGCTGGAGTAGAGAGCAGTGGGACCCACAAATCCTTAGAGCACATCTGGCGCCCAACCAGACTCGGCAAACAGATGAGAGGAAGACACACAAGGCAAACACCTTTAATGAGCGTAAGTCTAATTTCTGCTGGTCAGTGTTTAAGTCAGCTGAAGTGAAATCTCCAAAAGCCCACGAGTTCAAAGATGAATACAGCTGGTAGCCTGATACTTCTTCCTTCTTCAGCACAACATGAAGCATGTAGCAGAGCCCCTCATCAGACGGAACATGCCTCATTATCCCGCAGAGCTGCCCAAGCTCAACATGGTCGTACCAGGACCACAGATCTCCTTCCCAGTCTCCACTATCCCTGCATTTGCTCTCACGCACCGAGGCACGCTGCCAGTCATCACATCAAAAAAGTGCCAGTCACGGTTGGCCAAGGTAAACACAGGAGTGCTACACAGGCATCAGGCTTTTTACATTTTTGAATTATTCAGTCATTTAGGCCTCCTGGGAGTTGCGTCCTCCAAGAGCACTGTGGAAATTAAGCAAAACACAGCTGACAGGTTTGTTAAGAGTATCAGATGTTTTATGTTTCTCACTATGTGGTATTTAAGAGGAAAGGAGAATATCAAATTCATTTAACTAAACAAGTGCCTTGGTTGTGCTTTCATTACGTGCTTTGAGTTGTCATTCAGGCTGCATTTCCTCTCTTCACAGCCCCGAGATGAGTCACACCACGCAGCTCTTAAGACCTGCTACATGCCACCTCTGGATAGGAAACACGGAGGCTACTGAGAGCCAAAAACGCTTCAAAGTTTGATTAAAAATTTGCCTCTTAAAACAGGACAGGTCTGTACTGACAAACACACTATTGAGAGGACAATGTTGGCCTGATGTTGTAATCTGTCAAGCAACACTAAAAGAAAAAAGTGCAATGAAGACCGGCAAGCCTGTCACCTTACTAGTTAAGACTGCTACATCAAACTGTTTAACTTTCATTGTTATTCAATGTGATCTTGACATAAACAATATCAGAGTGCGTCATATTACGTTGGATTGAGAGTGTGTAGTTCAGTTATGACCTCGGTTTTACTTGACATAGTCAGGTGTTACATGTTTACAACTGTTTAGAAATATATACTTCAATCTGAGCCTATTACACAAGCGGAGCAATAAGATATGGGGCAGGTGAGCAGCTGGTTAACAGGTGCATTAAAGGGTGTAACTTTGAGAGGAGTGTGGTCAGCTTCCTGCCTTTAAAAAGTAGCTACACCCCTTGGACTTAACTTAACTGTAATATTTTACAGCTTTGAATCACAAATGATTTAATAAGCTTTTTTTTACACTGATTAACAGAAAAGAAAATACCTTTGGTGTGACACACTTGAATCATTAATATTTAGATATAGCTGTAACATAAGTTTAACAATGGCTGGTTTAGTCAATGTCCTGCTAAAAATTTGAAACTTTGACTGAGAGTCCTGACATAAATCTACAATTTGAGGCAGCAACTTGAAAAGTGCTGTTGCAGTTAAGAACGATACTACCAAAGTCAGAAATGGTCAAACAGAACACATAGCGGCTTTAATGAAGCATCCGTGATTCAAAGCTGTAGAGCAAATAAACATCTAAAGCTCCTAAGTGTGGGTTGGATACTTCTTATAGGCGCTGTATACTTTCGATAATCTCTTTTCAATAATAACTCCTCGGGACAAACTGATTTGTAGTCTTCCTGTACAAAGGTAAACAGTAAAAACATTCACATTAAGTGCTTCACAGTTATTCAAAGCCACAACGTTGTCTTTGGTGAACTATTTTAAAGGCTGATTACATTATCCAACTAAATAAACTGAATTCAAACAGAACATTTCTTTCCATAGTAGTATGTATGTGAAAACATCTGTATTTTCAGATCAGGCTTTAAGAAAGTCCTGAGTCTTTTTTTTGTTTTGTTTTTAAAGCTTTGTTCTAAGTGTAGCTTGGTAAGTACCCTCGTACCTCCTCACCTGAGGCATTGTGGCTTAAGTACCACTTGATTCAGAGCTGTGAGCTCATTAAAATAGTCTGTGAGTCAGTCTGCACCTTATTGTGTTGTTATCGTGACACATAATCAGAGTAAAACAGTGAAGTGTCATTTATTTGATGTTGTCATTAACCTGCATTACAAATACTTAAATCTCTTCCATGATGTCTGTATACCCTCCTGACACATGAATAATTAAGTGGGAAATAAAGCAAATATATTTGCCCGACCAACTTCCTGCCTGAGTGTCAGCGGTTGCTGGTCTCTTCATGACATTAACAATGATTGTTTCTCACACAAAAATAAAGTACATAAATACTTAAGTGGTGTCGAATGGGAATCTCTGCTTTCTTCTCTGAAATCTTTCTTGTGGCTTTAGTTAAATTTCTTTTAAGGAGAAAATCTGAGGATGTAAAGTTCCATGATTTATTCTCAAAGTACTATTTGTCACTGCTGGTATCAGGCTGAGAGTCAGTCGTTGTCTGCAAACTTCCTTCTGCACTTTTTTGACAATGTATGCAATTTCCACACCAGAGGCATTACACCTTTGTTATGTAAATACAGTATATGTGGGAGAACAAAAAAGAACAGAAAACGGTGTATTCAAGATTATTTTAATATTATTAATATGTATACTTTAGGCTTTAGAAATATAACTATCAATGACAAAACTTCCACTGGAGTAATGGTAGTTTGCTTAGGCCCCCATCAAATCAATTAATTACAATATACACATTATGATACAGAGCAGATTTGAATCTGAAATAATATTAAAATAAATGCTCAATAGATAAAGGTTTTAATAGTTTTTATCATTTTCTTCACCTACTGTATTAACCATCTGTAAGTTCGGAGCACACCCAAAAATGTAAAGCCATTTTCTTCTAATAAACTAATTTAAGTGCAAACTTTTTTTTCTTTAAAAAAGACTATGATTGCAGCATCCAGCTTTATAGATTCAGATTTCAAGACTGAGGATGTTAAAGCCGAGTGCAACAAGGCAGTCCTCAACCCTCTTTTTTTTGTTCCATTAGAGTAGTTATACAGACAAACAACAAAATGACTAACAAAATCAGTGCAAAGTCGTTGACAGGGAGATTCTACTCAAGAAAAGACAGAAGTGGTGGGTGAATGTGGATGGATGCAAAATTTTCAGATGCTCACACACTTGGTCATAAAAAGATAGTTCACCCAGAATTCATAATTGAGTCAATAACCCTGAGCCGAGACTGGGCTACACAAGGTTTAAAAAAAAAAAAAAAAAAAAAAATAGGGTGTATACACAGATTATGAAAATTAAGTGAACTATCCCTTTAATCTCAAGCCACAGTTGTCTGGTTTGCATCTAACAAAGCCGAGCTTTATTTCCAGAGGGGACAACAGTCTGATGAGATTCGACATGAAAGAAAGATTTTTAAAATTCTAAAACATGTTAAAACGCCACAGAACAATAGTATATCAGCGCAATAGTCCACGATTGCACCACACCTTTTCTTGCTTCATTCCTCCACTAGGTCAAGTGAGTGATAAACAAAAAGAACAGAAAAGCCATTAACAAAACCAGGGGGAGGGAAGGGGTGTAAAAGAAAAAGGAAAACTTGCAATGCTTGCAGGGTGAAGAGCAGCATCAGACTCTGGATTGCAGGGTTCTTTAGCAGCAGAAATATTGTGGCTATACTACTGTTCCACTGGGAGAGCTGGCTTGGTTTTGGGATGACAATAAACCCTGGAAAAAGGAAAACAAGGAGATTTGCATTGGGAAAGTTCACAGAATGTAGCAAAAAATCAAGCAACAAATAGCTAATTAAAAATCAGCCTCTAGCCTACTCTTTCCACATCTCGGTCCCCTGCATTTAATTACAAGCCTGTGCACAGCAGTCAGAGTGGATGAAAAGCGTACAGTGTTAGACTAACGGTGTCTTTGAGAGGTTTGCTTGATCAAGGCACTTCTAATGTACATGAGCAAAAAGCTGATCTGACCCCAGAGGGCAAATTTTTTACCCAATATCTTTTTTTTTTTTTTTTTGGTGTTTTTTTCCAAACAGGGCAAACTTACCAGACTGTTAAGTAACACATTTTTATTGCACACTCAATCCATAACCATAAAAAAAAAAAAAAAAAGGTTTGAACTTCCATTTCCCATTACCGAATATTAAATGCACCATCCACAAAACAGTGCTCAACCACTTCATCTGTATCAATTAGAATTTATACCCACTACAAGCTGTGCGCCAAGATTTTTTTTTCCTGGATCAAATTTGTTCCATTTTCTCACCCCGAACACACTAGTGTGCACCTCAATATCATTGTTTGTGTTCTCATTTTTACATAAGGGATTTTTTTGAGATTTCACGGGTACGTTTGCCTCTATCCCTTCTTAATGTCTGACTCTGGTTGAATGTAACAATCACAGTGGACTAACTAGCCTTCAGATGGCCTGTCTGCTCTGGATCCAGACTACCATGTGCCTCATTCGGGCAAAATCTCTCAAAACACAGACAAAAGGGAGGTATACAAGGGTGTATACACATCTTAAGCTGTAAGCATGTGAGAAACTGCAGAGGTTCTTTGGGCACATATAGAGCCATTTGCATAAAAGCTGAAATATGGAAGTGTATGCAGATGACTTCTTGGCTATGCTGCTATGCATTGTGGGATGATTATGATGAACCAATGAACACACTTCAAATGGATTAACGTCTTCTTTCCACTCGTAAGTCTATACAGGAAATCCCTCCTTATCAGAGTGTATTATATAACCAGACTGGAATATTTTAATAGCATTGGTTATATTTGAAACTTAGGCATAATAATAGGTCTTTCATTGGAAAGCAGATGTACATTAAACAAAGTGTGATATGTTACTTGCCTGCCTGCAGAGTGACAATCTGACTATAAAAGCTAAAAATGCTTTTCCAAATGTCCATAGTTTACGCTTTTATGCTTTCAGAACATTCCTTGATTTTTAGTTACAGCCCACCAACTGCTTTTAAGACGGACATAATGTTATCACTTCAGTTTTCCCCACATTTCCTACATTAAAAAGAACTTACCACTTTGCCTGGCCTCGCCCATGTGCAAATAAATCCCTCCTGACAAGCAGTCACTAAACAGTCCTCTAAAAATATGAGTACAGTCAGTCTCTCGTGTGCTATCTTTTTACAGATGAGGGGCTCAAGGAGGGGCACGTCCTCCATGCGTGGGCACAGCAGCGTGCCTAGAGTCTTAGCAGGGTCTGTTTTGGTTTTTGTCAGCAGGTTGAGCTTGTCGCTGCTCTTGCTGCTGATGTGGCCCATGCTGTGGTTGCGTTTGTGGTCCTTCTCGTGGTGGCGCTCCTTCCGATCGTGGAGTGATAGCGTGGCAAACTTACTCACACCTGTAGCGATGGCACTGTCCATGATACCACTGCCGATACCACCACCACCACCACCACCAGCCTTGTTGGTATTGTTTGCCGTTGTTGTAGTACCGGCTGAATGGGGTAGACTGTTGGAGCGTGGTAATGTAGTAGAGAGGGAGTTAATGCCAGGAGTATTGGCACCACTGTTGTTTCCGTTAGTAGTGTTACTAGAGGTGTTAGTGATTATTGTAGCACCCGCAGGGGGGCTAGTAGCATTCATCACATTAGTGTGTGTTCGTGTCCGTGAGAGCGGAAGATGGGGGAAAAGGATGTCCTCAGTGAGGTCCCATAGGCACAGCTGAGTGTCCTGGCCCACTGAGCCAAACCGGTACGTGACACTTACAGGTCGGCTGTCCGTGGAGTTGCGCTTGGAGAGTCGAGACTGCGTACTGTTGGCCCTGTCTCGTCCAAAGTGGATCATCTGATCCTGGAAGTCCTCGTCGCTGCCACTGAACTCCATTGGGTCACTCTCTTCCACGCTTGTGGTGTAATGGTCAAATGCCACCACACTCACCCATGATTTGTGCCCATGGCCTCGGGCGATGACTCTGCAGTCCAAGAACGACCACACAGTCACTAGATCGTCCTCTCCGCCTGCAACTATGTACTTTCCATCAGGGCTCCAGCACACACACAACAAGCCACCAAAGTAGCTCTTCATGGTGCCGTGAAGCTCCACCGCGTCAAAGTTGAAGACCCGTAGAAAGCCATCTTGGCTAACACAGGCTAGGAACTTCCCATCTGGAGAGAAGGCGAACTCATTCAGAGCCCCCTCACCCACTGTCCATTTAAGGAGAGGGTTCCGCGTGGACTTACTCTTACAAGTGTGTACAGAGTAGTTCTCTCCCTGCTTAAGCAGCTGGTAGTGAGGTGCTGTGGTGCCACAAGTATGCTCCACGTTGTACAGGTACATATTCCCACTGGCATGAGAGACCAGAAACAGGCTCTCAGAGCCTGGCACCCATTTTACGCATGTTACTCTGGACTTGTCTATTAGTCTCTGGCAGGACAGAAGGAAGGTTGAGGTTTGAGAGGCAAACAGGGGAAAGAGAGAGCAGAGGGAGATAGAAAAAAATATTTCAGTATATCAAGAGGAAATCAATATTCTGAACATGGTCTTACAATTTCACCTCAAATATTGTTTACATCTTGGGCCACTTGTAATATTCTGTTTGGACAATATGAAAATAATAACAAAAGCTTTAAGAAATCTGTTGACTTTTAGTCATTCAGATGTTGTAAATCTCCTACAAGACGGTGAGAGAGTTTACAGCTATTAATTTGTTTCTTATACTGCCAAATCTGTTGGTGTAGGTGTAGGTTAATTAATGATTCTCCTGTGAGGCATGGGTTCTTTAATGAGATGTGGCCTTTTCACCAGAATGGCAGAAAGAAAATGTGCAGATGCCTGTCTGACAACAAGGCTCAACAGTACTACAAAAATCAATTTTGTGAGAAAGTAAAGAAAATCTGCTGCTTTGCCCAGTTTTTCAACTGTTACTTGAAGAAACTGCTGCACACACAACTCTTACGAATCTCACCACTGTCCATCAGAGACCTACCTCCTCATTGAAGAGCTTGCTTGTCTCCTTCTTGATGGGGTCAATGAGCTGTACCTGTCCTGCTGAGAAACCCACCAGCAAGGACACACTCTCTGCTGTAGCAGTGAGGTGGTTGAAGTCATGACAGGTGGGCTGCGTCCCCTTATAGATGCGCTTGTCTATGGGCTTGCTCAGGTCAGCAGCCTGGTGAGAGAAACCATGAAGGCACATGAAGTGAGTGTGGTAACCTTTAAACATTAAAGATGACATTATGCAATTTGTTACATGACGAAGGCTATTATTGATCAAACTGTTAGTAATTAGCCACTGGAGCTGAGTGTGCAGTTGCGTTGTTTTTCCTGTGCTTCATCTCAAACACAAGGATACTGAATTTAGGAGAGCTGAAGGGACCATTAATTAATTAAGTCCACTGATTAGGAAGAAGTTGCATTTGGTCAAAGCCTTCATAAATTGAGTTTCGTGCAACCAAAGTTTACACAAAGTGAGATCCAGTTCAGCAACACATGAAATAGCTGGCGGTCACTGAAAAATAAGAAAGAACTCAAGTATAGAAGGGTGTCCAATCTCTGTCGATGGACCTATATTAGCACCCATTCTGTACGATTTACAGTTTGTCTCTAATGTTAGGGACACAGTATGTCACTGCCGTGAAGAAGACACCCAGGGCATATACTGCAGATAAGCAGCGTAACAACAGTTCCATTTGTTAATGATTTACAGTTTACACCATCGGCAGAATGGAAAATTCTTTAAGTGTAAGATGATGACTCAGTGGTTCCTCCACTACTGTTGATGTGACATTGAGTGTTTCTGTCACGACACAGAGACAAAATGTCAAACCAAGTCTTATAAGTTGTTTAAAAATCAAGAGTGCAGTCAAAAACGCAGCGCTTATGCCTCACAACAGCATGCATGGCATTAAACACTGCTTTGACAACTGACATTATCAGCAAAAATAGTACATAATTAAGCTTATGTCAAAAGTAGGGAAACAGCACTTAAGTAAGGAGGTTATGGATATACACACACAAGAAATAAACAGGTTCTTATGTGCTGCAAGATTTATTAACTGCTGTAATTACTATTTCTGCTTTCACCACCTCTTCTGGCTGCACCTTAAGAGTGGGACAAATAATCAATAAGGTGACCAAACAGCATTTAGTGCTTTATGGGGCATATGATTAATATGTTTGTGCTGTAAGACGTTGTCATTTTACATATACTGTCAAACTTAAATTGCCAGGATTGACAAGACTAGAATAAACACCATGCACAGGTTTGTCTTTGACTACAAATTCTGTGCTACAAACTCGACTGAAATTGTTCTAATCTCAGATAGTTCAGCTTATAGTTAGGCTATAGCTGTTTTTTTATTTGACTGATGATGCATGACATTCAGTCATTATTGTGTGAATAATAAAAAGGGCATGACACATTGCCTCAAGTTAGGAGTCAGCTGATTCCTGTCGATCTGTGATGTCAAGTAAGCAATTAGCTGAAACCACATTATGTTAAACTAGAAAATTAATACACATTTGTCAGCACCCATCCGCAAAATGAGTTACTGAAGAATTAAAATTGTTAATGACTGCACATCTAGGCAGAGTATTAAAATATACTGCGCAGATTTAGAGCCTTCAAAGAGGTTCATTTGTTGTACTGAAAGAGGGTTTAGAAAACATAACCTCCATCACTTAACTTACATCAAAACTAGCTAAAGTTAGCATTTCAGTACGAGGAGAACAAGTTAGCTTAATTTGGTCAGGTTATAGATTCCGTCCCCAAGCTCAGAGCTGAGTACCTTACATCAAAGGTAGCAGTTAGCTTGCTAGCAAAATGACTGTCCAGACACTGAATCGGCATCGTTGTAGTTTGTCGACAGCTGTCAGTCAAAAGGCGTCCACAGGTGTTATGGGTGGAAACGCAACCCTACAACTGTCACTGTCATCTACGAGCAATGTCAACCCTAGCAGCTTAAATCAAACCAAAAAAAAGCCAGCTTTACTCTGGCGATCGTTGTCCAACCTCACCAATCCTTCCAACCTCGCAAAACTACAACTGAGTGGCGGACAGAGGACGGAATTTAGCCCCTGGCCTCGCAATAGCTAGCTGGTGGCTCTGTAGCTAACATTAGCCAGTTGCGCTGGCTAGCTAACTAGCAGGCTAGCTCCAGCTTAGCTTCAAGCTAACTAGCTGCCAGCTAATTTCAAAGTCAAGCACCGGCCAGAGTTATTAGACACAGCCAACACATGCGTAAACAGCCCAGACAGCAGCGGTGGGTTTTAACATGCACTATCACGGTTTCCCGCTGCGGTTAGCCGCGTTAGCACGCTACCTTTCTAACGCCTTTGTAGATGTAGAAGTAGAGCTCACGGCCCACATTGAAACAGATCCTGTCGCCGTTGCCCGACTGGTCGTTGACGTTCACGAAGGAGACCTTGACGGGGTTGGAGCCCTGCGAGTTGAAAGGCACCCTGTTCGGACGGCTGTATTCGGAGTGAGTGAGGAGTTTGTAGACGCCTTCCCGAGTGGTGAACTGAGTTTTAATTTCGTTCATCTCCTTCCCTCCTCCCTCCGCCGCCATCTTTGAAATTAACATTCATCCCTTTCCCCCAGGCCGGATCTTACGCACGGTGGGGAGCGGACCACGGAGCGGCCATCCCGACTCTCCCGGTCCCCCCAACGGCTCACCGGGGAACTGGTGAACACACCGCTGTAGCTACTTTAAAACAAGCTGTCACAGCTTTTTACTTCTCTGAAATACTGCGACATTACAATGATTTTAAGCCACATGTTACAAATTGTACATCTGTGAAAATTAAATAGTTACCAGAGCAACCGGATGTGTTTTAAGTTATTTATCTGAAGACATGTACACCTTCCTCTTTCTGTACAGAGTTAAAAATTCTATAAATAAGTTTAGAAATATATGTATATGTATATATTTAAAGAAAAAGGTGGTCAATTATGTGTTAAGTGTGTCGTAAAGACTCAGGGGCCAATTTAGGTTTTATTTTGAAAAAAAATTAAAAAAATTCACCGGACGTATTATTTTGTTAAGATGCTGAAATGAGCAAACTCAGTGGTGTTTGACACTCGTGTCCATGCTGCTGCCTGTCGTGTGCAGACCGCTCACCTTTGGCTGCACTGGGCTGCATCATATCTGAGACACCTGCTCCCCTGTTGGTTAATTAATCCACCAGTCTACCTGCACAACGACATCTTAACGCATGTTACTTTACCGTGGTGCAAAAAAAAAAGTTAGACGCGCCTCATGTCATGGCATGTAGGAGGAGACGGCAGCTTTCACTTCCAGGTATCAGTATTTGAACATTTTTGCAGAAGCAGACACATGCTATATTTGTTTTCTTGTCCATGGTATTGTGGCATTGCCTGATTTGACCAATAATTTGAATTGGTAGTTTTCTCTTCATACACTTTTCTTAAACAAAAAAATGTGTATTTAGTTTTAGTGCCGTTTGAATGTCCTTAAATGCACCATTGCTCCACATTTAGTGTTTATTTTTCTACAATTAGATCGCAGTGATAGACATGCACCCAGCAACATGGACCAGCTTGCTTTCAAATACATGGTGAGATCAGCTGGCTTCATTTTATCTTAAGAGTGCTCTGGCCTCTTATCACTTTAAACTACTATATATCACTTGCATTGACTCTGTGTCTCGATTTCACTTCAAAATGTGACCTCTGTTCTCTGTCAGGAGATGTGTAAAGTGGAGTCCAGCACTGATTCTGACTCCGAGATCAGTCCCAGATGGTCGGACACCAGCACTGTGGTACTGCTGAATGTGAACATCACACACGCACACAATAAGCACAAATGGATGGAAAGAAGTGACTATGTGAACTCTACATACGTAGTTTTTAAATTAAGCATGGGATCAAATTGAGTCTCTTTCACAAAAACTGACACTACCACCCACTAGACATGCACACATTTCTTCGCCCACAATCTTGTCTTATGCAGTCTCTGTTTCTCACTTTCGGGAGGGCACATTTGGATGAGCTCCTACATACATTCAGCCATCTAAATTCTAAATGAATTGCCGTTGTCTTGATGCAAAAATAACTGAATTCCTCGCTGAGCAGGGATGTGTGAGCAGTGCGCCAGAGAGTGGGACTATTCGACGGACATTGCCATTAGCACACAAGCCTTCACAAAGGCATGGCTGTTATTCTTTGGTAAGCATATTCCCCTTTCTCTAATCCATCCTACTGCTCTGTATGTTTACGATTTAATGCATGTTTGCTCATTTTATGGTAGTTTTTGGACCCATATGATGGGAGCTCTGAGGATTCTGATGACACAGGAGCCTCCAGTAGGCGAACGAGACAGCAGGGAAAAGGTGGAGGGGGAGGCTGTTGGTTGTCAAGCAGGAGCAGGAGATTTATCCTTCATCACCCTGCCTCTGTTGCCCTCAGAGACGTGGTGAAAAATGGGACGAGAGATTCTGTAACCGAGCAGCAACATCTCATAGATGTCCAGATGAAATGCGGGAGTGACTCTGAGCTGTGGGTCTGTGAGCTTGACATTGTGCCCTCCCACAGCGACAAGGAAACAGCCAATGATTCGACAATGCACGTGCAAACCAAGGATACAGAATTACATTGCCAATTTGATGATTCAGGTTTGCACACTACAAGATCCTCCACACCCCAAACGCCTAGACCTGTAACCCCGGTGGAATTGAGCTCATCCCAGATGCTGGAGACCTCCTCCGACAGACCTCCCAGCCCCTGCACCCTCAGATCGCTTTACAAGAGGAAGCTGGGTTTCCCCGGAGCAGAAGTGATGGAGCAGTGGCAAAGAAAGAGGCAGTGTGTTGTCAACATGAAGGACCAACAAAAGGGAGGGGACTCCGCATCTAACAGTGGACTGACAGACTGAAGTAATGCAGTCATATCTGACGGCTTAAATGATTTCAAGTAGAATGAAATACTAAAAATAGTTACTTGGCAATGCACTTTTGTTTATTCACATAGAGACATGAAGGTTTATTTTTCTACCTCCAGTTATTTTGAGTGTCTCACAGGTGTCACATAATGTGCAGACTGTATCTTTAATCAATTATGAATTTTTGTTGGGAGAACTCCCCTAGTTATCTGGGTCTCCATAATAGACCAAAGTACAGCCTATGCACCAATAAAAGAAAAACTAAAACATTATACCGGGTTGTTTTGTCCACATATGCTAAATAAGTCCCTGCTGTTGCACTGGACGGTAAAGTTTGATTTATGCGGACATTCAGTGACCATAGGTCCACTGAATTTTAGCTTCAGGTGCTCCGTCAGAATCTAATTTTGTTAAAATAAAGAGCTGGTGTTTTTTTCCTTTACTTTGTACAAATTGATCTAAATAAGGAAAAAAATGATACATTACAGAAGTATTCACAAGGTTCAAGAATTTCAAGAAAAGTAATTCCAGTATAGCTTTGGCTCTATGTTTGGGGTTGTCTTGCTAGAAGATAAACCTTTTAAGTCCCAGCTCTCTTGCAAACTGCAGTACTGTAGATTTATTTATACAGCCTTTACACAGGCAGTGTCTCAAGAAAGTCAATAGTGTGTTTATATATGTATTTAAAACTGGACAGTTTTTTTAAAAAAATGCACGACTTCATTGATTTTTTTCAGCCCTGAAGAATCAGTACATGGGATACATTACCCTGATAATGAATTCCATGTTTTTGCTGTAAACACGAACCCATATCCTCATGTCTCTTAGATATGTTGTGAAACTTCCTAATATTGAGATTTTCCTTAAAAGCTTGCAGATTTACCTAGTTTAATTTCCTCAGTGTTGTTTTTGCCTTTACTGGTACGTGTTCTCTAGCAAAAATACGAGTTTATCCTCGCAACCAATGTACTGAAAATGTGACATTTTGACTCGCAGCTAAACTGATTACTGAAGTCCTCAGTGTCTTTGCATTAAGTCTGGACAAGATGACAAAATGTTGTACGACTGTCATGAGGACAGTAACAGTGTGGAGGAACTGAAGTTCAAAACAAAGTCAATACAAAGATCTGGTCAGGGCTAAAACAAGAAAACCTCATGTCTAAGTTTATATGCATGTCATTGGATACTTTGTGATATAATCCCATTTTGAATAAAAGAGTGGAGTTCCCCTCAGAAGCACAAATATATACTCATATTTCATTTAGGAGTTTCTCATGAAATTTTACCATCTTCTATTTTTATCTTATGGACTTAGAAAAATCTGACTTCTGAGAGCTATGCAAGCTTAAATCCATTTTTCTCATAGCAGAATTTATGCAACTTTAAGGATTAAGATGGACATGGTTGCAGGTTCCTCTTGTATTTTACCTAAGGACAGAGCAAATGTTGTATATGATATTAACTTAACACAAAACGTTTACAGTACACAGACCACACTGAAGTCACTGATGCAGTTAACTCTGACAGACTTTATTCAATCTAAAAACGTTCAGTTTCTTTCATAAAAACATCTTACTTTCAACTTTCCTTTTCCACATTTCATTTTCCCTTCATTTACCATCTGACAACATTCGTTTGACCCTCTAAGACACTTTCCACAAACACTAAGACTCAGTAAACGTTCATTAATGCTCCACAAATGTCCTAAACTGTTTTAATATTGGAATGCAACAGGCTACAAACTACTTTTTAAATGGTGGTAAACAAGTGATTAAGGTTAAGTGATTATGTGTGTGGTTTAATAATTGAGACCCTTCAGGAATGACTCATGTTATCTACTCGGTGCACAGGACAGCGACTCCACGCTCGTAGAAGCTATGTGGATCTTCCTTGGTTGCAATGTCAAAGTCAACAGTGAAGATGAGGTCAGATCTGGTGAAGTTCAGGTACACGGGCAGAGTCACCTGCAATGAGAGGAAAAACTAAATGTGAAGAGTGGTTCTCAACAGTCATACAAAACTAAGGCACAGGCTGAATTTAACGACATCTTTAGATGTACTTCTAAATCGTCTGACTGTGACAGATGGTTGGTCATACCATGTTTCTCTTCTCAGCGTTGCTATGCTTGATCCAGCGCAGCTGAGTGAGTGGCAGTTCAGTGGAGATGGAGGTGGACAGAGACAGCTTGTTGTTGGCACAAGTAGCTCCCTGCAGTTTCAGACCTGAGAGAAACAGTGACAATGTTCGACATTTTACAGTTTTAAAATATAATGAAATTATCTTGATGACAATCGACTGGATTTCACCATTTCAAGATGCTACAGAATTAGTGGGATCTATCCTTTTTTAATGACCCATCGGACCAGACAGGAATGAACGAACAGTTCAGCGCAGACCTCCACTCATGACACCCGTTGTATGTCTGACATTTTTCCAGTTCACCCATAGTCTCAATTTCACCATGTTATGTCATTTGCAAAACCTACTACTACTACTACAGCAGATGACGTGCTGCTTGTCTGACCTTTGATGCCGAAGCTGCAGGCATCCAGTGCGGCGCCCTGGGCGGTGGTGACATTGACCTCCAGACACAGCTCTTCCAGAGACCAGCTGTTGGCCTGGGCCACATACTGGCGGGTCGCGGTAATGTAAGCCTCGGGCACAAACAGGCTGCCAAGGCACACGTGGATGTTCTGGAGAAGGAGGGACAGGAGGAGAAAAGGAAAATAACTATTGTGAATTTTGAAGGAAACTACTATATAGTGATGCTGTATGCAAACAGTTAACCAAACGGTACCTTCAGTTCCTTTGCGCCCCCACTGGCAGCTCCCTGGGAGATCTGCTGCAGCTGTTTGATTCGCTCACTGAAGTCTGCCACCCATTGGATCACAGTCATGGCGACTGGAACGGTGTATCGACACCAGCTGCGAGGCAGGATGCCTGAGGAGAAAGAAAAACAGGTGTATACCAGCGATTCCCTAAAAGTCTCATCTGTTAAAGAGCATCCTGCTGATCAAGACCGAAAATGCACTGACTTTTCTACATCAATTCATCTGACTTCAAACAAGTAATTTACCTTTAAAAATACATGAACAAATCTGAGTGAAAAAGTAAGGTCTTACCTTTTACAAGGTCACTGATGAGTGTTCGCAGGTAGTTGGTCTGCTTCTTTTTGCCCTCACACACTTGCACCACGTCGGACAGATCCTGACGGACCTCCTGCAGCA
This sequence comes from Pempheris klunzingeri, assembly GCF_042242105.1. NCBI lineage: Eukaryota > Metazoa > Chordata > Actinopteri > Acropomatiformes > Pempheridae > Pempheris > Pempheris klunzingeri. The sequence continues at coordinate 15,159,657 of NC_092024.1, read as the reverse complement.
TCTTGCCGCCCATCTTCACCTCACGCTCAAAGAACCGGAACAGTGGGTCCTGGTGTTGAGGTGTTTGGAGAAAGAAGACATTAAATCAAATTCAGAAGCTTGGCAGATACATCAGTGAGGCAAAGAAAAGCAAGTGCATATCCATCTGTAAAATTCAAACTTGTGCTTTTATTTCTACCTTCTTACCTAGAGAGTTACAAAACAACTGATCAACATAACAATAATTGTCAAGGATGCTGTAATTTTAGAGAACGCAAAATATTTTGTGGTCTGTTTTCGTACCACGTTTCCTCTTATTTCTTCAATTACCTTGATGTTCTCCACTGTGCGTTTGAGTGGATTGACTGTTTGGGGCATGAGCTGCAGCCAGTTGCAGGCAGTGGCATGGAGGGTCCTCATCCAGGCCGGCTGGGTATCGGATGTGGACGAAGTGCGCTCCTTCTTCTCCGTCTCATAGGCAAGGTCATCCTCATCCTCCAGCATCTGCATTTTCAGCATCTTACCCATCATGTCAGTGCCTGTGCAGCCCGGCGGAGGGAGCGAGTGAGCGGGGAGGAAGGTGGAAGACAAGGCCATGGTGGGAGGTAGGGGGAGAAGAAATTAATAGTGGAACAAAGAAACAAACAGCTTACCACGAGGATGTGTTAATGTAAGGTTTGTTTGATAAAAAAAACGGAGTTGTGTCAGACAGACAAACAAATTAGGACTACACTGGGTAGAACTAAAGACACACAAGGCTTCGGGCAGCAGTTCATTCAAATGTAACATTCAACATAGTTCCCAAGTGAACAAATGAACCACATTCTTGACTGACTGGAACTGTAAAAGAAATCAACGTAAAACAAGTAGGGCAGCAGATTTAAGAGAAAAACTGAGGGGTGGGAGTGAGGAGGGGGAGGGATGGATGCTTCGGCAGGTGGGATTGTGGGAGTTTGGAGGTGGTCTTTAATCAATCTGACGAAACAGGGAGGGAGGATGTGATTGAGGGGATGGGGAGGTATGTGGCTGTTTTGACTCCTACTCTGGGGGTGGGGTGGGGATAGTATTTTAGCAAAGCGACATGATGGCTGTGAAATACAGCTGCTGGAGGGTGAGGACACACACACCCTTCCTTTGGGCGGAGCACCTTTTAAAGTACGATGGCTGTGGCTACAGACAGGCTACAAGAACACAGTCTACAACTAAGAGCTGGTGAACTGGTAAAGTGAACCAATGAGAAGATGAGAGATTAGCAGATGGTGCACCGTTAACACAGTATTCTGCCCAAAGCAGACATAAATGTAGAAAAAGATGTTGATCTCTCGTTGCACTGAGACACCCTGTAAAAACAGAAGTGAAGACACTAGAATAGACAGAGAGATGGTTAATGATCTGCCCTGGGAAAACATGACATCTCAGATGGATTGAGGAAGAAGAATCAGGATGTCTTGAAGTCCAGTTACTGTGACAGAACATCAGAGTACAGATGGGTAAGATGACCGGCTGTGGCATACCCTGAGTGGTGAGCAAGACCTTCTCAGCATTGCTAGGCAACCCAAGCCAAGATGGAGTTTGAGTGTCAGGAAGCATCTCTACCCAGTGCATGAACTCCTCACGCCTGTAACAAATCAAAAGTACAACATTGCTTGAATATTAATAAACATGGGTCGTTTCGACTACAATTTTGTGAAAGAATCAAAAGCCACCACTGACCGAATGCCGTCGGGCATCTTGATGTCCTTGTGCCCGTCAACCTTGAGAGCCAGTTTGAACTCACTGTCGAAGCTTCCCTTAGTGAAGATGCGTTCCAGGAAGGTGTTGAGAAGACGTTGGTCAAACTCATTGTCAATGCGGCCGCCATAGATGGACTGTGCCATCAGGGTTTTCAGAGCAGCCCAGGGGATCTTGTCTGGTGCAATATTTTGACGACCCTGTGTGTGTGTGTATGTGTGTGTGAAAGCAGAGTGTGACGTGGTTGTCATATTTTATAAACAGTCAAAACTCAAATATTTAGGAAATTTACCTGACTCCAATTGAAAATACTAAAATCATCATAAATTATCTAAGGAAAGAACTGTATAAATGTATGCATTATTTGTTTCTATTGCAACAAATAATTTAAGAGATATTCTGACACATTTAGAAGCACTGAATAGGGTTTCTTAAATAATCTCTAACCTTAGCAGTGTCATCCAGCCAAGTATCGACAGTGTCACAGGCAGAGCGAAGATCAGACTCTCCAAACTCATATTTCTTGGACCAGCCCAGTGGTGCATAACGCAGACGCTCCTGAATGACAGCATGGAACCAAGCCAGCAGGAAGTACAGACGAGCACGTTCGTTGGGAGCCTGTAGAAACACGGGGAAAAAAGAGTCATTAAGATAGCAAGTGTGGAAGAAATGTGAAGACAGCATTAATGCTTAAGCTTCTGGTTAGAAAAGTGTGAGTATGTGTGCTGGTAGGATTAAGTCACCTTGCACATGCGAGCAACAGGGATGCTGCTGAAGGTTCTGAGCATGTTGGCCTTGACACCAGGAGGAGGCTCAAACACAAAGATACGACCGGCACGAAGGAGATTCACAGGAACCTGGCAGGGAAAGAGAAAATGATTCACAGCTGTGCTATCACTGAAATCTTCATTACCTAGATTATGACATGTTGGAAATATTTGCTATGAGGGATGTGGTGTACCTTGGGGTTGATCTCCATTGTCAGGAAGAGCCTGAAGCTGGAATGAGGCTGCATGGAGTGAAGCTTCTTCTCCAGCTGCATGAGCCATCCAGGGGCCAGGTGGACGTTCTCCAACATCACCCACCTGGGGGATGAAAACAGTCAGACCACCAGTACAACAAAAGTGTACATGTTAAGAAAATACCTAGAAAAAAAAAAATGACCCCACCTGCCGGACTTGACAGCAGTGTTGATGTCTCTGTCTGCCTTATTGAAACCCTCAGCTGAACCTGTGAACGTTGGAAGAGCACAAACGTTCTCAACGTTCTCAAACTAAATGTATGTAATGACGATCTTATTTGTGTCTCAAGAGTATGAACTTATTCCTTCCGTACCAATAGAGATAGAGGTGATGTGTTTGTTCTGCTCAGCCGCCAGATCTCTGACCAGGCCGCTGGCATCATAACCTGGTACAGAACACATCAACACTGGAGTGCTCGGCTTCACCTACAGACATGGGAGAAGAACATCGGTCACATTCAACAACACTGACAAACGCCTCTAGGGAGAAAAAATTAAAGAAATACTGGTTTATACCTCATTATCAATGATATTAGCCAGATCGAGAGGCTGCTCAATGATGTTCATGAAGCTCTCTCCCAGCACCCTCGAGACAAAAATGTGCGACATGGCCAGCAGACGGTCCGGGCGGAAGGCCTGAATCAGCAACAGCTGGTGCACTGACTGGCCAATGAGAGCTGAACAGGGAAGACCAGAACAAGTTATGCATTGAACATATAGATATTTACATAAAACTGACATGAATCAATATCTAAAACCATATCTGCTTGGCCTTGAATGTATATACAGCATTTGCAAAATATGACAAGTCTATACACTCACAGGACTGCTTCTCCTCCGCCCACAGATAAGGAACAGCCAGCTCTGGAGTGTTGCTCTCAATCCACATGAAGAATTGCTGGAGGAACAAACAAAGCAATAATGATCACATGCCGTATGTATTCAAAGACAGTCCTTTATTAAAAGGTGTGCTTAGAAACATAAGTTTCGTCATATACAGCTTCGGTTTAATCAATACAGCATGAGTTATACTAGATGGATGGTGTCCGTCAAAGCTCACCTCATCAGCCTCAACTTTGTCCACCAAGTCATTGAATTCTGGCAGGCGGCTGAGGCGGACCATGGCCTCACTCTGGTCACTGGTCAGACCTTTCACTTTTGGCAGTGACATACCCGTCAGAACGATCTCCTTACCACGCAGGAAGTGCTGAAACTCTGCATCATATGAGGGCTCACTGGAAAAGGCACGGATTGAAATTATTGTGATTTAAGTTGTTTGATACTGCTGAGAAACCTTGTTTTATGTCATATAACAACTGGTAGTACATTAGTGTAATACTAGAATCTTACCTGGTCATGCCCTTTAGGCTGATCTTCGCCAAGAGCATGGCAAAAGTGATGTGATCATGGTGCAGCATACCCCTGGCTGCTCTATTGAACACCACCTACAGGAAAAAAATAAACATACGCGAATTATGTCTATTACAATCAATCCATCAACGAAAATAGTCTTTTGTCTTCAAAATGTATAAATCAAACCTGGAAGAGATCCTTGGTGATGTGAGCGAGTCTCTGTGAATGATCGCTGATGTTCTTCAGGTTGGGGTTCTCATATAGCACTGTGTGGTAGGTGTCCAGGAAAAAGTGAAGGGAGTACTGGTACAGGAAGTGCATCTGGAACACAAAACAAAAATGGACTTGTTTATTAATTAGTTATTTGGCTGGTTTACAACAATGCACGCATTTGGCAGCATATCAAATGTACTTGGTAGTGTGTGTGACAAGAGTAAGCTGTGTCCAGACCTGGTTGAGAGCCTCCATGGTGAAGTAGATGCTGCTACAGGCAGAGGACAGAGACAGGTATTGCTGTGACACGGCCTCCACCTCTGCCATGACGATATCGGTCTCCTCCACCTTCCTGGTCACCTCAGCTGCCTCCTTCTTCAAGTTCTCCAGCGTGGTAATGATGGTGTCATCATCAAGGATGCGGCCTTTAACCTCATTGAGGGCCTGCAGCAGGGATTTTTCCAGCTGTCGCAGTCGCAGTTGGAACTCGCCTGCAAGAGACAGGAGGATACTTATTGATCGGCTTGTGATTTAAGTCTGAATTATCTTGCATCCCTATTGGTGTTTATCTTCATCCCTAGCTGTGCCTCGTCATTGTGTTAGCACATTTCTGTCTCACCCTGCAGTTTGAGGAGGTCGGAGCGTTTCTCATCCACATCAGGCCTCTCAGCCTTTAGGACCTCGTTGAGACACTGGCTCTGAAGGCTGCTGCGTGTCACAGTGAAGTTCACAAATGTGACACGAGAACACAAATCTGGTGGGAACTCGACCTGTATACACAAAAGACACCATATGACACAGATTAACTTCTTTGTACAGTCTTTTTAACAAGGGAAAAGCTCAATTTCAGTCCAAGACAACATTTTCTTTAATAGACTTTAATAGACTTATACTAATTAAAATCAGTTGATTACTGTCTAAATCCTAAATGCCTACGCCCATGTCTACTCACCGTTGGGTCTCGTGTAGAAAGGAAGATGACAAATGAAGGTGACAGATCGATATCCTGGTCTCCCAGGGTGATCAGGACACGACCACCAGTCCTGCGAACCTCTCTGTTCAGCACTGGATTTAGGATGGGGTCATAACTTTCTACATCCTTAAAGGACAAAAAAAAAAAAGAATAAATTACTTTCAATAAACAAATTCTTCATGAATATAAAGGTCTTGGACAGTGAACAAGTCGCAAATGCACAATAACAGCGTGAAACAGCTGCTCATACCTGGACCAGCAGTGGGTTTCCAAAACGCAGGGCACTCTCCAGATTCTTCCTGAAGGCATCATCCAAGAAACTGGTCCTGGTGATCTTGCGGTCTTTGTACTCATTCATTATGAACTCCGTGGCTTGGCCAGATGGATCGATGATCAGTGGGTACCTGGAGAGGACAATAGCACAGACTAGATGAACATGGGAGGGGACTCAAGGCGAATTAATGCTTAGTATTTACACTGCAGTAATAAATCCTACAAACAGTACACTGCAATAACAGAAGGGTACTGACCTGTTGAACCTCTTGAGCATGATGGCGTTCTCAGTGCAGAGGTCATCAGCTGGGAGGGAGTTGGCTTGCCAGCGGAGCCTCTCATCAGCATTAGACAGGTACTCAGTTCTGGCAATATCCGTACGGAACTGGGAGGGAAAAAATATGCCATTCACTAAAAATGAAACTCACTAAGATTATCAATTTTATATCATTATTCTATGGCTAGTGACTAATTTAGCATATCTGCTAATATTAATGAGTCAATGAACACAGGTACCAAAGTAACAAAAAAGAAGTTCCTACATATACATGTGTATCAGAGCTTTAACTACCTGAATGTTGGCCTGCTGTAGGTGGTGAGACCAAGTGGTGAACAGGTTCTGTCTCATCTGTTGTTCAAAGTAGCCGGCATAGGTAATGAAAGCCGCAGATAGCAGACAGTCTCCAGCGATGGTGGACATCTGGTTCTTGAAGGTCTCACTGGTCTTTTCCCAGCGGTCCCTTTCAGCTGACAGACTCTTCAGTAGTGCTGTACTGCGATTCACCTGGGAAGAGAGAGCAAGACACTCAAGAAAAATTCTGCAAGATCCTTGAGTTTAAAATGGATAAACGGAAACTAGCACAGGGGGAACTAAACATTGGTTTGATAATCAGTTACCTTGGCCTCGACAGCAGCCAGGTCAGCCTTGATAGCCTGAGCCTCTGAGATGAGGACAGCGTACTCCTCCTTATAGCGAGCAATGCTGGCCTCCAGGTCTCTGATCATCTGTTCCACCTCCTCTGCCTTTGTCTTGTTGTCTTTGGCATCATCCTCAAGCTTCTGCAGTTCATTACGCAGAGGCTCCACGCGCTTCAGCATGTCAGCATAGTTAAGCTGAGGAAGGGGAGTGTATACATTAAAGGTGTGCTCTCTTTACCCAATTATCATCTTCATTTTCATATTGTTTAGGCTTCTTTACCTGAGCAATCGCCCATTTCACCATAGGCCCACAAGCCAGAGATGCCCTGTTGACTTGGTCATAGTTGTAGCTTGGGTTGGAGAGGTAGTTCTTCTTCATCTTTTCACGGATGGAGTCACTGGATAAAGTGGAGACAGTCCAAGAAGTCAGAATATAGCAGCACTTCACACAGTCAGATACTTTAATGTGAGGAGTGGGACAATGATCATGAATTACAGGAAATGAAATATGACATTTCGCTCAGGATAATTTAAATTTGGTTTGGGGTGGGGGAGGGGTGCAAAACACAAAAATCATGATGGCCATTTTTTTTTTTTTTTTTTTTTAAACCATTACCTCATTTTCTGATTCAGCAAAATCAATTTCTAATCACAGGTGCCATTTGATTAATCTACTGATTCATTAATATCATTTGTGCTTCCATTAGAGACTACACAGACGTTCTGACACCAGTACCTCATTTCCTCTGAGGAAAAGTTGACTATGCTGCTGATGAAATTGTCCCTGATAATAACTTGTCTGATTTTTTTCCAGTCATTGGTCTCCTCGCCCAGCATAAGACAGATTGACTCCAGGGCCAGCTTGACTGCAGCTGGCGGATTGGTCATGGCCCGCACTTCTACTAGGTGCTGCCGCTTAATAGAACTCACCGCTAGTTAGGTGGAGGGAGGAATGTGTTTGAAAGAAAGTAGTAAGAGAGGGAGAAGAGTAGCATATAGGGCAAAAGAGGGGAGGAATATGAAACAGACTCAGGGGTTGAAAAGTCAGAGGCAGAGAGAGAGAGAGAGAGAGAGAGAGAGATTTAGTGAGCAATGGCAGGACACAATCTTTCTTATTTCACCTGATCTCTTCAGCAGAGAAGTTAACAATAGTTGGGATGAAGTTCTCTCTCATGATGATGGAACGGATCTGCTTCCAGTCAGTCGTGCTCTCGCCCAGGAGCAAGCAAATGGACTCCAGGGCCAGCTTCACAGCCGCGGGTGGATTGGCCATGGAACGCACCTCCACCAGGTGCTGCTTCTTAATGGACTTAACAGCTATCAACATCAGGTGAACAAGGACGTGAATTATGACAAGGAAGGGCAGTGATGAAGGGAGGATGCAGGTAAAGATCAAGCTGTTAACCCGGAAGCCCTTACACCATAAGTAACTATGTGATAACATTGTAATAAGTAGTACAAGACTGTTATGTGGTGACAACTCATTCTGTGATGACAAATCAAATACACTGCTGTGAGAAAATATACTACTGTACCATTCTGAGCCTCAATAACAGCAGGCTCCACTTGGTCCAAGTCCTCTTTCACACTCAGCTGTTTGTCCTTTATCACCTCCTGCTGTTTGTACACAGCTTCCTGGATCTCCTGGCTCATCACCTGGAATCACAATAGGAGTATAGTTTGATCAGTCAATACAAATGCGCAATGCAAGGCTAAGGGATAACTGTACCAAAAAACTAAAAAATAAATAACCAAAAGGTTAAGTTTGTCTTAGGTTTGACAGTAATTTATTACTAGAAATCTTTCAAGTGTTAAATTCCTGTCCGTGTACCTTTTTCTTTTCTGCTTCTTGTTGGTCTTTGACCATTTTCTTCAGTTTGTCATTGGCAGCAGCATTCTTTGCCTCCAGCTCTTGGCTCTTGATTCTCAAGTCACGACGAAGCTCTTCCACCTTAATGAGAAGGCATAAGTATAATCAGGGAGTCAGACAACAGCAAGCAGCAGTTGGCAAGTACTCAAAAACAGTTTTGGTTTGTGGAGACCAACTTCCAATTTTTGAGAAGGTGGAATAAAATGGTACTTAATTTATGCAAGAAGATTAAATGAAGTGAAGTACAAAAATTACTTTACCTGATCGACAGTCTCCTTGATCTTGCGGAGACCAACGTTGAGGTGCATCTGCTGTTCCTCCAACTCGCTGCGTTTCTCATTGAACAGGTTGGCATACTGGTTGATGAAGTCCAGGTAGTGGCGAGGAGTGATGGCCATTGTGTGACCACCTCGCTTAGCCAGACGGTTGTTGGCCTGTGAAAAGTTAACAGCAGAGGAAACATGTATTGACAAACTTGGTTTTACGGTATTTCCAAATGCCCAATTTCTGTTCAAGCAAACCACACAATCCCCCCCATTAACCTCCACTGCAAACGTGGAAACATCCCTACCTGATGAAGTGTCTGGTGTACAAACACACAGCCATTGACAATAGCCTCGCGATGAGACGGTGGCTGGGGCAGTTTGTCATAGACGATGGGCATGTAGTCTGGCACCTTGTAGTTTGGTTTCTCCAGATCCATCTTGCTGGTGAACTCCTTACCCACCTGATAAAGGGCCTCTGTGGACCAGTCTCCAAACCAGTTCAACACACACCTAACAAAAAGAAAAGTTTCAGTTAACTAAGAAACTGTAATTTCATCGTTGTACTACCTATTCCTTGCTGGTCAGTGATGTAATCAATTAATTCACCTTCAGTGTCCACTGTGTGTCTCCATACCTGTTGAAGAGGGCAGGAGATGTGGCAGCCCTGTCCTTCAGACCCTCGGACGAAGGGTTCATGGTGAAAACAACGTGGAGGTTCCTGATAACCTGGCTGGTGAACCACTTGTACAGCTCCTCGTGTGTGTCGAGCATCAGGCCCTCTTTCTGGGCTCCTTCCTTACACTGAGTCATCAGGGTGGCATACTCATCTCCCTCAAACAGGCCAGGAACCTACAAAGAATAAGTAACATATTAGGAACCAGTAAATTAGTTGCACACAACCAAACTAAGGGCTGGGTTGTCATCTTGTTGCCCAATGAGAACAGCTCATGGCACCATGTTACCTCTCCATTGGCCAGCAGCGTGTTCATTCTCTCAAGGAAACCAGAATCCAGCACGTTGGACTCATCCATGATGAAGGCAATCTTCTCGTTCTTACAACCTGAGCGACGCAGCACTGTACGCAGGTCCTCATCAAAGTCCTCTCCAGTGTATTTTCTGTGCACCTGAAAACAAACACAATAAATAAATATCAATAAATACAGGTAGGCAATTGTAGTAACATGGCGAGAAATATCTTCACATGCTGTACCAACCTTGATCTGGTATACGCTAAGTCCATTCATCCAGGCTACGAAGCGAGACAGAGTAGTCTTTCCTGCTCCACTCACACCGATCAACAAAAGATGGCCCTGGGGCTGGCGGAAGATTCTGGGGGAGATCATACAATTTTAAAATTTACTCCAACACAATCATTCCAGACATGAAGTTCCCGTTTCTTGATCACTTCTAGTTACTCACCGGTCAATTCGGAGGACATGGTCCAGCACCTCATTGAAGAGCACCAGAGGCACATCCAGCTCCTCTTCATAAAAGACCTTCAGACGGGCCTTCACGTAGTCCCTCAGCTCCTCCTGTTCCACTGGGATGTAGTCCTGCATCCACAAACAGTAAACTCAGTGAAAATGGAAATAAAACTACTAAAAGCATGTGATCAAAGCTCAATATTTTAGCATCATCACAGCAGGAATATCACAACATGGTCAACCTGTTTCCAGTTTACCTTGGAGAGCCAGTTGCTGTAGAGGATGGGCCTGTTGAGAGCCTTCTCCTTATCAATATTAGGGAAGTGTTTGAGAGCAACTGTGTCGATGTTTTCATCAGTCCACCTTCTCTCTTCATCACCAACCAGCCTGGACAAAACACATTATCACCAAAATTATTCTTTAAATACTTGCACATCAAACAACCTTATTGTTATCATCACATCAGAAAATAGTAGTAAATTATTAGAGTGAGAAAAATCAGCCTCTCAGAAAACTGCACTCACCTGTCCTGAAAGAGACGGAGACCTTCATGGGCCCAGATGCGGATGAGCCCCTCCACAGGCAGAGTTTCAAGTGGTCGCAGGGCCTCGAAGATTCCCCTCACCCAGCGGGTCATCTCTCTGGGAGAGTAGATGTAGTGAGGTTGGGTGTCCTGGGTGAACCGCTCCTGAAAGGGAAAAAGAGACATGGGAACAAATGAATAAGTGACTGAAAGGTGACCAATTAAACCTCTGCTTCATCTCTTTGTACACTAGCTTCCTGTGACACTATTGAGTAAACTTATGTTTACATGTTTGATCTTTATATAGATTTTTAGAAATTGCCATTACCTGAGACATGGTGTAGAACTCGACCATAGCAGCAGTAAGAGGCTCAGCATAGGTACGTAGAGAGGGGATGAGACGCAGCATGGCCCGATTGAAGGTTCCATAAATCTGGGTTAGCGAGGCTGGGCCTGGGTAGTCCACGTACACCACAGGAACATGACGCAGGAACCTACAAACAGCACACCACAACATGGCGGCAGTTAAGGCTTGTCATACACAAGTCTAATTAACCAAGTACAATTTTAGTTTATTTTTTCTGTTAATCCTTTCATTAATACGGTTATCACTGTAATCAGGTTTTCAGTCTGGATACAGTACCTGTGTGTGAGAGGCTTTCTGCCAGGGTCAGTGGGAGGATTACAAGCTCCCACAAACTGGATTCTCTCCAGTTTGACCCAAGTCTGGTCTGAGGTGCGGTAGAAACCACCATGTTCCACCATCTACAAATAAAACACAACAGGGGATCCTTTAACATACATGGAGGGATTCTAAATTTGATGCTGCCATTATCTCAGTTTGAACACTTCAATGTACCAGAAAACAAGGTGTAAAGCCAAGGTGTTGCTGTTCAATAGAACTAGGCAAAATAAAAGTTCAGGTTGTAAATAATGTATCATACCTGTCTGATGAAAGAGATGACTCTCTGTGTGCTGTACTTGTCCATGTCAGGCAGATTGATCTCATCACAGAACAACACCAGCCACTTGCCCAGCTGGACAGGGGCGAGGACCACGCCATTGGGGGTACGGCGGTATTCACAGTAATGATCAAAGGTCTTCAGCAGCAGCTCTGGGGTTGTGGCACTGGAGAAGTTCAGACCCACAACCTGGTAGAGAGTAGAGGGAAAATTTGGAAATTGCAAATGCTGACAAATATATAATTCTAACCATTTACCAATTTTAATATTCATTTAGCAGGTTAGAATATGTTAAACTCCAATGTACATGATTGCTTTGTGGGGCATTAAAATTCAAATACTGATGCAAACTACCGTACTACAACTTTCATGGACAGGTTAAACTGATTTTAAAGATTTATTGGCAATATTTAAATTCTTTCATCCAGTCTCTCACCTCCATATCAGGCAAGGCTCTGAGGGCACTGAACAGAGTCATGGTCTTTCCAGAACCTGGAGGTCCACACAGCACCAGTGGTTTGTGCTCTGCCAGCCATGTGTAAAGCAAAGCCTCATGGCGAACAGTGTCCAGGGTGGGAACCACGACATCGGGAGATGCCACCTTGTGGGTCTCTACCTCTATCTGGGGCACCTTGCCCTGCCAGGACTGCCACTCACCCGTGATGCACACCTGCATGATGTAAATAAAACGAGAGAATTATTAGTCTGAAATTTAGAGACTGCAGATTACGAGAACTGCATATTCGGAGAATTTATTTTAAATTTACTGAAGACAACAATCAATATTCATTTTAACACCAAGAGGCTGTACCTCATAGTCAATGATAGGAACATTGGGAGCAGAGGGGAGGGGTACTGTGGTGATGCGACGGATGTATTCTCCAAGCTCAGCCCTCATCTTCAGCCGCCCGTCACCAGAGAAGGACCACAGTACAGCGTAGATCAGATATTTCTGTGTAGAGATAATACCACAAAATTGATCAGTTTTAAGAAAATGCACATATTCAAAATTTAAATAACAATGAGATATGTATGCTTTTAGAAAGCATAAAATTACCTGCATGTACTTCTCCAGCTGATCAATGGGCATGGGGAAGTCAGGGTGGTTGTTATTGTAGAGCGCCACATTACGGCAGGCCTGGTGCAGCATTGAGAACAATGAACCCAAGCAGCGCAGGCGGGTGAAATCCATGATGTGCTCCATCTTGGAAGCATGCTCTAAGGCCTTGATCACCAGGCCTGTGGAGGTGAAGTAAGGCTGCAGGACAGCTGCAGCATCACGCTGGATCTAGTGTAAAACATCGATAAAGAATAAGGATCATAAAATGTTCTTCTTAATGAATAAATACTATAGTGCATTTTCTTCCCTTTTTATTACCTGCAGCATTGGTGATGCAGCCTCTTCCTCATCCTCTGTTCCCTTCCTCTGGCGCTGAGCTTCATCCTCTCCCTCATCCAATGGGATGCTGCGAATGCGAGCCAGGAAGTTGTTGAAGATCATGTCAGTGCTGAGGACATCCTCACTGAACCACACCATACCACAGCGAGACACAGTGGCCAGGGTGGCATACTTCAGGTCCTGCACTTCAAACATTACACGCACCTAGAGAGAGAAAGGGAGAGTATAACTCCAGGCCAGTACAGCATGCCATCACCACCTTAGACTGTAATGAGACAAAAGCCGACATCAGTGTTTGAAGTGAGTGCTCTTACATTTGGCGGCAAGCTGAGACGCTCTCCATTGGGCAGGGTGAGCAGCTTGTTGTCATCCAGTACTGAGTTGAGATTTTCAACCCACTCAGGGTCAACATCACCATCAAAGATGATCCACTGACGCTTTTGTAATTCACCTCGGACATTGTCAATGATCCTGAAATTGGACATTAAAACATTTTATGAAGTAAAAATCTCTTTTTCCTTGAAATAACAGAAAAGTGTACTCCTACTGATGAACTGAGCTGATTTTGTACACTTTATAACGAAATGTGTCACAGAACTCACTTCCTGAGGATGTGTGTGAACAAGCCATCTGTCCATTCACGAGTGTTGGGGTCCAGGGTTCCATACAGGTGGTCCTTGCTGATAGCCTTGGGGTCGATAATGTGGGCTACACCCTCAACACCCTCCAGCCTCTCCAGGGCCTTGAGCAGCACCTTCCACGCCATGCTCTTCCCACTACCTGAAGGTCCCACCATCATCAGACCGTGGTTGATCTGTGTGATCTGGTACAGTTGGAGCACCTGGATGGGGATGAATGACAAAGTTGAAAAAAATTTGAGTCACTATTCACCATACATGCACCTTAATTACTGTGCCACATAAAGGGTTTTGATCTCTTGTCTCTAGGAGTGGGCAGGGCTGTCATACTCACTATTTCTGGGCACACTCAATAAGATGCAGTATATGTTGACTCCATTTAGCGACATACCTTCTCCACCCACATGCTGCCCACATCGTCACCGTCTCCATAGGTGAGGTACATCTCCGCACAGACTTTCTTCAGCTCCTCCCTCAGTGCAGTCATCTCTCCACGGTGGTACTGGACCCCAGGGAAGACATCTGACAGCAGGCTGAACAGCAAGGGGATGTCCTCTGCCACCAGCTTGGGAACCATGGTCTCACACACACTCTGGATCAGGATCTACAGTAACAAGAAGACATAGACTGAGTGAAACAACCCCTCTCACTCCTGAAATTTCTTGCTGGATTCTAAAAACAGCCTTGCCACAGCTACAGAAATGCAATAATGAAACAATATAGAAACATCACACAAAGTCTTGCAAACTATAATTTTCTATACCTCCTGTTCAGGAAGGTTCTCAGCGATGTCATTCTCATCAACAACCTCCCCGCGCTCCAGCTTCTCCCTTTTGATCCTCTGAATGCGCTCGCGCTTGACATTACCAGCACTGATCAGTACACTCTTGAGAGCTCGGAGGCCAAAATCATAATGACTCTGGGATGAAAGTTGCTCATCACACAGCCTGGCATAGAGGCAAAGGGGGGAAAGAAATCAGTGAAGAAAAACAAATATCTCGAAACTAAGTACATTTTCTTAAGCAGTACATACTTGAAGAAGGGTACAATCTTCTTGGCAAGGATCTCGGCTGTGCGGAAACCTTGAGAGTACAACATGACTTGGGCGATGAGCTGGCGGTCGGGTTTGGTCATGGCCAAGCTGCGGAACAGCTTCTTCAGATTGTCAGGTAGGTTGGAGCGACCAGCATAGCCAGGATTCATGGTGATGAAGATGGCCATGTCTGGACTGACCTTCACCTGCTTGTTCAGGAGCTCTGTGGTGACTGGCACACCTGAGGGATGATAGATTTGTCCTTATTTACAATGTAACTCTCAAAAAAAAAATGTTGTGAATAAGATGGAAACACAGACATTTTGTTGTGTCTAATTTATATATGAAACCCGAGTTCCATCACATATTACACATACTCCTGTCTCTGTTGGGGTTGCTGTGCTCCCTCAAGGCCACCTGGATGTACTGGACCTGCTGGGAGACAGCAGAGAGCATTCTCTCCTCCAGACGGTTGAACTCGTCGAAACAGCCCCATGCTCCCACCTGGCACAGACCCACGAAGATACGACCCATGGCCTAAAAAAAGAGGAAGGAAATCAATGAGAGAGATTTGTAAGTTAAATTACCAATATGAGAAACAGCTATATCCTGTAAAAAAGTAAATGATAATCATATAATTTACAAGTGGTTTACTGATCTCTTCTGGTGCATCATTGTTGTCTTGCTTGTAAAATAGCCAAGGAACAAATAATCTAAATGGAGTTGTGTACCTGGAAGTCGAATGTCTCGTCACAGTTGAAGACCAGGACAAAGCGGCCCAGTTGGTGGCCAAGGGCTTTCACTGACTCAGTCTTCCCTGTGCCAGCAGGACCTGGATGGAGAACAAACTCAGTGAAGTTGATCATTCTGCAGGTAAAACTGTAATTCTCTTCACAATGAAATCTCAATTTCATGTGTGAACCAAAAAAAGCTTTCATACCGAATGGCGACCCTCCAAGGCGGGCCTCCAAAGCTTGGGTCATGGTGAGATAGCAGCGGTCTGTCAGAGGGGTCTGGACAAGTTTGTCCTGGACACCCAAGTACTCAAAGCCATAGTTGAACTTGGCATTGGCCATCTGAATGGACAGCTGTTGCAAGACATCTGTCTGCTTGGGGTCAAAATAGAAGCGCATCTGGCTGAGCCACTCAAAGGACTTGGGGTTGTCGATCTTGTTCTTGATCAGAGTCCTGGTCACATCACGTTGGTGCACCAGCTCGGTGATCTAAGATGGAGTAGAGGAGGGATTTCAGATACTTCACTGGACAACATTCTTTTAAAAATTTACTTTTTAAAAATTCCCCTCTAACCAGGTGCTCCAGTTTCCTCCTGCGGAGTGGAGGCTGCTCCATCAGCACGGTGTCAGCCAGCACGTTCAAAGTGGCCTCCACATTTGACAGCACTCCCTGCATAGGTGCCATGTCCCCACCACCAGAGATGGTGGTCAAGGCAGACTCAATGTTCTCAGACCAGGCAATCTGAGTGGAGAGGACCACCAGCTGGGCCTGTGAAGAGAAGAAATAGATAGAGTAAAGGCACATTAATACATCACGCAATCTCCATGTATGCTAAATAACTAATTGTATGTTGAATAAATGTTCTCAATGCCAACCTGGTAGCGATCAATCCAATTGATGTACTGGCCCAGGTCAATGGCTGTGCCCTTGTTGAAGCCTGTGACCTCTGTGACAGACTCTGCCAGCAGCTTCGCCAACGTCACCCTCATCTCCTTCTCCACCAGCGTCAGCCACTCGTTGATCTTGGGGTGTTCTGTGATGGAGACTGGTGTCTTGTAGAAAATTTCCTCACCCTCACGGGACGAGATTCCAAGCACCTCTGTGTTGTCCTCGTTGAGCAGGATGCTGGAAACGCCAGCAAACATCTTTTTGAAGTGCTTTTGCAGTTTGGCCACATTCTTGCTGTTACCGATGATTTCAAGCAGGTCCTCGTCTCCAACAAAGTAGAACCTGGACACAAAAAGAGTGAAGGATTATTTAAGGATATTTCATAAATTAATTTACAAATCTGTGAAAGCAATTCTAAATATTCAGCATGACTATGTAATTCTAAGTTCTGTGTTTTATATGCACATTAATAACAATGCCACAACATCCCAAAGTCTTTTGTACTATCATCTTCTTACCTGGGGAATGAGGATCTCTCTCTCTCCAGGTATTCTCCAAGGGCTTTCTGGATTTTTCCAAGAAGGTCGGCCAGTCGCTCCAGAGACCTCTGCACTCCCTGAATGTTCAGCACATCCATTACTAAGGGAGACTTTGACACCTTCTTCATCAGTGCCAAGAACTCTGTGCTGATACTGTGGAACAAAAGAAAGAGAGACAAGTTAAAGTAGGTTCTAGTAGAAAATATTTTTCAGTAATACTTTGGGGGGAATTTATAAATAAAGTGTAAACAGTCCATCATTTACCTCTGAAATCTCTGGGTCTCTACAGGCAGCAGATGTTTGATGTCAGCACTGCCAGTGAAGATGCCTTCCAGATAGACCCAGCGACGCTGGACATCGATCCAAACGTCAAACAGAGCCATGATGCGATTCAGCTTATCCTCCCAGCTCAGTGCATCTTCCTCAAACACCTGGGAGGGAAAAGAAATGGTGCCATGGTGTTAATGCAGTTCTGAAATTTAAATATTTTCAAATCCTAAACTACGTTCTTAATGAAAACAATATGCAACTTTGTTTACCTTGTAGTATGGAGACAACTTCATGGCAGACACGCTGTTAATATGTTCTTTGACCTTGTTGAAGAGGTCATCCCAGCCTCTAATCAAGCGACACTTATTCTGGTAGTTCACCAGGTCGAGCTCATAGGAGTTCCACACTTCACGGATCTGAAGACCAAAAACCACAGAATTATTATTGACAGAGATTATAAAGCAGAGAGTAATCTTTAATCATTGCGACTGACACTACATGATGTTGAGGGCATTTGACTTCACCTGTTTGAGGAACTCCTCCAAAGCCATCTCTCCCTGGGCTACCAGGAGAACGTCCTTCACCACCATCTCATTCTTTTGCAGATCCACATCCCAGATCTGTCCCAGGCTCAGCTCTGATAGGACCCAATTTACATGCAAACGCTTCATCAGCTGCTTCCAGTGGCGGTCCTTCAGAGCCTCTGATTTCAGCTCAATCACCAACATGTTAACCTAATAAGAGAAAAGAGTAGGTCTAGAATTTAATAACCCATTTTTTTCATTTCTCTTGCAAGTCAAAATGTGTGCGAAGTGGGAAAAACTAGCTGCCTGACCTTAAGGTATCCTTTAAGCAGCCTCTGAACATACTCATAGGAAGCATACTGTCTCAGTCTTGCTTGGAAGTTCTTCAGCTGGTTCAGAAGACCATCCAGACTCTGACGAAGCTACAAACACACCAAAACAAGAATCGTTATATGCCAAGAATTTCACAAATAAACAGTAGAAACTCAATGATCTGAATGATCACTATGGCTTTGTTACCTTGCGAGGCTGTACAGACACCCATGGCTGCTCTTTCATCTGGTCGATCTGCTCCCAGACCTTTGACAGCTCAGACCAAACCTCCTTCAGGTCATGCAGCTCCTCTAGTGCCACCTAGAAGTTATCACAATGATTGAAATGAATAAAAACAAAAGTACATGTTCTTTTAGGCATTACTATGGTTTTGGAGCACCTATAAAAGTAAAAGGAGCTGTAACTAACTAAATATTACTCCTATTTCAAATTAGTGTCTGTGACATAACTGCTGCCTGTTACTTGGTCTTTGATCAGTGATTTACAATGCTTTTATGTTCATGTTTGCTGGCATTACCTGCACCCGTTCTTCACTGCCACTGAGCAGGCCAGTGTCTGTGAGTTCCAGAGCTTCTTTGGCTCGGGCACACTTCTCCCTTTCATCCTTCAGACGGCTGAAGTTGCCCTCGTAGATTGTCAGAGACTGAAGAGCCTCCTCTGGACGAAGGTTACCCTGGCAGAAAAGATTACCAGTTAGACTATGTTTCAAGTAAGCTCAGCTAGGCATGCTGTACGGACTATTGTATCTAAAATTCAATTAGATGATTTCATTTCTCTTACAGCAACTGGTTTGGTCTTCTCCCAGTCATTGAGCAAGTCAGTGGTGCGGTTTTCCACAGCTTTGTCCTCCTGGACGATCTTCATCTGCAAGTTGGCCACTTGCTGCTGTATAGCAGTGTCCTTGCGCTTCATTATGTCACTGAAGGCACCCCATTCACCTTCGATGTTGTCAATGTAGAGCCAAGATGGAGGGAACTGGAATCTCTGCTTCTCCAGCAAACGCTGTCCATTTCGGAACAACTAGGGGTAAAAGAAAGGAGGATTTGATTAGAATTATTTGTCTTAAAGAACGCAGTCATACAAAAGAATGTAGGAAAAGATGAATTTTTCAGAATACTTGTAAGAAATACTTACATCCACATTTTTCTCAAACTGTTTGATCTTGCGCTTCAGGGTCTGGACATATGTTATGAAGTTGACAGCATCTGAGGTGCTAGCCGTGTCCACAGAATGTTGCTCCAGTTCTTGACGGGACTTAATGACGAAACAAAAAACAAAAGGAGATTAGAAAAATCTCTGCTCAGTGTCTCTTGGAAATCAATGGTAATAAACTAGTCAAAATAAATGTTTTCATATCAGGCTTTACCTTGGAGATCTGGGCATGGAAGTCCTGCATGTTTTGGCCAAGCATCTGGCCAAATTTGCTGAGCACTTCTTTGTGCCAGGAGTCATATTTCAAGTTCACCTTAGACTGGACCTGTTGTCAGGGGCAAAAAAAAAAACACAACATTTAATAAAAAGCCCATAGAGCTACAGGAGAGTATTTATTATGGAACCAAAAAAATACAAATGCAGCATAATGAAGCAAAGTTGGAAAAATAAGGGGCTTTATGTAGAAGATACCTCCCTTATAATAATGGTTTAAAGAGTCAGTTTAGACAAAATTTTATACTGCATTATTTTTACAGATAGTCATTTGAGAAATATTTCTCCAAATACAGCACCTAGAACCATCAGTCATTATTACCTTGCCGTAGTCGATGACCACGGGTCCGAACTCTTTCCGTGTCTCTGCATTGTCGAACGTTCCACGTGCTTTGCGGATCTGGACCAGCAGGGCCTGCCACTTGGTGAGGTCTTCCCCAAGACGGTTGTAGATGTTCTCAGCTTGCATATCCCACAAGCACTGGTACTGCAGCCACACCTGGTCAGGGGCAACAGAAAGGAAACTGACTCTCACAAACTAATCTTCATGATTGCATATATTGCGCATGTTTACCACATAAAGACATGGTATAATAACACATTTATGTTGATTTACCTTGACATACTGCTCCACTTCATTGACAATATCTTCGACTGCATTGTAGGCCTCCTCTAAGCCAGCAGGGCCATCTGGCATCCTGGTCAGGGCATTTCTGTAGAACTTCTCCTCCTCTGACAGCTCGTAGTGGACTCCCACCTGATTAGGAAAGACGGCTTATCTTATAACAAAAACTACAGCACAAGTGTAATACGCCACAAAAATCTGACATAGAATAAAATATAACAACTTCAATGTTTGCATACCACAGATTTCTTGACATGCATTCTCATCATGGCTTTCTGCAGTGGGAATCAAAGCCCCACAATACAAACTGTTCAGACATCCCTACCTGATATCTCTGGCTCTGGATCCTCGGGAGGGACAGAATGACCATCTTCCAGGAAAACATCTCCTGGTAGAGCTTGTAGCGACAGTCTTCAATTGGTGGATTCAGGTAGATCACCTGATTAGTAATCCTCAGCTCATGGACAACATTCTGGGAAAAAACAGAATAGTATGTTAGAAGAGTCAGCCGTGTCATGGTATCCAAGGTTTTATAAACAATGTGTAATTAAGGCAACACAGAGTCATTACAGCCACAATGCCTACCTTGATCTTGGGCTCCCCTCCGGGTTTGTGGCTCACTTGTGGAGCCTCTGTGTCCATGTCCACCTCAGCTTTGTCCTCTATCTGGCCACGGAGCACCTGGGTCCAGGCCTTAAGGCCAGCCTGCAGACGCACTCCCAGGATGCGTTCAATCTATGAAAGCAAAACAAAAGTCAGTCCTGTTTGAAAACCATTCAGGCCAGCCACAAAGAAATAGTAAGTAATCAAAAGTGATTGAAATAATATTAAAATATTTCCATTTTGACTCATAACAGTCTCAATCAAACTCAATAAGTATAGCAATGAATCCTTGTATTGCTGCTTTGTGGTGCCAACCTCAATGTCAAGCTTGTTGACCCAGATGGGCAGGTTGGAATAGGAGTGGAGATTGAGGTCATCCACTGCCTTCTGGACTCGGTTGAGGATGTCAGAGAAGGTCTTGTTGTCGAACATGCAAGTTTCCAAAGAGCGAACCTCAAGATCAATTTTCTCCTCAATCAATAAGAGGTCGTCCACCTGGAAACAGAGCGGCAAAAAAAATGCCATTAGAAATAAACAGTAGCACTTGTTTCATTCTATATTGACAGTGAGGAGAGTCTGTGCTAATGTAGGATGTATGTAACCATTTTATAGCGACAGTTCCCCCACACCGACCTTCTCCTGGAAGTTGAAGACGGTCTCAGCCAGCCTCTGAACATATGGATCCAGCTTGTAGGACTCCCAGACCAGAGTGATGCCTTCAGTAACGAGAGCCTGGACTTCTTTTTTGAGCCCAGCCACCAGCAGGGAGATAGAGGACCTCTCCTCCACCTTCTCACAAGTGCGTTCGTAGGTGCGCACGCTCTCGATCAAAGAGATGGCAAATGGGTACAGCTGGTTAGCTTGGTGGGCTTTGTTGACGATGGCCAAAGGAACACGGAAGCTCAGCCACTTGAGGTTGCGGACCTCTTTGGACAAGGTGATGATCTCTGGGAGGAAGTTGACTTTCAGCTTGAGCATGTTTCCGGTGCGTCCACGGGCACGAGTACTCTCAATTGTGAAGATGCGGCCAGACACACCAAGGTTACGCTGCTGCACCTGATATACAAAAGAAAGGAGTAAATATTTTAAAACAACAAAACTGTAAGAGGGAAAACATTTTTCAAACATTTGAAAAAAATGTCAATTACATTTAAAAACACTATTTTATATTTATGTCTATAATCAGCTCCATACCTTGCGAGCCCAGTCATCAAATATCTCTTGAGTATTGAGTTTAGCCCTGAAGCTATCTCCATCTTGCTTCAGCTTCAGCCCCTCCACGTGATTCTCCCACCCTTTTCCCAGAACATCCTCCACTCTCTTCATATATGCAGTCAGCTGACGGTCGATCTGCTTGGCCCAGATGATGGAGCCGGACACAGGTGGCAGGTCTCGGACGTGGCTCATCTTACAGGCCTGGCTCTGAGGATACTGCACTTTGAACTTGTCATGCAGTGACTCAATGTCGTCTTTCACACGCTGGATGAGCTGTGTCTGGTACTCCCGGATGGCACCACGGATGTGGGGACGCACAAAGAGAGCGTTGAAGCGAGAGAAGATGCGGAACATCTCATTAGCGTTTTTGGCAGTTCCCAGCTGATCACGCAGGCGGGCGGTAATACGGGTCTCCACGCGGTCGATGCGTTCATCATAACGCTTCATGGCGGCTTCCCAGGCCTCCATGCCTTCCTTAGACACATCCAAGCCATCGACCTCTTTGACGTTCTCATATGCCAGGTTGACCTCTTCGATAGCATTGGCATCAGCAGCATCAAAAAGAACTCCAGCTACCTTCATATCTTGAGGCTCTACTGTCTCGCCAGGTGCATGTTGTGGCACGGCAGAAACCTGGAGACAAAAAGTTGAGAGAACCATTTCTCAATCAAGTGAGGATAAAAACAGATATTGAATATTTTGTCAGGATCCACAGGAAAACTACATTAAAATGATCATGAAATAGTAAATATTGGTAAAAAACCATGCAAGTGTGTTCAAGTATGGCCATTACAGACTATTTGTACTGTACCTGAGGCCTCAGCACACGGACAATGACAGCCCTCAACTGCTCGTGCTGCCTTCTGAAACGTCTCATGTGATCCAGACGTGATTGGAGCTTCCTGTGGGCAGGGCTCAAACGCCACACCATCTTCAGATTCTCCTCTCTCTTCCTCTTCACAATGTCCCTCAGAAGCACCTGCAGTTTCTCATACTCATCCTCCCAGGTCTGGAACACCTCAAAGCACGCCACCATCACCTGCACACGGTAGTTTAAAGGACATTTAGGAAGATGTAGAATATTCAGTGTTGCTAAAGTAAAAGTGTCCTTCTGGGGGAAAGAAATATAATAGGCTTTAGTTTATGCCGGAGACCCAAGCACATCTACCTTTTCAAATTCCTCGTAGGCAACATGCATGAGCTTCCTGGTGCCCAAAACCTTGAGGAGCTGGGAGCTCAAATCCCTGGAGATGGCCTCTACTAGACGCAGTGCTCTCTGGATCGGGTACTTTGTGTTCCTGATCTTCTTCAAGTGAGTGAATATGGCCATAAGGGCTTGGCGGATCTTATCAAGCTCTGAGGCAGAGAGCAGGTCATTGAGAGGGAAGTCCTTCATCAGAGGGTTGTAGTCATTGACGGTCTCCACAGCCTGTTTCAGACCTGTGAGAAGAGAAAGGACAAACAATTAATCACACTGTATTCAAAATACCACCCGTAAAAGCAGCACAAGTGAAACAAGCCAAGGAAAAAAAAATGTTTCAGCCGGTTGCCACTCACCAGTGTCTGTGTCAAAGCTGACAGTAGCATGGAAACGTTTGCCGTGCTTGAGGATGTCCAGTGTGAGCAGAACCTCAGGGCTCTCTCTCTTCTCCTGGATCCTGTTCAGGGCTCTCTCCAGATTCAGCCAGAAACTGATCTCCTGCAAGGCTGTGCCTGAAGCTGGGTCACGATCGAGCTTTGTCACCTGATAACAGGGTGAGCGTACGAAACAAATGAACCCAGTAGTGAGTATGAAGGAGAGAATATTTTTCCTCATGCCTATTATTATATGAAGTATCATTTGATTTAAAATTTGGGTATGCCTCCTACCTTTTGGATCTCCCTGATCCAGCGATTGACTCCAGATTGCAGCTGGTTCAGGAAGGTTGGGTCCTCCACTTTGTCACCAAAGTCAGTGACCTTGGGCTTTTCCCCGCGCTCATAGCACTGCTTGGCAATGTTTGTGATGATGGGGTGGATGAGCAGGCTGATCTCAGGAATCTCAATGTTCTGCTGCAGGTGGAGAAGGCCCATCTCCAGCTCAGCAATCTTTTTCTCCACTGAGGGAGCCATCTTATCCCCATCTCTAGAGGGTTAGGAGACATTGTAGTAAAAATAAATTCAATGGTAACATTATTTCTCCAGGCAGACTTCAGTAGAATTAGATGAAAGTTGTTATCAAAACATAAAGACATGTTTTGAGGATTACCTGTCTGCCTTGCCGGACTCGCGGATGTAGGACTTAAAGAAAGGAGCAACGGCATTACTGATGAATGAATGGAGGGTCTCGTACGGAGAATCCTCACTCAAGGTCAGAACTCGAACTTGGGTTGATATGGGCTTGTCTGCATCAATGACGCCTGTCCTCTTGATCAAAGCCAGGCTGCAGGGGGAAAACATTCATGGTTCAGAATTAAGGACTCAAATAGAAACTGAAAGATCATTTTGAATGTACTGCGTAGCTCTCAGAGTACATATTACATGAAAAAAGAGCAGCGTTTTTTCAGGTTTATTGATGAAATCATACACCGTTGCATGGCTGAAAAAGACTTCTGTTCAGTGCAAAGATCATTTACCTGTTGGACTTGATCCCATAGTGTATGTCAACGCTGATGTTGTACGTGATACACTCCTTCTCCTCCTCTCCTTCATCTCCAACATCCTCTGTGTAAACAAAAACAAAAAAAGTCTTATCTAAAGTCTCATCTGAACAATTAAACAGGCAACTGATCTCTAAATCAGTGATCAGCAAGTGTTTGCAACAGCCATTTTACACAGTGAAATCAAGTTGTTAGGACACAGCATATCGTCAAGATTCTCCACCACCAGTAAAATGTGGCACAATATTAACAAGTCTGCAAGCCCAACACCATCATGTAACACTTCGAATTAAAACATAGCAGATCCTTTTTTTCTGCATTTAGCTACCATCATAGCATCTTGTCACAGACTCAAACAAGCACTAAGGACTGACACTACTCTGCTGCTAATGTTAAAAATAAATCATGTGGATGCTGGACAGGGGTTGAGTTTATCTGATTATAGTTAACCACGTTACAGTAAGATTACTTTGCCACGTCTCATCCCCACCCTCCTATAAAAGTGAAGTCATGGCTTGTGGAAAAAGATAGCAGTGCAGAGAGTGCACTCTCTGCACTGCAGCATCAGTATTCTTAGTGCACAAAGATGAATTGGCTGGGGCGGTGACTCTCCGGCTGGGAATTCAAAACCCACAGGCTCAGGCTCAGTGGCTGGTCATGTGCAGAATCAAGGGATCAACATTTAACACTAATAAAATGTTAGTAAGGGCGAGCGGCTCTGAAGCTCAGGATGAATTTGCCTGGAGGAAACTAAAGATAATGTGTTCATTGACACAAGCTGGTTCACATGATAAAACCCCATGAAGGTGCGCATAGCATGACTTGAAGTCATTACAAAGGATTCATTATGTTTAAATTTATGAGATTTGGTGCATTTAAATCGGGTCTTGTGTTTTTATTAGCAGTGTGTGTTTGCTCTATTGTCAGTAGTTAACCGGTATCACACCTTTAATGAGAGCCAACATTAATGCACATTCATTTGGTGTGTATTGTGTTGTCATTGCCTCTGTTTTCTATTCCTGGTCCAGTGTGGCGTAGTTGCCTTACAATGAAGAGAGCAAACTAAGTTACCATTTTTACTTAACTGGCTGTCAAATAAAACTTGGGTTAGCTCACTTACAAAGTGAAAGTAGCTAACTATCATTGGGATGAAATCCGCTTCGCTTGAGACAAATTGAATACGCAATGTCTCGTGTGCCATAATCTAGTTTCTCACATCACAATAGCAAAGCTAGCTGGCTGCGTCTTGTTAAATGTACCTTTGAGTGCACTTCTCTCGACCAGGATGGTGTGCAGTTGGGGATCGGACAGAAATTTCCTCATCTGCTCCACGGCGCTCTTCTCCTCCAGGGCGGTTTCCAGAGAGGCCGGGGCCTCGCCGCCATCTTCCAGGAGCAGCGGTATCAATTTCCGAATGTGCTTCTGCAGCACTGAAGTATCAGCGACCGTCTGAACGGCCGACACCTCCATGGTGCCAGAGTTTTCCTCCGTGCCCCCGCCGTCGGACATGCTTTGAAGCGGACGCCGAGGACCGGTCGCGGTGTGAAAGTGAACAAAGAAACGAGGCTGACGTTGTGTGTCTGACTGCAGTGAATACCGAGGTGTTCAGAGGCTGACTGCTGCTGTCAAAACGCCGCAACCGGGGCCGTTACGTTTATTTGCGCAATGCACTGTGGGGCTTGTAGTTCAAGAAATGACTATATCACGGGACTGTGGCAGCCAAAAACTACAATAGCCACAATGCAGTTAAACGAATCACTTTTTTCTCTCACAGATAGAGGGAGGAAGGGAGGTGTCTCCACTGTTAGAATCTCTGACACAATTGGACCGGCATGACTCCACTTCTTGCAGAGTCATGCCACCAAGAATCAATGCAAAACATTGTGTATCTTATACATTTTTATGCTTATTACGTCTAAAAACCTTTATAAAATCTAAACATGCAGGCCTGTGACGGATCAAAGAGCACTTGGAGTTTGACTCAGCTGAAAAACCCCATGAAAATATGATCCATTAGATAATAAATATTGGTACATAATATGGTGCTTATTGAGCTTTTGGGGATGGTCAATACAGAATATCTTCCTAGATCTGAAAAACTGCAGTCATGATGAAGATGTGGTTGAGGGTTAAACACTGCCTATAGCTGAAATCCCACATACGCATTGAATCCAGCTAAATACAGCTAATCCATTAAAGTGGATGTAAAGTCAGCATGGCACTGTTAGAGGCAGGTAGAGTTGAAATGTCCAAATAAGACAGAGATGAATGAAGCTAAGCTTTTTTTGATGTTGTTTTATTAAATAAATAAACATGAAGTAAAATTTCAGCAACAATGGCAAGAGTTAAAATGTTTCTAAGCACATCGAAAACAGAAGTTTGCATAGCCTGCACACCAGATCCCTGAGTTTTGAAGAGCACTATATTCCCACATTTCTAAAAAGCTCTAATATTACTGACCTAAAATGAGGAGGCAGCTCATTTTGTGATTATAAAAGCACAAACTTAAGAAATACAACATACAAGCCTGAGAGAAGACACCCTGCCATATTATACAAGTATTTATAAAATAAAGTAGACGAGCATAAAATGAATTTTTTTTTAAAAAAAGAGCACACCCAAGCTGGATGTCTCCTGTTGTCCACCAATAAGAAAGTAACAATATATTTACAACAGAATTAACAAACATTATTATGATTTTGGACTTGGGTTGTTAGCAAAGACCTCTTGCAGCTGTTCCTTTGGCAATTAATGGATACTGAGTGTTTTTGCATATGTACCCATTTTGGAAACCAAGCCATCTAAGTTCCTATTTTGCAGTCAATGGGGAAACTCCAGTGTACAGTCCTGCTCCACAAAAGGCTTCCTTTCTCTGCATCTTCATGTCCAGAATAACGTATGTTTTTAGTTGTATACTCCCTGCGAGCACTGTACTGTGACTTCACTGAGTGAAAATGAAAAGAAAAAAAATGTTGATAGGGTAGCTAAACCCCCAGTCAAACACAGTCAATGATCACTCAGTCTTCCTCAGGAAACTTGAATTTAGCATAGACAATGAGCATGACCATGGACATGACGACACACATTGAACCAATCACAAGGTAGGCAATGCCCAGGAACTCATTCTTGCCACCCATCCAGGACACGTTGCTGAACACCACCTTCTTCCTCCCATCAAAACTCAGAACAGGATAGTCTGGGGCACAAAATGTTAAGGACAGCAAAAAATGGAAAGTATGCACATGTATTTACATGTAGTTATGGGACTTAAACTTGGAAACATGGTATGGTCCTTGAAGCAAAATTGAAACTGTCTGGAGGTCTCTAAATAGGCTTTGATAGACTTCCGTCACATGAAGACTTATCTGCCTTGCTCATTTACTTAGGTCAGAAAATTTGCCTGTGTTTCCACCTGAAGAAACTCCTCTTACCAGGGCTCACTCTGCCCTGGTAAAAACAGAACCACACCCAGCTGGTTAAACAAGTTAAACTGCTTTTGTTGTGCATGCAAAATATGTGGCCAGTTCAATGTCTAACCCCTTTAGGCAGATTTCTAAATTTTCTCATGAGGACTTAACAATGGAACACACAAACCTGGTGATAAGGTTTACTATGGAGAGTTACTGTATATGCTGTTTTGAATAAGTAAAAAAAGGGTCCTCTTCCACATGCCCAACACAACGATTGGAACAAGTGTGTCACACAATGTGACAAAGATGCATCAACACATTGAGAGAATAATTCAAGTTGTGCCTTTCCTTAAACAGTTTTGATGGTACCTTGCTCGTTGTTGTGGCACTAAAGACAGCTGCTGCTATCCACATGCACCAGTGAAAAATGAAGACGGAAAACAAAATACATACATGTCTCAGTGGGACTATTAAGTTGAAAAAGACATAATAAATAAACAAATATAACTGCCCGTACCTCCAAGCATCATCCCAGATTCTGTAAACATGTATAAAGGATACTGTAGGCAATTTCAAGGGAGTAGTTTCCAGCTGGTAGACCTTGTACATAATCACCCTCTGTGATTCGTCGATACAGCTTTCTGAAGTCCGGTAGGGCTGCCGTCCTCATCCACACCAAGAAATCTTGATTGATGAAGCCGTTGTTAGCAGGATCTGAGGGGTCCAACTCGTAGGCAGGCTGAGGCCAAAATATAGGTTTCACAGTACCTGGAAGTCAATATTCAGCAATAATCAGCTCTCATTATTCAAACATGTTATCTAAAATGTGATTTCACCTGAAAAAGGGACCCCCTGTAATTACTGCACTAAGTTACTCCTGTCCACAATACTTGAACTCCCTTCAATATTTCTAATTTACCACTTTGTAACCAACTGATTCATTTTGAGCAGGCTGAGAACAATTAATCTGCATCATAACACTATTTACTGTAACCAACACAGTTATTTACAGTAAATTTGACAAATGTTACTACCGTTGAATGCATTCCTCAGAGGTGTGACAGTGGGGTTTCTGTATTTGACATTGTAGTCCGTCCACCAAGCAATCCCTTTTCCATCTAGGGGCACCGGCTTATTTGCCCCATTGACGATCTGATACAGCTTGAAGGAGTCTTTAAAAATGCAAATTAAAAAAAGATTAACAATGAATACTTCCTTAACACACCAAATAAACTTCATTACAAATTCATTACAGTAATTCTAAATATGTCCTTGCATACCATTGAACATGCTGTTTGCTATTGCCCCACATGGTACAATTGGTTTGTTGTTGCCGTCATAGTCATATGGAGCACAGGTGTCACTGGGATTCTGCAAAAGACAGAAAATAGTCTTTCATTGCTCAGATAGATCTCACCTGAAATCTGTTTGTATTGCATACTCAGCATACCTTTTCAAGCCTTTATTTGAACTAAGAGCATGTGGATTTTGTTTTTCCTTGGAAATGAAAACCAGAGTGTTTTATGTGTGTTTTGCCCCCAATACTCTATGATATACACTCACCTTAAAGTAATACAGGTCCCCAGACAGCTGGCTGTCATCTTTAGACACTCCATACTTTCTGTAGTTCTGGAAGTAGTTGGATAAACCATAATAAAAGAACACAGGCCCCTGAGAAGGAAAAGAGAATCGCAAAAACACAGGCAAGGGTCAAACACAGGTGTACAGTTCAGTGTAATTACGACAGACTGCTTGTATGCGTGCGAGTGTGTTTGTGCAAAGCGGCAATGCAACCTTGAATAGATTGTTAATGGAGAAGTCCAGCTTGCACACACAGTTCTTGACGTCTGGGTTAGAGCACTTGAAGCACGGTGAGGATTGCTCAACCCCAGTGTAGTCCATCTGCGTAGGAAAGAACAATAAAGGTTACCATTTATTATTAATGGCTACAACAGCTACCTCCATCAGTGTTACTGACACCACACCTCTTTCAACTCAAGAGCACGAGATCGCTTACAAGTGACAAGTCTTTGAGCAGATAGCGGTGTACGATTTTGGACTTATACTATTTTCTTTCATCTCAGCACTGAAAACACAGATTGCTATAAAACTGCCGTGTGGTTTGTCCACTTCATCACATTCTCTGTAGTTTCTCTTGCTTTCTTTTTGCTGGTGATATTTGACCCTTTATTCTGAGCATGTCAGCTGGCTGATGTGTGTGTTCTGCGGTCACAGTCATACCTCCAACACCTGGATGCTCCGTGAAGTGACAAAGAGAGCGATGCCAATGCCGATGAATGCCAGTCCAATGACCACAAACCCTGGGATGACAATGCCAGCGGAGAGCATTGGCTGCCATGCAGGAAGCCTCTGCTGGGTGAAGGCGGTGTTGTCAGGCCGGTTGGCTAACTCTGGCTCTTGCTTCACCATTATCTTGATTCTGTTCAACAGATTGTTAATCAGCTTTGTAATTGTTTGTAGTATGT
The DNA here is from genome assembly GCF_042242105.1 of Pempheris klunzingeri. Taxonomy (NCBI): domain Eukaryota; kingdom Metazoa; phylum Chordata; class Actinopteri; order Acropomatiformes; family Pempheridae; genus Pempheris; species Pempheris klunzingeri. Next base: position 15,129,389 of record NC_092024.1, on the reverse strand, counting down.
ACTGCAACTTACTTCAACTGTATTATTTAACATCCATGGCAAACATATGAAACACTCCTGATAGAAATTTAAGTGAGAACTCTCTTTATTAAATTAGTTAATATAGGACGTTGCTGACAACTGTAACACTTAACATGGTTTACAATGTAATATAGCCCACCCCACCCCACCCATAAGAGAGTACACACAAAAATCTTGAAACTTAACCACCAGTAACACCCTGATTTAGCCGAAAACAAGCAGACTTTTCGCTAGTAAAGAGAAATGCTTTAAGTGAGGCACAAACACAAACATATATATGTAAACAAACATAATCGCGATTTAAATCTTCTATTAAGGTTTTACTTACACACGGTCGGCTCAAAATGAAGAAACAAAGCACTCAACAAAACATCGGTATGCTTCCCTGAGTGGTAATCGCGACGGAAAGACTCACCTTTACCTGTGTGGCCCCACCTCTATGCACATCCTGTTCTCTTTGCAGACTGACGTCAGTTTGTTTGCAGAGCTGGGATCAGTTTTATCGTTTCTACACAAACAGTGTAGTGCAGAAAACACCGCGGAAGCGCTGACTCCTGATCAGTAACAAATCGCTACTTGAACCCAAGTTATTTTAACCTTTATACAGGAAAATCAATGCCGATTTGCGTTTACAAAGCATTCTGTGCGACAAAACAATGATGAAAAAAAAGAAACAGATCCATTGCGGTAGTTTGGAGTGATAAGCCCCGCCTTCCTTTTTATTGAAAGTTAGTCTGACCAATCATTTCACTGAGTGGTGTTGGGTAACATTTTCGATCCACCAATCACGAAAGAGTTCATTGAGAGGAGACCTGCTACTGTGCCGTCTTTGTGTTGACATCCTCGGAGGATTGAGAGGTAATATTAATATTTTCATCATTTAATTCTTAACTTTTTTCGCCTAAGACAGCACTCCCCGATGTAGTGAAGTTTGCATATTTTTTTTACTGTCAGTTTACTAATATAGATCCTTTTGCAAGCGAAGCCGGCGCTTTCTTTTTCCACTAAGTCGCACCTGCTACTGTGCCACTGTTGGTGCTAGCCGGGTCTCATTGTTAGCGGCGTTAGCTAACCTAGCATGGGCCTCGTAAGATTAAATTGAGAGGAAATAAAGATAAAAACGACCCGGATGCATGTTTCCAGCACAGCTTGTGTTTCAGTGATATTAAAAGAACATGATGTTATATTCAAAAGTGTCTTATGCTTGTTACGGCGAAAGCTACTATTAGCTAACATATGCTAATGCTGATAGCGACACTCTGCTGCTAGCTTTGCAGTTAACTTGCTAGCCAACGTTAGTCCATTTGGCCAAGATGGCACTGAGTGAACTGCCAATGGTCTCGACACAATAAAGGTGTCTGCCCAATTGCTGCCCTGCTCAAATTAACCAAATACCAAGGTTTATACGGGCACACATTTAGCTTCTTCAGGTTTTCTCACTTGGCTAACTTAACCAAATAAACAAACGTGTTCAGTGGATATCTGCTTATAAGTTAAAAAAATTCTTGTTAAATCGCAATGGGTGTAATGTGAAAGGCCAAACTTTTTGCTCAGTTGGTCCAGTTCGTAACCATATTTCTGGTTCTGTCTTCATTTCTTAGTGTTTGAATGGATATTACCAGGTGCACGGAGAAATGGGTAAAACAAGACAAGGATACTGTAACCATGGAGCCCTCATTTCATAAATCATGACATTCATGCACAATTAATGTTACTTAAATCATCCAGTGAAACAGATGTGACCTTTTTGGGTGAAACATCTCCCAAACCCAGAAGGTATCAGTGGTTGTTAGCCTTTTGTAGCAGGTGCATACACTAATCCTAATAGCAGTGTGACCAGACATAGAGGTTTTAAGCAAATATTTCATTTGATTTAAAAACCACTAAGTTTTACTATTTGACTGTTGTAGGACAGTCTTAGGAACAAACTGCTATGATGAAGATTTTTTTTTTTGGTTGGTTGTTTCTAGCACGCACAACCCACACTTCATCCTTTCCATCATTTCTTTTTAGGAATCTCTTTTTCATGGATTATGCTGTTTAGAACATTCAGATTTCAACCATTTCACTTAAATCATTGTTACTGTAACTTGTACTGTTTTATGTTTCATTTTGATGGGTTTCATTTCATTCATGTCCCCCTTTTTTATTTTTAGGAGAGGCCTCCAACATCTTCCATGATGCTGTCTAGCAAGAAGTCAGACGCTGGCTCCTCTTCCTCCTCGTCTTCATCCTCTACGGGAGCAGCAGGAGGTGATAGGGTCCCGGTGTCTGATGCACAGACTGGTCCGTCAGCTTCTGCTGCAGGCACTATAGATGTAAAGAAGAAGGAGAGGTCATCCCCTAGTGGGGAAGCTGGTGGTGCCCCTTTGCCCCACCAAGCAGGTCCGGGGGGGGCAGACCAAGACTCAGCTGAAGTTCGCAGAACGAGTCGTCGCAAGCGAGCAAAAGTAAACATTTTAGGGTTCTGTTTCCTCCCTGTAAGCTCAGGGAGGAAACGATGCTGCCGAAATTGAAATTGAAATGATTGAAAACTGAAATGAAAAATACACCAATGATCAATTCGTGTGTGATCATTTAAACTTAAGGTGCAAAGTTGCTCTGCATCTTAAGTCACAGGTTCTTACTTGCTGCATCCAATTTTAGCAGCATGATTTCAGTGGTATTTGTTTTGTAATCCCAAAATGGTTTTGGCACCGTCCAGAGACGTGGGAACGCACCACCTTATGGTAATGCTGGTTTTAATGATGCTTTTATTGTGCCTACTGTTGCAGGTGGAGTACCGCGAGATGGACGAGAGCCTGGCCAATCTATCGGAGGATGAATATTACTCTGAGGAGGAGAGGAATGCCAAGGCAGAGAAAGAGAGGAAGCAGGTAATTCCTCCTCCAGCTCCACCACCAGAGGAAGAGAATGACAGTGAGCCAGAGGAGCCATCTGGTGAGTCTGAAACTTGATTCATCACATCAAAGCAGTGATCTCAAATGAGGATGAAAGTGACGTCTCTCTTGAGGAAAGAACCTTAAAATGCATAATCAAAAGCTCTGATAGAAAGCCTGAGCTTTTGTTTCAGAGATTCTTCTCTGCTAACATCATGGTTGTGCTTTTCACAGTCGGATAATGCACCCTGTGTTTGATTTAAATGTGGAACTCATTGCACATGAACGCTCTTTCTTTTGGTTTTAAATTGATCCTAAATGACACACAATGTTGCTAATAAAACAGTGATATGCATGTATATTTTTAGGTGTGGAAGGAGCTGCTTTTCAGAGCCGTCTTCCTCATGACCGCATGACATCACAGGAAGCCGCATGCTTCCCTGACATCATCAGCGGTCCCCAGCAAACTCAGAAGGTCTTCCTCTACATCCGCAACCGTACAGTAAGTGCCACTGTAAACACATGACATTTTCTTAAAAATCTAAGGACTATGAGATCATTGTTTCAAACATGTATGACTGCATCTTAATTCATTTTAACCTCATCCAGCTCCAACTGTGGCTGGACAACCCGAAGATCCAGCTGACCTTTGAGGCCACAGCTCAGCAGCTGGAAGCTCCATACAACAGTGAGACATTAAATTAAAAATTTTTTTCCACAGTCTATTTTCTTTCCTTTTTCTAGAAGATTGTTGTCACACAGAAGTTGAGATTGTATGTGCCTTTGTTCTCTTTTTAGGTGATGCTGTGCTGGTCCACAGGATACACAGCTATCTGGAAAGACACGGTCTTATTAACTTTGGCATTTACAAGAGGGTCAAACCTTTACCCAGTGAGTTGACTTCATTCATTGCACTAGTAAAACAACACTTATTAGCCAAATGTTGGTACAATCTATGTATTTTACAACCAGCTTTAATAAGAAGGCAAACATATATCTTGGAATTTTTCTTCCCAGAAAACAAAATCAGACCAAAAGTGGTTGGGATTTAGTAGCTACTCTGACTTGTAGATAAAAGCATTAAGAGACACTGACCTTGGAATGATCAGCGGTATAATGATACCCAGTTAATACTCCCCCTGCTTGTTGTTGCAGCTAAGAAGACCGGTAAGGTTATAGTCATTGGCGGAGGTGTGTCTGGCCTGGCTGCAGCAAGGCAGCTGCAGAGCTTCGGGATGGATGTTACAGTACTGGAGGCCAGGGTAGGTTAACAGGGTTTCTATCAATATCTTATTTCAGGTATATTAGTGAATTTGTCACATTTTCTCAACCAGATGTTGGAATAAATAATTTTTCAATGCAGGACCGTGTTGGAGGCAGAGTAGCCACATTCAGGAAGGGCAACTATGTGGCTGATCTCGGAGCCATGGTGGTGACAGGGCTGGGTAAGACTCAAATTCAGTTTTTCATGTGAATACTGAAGTCAGTCACAGCACTAAGTCAAACCATCCTATAAACCTTTAGTGTCTAAGCATTACCAGGATGTGTAGTAGGAAGTGTTTACTCTTTTTTTATTTCACACTAAGTGGCATCAACTGACTTCAGCAGCATATGCATGAGCTTGTGTGATGTACGATATGACAGAAATCTCACACATGCATTTAATTCTCAGTGACATGATTTTAGGCCGTTGCTGTTAACAAAGTGAGATGCTCTTCAAAAGAGTTCTACAGTTATTAAAGTCTACCTGTAGAGGGTGTTATTGTCCATGTTTATGCTGCATCATTGTCAATTGTGCATGTGTGTCCTTGTTCAGGAGGGAATCCCATGGCAGTGATCAGTAAGCAGGTTAACATGGAGCTGGCCAAGATCAAACAGAAGTGTCCACTGTATGAAGCCAATGGTCAGGCCGTGAGTATAATGATATATTTTATTCATTAAACTGACTCGTCTATTATCCTGCCGCAGCTATGCTCATCAGTGTAGGAGAATCCTAAGATATCTGTATGTGTGATCAAATATTTACCGTAGTTGTAAAAAGGCTTCATCTTCGGTTGATATTTGTTTATTCTTGCAAACCAAAGCCAATTACTTGATAGATGACAAAAAGCTAATGGCAGCATTGGCATGTCTGTGATTTACTGTCGCTGACTGATGCCTGAAAAATGTCTGCCTGGTTCATACTTCATACTTCATGTTTTTTGGCGCATAAGAGTTCCTTCTTGGAACAGAGGTACTCTGTATCTGGGTTTATAGCTGTTGTCCTGAGGTAAAGATCTGGTTTTCCATGAGCCACAAAAACACAATGAACTGGGGGTTGATGTAACTGTCTACCCTTGTGTGTCATCAACAGCAGCTCCAGTTCCTTTCGGAAGAGAGCAGACCAGAAAACAGCTATGTCCTAATTCAATTCAATTGGAAATAAACAGTGCCTTCCCTCTCATTTTTGTTCTGTCCGTCAAGTGGCAGCAACAGTAGTAGGATGTTTAGGTTCATGTTCAGGGCACTTCCATTGAAGTAGAGACGAGCCAGCAGGGCTCTTGAAGCAACCACATCATGTGTAACTGGTTTCCTCCTCTGCAGGAAGAGGCAAATTAAAAGTACATGCTTTACTTTTATACAAACCTGTTTTGAGGTTAAAGTTGTGTTTACTTAATGTGTTCTCTCTCTCTCTCTCTCTCTCTCTCTCTCTGTCTCTTCCACCTCTGCTTTTGTCTTCTCAACCCCTTCCATGTTCGCCTTTGGGGGACTGCTAAAGGGTGAACGGTGCACAAGTGTATGTATTGGTTTATTTACATAATCTATTCATGACCTAAATTTGAATCACTTTTAAAAGTCAACATTTCAGCTCCATCCGTTTCAGTATGACTTTGTGTAATTCACCATTTGTGACTGTCATGTAGGAGATGAGAGAAAAAAACAAGCAGCTCATATTAAATCTTCATCTGCTACAATAGGAGTTACAAAATAAACCCTTTTATTTGCAAAAAAGAAATAAAGGCAGTACAGGTCTGTTTAGACTAATGAAAAGTATTCTCAGATGTTGCAAACAAGAAGATTATATAATCATATAATGTATAAGGATACAATGTGAATTGTACCAGTTATAACACCTTTTGTGCCTTTTAGCTTTAGCTGAGTCTGGCATGCTTTGCTGTCTCTTTATATTTTGAGATGATTTTTTTTCCTATAGGTTCCATCAGTGCTGTCATTAGTGTGACTGATGTCCTTGTTGTGTTCAGGTGCCAAAAGAAAAAGATGAGATGGTGGAGCAAGAGTTCAACAGGTTACTGGAGGCCACCTCATACCTCAGCCACCAGCTGGATTTTAACTTCCTTAACAACAAGCCTGTGTCTCTGGGACAGGCCCTGGAGGTGGTCATCCAGTGAGTATGATGTACACTTCATGAGCTCACACACGTGAAATGGTGACTGATGTATCCTGCACATGTGTGCCCAAAGAAGAGATGTATACAGATACACATCTAATCCTAATCTTATGTCTGTGTGTAGGCTGCAGGAAAAGCATGTGAAAGATGAGCAGATTGAACACTGGAAGAAGATTGTAAAGACTCAGGAAGATCTCAGGGATCTTCTCAACAAGGTGAGCACAAGTTCTGTAGTGGGCAGATTTTCAAAGATATTTAATATTCAGATTCTGCCTTCATTACTAATTGCTTCCTGTTTTCTTTCCTCCTTCCATTGACTTCCTTCCTCTCCATCTCTGTTGCTCCCTTTCCTTTTTTTTTTGAAGATGGTGACCACTAAAGAACGGGTTAAAGAGCTCCATCAGCAGTACAAAGAGGCCAGTGAAGTCAAACCACCCAGAGATATCACAGCTGAGTTCCTGGTGAAGAGCAAGCACCGCGACCTCACCGCACTGTGCAAAGTGAGCTCCAACACTATTTCACAAAAAGAAAGAGGAACTGAATCATCAAAAAGCTTTAAGAGTGACATAGAGGAAAGTTACAATAGAAAGTTACACCGATATTTACAAGCTGCGGGCAGTTATCCACAGTGGTTGTTGTCCAGAACAGATTCCTATGTGACACTTTCATCACTTTCTCAGATCTGTCGGACCAGGCAGAAATCAGGCCACAGAAATTAAAATACTCGAGTCACAGCAGTTAAGTGTTAAGAGCTAACTATTTCCAAGTGTGTGTGCGGTGTTGTGGGTATTACACCGTGTCTGTGTTTCCAGTGGCTGTAATTTGAACTACTTTGAAGCAATATTGGATTTCCTGGCTTGATTATTAGATGTACCTGCCGGTCAGAAAAATGACCACCACAATATCCAGGACGGAAACTTTGTAGTTGTTCTAAAGGATCCATAACAAGCCTAAATCAAATAATTAGTAACACTGTTTATAATTCAGTCCACTTTTATGGGCTCCAGAGTCAGGGCGGATGCGTCACAGAATTTTAATGCAGCGCTACCCAAGTAAACCAGACAGGCTGTGTTTAAGTGGTTTAATGCCTCGGTAGGATGTATTATTAAAGTGAGTGCTGCTGTTTTATTTTTGGTTCAGATAAATCACCTCCATTACTGCTGTGTGTGTATTTTAGACGGAGGTTCCAGTTGGTTTAAACACAGCTGGTGTCTGAACTGTATTTGTCTACTGCCCATCCGCTGTCTGAGAAACCACTTCAAGGCCTTGATTCACAGTCTGACTGTCTTTATATATGCAGATGTGCAAACACATCTTCAGCGAGACAAAATGAGCATTTAAGAGTGTGTGTGTGTGTGTGTGCTCATGACATGCACGAGTACCCCATAAACTAAGACTTTAAGGCCAGTAAAGGGATGGCTGTGTCCGGATCTTTTTGCTGGGATACTTTCCATTTTTGTCTCCATTTTTAGTATTTTCCCAGATCTGCTTGCTAGCTTGGAGGCGTCAGTAGGACGTAACATTTTCGAGGCTTGTTGCTGTGTCCTGGGGTCTGGAGTGGTAGGTGGTATGAGCAGACTCTGTGCTGCTGTTGTTGTTGGCTCTATTGTGGTGAACTGATGAACAGGTTGAGTCAGCCCTTTCTGTCAAGACTGCATGTCCTTTTCTACATGATCTGAAACCCTTTGGGTGTGTACCTAGTGCTCACACGCACACGCACACGTGTTCATTCATGCAACATAGTCATATTTAGCTAAAGACATCACAAGCTCCTGAAGCCTGACACCCATTCAGTTTGATGTGAACTATCAAGTCTGAGTTTTATTTGAAATTAAGTGTATGATGGTAAAACATTAACACATTAGTAATATTGTAACATTAAAATATATTATGAATTGAAAACACAGCCATTGACAGTTTGCTTCTCAATTTTCTCATTAGGTTTTAGTTCATTAGTGTTCACTGGAATTTTGATTTTGATAGAAATTCATGATCATAAAATCTTGGAAATAAAAGTATCCATATTTTCCAGCACTTTTTAATATATAGGTGAAACTGAGACATGCTTACATGTCCTTGCTGTCTGCCTTGTGCATGTGTAGGAGTATGATGAGTTGGTGGAGATGCAGGTCAAGCTGGAGGAGAAGCTGCAGGAGCTGGAGGCCAATCCACCAAGGTAACCAGTCCCTCTGCAACATCAACACAATCTCTTTAACTGCTACTCCATCTCACTTTATTTGTTATCATATTATTAAGAGTGCACCATGGCAAAACTTTCTCACTGTTCATCTGCGTTTTCTTAGCATGCAGTCTTTTGTTACCATCGATACCTTCTATAGAACTTCACACTATATATGATACTACTGAACAATGGTTAAATTACACCATAATATATGATATTTTTCTCATAAACCAAAGGTCTATTTTGCCATTAGAAATGCCCCAAGCATACATCTCTAACATTTTTTTCCCTGTTTGGTACCTAGTTGTTACGCCTCAGGCAAGCCTAAGTCATGTTTGTTTGTTTTTTACATCAGTAAAACCTGTATATTTGAGAACCCAAGGCAAAAACATCCTAGGGTGCGGAATGGTTCAGTGGTATAAATAATTAAAATGCTGCTGTAGCAAAGCAATACATTTCTTGTCCTTTCCATAAAATAAGCTGAATTAAACATTCCTAAAGAAATGTTCCCAATATTTCAGCTGCTGTTTTACATTTCTGAACTCTCAGTAAGCACTCGTATAATGGCGTCTGAATTGATTAGTTTCATTTTCTACCACTAGGGATGATGAGGACAGTTGAGTAAATGCTAATTACAAATTTCCTGTTATTCATTAAAGCAGTTCTTGAGAAATTTCTGGAGTGTATCATCCCTGACCCAACATACCTATGGAGCAGTTATTTGAGTACAGCCAGGAACCGAGACAGCTGCTGCTTGTTGCTCTGGGTTGGATCAGTTTGTCAGCCTGTTCTGTAACTGCTAATGCAGGTCTCCAGAGGACTTCTTTTATTAATTGTTCTAATCAGAAGCTATCCAGACTAAGTATAGTAGACCGGCCATGTTGAGGAAATATTGGCTCATGTGGCAGAAATGAAAATAGTATTTAATTGTTATTAAAAAAATAATTGCTCGTTGAGCCCTGCAGCCCTTCGCAACGGTTATTTCAAACATGTTGTTACATTAGTACCAGGCTGAGTTGAGCACTTTCAGCTTGTGGGTAATTAAACTGGTGCCTGTGATTTCTGAATAGCTGTCAGCATACATAAAAGCACATATCTTTCCTTTCCTTTCCCACAGTGATGTTTACCTGTCATCCAGGGATCGGCAGATCCTAGACTGGCACTTTGCCAACCTGGAATTTGCCAATGCTACGCCCCTCTCCACCCTTTCTCTTAAGCACTGGGATCAGGTACGTACATGTACCCATTTTGAACTGTCAAAACTGTGCAGGCCTGTCAATGATCTTACATTACAAAGACCTTCTGACTTCTTACAATCTCATGTGCGTAATACGCAATTTCTAGTTTACCTATGAGACACCTTTGCCCTCTGTTTTATTACATTAGGAAGTTCACTGTGCTACTGGGATGACAAGCTCTTAATTTATCCACAGGATGATGACTTCGAGTTTACCGGCAGCCACCTGACCGTAAGGAATGGCTACTCTTGTGTTCCTGTGGCTCTAGCCGAAGGTTTGGACATCAAACTGAATACTGCAGTGCGGCAGGTCCGGTATACAGCCTCTGGTACGTACACCAAGTACAAGTGTCATCCGTCACTTCCACCCACAATGTATTTCATAACTGATGTTCTTACAGATGTACAGTGTGTGTTAAAAACGTGCACATCTGTTTTTTCTCCAGGCTGTGAGGTGATAGCGGTCAACACCAGATCGACGACCCAGACCTTCATATACAAGTGTGATGCTGTGCTGTGCACTCTGCCTCTCGGTGTGTTGAAGCAGCAGCCCCCTGCTGTGCAGTTTGTCCCACCGCTGCCCGAGTGGAAGACATCTGCTATACAGAGGATGGGCTTCGGCAACCTCAACAAGGTTGTATTCCTGAATAAGCATATGGTGTTTTGCATTTAAGCTTCCTTCCTGCTGCCCTTAACCAGTTCAACCAACTACAGGATCTCATTTTGTTCAGTCCAGATTTTATTTGTAAAACCTGAACATGTTTGATATAGACAAGATGTCCTCGAGTAGTCTGAGTAATCTGAGTGGGTGGCCAGAGATTGTACCTCCAGCCTCTACAGGATCTAGTGTGCCAAGTGTGATGTGCCACATTTTGTGCAAACTGAAATGAGTCATTGCGTTCAAATCCAGCCAGGTCTTAACTCATGTAGTGTGTTTCCGGCAGGATGGAGGGTTTGGTTCCCCAGAGAGACCCCCTGCCTCTGCTGCAGTGTCTTTATGCGGGGAACTTGACCTTCAGCTGTGGAAGGACAAAAATCAGCCATTATTCAGAATTTGATTGTATTCCTTGCAGGTTTATATATCTATGTCCACTCTGCGTAATAAACCCTTTCTACGTTTTGACAAGAAAAGCACAGATGGAATTAATCATCTTAATGATGGCTGAATTCCATTTAGGTGAGCCAGTGCCAGGCCTCTGGTGTTGTGCATGCTCTTACTGGGACACTTGATGGAATGGAGCCATCATTAATGTTATTATTTACACCGGTGCTTTTCCTGCTTTGACAAATCAAAATGTCTGCTGTGAAAAAGATCTACGCTCGACAAGTCAGAGCATCCAGCATGAACACATCCTCCTTCCCAGAGAAATCTCAGTGGGTAGATGTAGGATGGAGAGTGTGATCGATGAGCAGTGCGTTTGCGGAGGAGAGGCAGTCGGTGTGTGTCAGCGTGCAAATGAAAGTGTGTTTTTTTTTTTGTTTTGTTTTGTCAGTGTGTTAGTAATCCGATCAGAGTGCTCTTTCTGCGTCACTCCTGACCCACCAGCCCCTGCACACACTCTCTCTGTTGCTGAGCATCATCTGCAGCAGAGTAGTTTATCTCCTAATTCTACTGCAGCACTGAGGAAAATACTGCATTATTATGCAATCCGAGCTGCCACTAATGTCTATCTCCAGCAGAGGGCGCTCTAACATTCACACATTCATAACTATGAAGCGATGGCAGTGAATGTGCTGAACCTGGGATCTACTCAACAGGCACTTGAGCTTTTGATAAAATTAAGCACTCTGATTGTTGTGTGACTGTATTTTGGGTTCCTCCCCGTCTGAAGGTGGTGCTGTGTTTCGATCGCGTTTTCTGGGATCCCAGTGTCAACTTGTTCGGTCATGTCGGCTCTACCACGGCAAGTCGTGGCGAACTCTTCCTCTTCTGGAACCTCTATAAAGGTAATGGGATCACTTTTAGTTTCACACTGTTGTTGTAGATGAGTTGATGCAGGGTGATGATGATGCAGATTTCTGCTGCCCACTGCTTCTCTGAGGCACTCATAAAGCGTCTGTAACAAAGCGTGGCTTTTTCTCTTTTCAGCCCCAATCCTGCTCGCTCTGATGGCTGGTGAGGCTGCTGGCATCATGGAAAATATCAGTGATGACGTGATTGTCGGACGCTGCCTGGCCATTCTCAAAGGAATATTTGGCAGCAGCTCTGTACCACAGGTATGACATTTGTCCGCCCGCCCTTCTACACCTTGACCTTTCACTTGGCGCACTTCTGTAAGTTAGCCCCACCAAAGTATTTATTCCTGTCAAGTACAATGTCTACATAATTTGACAAAGCTGGAAGTTTTGTTCGAGTACAATTTTTCACTAAGTTTTTAAGATCCATTATTAATGCCTTTCCTGGTTTTTCCACTACTTTTAAGTGAATGTCAAACTTGTTCCTGAATTGACCCCTATAACCAGCACGACTTTACGCAGCGAGCACATGTGAAAGGCACTCACAAGTGGAGTCGTGTCCAAACCACCCGTCATTATAAATCATTTGCTTATGGTTTCAAATGGGATAAAATCATATGCATGGAGGCCAGTGCGGAACCGTTTGCCATCCAGCTGTTTACAGGTCCCTCCAATACCATCATGGAAACTCCTTAAAAGTATGTGTTGTTGTTTGTTGTCATGGCAGCCAAAGGAAACTGTGGTTACTCGTTGGCGTGCAGACCCCTGGGCGCGGGGCTCCTACTCGTACGTGGCAGCAGGTTCTTCGGGTAACGACTATGACCTCATGGCACAACCCATCACGCCCGGCCCTGCTATACCAGGAGCCTCACAGGTAAGCGGACAATCGCTAAAGAATCCTCGGTGCTGAGTTTGTGTTTGGCTGAGAACGTGACTTTATTTGTGTGTGAGGAAAGTGAGGGAGAGAGAAGGCATCCCAGCCTGACCACAATATGTAACCAAACCAAAGCAGAGCAGTTTATTCCCCACACAGATGTTTTTTTGGCTGTTTTGATGTCGGCCTGCTGATTGATGTGAACAAGTCATACTTATGGGTTGACTGATGACTTCTGGCAGTTTACTACCGCACTTTTTCCTCGCTCACCAATCCCCTATTTTCTTTTAATTCCTCATCATGTCGGGACAATCCAACATCCATCTCACTGGTTTTCCTTTCTTCCCGCAGCCTGTCCCTCGTCTCTTCTTCTCCGGGGAGCACACCATCAGGAATTACCCAGCTACAGTCCACGGCGCCCTGCTCAGCGGGCTCCGTGAGGCCGGCCGCATTGCTGATCAGTTCCTGGGTGCCATGTACACACTTCCTCGACAGGCCACTCCCACAGCTGCCAGCAACCCTCAGCAGGCTCAGCCCACCCCCAGCGTCTGAAACTGCCTCTCCCAGTTGCTGTTGTGATTTTCTTAAAAACAGAAACATGGCATTACATTTGGTACGTGATGAGTGTATTTGATACCATGTGGAGCATGTCTGCAAAACACATCTATTTATGTGTCCCTGTCTAAATACTACATGTACATACAACCCAGAACCAGATATCATATAAGACAGATGACCAACTCAGCAGCACAGTCTGAATCCACTAAAACTGTTCTGCTTTCCTAAGCAAAAGACATTTCCCTCTGGTGTCATTCCAGAGGCCAAGTCTGTGTTGTCTTAAGGCTTAAACATAGCCGTGTGCTGTAGCCGTATGCCTCCTAAATTTACTTTCTATCATTTAGGTTGCAGAGTGTAGTGGAAATAGTTTGTGTTAAAAGCTAAAAAAGACAGATGTGTTGAAAGAATTGTTCATGTTTTTTTGTTGCAATAGCAATTTAAGTATTTTATTATGGTTGTCATCACATACTTTTTTATATCGTCATGTGTTTTGTTATTAAAAGAAAACTGAAATTTATCACGAAATCAGCATGTTTCTTATTAAAAGTGTTTCTGAATTTCTCCGATTTGGAACAAAATGCTTCCTGTCCTATCATCACCTGCATGTGCAAAAGTAACATGGATGCTTCTACTTTGACCCTACAATGACCCTCCTCCATTGCAGGTCTGGCTGCTACCCTTGGTCTGTGGCACTGGATGTGTGAGTGTGTGTGTGTGTGTGTGTGTGTGAGGCAGAGATGAGGGCCCCTGGCAGCAGCTCCACAGAGTGGGGGATCTGATGAATGAGGGGGGAGATTAAAATGGTCAACCATGAGCTATGAGCTTTTCTGTGGAGTTTTATGTCAGGGCTCTGTGCCCCTCTGTTTCCATGCACTCTTCAGCGTCACAGGCCTTGTTTTCCCCCTCGAGATGTGGTTATTATTATCGTGACCAAAGGAGATGTTTGATGTAACAACAGTAATTTGAGCTGGGGTTTTGGACTGCAGCACTCTGGTATTTTCACCTCCCTGGTAAACCATCGGCTCAGAGCAGTGTGTTACTGTTGACTGGTGAGGTTATTTTTCATAACAGTCTCAAGCCCACATCAATTGATTACTTGATACAGATGCATACAAAGTGTGATACGGAGTTCTAAAAGTCCTCAACATGTCCCAGCACATCTCATGTGATTCAAAGGTGTGGCGTGGAATATATACACCTATACAGGCACAGGCACCCTCAAGGTGCTGTCATGTGTATTTTGGCCATCGTCCTTAATAATTAAATATTAGACAAATGCAGAAATGAAATAGTCAATGTTCAGTTGTTTCAGCTTTTGTCAGAACAGTATTTTTAGCCCTCTAAATGGGATAGCTTAAGGGATGGCAGTGTTGGTTTTCCAGTCAACTACATTGGTCCAGCCTGAATTATCTTAACAGCTACTTGATGGATTCTCACTAAACTTTGTGCAAATGTTCCTGTTCCCTAGAGGGTGGATCCCCTGACTTTGTCCTCTAATGCCTCCATGTGTTTAATATTTGGGTAAAATATCTGTCGTATGGATCGAAATGAAATTTTCGTGCACACATTGTCCAGTACTTTGGTTGATGACCAAATACCTGCAAAACTAATGACATTTTACTGCTATTTGGCAATCATTAGCATGCTCACACACTCAATGTTACCATATTCATCCATATGGTAAACAACATACCTGCTAATCATCAGCATGTTAGCATTTAGCAGAACCTCACAGCACGACCTCCAGAATGGCTGTAAGATCCACGTCTGGCTGACAATGTGAATCGTTTTTCTAAATTACATAAATCCCATATAACACGTACAATAATGAGGCTTCTAAAGTTATTCAATACTGCAGGCTCGAATTCAGTGATGCTTTGGATACATTCCCACAACCAACATCTGCCTCAGGCTCTCCTGTGACACCTGTTGTAGGCAGCGAAGCCTCATTCTCACTCATACTCCTCCATCTTCCTCCTCCTCCTCCACCTGCCTGCAGTGCAACTCAAGTGAGTCATTTCCATGGTTGACTTCACAGCACTAATTCAGGTCAGGCATCAGTGCTGAGGCTCAGGAGTACCAGGGCCCAAACAGGCACCACTGTGTTAGGGCAACACCTCCCTGCATCTGAACTTAGGACAGATTAAACCACACAAGCAGGAGACAGCGTTAACCCCTGACTCTCAACCATTTTGACACCCCACAAACAAACCAAGGCCCAGTCTTAGCTCCTTTCTCAGTACTAAATGAAGATAAGTGAGGATTTAAAAAAAAAAAAAAAGATCTGAAAGAAGCAACTCCAACCTTTAAGAAGCCTTTAAGAAGATTTTGAGAATCTGTGTGGGAGGTTAGAAATGAAATCTTACTTTCATTGAAAGTAAAATGGAGAAATTAAGTAGAGCAGAAAATTCGAAAAGGTTCACGAGATAGTTGATTTTGGATCAAGTGGAACACTTTGACTTTATTGCAGAATATTTCAACTGTGTCAGAGAAATCTTGGACCAGAAATTCAACTATTTTTTATGTATGCAGTTATCTAAATGTCTATTTATTTGAATGTATAGTTGTATATAAAGATGTGTAATGCACAGCTTGGCATCATTGAGGTTATTAGTATTTTTTTTCTAAATCCCAGAGCAGGAGGTGTCGTCCACTAACAGTAGCCTCAATGGACCAGAATGCAACGCAGCCGACCACCAGGAATCATAGCTTTCTACTAAAAGATTTTGATTTTTGTCCTATCGTACTCTCCACCTTCACACACTGGCCATGCAACTGAATTCAACACATTCAAGCTCTTTGAAGTTGTACAAAACTGTTCGGAGGAATGTAGGAAATTATAAGGCAGCTTGAGGTTCAAGAGGTAAAATTAAACAGTTTAACTTAAAAAGCGGTTGAGATGCGCTGAGCGTTACCTTTCCCTAATCCTAATAAAATACCCGAGGATCAAAGCTCAGCTACTTTCATACCATAAGTGAGATTTATCAGATTGTGTCGATTAGGTTGTTTAAAGTAACTTACAGCTGCAGGATCAGAAGTGCTGCCTTTCACAAAGCGAGGTGTAGCCGTTTAAGAGAGAGTTGTGTGTGTGTGCTGACTTTGCATTCCACAACAGCTTGTGGTTTTCCTCTTTGTACCTGACCAATTTGCCTCATTTGTCTGCCTGCTTATTTTGCATACCGTCAGCTGCTGCTCTCTCTGCTCTGTTCAAATCACAGGATTGGACACACACACACACACACACACACACACACACACACACACACACACACACACACACACACACACACACACACACACACACACACACACACACACACACACACACACACACACACACACACACACACACACACACACACACACACACACACGCTTGTGCAGCTATCCTTAATAGGCATTAACCTCCATTCATTGTAAGGAATAAGGAAACCATAAGGAATTCATGCATAACTCTAACCTTTACCTGAACTCCATTCACACCTCACCCTTAACCTCACAAAAAAACATGCAAACGTACACATACACAGAGGCTGAACAACTTCGAAATCAAAACTTGCTGAGCTTGTTCAGCAAAAAGCATTAAAAGAGATTAACGTGCGTAGTTAAGTTTTACACACGATCAGCTATGCACACACATACTGACACAGGTTCCAACACGGAGACGTGTTACAAACAGGTCGGTTTTTATTTTTATTGGAATACATATGGTTTGCTGTACAGTTGGCAGCTTCAAGAGACCTACATGCAGAGTGCGCCAGCCACAGTAAGGTTAAAACATGCACAATGTATTAAGTCTAAAACAGGAAAAAAAAAAAAAGCCACACAGTCCACCTGACGTTGCTGACACACTGAGAAGTAATAATAAATCATAAAACCTTTTTGATCTGATTTCATTACGCATACGTTTGTGTTTGACACCTCCGCCTGTCAGTCTCCTCCTCCTGCACAAAACAAACTTATCACCACTCAGCAATAACAAAAAAAAAACAAACTGTTGATTGTACAGGCCTGAAATTCTTGTATCTGTGCATGTATGAGTGTAAGAGAGATGTAATCCAGTCTTTTAATTCCTATTTGATTATTTGTGTGTGTGTTTATATATATACATACACGTGTGTCTGGGGCCTGCACGCTTCTTTGGCAGCACTTACAGACATACAGCACAGAAGATGTACAAACCCTGAATTTATGAGCGAGGGAGAACAGAGCAGTGGAGAGGCCGGAGCGCCGAGTGGTCCGCGATAAAAACGGGACGACACATGGTGAACCACTCGGCGCAGCAGATCCTGCTCAGCTCTGATAAAACGCACATAGCTCTCATTCTTCAATGACTATGACACAACCCTGGCCTCTCTCTCTCTCTCTCTCTCTCTCTCTCTCTCTCTCTGATCCATTGTGTGCCGTCATGTCTCCAGGTCGTGAGAAATGTCTTGCATTAAGATAACACACAAAATACAGGAAGTACTCTCCAGGAGTGTAATAACAATGACGAAGATACATTATCTCGCAAAAAAAATATCATTCTTAAAATCAAGATGGACAAATACTTAATATATCTCAATAATAAGGCCCACTTTACAAAATTACAAGATTTTCCTTAAATAATATCTATCCGATATAGCTTCCAAAATAAGAAATCTTTTGTTAAACAAAGAAATAGAACATACATAAGCAGAAAATGAAAAAAACAACCCTCAAATCAATTATTTCCCCTTAATTTCACTATCTTAGAGACAGGGTATCCATCTGAGGAAACACAGGCACCGTCTCTAATTGTAAACTGGAAATACTGTGGAATGATTTTGGCACAATGTTAGAAGGCTGAGATGGAGGCATAACAGGGTGCGATACCTCAAAAAAAATTAATTAATTCGCTGAGTGCACGCCAATTTACTTTCTTTAACTGCTAAGATGATTCTTAAATACTCAAATTTGGCTGGTGCAAAAACACATAACATATCTGACGTGGTACATTCAGCAAACAGCTACTGACGCACAGTTTAAGTACAATTCTGGGACACAAAAGAGGAAACTTTTTGACGAAGGGGACTAAGGGGGCATTAGTCGTTTGAGGTCTTAAAGTTAAGTGCTGGTTAAGTGCAGATTACAGCCTACGCCACCCAATGACACCATGACCCTGGCTTCACAATGGAGGCCTTTGAGGACAAGGGCCAGCTCACTGCCTGAGAGCCACTTTCTGCCTCGCCACTCCAATCTCCACTAAGTACATTCTAGTCTACTTTATGAAAAGGAAAAAACAATGACTTGTAAATAACGGATGTTTATACATACACCAGCAGAGCTTAGGAAGATTTCCGTTAACTCTTTAGTTGGTACTTAAGCAGAAAGCCTGTTTACCGTCCAATGCTTAACCACCTCTTGTCCTTGTAGGGCTTTTCAATCATATCATGTTGTCAATGTTCTGCTCCAGCAGCAGCCGTCAAACTTCTTCTTCTCTTCTCTTATTCTCTTATTCAACAAATGTTCTGCGAAACTGTTATCAGTGAGGGAGGAGAGGGACTGACAAAAAAACTCTGAAACAGCCCCCAGCTGTTTCTTTATAGCGCCACAAATGCCATTGACGTCTTTAAACCTGTAAAGTCTTCACTTGAGTCCCAAATGACCAGTCGGTACATTCCACCATGTTAACACTATGCAGGCTCCCACCACTGGAAGCAATGAATAAGACCTACTGCATGTAAGTGGTGGCACGTAGCCCAAAACTATGGATAGAAGACTCAACTGGTCTTTATCTGGGCACACAGATCCCAGGTAGGTTTCAATGGACGGAGTGGATGTACAGTCGGGTGTTAATGTACTTTGGGGCCTTGTAAGGAAGAAAGGTAGCATGTATGGAGGAGGGTGCAGTTTCAACTTTGCCCCTTAAAAAGCCCTGCTTTCTTTGAAGCCCGTCTCCAGGAGGGAAACCCTCCAACGCGTCATAAAACCTACAGTTTCCGACAGCTGGACTCTTGCTGGGACCCCCCCGCCCCCGACTCAAATACTCTCTTCAGTGTGAGGGGAGAGGGAAAGGTTAAGGAGTAACAAGGTAACAAAGGTAGGACACATGAATGATAGAGGTTGCACAGCATAGAGGTAGTGAGGACGGGTTAAACTGTGGGATTGTTTGCATGGGAGACTACTTATTGCGCAGAGGAACACAAGAACTTCGCGGGGGCAGTAAGGCGGGGTTGAGGAGGGCATTCGTGTTAGCACTTGCATCACCAAGTTGCTATAAACAGTAATCCAGACCCACAGTGATGTCAGCTTCAAATATAAAAAACACCAATCTCTGGCCCTGCATGCCAACTCTGACAAACACACGTTCACGCCCGTCATTCAGCACCTTCTTACTCTGGGATCTGCAGCGGCTTAAAACACACCAGTTCACATGTCGAGCTCACTGACACATTAATGACAACACGCACCGATGGACGAGCACACCACGGGTATCTCTGGCAGCGTGACCGGAGTCAGAACTGGACATTCGATACCCTGGCCTGATTTAATTATCCCTAAAGTGGACATCACTGCCAAGCGGCCTGTTTTCCTCCCTCCTGTATTTAGAAGCCCTGAGTCAAGACATAGAGACAGGATTAGATGCAGCCCTGACCTCTGACCTTTCAGCTACCCAGGGAGCTGCCCATCCCTATCTGGTGACAGGCCTCTGGCCTTCGATTAAAACAACAACAACTCTCTGAACCAACAACACATGTCGCCGCAGTTTAGGGCTAGGTTTTCCCTTTAGGAAATGAGAATCCAAGGAAGATGCAGAGAAAAAGCAGGATGGTGGAAGAGAAGGAAGAGGGATGGATGGACATTTGAAAGGAAAACTGGAATCAGTTGAACACAAGAGAGATTGGAGAAGACTATATGATCATCAAGTCCTGGCATGTGCACTGAGAGCTCTGAACAGCACGTCTGCTCTGTCTTTGCTCTATCATAAAGCCAGCAGTGGCCATGAAGAGGCCACATGGCAATCCTTTCTGAGGCTGCACTGCACCCTGTGACTCTGACAGACAAATCCAAAGGACATAGCTTTTTGGGCAGTGCGGTCTATATTCTTTAAAAGGGTACTTTGAAGTTTGAAGTTAGAAAAAAAAAAAAAAAGAGAAGCTTTTTTTCTCAAGGAACCTTGTTTTGACATCCCTCAGGGAGGAGTTTCCTCTGAGAACCTCTTTTGACGCTTAAACCAAAATACTTTTATGATGTTCCATACAACCATCCTCAAAATGTAAAAAATGTAAAAGTTAAAAAAAGAACCTCACAATTAGCATTGCATGTCATTTATCTGCACAGAAAGTGTAAGAACATGGTGCAAGTCTGAATCTGTTGGGATGATTTACCTCTCTGACTGTAACTCAAGGCACAGATGAACTCACTGTAGATATTTCTAGCAAAAGGTAAAAGTAATGAACATCAGTGAAAATGTGCATTCTGAAGGTAAACAAACATTTCAGTTTGGACTTCGCAGACTCATCACCACCTACAATCTGCATGTACAGCATGATGACTGAAATGGTTACTGACATTGCATGGGGGGGGGGGGCAGTTTGTTGATTGCATATAATCTCCTGCTTGCATAAACAGTAAAGTGACAAAGCTCATGAAAACAGGACTCCTCACAAGAAAGAACCTGTACATATATGGAGACTAATAAATATCACAGCTAGATGCCGGCTGGTACAATACAGGAGAACTGAGAAATGTAGTCAGACTGAAACAGGCCGTTCCCAGCAGGGTCTGACTCAACACAGCATTAGAGATCCATAACAGCAGAGGAACCAGATGGAGTTCGGGCTTTCAAAGTCCCAAGTTCTTCAACAGATCCCATATGTCCCAGGATGTCACAGTTATGGTTACACGGCCTGCAGTCGTGTTGGATTGGTGCATCAAGCCATCAAGTGATGGGGCGTTCTCAGCTGCATTCAATAGCGACATTCATAAATTTTGTTGTGGGATCAAATTTGTCACATTGCAATGAATCTTGTGTCTCAGATCTTATATCCAGCAGGATCCTGTTGAAAGACTCAAACCTTACATAAAAAATTGACAAAGTCACTGAGGTTTGCACTATTTCCCTCAATGAAAACATCTTATTCTATTACTGGCCGCTACTTAATCAGTTTCTATGGCACCCCCATTGCTGCAGTGGCCACCACCAATGAGAGATTGCTCCATTATACCAAATCCAAGTTGATATCTTATGATGCAACAAAATAATACACCTCTCTAGAAATAAGAAACAGAGATAAGCTGGGACGATTCGCACGGCGAACCCAGTCACACACAAGCTGGACAGTTCCTTGTGGTTAGAAGTCTTGTCTTCCTATGACTGGCTGGATGACAGGCTGACATGTACACAGTTTTTTTTTTTTTTTACAGCAGCTCTGAAAACATGTCCATCTTGCCAGGCCTGGCTTGCTGGTAATCCAAAGTCCAATGTTCAGTTAAAACAGAAACTCCATTTCGCTATGGCTCTCTCAAAATACATGAATGAGGACAATTGCAACAGCTGTGAAACAAAGCACCATGGAAATTGTAGCATGGTTTGAGGTTATAAACAATGCCCTCCCCCTCAATTATTCTTTTTTTCTACATGTGCATTGCATTTCATTGCGTGCAAACTACGATCTTTTGTCTTGATATGGTTGAGTAGAAAGGGAAGGGATAATGCAGAACAGGAAGCGAATTACAAAGAATCAAAATAAATGGTGAAAATGGCAAAAAAAAAAGCATAAATAAGGTCCTGGTTTGTCGGAAATAATGCGTGCTTGAGTGTGCTCCTCAAATGCAGCCAACCAGCAATCCTTTAAGCAGAGTGCATGCTGAGTCACAATCTTTCAAGTGCTCTTTATTTATTACTTAGAATCATGCAAATGTTTGCTCAACATCGAACACCCCAAATTAAATCTAGTTTGAGGTTGCATGCCAGAAGTGGTGTCATGGGCTAAAAATAAACCAAAAGTTAAAAATGTGCATGTGTTTACTTGTTGTTTGTGCATGTGTTTGTATGGTTGTGTGTATACATGTGTGAGAAAATTGGGAAAAAAAGCACATATGGCTGTCAAAGCAAATATGAGTTCGGTAAGAAAACGTGAATATCATGGTACGAGCCGGCAAACATGGTAATTCGCTTCCTGTTTTTGGTCACATTTCATGTAAAGATCTTTTAGTTTGTGAAGAAATTTGCATGAAGATCCAGCCCAGTGAGATGAAGATGTATATTAAACATCGTACTGTTTTTGATTGAAGATTGGATTGTTCTTTCAATGACGACGGAAGGTTTCAAATTGTGATGCAGAAACGACACATCCGGCTCCATTGAGGTCAAAACTGTAATGGTCCTCTGAGAAAGGCATTCTCAACGTCTGAGTCCTTCCTCTAACTCTCTTTAAACCTTCTCCGGCACACAGGAAAATCTCCAGCAGTCCCCAGCATGCCAACCTCTCCCTTGTCAAGTTTCGGGATTACACTATAATACATCCAACGCAAGAAGCAGAAGAGGATACATGGGCTGGTGAGGCGACCTCCAAAAACACTGTACAGGCACTGTCTTTCCATTTATGCCTCTTTTGGGACAGAGAAAGTTCCGAAATAGGAAGAGCCTTTCACGTCTCGGCATACACTCGGGGTCAGAGTAAGGATGTCTGTGGTTTGTTGTTCTTTATGGCTGCGACTGCTATTTTTCTTCTCTTTGTTTGTTATAAAAGCTGTAGATGTTGACTTTTGGAGATGGCGGTATGGTGTAGCCACTAGTTGATGGGAGACTGATGTTTGGCCCTCCTTGTGCCTTTGAGAGCTAATGGAGTGCTGTTAAGAAAAAAATAAGACAGAAAGATCTTACTTTTATTTAATATTTTAATATTTTAAGCACAACTATTCATGTTAATTAAAAACATGATTGGTCCGTGTTGTCCGAAGAATTTCTTAGAAAAACTGCCAGTTTCAATTGGAACACTTCCAACAAAAATTATTACAATTAAACCTGAAGGGTCTTGGTCAGGTGAACATGTAAAATGTGAAATTTGTTAGTATACAAGTCAAGATGTATGAAAAGTAAATGAATCAATATTTACATGGGTTTAAATGAAGCTTTTCCTTCAAGAACATTTGAAAAAATCCTTCAATTAGTGCTTTAACAATATCATTCTTTAAGGAAACTGCTGAGGAATCAGGAAGATATTCAAAAGTTATGGACAATAAAGAATCTCTCTCTACACTTGCTTGCAGGTTTAGCTACAGTACAATAACATGCAGTAAACCTGGGGCTTCCCTCTGGGGGTAACTCTACTTATTCAGCCGCGGCACAGCTGCCACCATGATGGATGTACTAAACTTAGTGCTTTAAATGTGCTACAGCAGTCTCGGGTCAGCTTGATACTGAAAATTTGATTCGAAACCCCCTTAAGAGAAGAAACGTCATTGCAACAGAGGTAATTAACGTCACTTTCCTTTAATTAACGAGTTTCAGGAGTCAGAAGCAAAGAAAAGAAGAGAAAAGATCCTGCTCTCTCCTACCTGTCCTCTTGCTGTAGAAGTCCCGCTCAGACCCAGTTGGTCTAATGATGTTCAGATTGACGGTGGCTCCACGGTCTGCCCCCCACTCCGCTCCTCCCCTCAGCTCTGGCTCCTGACCCCTGGCCCCGACTGGACCACAGCTCTGCTCTGGAGGAGGCCCCTGTTGTCTTGGGCGCGCGGTCGTAGGAGCTCCCCAGGTGGTGAGAGTCACTGCTGGGTAGCTGCCGCCTCCAGGAGGCCGGGCTGTGGCCCGGGTTTGGGCTGGGTTCTGCGCCATCAGCAGCCTGGAAACGTTAGATAAAGAAAATTCTTGTTCAAGGTCTGAATTGGCAGCTGCTTGTTCTTGCATGAGTTTAATAAGTGGATTGGTTTGCCATTGGCTTGGTCAGAAACACAAACATTACAATAGAGGCCACTTCATTCTATCCCATGTTCTGGGGTTGTGTATAGGAGCTCTGGGCATTTTGTTTGGATGGTTTGGAGCCTTGTTTGGACTTTTACATTATGTGGGCATTAAATACATGCTGTTTATGTTAACTGGTGTGTGACAAGGAAAGTCTGCCATGTGGACTTGTGCCAGGGGAAAAATCCCCAACCAAAAACCCCAAACATAACCCAAGCTGAGAGATTTATAATTTGGTGGGCTGACTAGAAAACAAACCCCAAGTTACTAGCCTGTGGTGGCTACAACAGCACGTCCCCTCTTATAACCTCAGTAACCCTGCTCTATGAAAGCGAGAGTTAGATGACGATGCAGTTCCTAAAGCACACAGAAACAGCACCCCACTCCTGTAATTTCAGCTTTAAAAAGCACCATAATTAGTGACATTTGGTGGGTTGGAGTTGGCTCCTGATGCAGTTTTAGAATGCATTCTCGCTAATTGGCTTTAATGGAGCCCTGCTGGACTGCCTTTCTTTGTCTCCAGGGGTAACAGACAGGAAATCTGTCACCAGTGAACCCTGCCAAATGGGCGTGTTCAGTGTGGTCACTTCCTGCTCCAGTCACCGAGGGGAGGAAACGGCAGAGTGGCATATTATCCTTCTATGGTAAGCCAAGGCTGTGAGACCGGGGGCTTTCACAAGGTTGCCATGTATTGCACTTCCAGTGTTCCTCCCACACTCAACAGGAGGTTTGTACATTGTTCAACACATTGTAATGGGCTTAAAATAACAAAAGTTAGCAAAAATACACATAAAGATTTGGCTTGAATTAACTGAAAGTTGAAGGAAAAGGCCTGAAAATGACAAAGACTGCACAAAGAATGCACTATAGGACTAAATAGGTTTTAAAAGATGTGAGGCTTCACTTGGAGGAAAATTAGTAACTTCAATGTGTGCCAATGGAGAGCTTTTTCCCCACATGTCTGAAAGTTAATTTAAGAAAATATTTAGGCAGGAGGAACGTCAGCCTGTAATAAATGCTGTTAAGTAAGTTGATGTGCCACAGCAGAGGAAATCTACTGGGAACAGCAAGTGCTGCTGCCATTACAGACCTGTTCCTGCGAACACCAGAGTGCCTACAGCCTGGAAAACCCACATTTATAGGCCGTTATAATCAGAAACACTAAATCACGTCTGGCAGCACACCATGATGATTTGACATAATTAAAAAAAAGAAAAGGTGGGACTGAGAAAAACAGTGCCGTTAGGTACGTATATTCAAATGAGCAAAATAGTCATGTACTGTGATATTGAAAGGAACAGTTTGACACTTACTCACGGAGAATTAGATGAGACAGATACCACTCTCAAATGTGTGCAATATGTAGTCGGAGCCAGCAGCTGATTGGCTTAGTTTAGTGTAAAGACTGGAAACAGGGAGAAAAGCTAACCTGGCCCTGTCCAAAGGCAACAAAATCTGCTGACCAGCACCTATGAAGCTCACTTATTAACATGTTAATTGCAGCGTGATTATTCTGTACAAAAACCAAAGTGTAACAACAACTTTTAGGCTGGACTACTTCTTGGCCAGCCTTTATGCTAAATTAAGCTAACCAGCTGCAGCTAAATATTTAAACATGCAGACATAAGAATGGTATCAGCCCGTTTTTCCAAAATGTCAGACTATTCCTTTAGGAGCATTTTAGGCTTTGTGTATACTTAATCTCTACAAGTCCTTCATTCAGCTCATGCAGTCTGGAGCTTACTGGGAAAAAAGGAGGTCTGTTTAAAAATTATCAATAGACTTTCCAAGAGTTCACTTTTAAAACCACTGTGAGAAGAAACTACTGTCTAATGCCAAATAAAGGCAGATTTAAGAAATAACACAAGTAGCGTGTCAGAACTTCTGCAGAGCAAATTATATCCCTGCTTTAAATCTGTCTGCCCTTGGTCTCTCTCTCAATTTTAAGGAATGGTGTTGTCTTGCCAATTCAAACTCTTAAATCATGAGACAATAGTCTTGACACTCCTGGTGAAATGTTGAAATTTGTGTTTGATTTGCCAAGATGATGACCTGTTTATTGGTTATGATTTATGAAAGCCACTCTTTTATTGCTTTTCACGGGTTACACATTTGTACGGTGTGTGCTGCCTGATGTTTAGCTAGTGAGTCTATCACACAGTCCAACTTCAGCTGCTGCACAGAGTGCTGCTCCACCGGGCTTTTTCTGTGCGGGTCACATCAGGCGCACAGTGAACAGCAGCTCTGATCCCACACTTTACTTTGCTGTCACTGGGTTTTGACTCAACAAAGGATGTTTTGGTATCTCACTCATTGGCCATATCGGCCCCGCTGTCCTCAGCCAAACATAAGTTCACAGCTCATTCATGTACAGGCTGAGGTTTCCTACTGCTGCAGCAGGGAGGAATCACTACAATGATGTTCTGTTCTGTGCTATGGAGGTGTTGAGTGACTGCTACAGAGAGCAAGCACTCCCCATTTTAACAATGACCTGTTATGTTTACTCCCATCAGAATTAGTTCTTCATGTGTGTTTTGGACCAAGTCCTGTTTGGCCTTTTCCTGCTACTGGTTCTGCACAACATGTCCAGTAGTTTAAAGCCTATTCTAACGTGATTACAACGACAGTGCTAACATGCAGTATGTTTACCGTGTTCACCATCTTAGTGTAGCATGATAGCATGCTAATGTTTGATAATTAGAAACAAACCAAAGTGCGGCTGAAGTGGATGACAATATTTGTTTTGCAGGTATTTGGTCATAAAGTGGGGTACCAACAGAATGACGCTGCCATCCATGCAGCCATGCTATAAACACGGTTTGGGACAAACCAGAGGCAATAGTCAAGGTTAAACAGCAGCCATGGATTTGGACCATGATGATACAGCCATGACCTTTCACTAGTCCCAATATGCTTTGAATAAATGACATTCAAATAATTTATACACAAGGTTAAAAAAAGAAAGCTAATCAATAAGCTATCAGTTTGCCTTGGTCGCTCCAGGGTACTTAAAGGACTTGGAGGTGTTGTCTCCTCCTTAATGACTATTGATCAATAGATAGCTGATTTTCAGTCTGCTTTACACTTATTACTGGGAACCCTTTGACATGAAAAGAAAAGAAGAAACTAAAGTCATGTAGACAGGAGACAGCAGAATTTAGGAGGCATCAATGTATAAGAAAATCATGTTGTCATATAAATAGCTGCAGACTGTAGCTTTAATGGATCAGGCGTTAGTCAAAGATAGAGTACTGATGAACCAATACCAAGGGACAGACGGCTCAATAGGATGTCGGTTAATGATGATTAGCAACATTCCTGCTCCATAAGCCCATAGGCCTCTATCCATAAACTTGCAATAATACAAACCTCTTCCATCAACCTTTGACACTGCAATCATAAACTAATCCCAACCTCCCACTGTCCTGACTACAGCTGTATTTATCCAAACCTCTTGGGAATGAACGCCGTTCAGACCACTGAAATGTTCTGAAATCCAAACCAAAGATGATCGGCTGTGCTCCAAGACATGCTTCAAAGCCCAATTATGAATTGAAGTATGTTTTTTTGCACTGTAGCAATTTTGTTCATAATTGCTATCCAAATGGAGTGGCCAGTTCATGCATCAAATATCAGGATGAACCAGGTTTTACCATACCGCAGAGTCAACCAAGAGGGTTTTGGAAATTCCCATAAAGAAGTACACAACTGACAAAAGGTCACTGCTGATTTACCACATCAGAGACCCGGCAGGGATTCATTCAGCTGCTTATATCCAGGCCTCTGGGGTAACCAGGGTATCAAGGATGAGTCATGTGGGACAGGGTCAGAAAGACTTACTCTCAATGTGTCTTGCTGTCCTGAAAATGCAGAGTTGGGGTCAAGGCCATGCAGCGGAGCTAATGTGAGCACTGACCCTGGCAGAGCTCCTCAAATACATGACTTGAAGCCATTTTGTTCACACCAGGGGTTGGATGACAGATTAAATAGGGGGATGGAAGAGGGAGGAGTCCGAGACAAAACAAAGATGGCTCTGCCCTAACGTTCTTTCTAGCAGTCTGTGTCAGTGCTGAAGGGGGGGCTTTAAGGGTCGAGGCACACATTTCATTAAGCCCATTGAGGCTAATGAGAGGGAGGGGCGCTATAGGCAATTACAGGTCTAAAGCCAAGTTACTTACTATGTTTTTGTTCAACAGCACGTCTGGCTGCAGATGAGAAACCCCAGCTGAGGGTTTAAAATCTGTGTTCATGTGCATGTCTATATGATACTCATGCTCACATCAAGTTTTGACCATGTGAGGGAGAAGCCGTGTCAGGAAACGGGTACAGGCTGTGCACCGTAGTATCACAGTGTGAAAGGTAGGGCTGACTGTGTTTTCTCCATACTAACTCTAATATGATACCTGAGTTTTTGTACCGATACCAATATGATTCCTTCCTCAGTACCTTAATATGGGAAATATCACCATGTTAACATGTTTTAGTGATTTAAGAAAGGCAGCCAAAGTTCTTAAAACTGCATATTTGTCAAAACACAAGTGAAAGTACAGAACTTTTTACTTGCCATATTAATGCGAAACAAAAGTAATTCAACTCCAGTTCACTTTTTTTGCCCTAAATCACAAGTGTAACCAAAGATGATGGATGAGACAGCGGACACTTTGCATGTGTGTGTCTGTCTCCTTGGCAACGTCCAGTTTATTTATAGGGGAAAACACAGATTTCACCCAAAGACCTCTGCGCTAGCCTTGTTTGTCAAACTGACAGACTGACATGTTATTGTAGCCATGGAGCCCACTCTGTAAGCAATACTACAGCCACTTGACCATATATTGTATACCAATAGACAAGTGTGTTAACACTGAAGCCCTTTAGTAGTTTTTACCTCATCTTCTTGGTGAAGATTTATTAAAGTGTAGATATGCACACAGTATCTTACATTTTAATGCATAGACACATGTACATGACATCACAGGAGGTAATCTGGTTCTTGCACTTAAATAAGTTGTTAATGATGTGGCTGCACAATCATTCTTAAGTATTGGAGAAGTTATGTGTCGGATTGTGCTTATAACAGTCAAACATTTCTCATACGACATGTGAAAACAGATATCCCTCAAAACAACGAAATTGTTGTAGATAACTTCAAATTAAAGCCACAAATGTAAATGTACAATATGTGTGAAAAGAAGCATGTCTGTGGCTCTAAACACAAACACACATTAATCCTATACATATACTATGTGGAGGTGAGCACTTGAAGAGTGCCGTGTGTGCAGTGTGGAATAGCAATGCAGCCTTGCAGGGGCACAGACAGTAATGCGGTGGCACATTAAAACACAAGAAAGCTATTTTCTTCTCCTTGAGGTTTTCCTAACCTCCTTTTCCCCCTGTTGAGGTCTTTTTCATTTCCATCCTCCTTCTTTTTTGTCCCACCCTTTTCTCTTTGTGCTTACTGGGGCAGCAGAAGCGGGGCCTACAGAAGTGCTGTGCTAAGCTTGAAGTCGCTGCGTCTGGCGTCAGGGAAAAATACAGGCTGAGCTCTCGTGCAAAGTGGACACACCAGGAGCTCAGCCCTGCGGTTGTACTTTCTGGACTTTTATCTTCAAGACAAAACTATTTGCAGAGTGGTGCGGATAATACCCTCACCTGCTTTGCAATCCGGAGTATTTCAGAAGACATATTAGGCAGGAATAGCTCAGGCACATTTGTTTTATACCAGAAATATTTGAGTAATCAACCGTTAAAGCAGACACATGGCACAAGGACCACTTTTCCAAGAAGTGAGGAATGAAACTGTTAGTGATTTACGTAGTTTGAAAGTGTCTCCCAAGACCCTGAGGTAATATATTCAACATTCAACCTAAACAAAACCCTTTAAAAATATGCTTCAACTGAGTACTCGGAAACATTTGTCATATTAATGGAGACAAACAGACCATGTATTAGTGATAACCAGACTATTGTAAGAAAAAACTTTTTTTTCTATTTGGTCTTGTTGATGCTTTCTTTAAGTGAAAAAACTAAAAAAAAAAAAGTAAAATTACTAGCCAAATTTTGTCTTGTTTTGCGCTTACCATTTGATGAAGACTTTAAATAAAATAATTTGTTTTAACACTCAACCTGCATCATTTGAAAAGAATGCATCTTAAGAGGGCACAAAAGTGTAAAAACCTAAAGTTGGTTGTCCTACCTGTGGTTGTTGTGTGTATGATCTGCCCCAAGACTGAGAAGTAACAGGTGCATGGGGTACAATCCTTCCCAGGCCTCCTGCCTCCACTGTGGGAGACTGTGAGCGTTTGCCTCTTCGAAGCGCTGGTTCCTCGACTTCTCTGATATTAGGGGCCACACTGTTGATCCTACGCATGTACACCTGGGACAGAGAGCAACAGAACGAGATACATTATGCAGCTTTAAAGTAGTTCGCTCCTATCCTCTGATTTATTATTCCTTTTGTGAGGAAAGAATTGTACCGATTCTCAGCTCAAGACTTTATCATCTTTATTCATTATCTCACCTCAGCAGGGGACGGCTTGGCTCCCTTCAGTGCCTCAGCATTCCCCCCAGCTCCTGTTCCACTGTTTATCATTTCCTCTGAATCGAAGGTTGTCGCCCGGTAAGCCCTCCATGTTGTGGCAGCTTCTGCTTCATCCTCCGACCCACCGTCAGTCATCGTCCTTGTAACCCCTCTTCCTCGGCCCGTCTCATCCACTGACGCGGCGCCGCGGTTCCTCCAGGTGCTTCTCACAGTCACATTCTTCATGTCCGCTAAACTGTCTTCTTGGGGGTGCTGGTTTTGTCTTTGGCGTCTCCAGCTGGTGACCGTGGTGGTGCTACTGCTGCTGCTGCTTTCGAAGCCTGACTCTATATCATTACAGTCTGCAGACGTGGTGTCCGCGGACTGGAGGGTGAAGTTGCTGCGTTGGCAGCACATGTGGCTGGTGGTGGTCTCCAATCTGGAAGTGTTGCTGAGTTTGGACTTTGATGAAGAGTTCAGGTGGTTGTCCACCCCACAGTCCTGGTCCTGGCACGGCCGCAAGGTGATCTCGCTCTTGGGAATGGAGATCTCATACGGGACGGAAATGCTGCCATGGTGCTCACTGCTGGGGCCTGGGAATAAGCAAATTGATATCAAATATTTTCTAACCAAAAAATGTATATAAATATAAATTTAAATTAAGATACAATAGAAATATTGATTCACAGACAAAACTATAATACAGTGTCTTTCATAATATCAACTGTTCTATGGATGGCAATGGATGGATCTATTTCCTTCAGAGCCTCAGCTGTACTTCATGCGTAATGCTCCAATTTGTAGCAATTAAATGTTGGCATGATAGCATGCCAAACTGTGATGGTGAACATGGCAGACATTATACTTGCTAAACATCAGTAAGTTAGAATTTCACTGTGAACATGTTTGCATGCTAACAAAGCACATCTACCATTAAAAACATGAAAAAAACCTGCCATTCGTTGTATGAAGCATCACGTGGTACTTCATCTGATCCATGGAAAATAACTTTTTATCAACTTTTCCTGGCCTGACTATGTTTAACTTTCTGAATTGTGACATTGAAAACTATACTTGCAAATCAACGGAAAGAGAGACTAAGAAAACAACAATGAAATCAAATACATTCCACTACCAGTTAACATGCAAATTCACTACTTAGTAAATATGCTATTCCAGCTCCACAATGGCTCGCACAATGCCAAGACAGGATTTCTCACAACAAAAGGCTTCATCTTACAGTAATGTAGTAGTAGTTTCTACTTGTGCAGATAATTGAAGATGCTGTCTTATTAAAACATTCTAATCAATTATAAACTGCTACAGATTGTTGGTGTGAAAATGGTTTGTGAATCGTAAAATCTTACCTATGAGGATGTTACTGGTGGAGGTGTGGCGTTCTTTGACCAGCATGGGTTCACTGGACACACTGCTGCTGCGACTGCTGGTTCTGGAAGAGCCTGGGTCATTGGGGTAGATGGTTATACTACTGGTCATTTTACTAGTGGTGGCCACTATAGGTTTGGTTGAGATTTTGGGTTTTCCATTTGTAGATAAAGGCTCTGAAATCATCACTTCCTTCCTGTCAATCTCAACGATTGCAGGCTTGATGACAGCTTTTGACCTCAGTGCCTCACGTGGGCTGCACACTCGCTGGATCTCAATCCCTGATGCCGTGTGTGTGGGCCCCTGGTAGCCTCCCTCAGCTAACAGTGTTCTGTTGTGGAGCTCCTCATCAAACGAGCTCCTGGATGAAGAACCCTCTGAATGGGAGTCATGGACATGGGAGTATCTAGGATATCTGGAGGATGCAGTCTTACTGCTTACAGTTGTAGTAGACGTCTCAGCTACAGGTTCTGGTTCAGAGGGCCTTGAACCAGTAGATTCTGTTTCAGAGGCAGATGAATGACCCTCTGATCCCTGGTCGTTGGGCAGCAGTGGGGTGATGTGGGATCTGTAGGCTGTGTAGGATCCATTGGCTTTGGACAGGGTGGAGGCGACAGATACAGAGACAGACTCCTGAACCTGGTCTGTTGATTCCTGATCTGAGGCGGACGCTGTGTCCTTCTCTAAAGCAGAGATGCTGTTGATGTTGTTGGAACTGTCAGGCATTACATCTGAGTTGTTTGATTCGCTGTCGCTACCAACGTACAATTTTGAAAACTTTTCCACTCTGCTCTTTTTGGTCTCCCCATCAGGCTGTTTGTGAGCTGCCCTCAGTGGCTTCTGGTCATTTGCTGCTGGAGGGTAGCGACTAAGAACGGACGCTTTTTTAACGTCAGTAGAAGATGGGTTTACAGAGCAGAGAGTGGCACCTCTTGTCTTTTCCTCAGTTCCTCTTCCTGTGTCTCTTAATCCGTTATCTGATGAAATGCCAGTAGTTGCGGCTTTCGGTGTCCGTCTGGTCTTGTGAGCAGGACTGAGGGCTCTCCTCACAGACTTAGGAGAGCTCTCCTCTGAGTGGCTCAGCTCTTTGCCCCTCAGCTTGGTCTCTCTCTTATGTTGAGGGGAGAGCTCCCTGTTCCTGTGTTTGGGGGAGCTCAGTTCTGAGCCAGCTGCATCACTCCTATACTTGAGCTTCTCTTGTCTGAAACCTCTTTTCACGATAATATCCTCATTCTCAGCTTTGCCATTCTCCAGGACCTTTGCAGGGCTGTTGGGGCAAATGTTAGCGCTTCCATTGCCATATTTATCCGCATTACTGGTGCCATTTCTTCCAGCTCCACCTTTCAGCTGCGTCCTGAGCTGTTCCACCTGCTCGCATAGTTGGCGAGCCCGGTTTCGTTCCATCTGGAACTTCTCATGGAGTTCGCCATTTTTGAACTCTGAGCTCTTTAGATTCTCCTCCACTATCTCCATCTGTTTAAGGCGGTTCTTCAGCCTCTCCACTTCCTGTGTCAGCTCCTTTACTTTGTTGTCCTCCTCTTGAGAGCCTTCTAGACCACTGTTCTTCTCATTCTCAGATTTGTTCACAATGCCAATGTTGTCATCACCCATCTTCAAGTAGTCAAGGCTCTTCTTGCGTCCCGCCAGTTTACTTGTGAGGAGCCCAGTGGACGAAAGCTCATTCTCAATTCTTGACCTGATGAAATCTGCATGACCAGGGTCTGCTGACATTCTGTTCTTCTGGTGCTCCAATTTTTCTGTCAGCTTTAGAATAATCTTCTCATCCTCTCTCTGTTTCTCTAGTAGCCTCTTACGCTCACTCACAAAGGTCTGGGTGAATGCTTTGAGTTTCTCAAGCTCCATAGCCAAAGCCTGCTCTGCTCTGTCCAGCTTTGTCTCGGACCCTTCCACCTCCTTCAAACGTGCTTTGAGGGCCTCCAACTCAGAGGAGAGCTTCTTGGTCAAGTTCTTCTCCTCATTGAGGCTTAGGCAGAGCTGGCTGCAGTCAGACTTGCTTTTCCCAAAAGCTTCCTCCAGTTTCTCCAGTTCGGCCATCCTTCGTTGTAGACGTTCTATTTCAGCCTTTAGCTCCTTTGTAAGGTTTTCCTCCGCTTCCAATTTCTCTCTGACCGTGCGGCAGAGGTCCTCAGCTTTGCGTACCTCCTCATCCTTACCCTGAATCTTTAAGAGACATTTCCTTAGGACCTCTACATCACCAAGCAAGGATGAGTTGCTACCTTCCGCCTGGATGATTTTGTCCTGTAGAGGAGAGTGAGAGTGCAGTCATTAATCTATTCATGTAGAGTAATTTTCCTCCATCTCTTTCCATTCATTGCTTCTGAAATGTACAAACAAACACACAGTCAGATGTCAACCAGTACTGACCTGCAGATCAAGTAGCTCATCCTCAGACTTCTGCAGCTTGTTGGTTGCCTCTTCCAGTTCATCCAGTCTTTGACCAAGACTCTGCAGCTTGTGCCGCAGGTGGCGGTGTGTCATGTCTTTATGGTCAGACATGACTAATAAATTCTTTTTGTTATATCTGTTGTGTTTGCTTTGTTGTTCAGATTATTTGATAACAATGTTTTGGAAGGTCCACATTTGTGTTGTAGTTATATCAAGTCCCTTAGGTTACCTATAGGAAATCTCAGAAGACGGTCTTGTTTTGTTTTTGTGACCGTCGCTTTAAGACTTTGAAGTCCCCTCGGAGTGGTGTTTAGCAGGCAAATGTGTCACCTGTGGGAGGGAAAGAGGAAATAACATTTGGTCATCCCTAATTTGTCAATGACAGTCATTTGCATTCTCAAGAGATAACTTAGTCAGTAAGGAAAGTAAGTAAGGACTACACAATGTAGCACACTAGTACAGGGAGCAGACAGTATGATTTTATACTTTCATCTAATTGCTGTGACAAACACCACAGGACAAAACTAAAAGAGGCTTAAAATCAACACTTATACAGTAAAAACACACCTGAGCTTGAAACAAATCTCTCTGTGGCAGCATTCAAAAATTGTATTCTAAATCATCATATAGATAGTTGACATTATCTTTCATTCATAAATAAACATGACATTATCTGCGGCAAAGATACCATTCAGCATTATGCCAATCAAAGGACATTACATACAAACGGCACCTCCCTTCCATTTTGCCACTGAACCACTATGCATTTCACCTTGCCTGTCCTTTGAAGGAGACGTCTGTGTGAGTATGTGGGTTTCACACACACACACACACACACACACACACACACACTCTCTCTCACACACACTCTCACACACACACACTCACGCACTCTTTGTCGTCTCACTGCTGTTGTATCCAACATCGATTTGTGCTTCCCTGCCTGTTTCTGCTGACAACAGCATATCTCAATAACACCGGACTCCTTCACATACCCCCATCTGTCCTGATATACAGCCATCGCCATGGCAACCACTATACTCAGGGCCACAACACCGTTCATGTTCACTTCAGCTGATGATAAAAAAGTCAGACAGAGACAATTTAGCAGAAATATATTAGCTCTGATACAAGAAATCCATCAAAAATAAGGACATTGAAGCTGTGTTGTCCGCTGCCTTGTTACTTGGTACAATTACGTATGTCAGACGTTGGATCATATGTATGTTTCTACAGTCATTAAAATGTGCTAATACTCATCCGTGGACCCAGCATGTGTGAGAACAGAGACTATTAGCACACTTCACTATGCCTGTGAGCAGGGCCTCCATAAATCTAATAGCTGAAGCTTCTGTCTCATGCATGATTCAGGTAGTGGGCTTTCCTTCTCCTTCCAAATCCTATTACTACCCTTCCCCCCATCATTATGCTGAACTTCCCCTAGTGACCGCGAGAACTGAAAAAAAAAAAAAAAAATCGACCTGAGGGTGGGACATGACATCTGCACACATCATCACTTATCGACCCCCCGACAAGCAGCTCCATGCCTCCTCTTTCCCCTTGTCTAATGTACCATGTTGCCTTTCTGAAGTTACAAACCACTACATATAAAGACTACTGGAGTTTTCCTATACGTTAAATTACTTTTACTGCTGTAAAAACATCAACCAATGCAGTAAACTTACTCCATCTTTTTATCTGCATGAACTATGTGCGTACATGGTATACAACAAGGTATAACTTGCCATTATGGTTTACTCCAGCATAGTTTCATATATTTTCTATCGTTTGATTTGGTGTAAAAAGTCTAAACCACTCTTCCCACAATTCATTAAATGTCTTGTTGAACATAAACCAAGGCAATAAGGTTTGAGAGTCAATATGGCAACGATTACTTAATGAAAAAGTGCAATGTGAACTCAAAGCATTTAGCTGTAGAATTTTAATTATTCTTTGCTTTCATGAGGTCTAGTGGTTTGGTAATCTTCTCAGTGGAGTGCAAGACTTTAAGGAAATACTGCAAAGTACATGGGCTGAAGAGGGAGTAGAGAAAAAGACAAATGTGGAAAAATGTTGGAGAGAAAACTGCTAGCCTAGCTGTCCACTTGAATGCCAAAACACCTTAGTCAATAAAGTCATATTGTATTGCATTAGCTTTGCCCAGCTGTGGCTTGTTAAGTGAGTTGTAGACCAATTTTTCCCTGTTGTCTTGAGGTGGTTGCTGTGATCCAGACCTGTCCTGACTGATCCTGTTCCAGTGGAGTAAAAATACTATGAAAAATTCCCATATATCCCATAAAAGCAGAAACACTCACTGGCGCAAAAAACTTAAAATATCTACAGTTAAATTCTTCATGACAGCTCTTCACACGGCACTATGCAGCTCAGGGAAAATGTAACCACTGAAAAACTTAGGAGAATAACTTTTAAACAATGTGCTTTGGACACCAAAACCAGATGGCAAGTTTTCCAATTAGGTGGTCCTACTGTCTTGAAACATCCTTCAAGTTCAGTCTTATTTGGCCTTGAATGTACTTTGGATCATCTTAGTGCTGAGTTTTGGGCCCCAACATGATTTCTGAAATTCAACAACTCTGGGAGCAGCTCTGGTTGAGCCTCATCCTGGTTAATAATGGTGTTTCGCTACGTCCAGCTACTCCTGTCTTGGCAGGCTGCCGACCTCTCCTTTCATTCTCCCTTTATTTCTTTGCCAGCTCTCTACCTCCCTCCCTCATCTCTCCCCTCCATCACTCTCAGACACGCACACCAGCACGGCCAAGTGGGCGCTTTTAAGGGGCGGCGGTGCGTGCAAAGCGACTCTGGCAAGGGCCCGCCTCTGCCAAACCAATCAACATACCTGATTCTCTTATCGCAGGGCCGGGGCCTCATTAGTTACATTTGGGACAAGACAAGAGGGGATTAGTGGAAAGGTGGGTGAGCTGGAAAGGAGGGGAGAGGAAAGAAGATGCAGGGCGGTGGAGGGAAAAGAAATGGTAAGTGATTAAAGTTGAAGAGGTGATGGATGAGGTAGGAGATCAGTATTTAGTCTTAGACAATTAATTTAAATCATCTAATGTTCATAAAGCTTAATATTTGTGTATTACTTTGCTTTTCCACAGCTGGCTACTCATGAATCTGGAGGATATTCCTAAGTTTATTATTCATCTTCATGACAGTAGCACAAAAAGCAAAAGGTGAGGAGTAACTGAGAACAGGGTTTGAAAATGTGGAGAAGGGACAGAAGGTATTCTGAACTCAGCTTCAATTGAGCACAGAGTTTCATTCCCCTGTTCTGTGTGTTGTTTGACAATTATGGAAAACCTAGAGGGGGGTAGGAGCTGTGAGGCAGGGAAACTGACCCCTTTTATGCAGACACATTCCTAATGACGGACTAACCAGGGCACTGCCAGTCCCTCGCTTCGCCTTGTCTGTTCTTAACCAGGCCACGGACAGGCTCTCCCAAACCTTCTCTCAGCAGAAGCCCATTCCTAACCAGGGCATTGTCTGGGTTTTATGGCCAGGACCCAATGGGTACAAAAACATGTTTCCACGGTTTTGCTTCCATCTGCTTTGAGCTTCAGATGGATCGATTTGGAGTCCAGATTTGATTTCAGTCAAAGCAATTCCAGCAATTATTTTCTTCCACACATTCCTGTGTGAATATATGAATATTGTGACTATAACCCAGGTATGAAAGCAGGGAATCATCTAAGCTTATACATCATTTGTGACCTAACTCACACTTGAATTAAAGAAAAAAGTGAAAACTGCTCCAACCAAGCCCTGACTGACGACACAGTGTGGCTCTGGCACCTTTCACTTCCTGAAATCTAGAGAGGAAGCTCCCCACTTGACCTTTGACTAATTTCTGCACACCTACTACCATTGTTAAAAGAAGCAGGGCACAGAGACTGTTGATCTGCAGCAAGAGTATGTACTGCCAGAGAGTACAGTTGGCTTGAGATGGCCTCTATCTGAATTCATGAAACCTATGGGCCTCGTTGGTTAGATAGTGAAGACATAGAATTAATGTTGGGGTGAACTGACCAGGGAGGTGGGTGAAGAAACAAGCCTCTATGGAGGAGGAGGTTTAATACAGCGGTTTTATATTTTACATTTTGAACCAAAAAACAATTGCACGCAGGACGACAACAGCTATAAAAAAAACTGTTGTTGTAATACTCATTCCCTGAAGGTGCAAGCGTTGAAACTGCAGCAGCCATTACTTCCTTTGCCTGCAGGGGGCAAGATCAACAATGCTAACATCTGCAGGTCTAAACTGGTTCTGCTACTGCTTTCCTTTGCTGTAGGTGGAGTAGGTTGTCATATGCAAAACTGGCCATACAATGAATAGCTGACTTTTGTGGAAAGTCTCTACTCTACTCTCATGCTTAACATGAATTTGCGAGTTTGGCAGAGTGTGCGAGTGAGTTACACACCTAGGCATTTCACACCTAAAAAGAGAAACTATGGACTGACACAGACCAGATGGTGATGCATGCAAGGAAGGACAAAGAGAAAACCAGAGGGGGTTCACTTTGTTTTGAACCAACAATACCAAACGGATTTAGAAGTAAACTTAGTTGAAAAAAGTCCATCCACTCTGCTTGCTCCCTCTCTCTCAAACACACATACACACACACACACACACCAAGGTTACAATCATACACCATATCATTAGGGCTTAAGCCACGCTCTTCCTGCCTGCCTGTTGCCTTCAGTACATTCTGTTCTCCCCATGAAAGAGAGAAGGAAGGAAAGAAAAAGAAAAAAAATCCCCTCTTTCTTGCACTTGACGTTCGGTTGGAACTTATGGGTTTGAAGCTCTTCTGCCTCATAAACAGTAGTTAATAAAGGGCCTGAATCCAATGAAAATGCCTCAACCACATCTTCATGTTGGGGGTTGTAGGCATATGTGCATTTGTGAATGTGTGACAAATACTTTGTGTGTGTGTGTGTGTGTGTGTGTGTGTGTGTGTGTGTGTGTGTGTGTGTGTGTGTGTGTGTGTGTGTGTGTGTGTGTGTGACGAGAGACGACTGCAGTGGATGGATGCTGGCGCAGCACTGGAAGCCACAAGATGGTGGAGACCTGATGCTTGGCCGGCATTTTTCCGTTTTTCCAAGAAAGAGAAAACCGGCATCCCATAATGTTCGGTTTGTCGTTTCCTGTGCTGTCATGTTACTTTTTTCACCCTTTCAGTTTTGCACCTCTTCTGGAAAAATGGTAAAGAAATGAAAGGCAGTGTTGCATTTCAGCAGAAAAATGGATAAGGAACAAAAAGTCATGTAGGTGGATCATTAGGTGGAATGGGATGGGAATACCTCCTCTGCTTGGATTTTTCCTCATGATCCTGGATAAAATGACCACTTACAGTACAAGTATTGAAATGTGGTGAAATAGTGGGTAAACAAAACATCGTCTCTGGTAGAAAAATTGATTTGTTTATGGGAGAGGACATGGAAGTTAACCACAATATCACTGTAACAACAAAGCAGACGCTGTCAGCTTGTCAGGGCAGTATTACTCAATGTTAAGCTATTCCTTTCTGACATAATGTCCTTTTTCATCTTTTCCTCTTAACAAAACAGCCTAAAAGCAAGATAAAAAGAACTGAGGTGATACATCAAAGTTTTCCTCCATTACTCTAAAGGGTCTTTCTTCCAAAATATTGCTGCCAATGACTGGAAATGGTCAGTATCATAGCAGCCCCATTAAAAAATTTAGAGACAAAGAAGGTGGATAACGTGCACAGCTATCCACAGTTGGGTACAAGTGCAGGATAAACTTTTATTGATGCAATAAAAGCTCATACTTACACATAGACACACAGAGTTCCATTGAACTATTCTTCTGTATCCCAAAAACGAAAGTGAGACAAGGCTTAAACTTGACACACCTTTGACCTTTGGGCCAAGGGCAAAGCTTGTGGTGAAGGTCATCCCCATGATAAACATTTATGTGAACAGCACAGACAGTTTTATTTTGAAAGCTTGGCTGGGAAGTAAGTGTCCTCTCTCCGGTCTTAGCCCAGTAACCCAGAGCCTTTTCTGGGTCTCCTCTCCTCCCCTCCCCTGTCTGTCTAGTGTCTACATCAAGAGTCTCGTTGCTGGGGCTTAAAACCATTACCCTGCATTGCAAGAGGGCATGATAAGAGGATGATAGAGGGAAATATGGGGGGGGGGGGGGGGGGGGGGGGGGCTAGAAGAGCGGGTAAAACAGAGAGAAAAGAGAGAGAAAAGCCAGAGGACTTACAGTTTCTGACCCGTTTAGCTTTTATGTACGAGTCTCTACACATACATAATTACTAATGTAGCTTTGAAGAGGTTGAATAAAACTCAAAGCCCTCAGAGCTTTTCAGCTGGGCTCCTGATTTTGGTGGCATAACAGTAAATTAGAGCATGTTCCTAATCAGAAATCAGCTCTACACACAGGATTACATGCAACAGTCACGGTTGCTGTAAGCAAAAAGCAGAGCAGGGGAAGGATATTAGACGCTCTATTTAAAAACAGCAGCACCCGAAAATACTGGCCAGGCAGTTGCCAGATAGTCCTCAGGCAAATCTGCAGCCAAGGAGATCTGGAGCAACTTAGATGTAATAAGTTCTGATGGAAACACAGAATATCACATAGTGCAGGCAGGGAGGGATTTAGTGTCATGGATGGATGGATGGTCAATAAAAACGGGTCAAAGGTTGCTGCACTCACTCTATTTCAATTCTATTTCTAACATCCTACCAGTACCTCTCTGTTTGAACACTTGCCCAAAAAGGCACAAGAGCAGCCACATTGTTGTGTATTAAGATGTTGGCTTTAGATTAGAGGTCTTCATGGGTCCACTCTGTTCCTTGTAACCATGACCTGTTGGGTCAGTCTAAATTATTTTCAGGCTAATTGTCAGGAAGGGCCCCGTTGGACTGCTGCTGGTCTCACGTTTGTGCGTCAATTGGGGTGGCGACGAACGACTGTTTCCATCATTGATTAATGTGTCAATCGTTGTTCTGATACTGAAGTGCATCAAACTGGACTCACAATCAGCTCTGATCATGTGGTGAGTCCAAAAATTGTTTACAGTCCAAACGTTTTGACCCTTGATGAAAAGATGCGTGAAAGCTGCTCTCCTCCTCCTCCTCATCATCATCCTCATCCTCCTCCTCATCATCCTCCTCCTCCTCATCCTCATGTCAAACTCATGCTCTGCTGAGAATAAAAGTGTTGACATGGCTTCTCACCCTCAGACATTCTGGTTCAGACATGTACAATGCAACACGTTTAGCATTTTCAATGCATTTTTGGAGTAAGGAAAGCCTCAGCAAATATTCAGTATTTCCAGAGAAGTGATAGCTGCAAATATGTTTACAGTATAATTCAAGTATATTTCAACAAAACAGCAGCCATCTGCAAATTTAGATATATTAGTCCAAAAATTCTCTCGCTGATTGCTCACTGACCTTATTAGATGCTGTAATACATAAGTACTCTCTGAATATGTGTGGCGGTCCCTTGCGTAAGTTCTTCAAACAACCAAGTTTGGCAACAATCTTGTTATTGATGCAAACAGGCAAAATGATGTCCCGTGGGACTTGTTGTCATGTTTCCATGGAATATTTCCCAACTCTACTCCAGCACGTCCTCAGCCTACTGCCCTCTGTGTTTGGGGCCAGAGGTCGCTGACACTGTTAACATGCAAAACACTCCACACAAGACACTGGGGCAAACAGGAGTGAGGCCACGATTAGGAGCGTAGATTGTGTTGTTTTGTACAACAGCAAAGTCAAACTGAACTGAGCTGAACTGCATCAGTCTGACCAGAATGTGGGAAATGGGAATGAAGTTTAGTTGCTGAATGCTTTGGTTGTTGTACAGATAACAAAAAACACATGGATACTTCAAATATGATGAAACAACAAAATGTTAATAACCAATGCTTTGTAAATCTGTAACAAATTGTTTACTTAAGAATTGCACACACACTATATGATCAGACAGCGACATGAGTGAAATAAAAGCAGTCATTGTTATGCTCCATGGGTAAAAAGTCCTGCGTCCATAAAAGCCATGTGCAAGTGTTAAATCTTACCACTTTATACACACAAAAAACAAGAATAACAAATAGTTGTTGAGGCCAAAAATTTAGATGTTAAGAATTTCAGATTTTACGGGTCAGTAAACTTTTTGTGTGTGTGTGTGTGTGTGATGTGCTATCTTCTGGACTGACACCATGAGAAGATACACAAGAAGACTCCAGTGGGAGATTTAACTGTCAAACAAAACCATTACATTAACATGAGCTGTGATTAGACAGGATAATCAGAGAATAGAGTGAGAGAGAAAAGGAAATAAGAAGGCCCTTTAACAACAAGCTCTATGTCTATAATGGAAAATGACAATAACAGGAATCCTGAGTAGAAAGGCAATGTAATGTAAGCTGATTTAAAACCCATATAATTGAAAAAACTAACACAACAAAATAGTTGAAAAAACTTTTTTTTGGGTCCCCAAAATGTTATTTGACTAAAAAAAGCTGCTTCATTAGGCATTGAAAAAAAAGAAAAAAATGCAACTGGTAACGACAGATAGGCTGGGATGTGCACAGCAGAACCTCTCTATTTGTTTAACTGACAAAAAAATGTTT
Organism: Pempheris klunzingeri; assembly: GCF_042242105.1. NCBI lineage: Eukaryota > Metazoa > Chordata > Actinopteri > Acropomatiformes > Pempheridae > Pempheris > Pempheris klunzingeri. The sequence goes on along the minus strand of NC_092024.1, from coordinate 15,086,425 downwards.
GGCCATTAAATCCACTGTTCCAGTATATCTACCAACATTAGCTTTCTATAGAAATGTGTTTATTTCTCTTAATTTATCCTTTATTTAACCACAAATGTCCAGCTGAGATACAGTATCTCCTTTGCCAGGGAGTCCTGGTCAAGGAAATAATATTATCTGTATCTACATAATTTTGGCTAATAGTTAAAAAGAAATTGTGGTCCACAAATAACAAAGATAGTTTTTGGGGTAATTTAGAAACAGTGTTCCTGTCAAATAATTTGTCCACTATAGAGTGCTAACAAGTTACCATTCCTCTGGAAAAAAATCCGATTTAGTAACTATCTTGGTCAAAATTGTTTAAAAGCAAACTTAAAAGGGGCTTATGGCGGTTTACAGGTCTTAGTGAGTACCGCAACATATGTGAAAACCTTGGATTACTTATTACTTTGGCTCCAGAGGGAGTTAAGTCTGATAAATGACCTCAAGTGATGTAATTTGAGGCAGCGACAGCTGAGGCCGAAGACTACAAGTTTAAAAACGATACAAATCTGGGGTGTGGAGTGATAAAGAAATGAGCTTTCCAGACCTCTGTAGCCTGCTCCTCGTTTTCTGCTTTAGACTAGTGACTTTAGGCTACATTAGCTGCTACTATAGCATAACACACTTGAGTCTGTGAAATGTTGGCAGTCAAGTTGTATTGTGGGGAACGTAGGCAGTAGATTTTGACAAGGGAGAAGAATTTGTAGAATAAAAATGACAATATCTCGGCTGCATCGATTTTGGTGCTTTTTTTTCGAATTTGTCCATCATGAGGTCAACAAGGTTATAGGTGTGCAATGCTAAATCAGTCATCGTAGTAGTAGTCTTTTAAGGAATCCTCATCAAAAATTCATTTGTCTTAGTTTTCTGCTTGTAAGTTCAAGAATGAACATTAAGCCAACATGGAAGAAGTCTTGCTCGGAAAAAAAAATTTGAACATCTATAATTCCACAACTTAAACTCCATCTGCTGAGGAAGACCATCATTTTGTTAAATTCAGCTTAAGAGAAAATCCATGACCTCCCATTAACACAGCATGTTCTGTCAGTACCAACACCAGCTACCTATTTAAAGCTATGCTCAACAGCTGTTCAAGCACTCTCAGGTGTCAGCAGACATCAGCACAAACTTTATATGACTGAATGGGCGCACACAGACATGTGCTGTTGTGTACGCGATGAACTGCTCGGGAAGGAATGTGCGGTCGTCACCATTTCACGCTGATAAGCGAACATGAAAACATCACAACATGATGACACTTGTTAAGAGTCGACACTGAGTAACAAACAGTCTGCGTGCGCCTGTGTGAATAGGTATGAGTCAGACGAAAAAAATAAGGCGAGACAGACAGACAAAGGTCAGGAGAGATAAGAACAGAAAATGACACACTGACAATTTTGCCTTTTACTCAGTCATTATGTCCTCTGTGTTTGTGTGTTTGAAAGAGAAATCAAATCACACACCACCAGATTTCATTGAAGGATAGGATTTTTGAGATATCCTGCTGAGTATTGCACTTCATATCATATAAATTAAAATCAGGATTCTTAATACATTTTTGATTGGACAGGGTAAGCAAAGAGACACACTTCTGAGCTACTCTGCCTGAAAATTATACAACCTGACTTTAGACTTTGCTAACATGTACCAAACATGCTTAATTTACAGTCCACAGATAACAAGAGTCACACACTGGGTCTGCAGCATCTGCAGAGTATCACTGGCGGGGAGCGCATGCAGACACACTGAAAATGTGAGAAATGTGCCGACACACCAGGTGCCACAGAGCGCACAAATGCATTAACAGGCTTATCAGAGCACTAAAGTGAGATTTATGGTGAAAACGCTACCTCACATCCGTTTAGATGAATGCGGCTAAAGAATGTGAAGGACTTAAATCAAGCAAAAGTCTATGGCGAAAGGGCACACAGCACAGCATAGATATGTACTAAACTCCATGTGGTTAATGATCATGTAATATTAAATAATGATGGTGGCATATTTGACACTTTTTTCCTCACAGTTGAATAAATTACTCAAGTGTGAAATTTAACTGAAAGGTCAGCAGTTACGCATTTTGTCACTTCCTCCAATATAGACCAAGAACAACACCTATTCATTATATGTCCTTTTTCCACTCTGTCTAAGAGACGAACAGCTCATCAGCTCGTCGGAGATGATGGACTGAGCATTTTAGCAGGCTGCTGCCCCCCTGCCAACCTCATGGCTGATGACAACTGCCTAGAAACAATGTTGATTCATAGATGCATCAATAGCTCTTAACATACAGCCCTTCAACCTACTGCCTGGCTGCTTAACATCCTGCTCATTCACTGCTTTCCCATCCTAACACACACACACACACAAAGAGGGAGAGCTTGGTTGGCAGAGCTTCATCAGCCTGAGCCTTGGCATTAGCTGCCTGCTGCGGCTGAATGGAGACCTCAGTGGCTCTCTGATGACGAAGAAACAGAACACAGAGAGAGGAAGAGGGGTAGCAGAAGAAAGAAGACGACGAAGCAACTGCGGAGGAAAATGCGTGTCATAATGTGAGGTGAATAAAGACACGGTGAAATAAGCCAGACAAGGAAAATGAGAGAGAGTGAGATGAGGGGAGTGACTCCACAGAATGCAGGTAGAAGCCAGAGTGGATTACTGCAGCAGGAATGCAGCACTGGCTACAGGATGGAGGGAGGGAAGAGGAAATGAAGCAGGAAAGATGGCAGGAGGTAAAATGATGTAGCTGTATAACAGAGGAGAGTTACAGACATACTGAATCATACGGTTCTAACAAATTGACCTGTTTTTGCACAAACAAACTATTTTGATTGTAAATGTGTGTCATGGCAAGGGGGAAAAAATCACCTGATAAGTTTAGCTGTTTGCATTTCACATCAAGCATACAAAGATGTTAACATGCACTTTAATATTTGAACACATGACCCTTTTATGTGACCTCTAATACACAGGAGGTGAGGCATTATCTGTTTATGGCATCCATGGTTTCTTTAGAACAAGGAGAACAAACATAATGCAGTTTGCATGAAGAGCAACAGTCACCACAGCTGAACAGACAGCAAGACACCTTGTTTGCAACAAGGAAGGAAAAAAAGGAAATCACCACAAAATGGCACCTATGCCTTACAGGTAAATGAGGCTCTTGCACAATTTTTGGAAACCCTTTCTTGATCGATACCACTTATATGTCTGTGTGAAGTTACAGTCTGGAGATGGTTAGAATATTAAGGGGAAATGGCCCTGAATCTCACGTATTAAGAGGAAAAACAACCTTAACTAGCTGCTTCACCTGCTTCCAGTTTTTACGAGTGTACTAGCTCAAGCTCAGCAGTTGCCGCAGAGACAAAACTGTTATCAGTCTTATTTTGACTCCAACTCTTGGTAACAAAGCAAAATGTCAAACTATACCTTTTAGCATGAGTTATTCTTAACTGCATTATGTGCAGTCAGTGACGTTACTTTTTAAAAGAATCAAGTTTCTGATTATGAGAAATCTGAGCACATGTGAGACGTGCCTTAAAAAGCAGGACACTGATGTGACAAGCTCCCTTTCCTGTTTTACTGTCAGTTTTCATGGTCTTTGTTAGTTCCAGACTATTTAGGATGAATTCAGCTCAAACAGGATGTGACCTAGCATCCAGAATAATAAATGCATGTAAATACAGCTCAGTGAAGACGCACAGAACACGCCTTGACCACATATTGACCTTAAACTGTTGTGTGAGCAGACAGTCGAATAGAGACTGTAAGACAGTGACACATATACTCTCTCTGCTGACTAATCTTACCTGAAAACACACACACACAAGTTGTTGACCCATATGTTACGGAATCTATATAGCGCAGTACGTGTGTGTGCCACTCCTGTGTGACTTCAGGCTACGGGGAAGGAAGTGCGGCGCCGGCGTTTGTGCCCAACAGGAAACAGGCTCACAAAGAGCAGAGGAGGGGCGGAAGAGGTAAGGAGGACGAGGGGGAGAGGGAGAGGAAGGGAAGAAAAGGTAGGCAGAGGAGGAGGATGAATAAGAGAAGAACAAGAAGAGATGGAGAAGAGTGAAGGAAGAGGGAGAAGTGAAGGGAGCCAGAAGAAACATTTGACATTCAGAAGATTATAAATGCTGTGAATCGATTTTGTCCGACTCTGTGACCTGATACTAGGGAACACACACAAACACCTTTATTAAGGCATCTCTAGATTTTAGAAAACAATGTTTTTGTTTTTAATCTTACCCTCTTTCTAATTTTACACAGCATTTTAATGTCTCTATAAGAAAAAAGAGATCAGTACATTCTACAGAATAGGTGAATATTTGGGGAAATTGGGAAATTCTTTTTGCAAGTTAAATAAAACGCCTACACCACTCTTACATCACACAGCCGGAGCGAGAGGGTAATTAGCTCAACTTAGAATTATGCTAAGCTTTTCTCCCCTGATGCTGAGGAAACAGCTGGCCTGGCTAACTCCAAAGTAAAAAAACATACTCCTACTGTTTGAGGTCAAGGGGGGAATTGTGTGTCATAACTATTTCTTTGAGAACAACAGCCACTTCCCGGAGTCTTGTTGCCACAAATTTGCTAGACAAGCAGCGCAATAACTGGAAATGCTCTGCACAGAAGAACTAGGGAGATGGATGAACTGTTAGCATGCAAAAAAAAAACCTGCTGTTTTTACATTGATTTTTTTTATGTACGGATGAAACAAACAAGATACAACGTGTGATCTTAAGAGATGCCAGAAGGTGCATTTTTAACCTTTGGTGCATGCTGCGCTAGACGTCTTTCAACTCAAAGACATGAAAGTGGTATCTTCTTCTCTTACTCTTAAAGAGACAAAATCAAATACCATCACCATTCAATAAAAAGTTTAACTATTGCTGTGTAAAGCACATATATTGCATGGGATGGGATAACATGTAAAGCATAAAAGATTTACATATTGTAAATCTCATTACATAAATCTCAAATTACTGAATTTTGATTTGACATTTTAAAAGGTCTTTTATTTGATGCATTTCACAGACACTCTGGATATTTGCAGACACAGGAAAGAGCTAAAATGAACCAATATTATTCAAAATATGCAAGGGCATAACTTACATTTTAGATGCATCCTTTTGTCTGCTGCACATTTAGCTCCACTTCTGAAAGTCTCCATCCTGTGGTTAAAAACACACAAGCAGAACACGAGATTAGTAAAAGTGGATTCATTGGTCATCATAATATCAAGACACACACACACACACTCATGCCATCTTTCACTATTGTTATGTTTGGCAGTTGGCAAGGCCCCCCGAGCCTGCGTCCAGGCTGACAATGCAGTCACTGTAGGGGTTATCGTTCACAGTCAAGCTAACAGGCTAAGAATGAGCTAACTGCTTAGATATGGGACGCATTCGGAGGCTTCGCAATAGACTTATGCATGAGCAGACAAGCAGTGTTTGGCCACAGCAACAGAAGGCCCTATTCAGTTCTCTGGGGACACACACGCACCATTATCATCATCATTCCTAGAAGCTCTCATCTGCTTCAAAACATGTGCGTGGACACACACACACACACACACACACACACACACACACACACACACACACACACACACACACACACACACACACACACACACACACACACACACACACACACACACACACACACACACACACACACACACACACACACACACACACACACGGAGCATTCCACCACAGTAGCATTCCATATGTTTGGTTAAGCACAGAGAATCCAGATTTAAGACTGAAGTCTGGACTGAATTTAAAGGATGAGAGAGGGAAGCGGAGGGAGGGGAAGAAAAGAGGAGGAGGAGGCAGCTGAAGGAAAAAAGGGAACATTCCTGTGAACTGTAAGCAGCGACAGGACACTTTGGTACAGAAACACACATTAAAGACTGACCTGCCAAGAGCGTACTTTTTTGCCAAAGAGTCTGAGATTGACTCAGAATAATTCAGAGTTTGAACATCTACAGTTTCGTGAGAACTAAGCAAACTCAATTTGCTGCTGATGAAGGTTTAATGAGATGCCTTAAAGCTCCGTCACTTTTACATTATGACTTTTACTGCAACAAGGAGGAAGACTGAATGGTAAAAAAAGAATGCAGGACTGCAGTTTCAAATTATTATTTTCATGATTGATTAATCTCATTGTTTGATTGATCGAATAATCAATAAAATGTCAGACAACAGTGGAAAATGCAAATCTAACAAAAAGTATTGTCAGCTTCCTTAAAGGTGACGAAAGCAAAACATCTTCACTTTACCACCACAAAGGACAAAGAAAATCTGTAAATCCCCACATTAGAGCAGCTGGAACCACTGGATTTTTGGGTATTTCTGCCACCCAAAGAAATCTGTTGTTTCAGCTCTAAAAGCGTGTAATAATAAAGTTTCTATTTCATTGGTGCACTGTGTAGAAAAATGTTTCTCTCTTGACTGACTCAACTGAGCGGCAGAGGAAGAGGCAAGTGATGTGACGATCCTGTAAGTAGCTACTGATGGACAGAAAGAATCAGTCTTTTAGTCGCTCCTGCCACTCTAAACTCGTCTCTGTGTCATCTGTTCTGTTTATTCCTACAAACACGAGGAAGCAGACAGCCCCGCTGCTGTGCACTCAGCTTTGTCATGTTATACTCACGAAAGGAAGCAGCATGACACCAGCACACAGGTTATCCTGAATCATCTGACTTTCTCACGCTACACACCAACGCTTCTTCACTGCACTAAACCAAATGTGTAATTCTGCTGCGTGCAAAGCCAGCTTTTCTGTTTGCTGTGTGATCAATAAATACTAATTTTAATTAAAATAAGTGATTTTACAAATGATTTTCAACACATTCGTAGCAATCCAGAAGACACCAAATACCATGGTAACCACATCTTCGTCTGTGTTTGTATGTGCTATAGTCTGTCTGTGTGTGTGTGTGTGTTTGAGTGTGTGTATGTGTGTGTCGGGGGGGTCGGAGGAGCTATTCATTCAGACAGTTAGCCAACCCGTAACCAAACAAAACTGAAAACAGCTGTCTCCGTCTCATCCCTCGCTCCCACTCGTTTCCCCTCACGCACATAGCATGTCAGGTTGGGGAGAATTCACAACGTTACTCAGCAGAATAAACTGAAACAGTGTGAGGTGGCACTTCCTCCGGGGTCGGCATCTGTCCTGCAAAAAACAACCGTCTGCTCAGTTAACAGTTTTTTTGTGAAGCAAGAGTTACTTCCAGCACTCTGCATCTACTTTACACACATTTATGTGGTATGAACAGAACAGATGTATGTAAAATTTGAATTTCTGTACAAAATGCTCTCTGTAATTTGTTGTATCACTATTGAATCTTTCTTAGCGGCAGATCTGTCCATCCGATGAGGAAAATAAGTGCATCCTTTATATTAAAAATCAAACACAGCAGCATTTAATAATTTTAAGTATCAGCAAATTGGTATTCTGTGAAGATCTACTGAGCAAATGTTTTGATTCCGGACCAAATTTCCTGATTCTTCTAGTTATTGTTTTGACAATCATAAGAGTTCAGGGATAGCGTGTGGCATTTAGGTAAAAAGTCACTTGTCTCCTGTCCGTTTTCACAACAAACACATTAGTTTGCTCTGCATTGTACTGAATGAGGAAGCTTGGTGTTCCTGTACAATCTGTGTCAATATGTGATCTGTGTCAATATGTGATCAGAACACGTCACCAAGATATCCTTTGGTGTATGTATCGATTTTGGTGCACTTCTTGTCCCACAATACTTATTCCAGTCAGCATCACCACCCAACATCATGATATTCCTCACCTGAAACTGCAAACTCAGACATGTTAAGTTGTTTAGGGGCTTGTTCAGTGTTTATCTTTGAGTGCGGCTTCATCACACATAAAATGGAAGGCTGTTGATAAGTTATCAGTGTATGCTTTTGTGCGCTTAGGCTAACACTTACACATACAGTACATGTGCAATGTACCAATCTCCAATCTGGCGAAGTGTCTTGCACCTAACACAGATCTGATTGGTATGGATGCTCAATGAAATGGATTTTCTACTGTACTTTTAAATTTGTTGTTTTTATCTGACAGACTTCCAACATATTGCTGCACACAAATAGAAGAGGCACAGAAAGTGTTGCATTGACCAATGCTTCAAAGGGGGAGAAACTCTGTACGTGTCCATTTGTTGGTCTGAATGGCAATGTTTCACAGCAAAATGGATGCATTCAAGTGCAGCTTGGAAAGACGAGTGTCAAAAGAAAAGGGCAGAGGAACCACGTCGAGGAAAGAAGAAGTCATAATGTTAGAGTGACAAAACAATTTCAAGAGAGGAAGCAAGTGAGAATGTAAGAAGGGGGAAGAGAGAGATCATGTTCAATTTCCTCCACTGGAGAACATTTCAAGGCCTGAAACTCCATCCTGGGTTCCACTAGCCAGGCGGGCCTCGTTTGCATGGGAGCCCATTTCCTGTGTGTGATTAGCAGCGGGGAGAGTGTGTGTATGTGTGTGTGCGCACTGGGGGTTGCAGTTCAGAGAGGTCTGGGGTTGTTTTGTCTGCTCTGGGAGGAAAGGAATGCCCAAATCAAACACAGTGAACAGGATGCCTAGAGAGGGAGAAGGACAAGGGAAAAGACAGAGAGGCAGAAAGAGTAAGCAGATACACAGTGAGGAGAAAGATGGGGAGAGACAGGAAGCGAAGATGTAGAACGTAGCAGACAGAAGGAGCTAACAAAGGAGAGGAAGAGGGAGTACCAGAGAGAAATAGAGCAAGAGACGGATTTTCATTTGCTGCCACTGAAGACTGCAAACAGCATTCCTCCTACTGCTATTTGCATTCTTGCTGAGTGTCAAGGTGGAGTAAGAATTTTATCTACAGCTGATGAGCTGTCAGATGGAAACCATCAACCACTTTAACTTCATCATGAACCAGCAGAACCTGTACTAATATCTAATGACTTACAGCACTCCAGCCCTCCCTGTTCCACAAATAACAGCCGAGGCTTTTACACACTCCTGCTGACTGCACAATTTTTACACAACACTTTTGCTAACTTACCTTCATAGCACAGCTCAACAATATGGGAAGCCCCTGGCATGTAAACTAGTCAAAATGTGAGGAGTCAAATCCAAAATCCACTTGAGAGTAAGCACAGTTTACATGGGCCTGCCTGCTGAAAATGTCCAATAAATAGGTTTTCAAAGCATTTTACATTCTCAATTAACTCAACAGAGATCTGAGTAATCAGGATGGTCTGTTAGCTTTCATTTTCATTATTGATAAACATAACGATTGTTTTTCCGATTAAAAGATTGTCTGTTCTGCAAAATGTCTCAAAGCCCATCACAACTACCTACAGCCCTCATTCCAGCTTGTCAAATGTGAGGATTTGCTGTTATCCTTTGTCATATGTGGTAGTAAACTGAGTATCTGTGGATAAAACAGACACTCAGAAGATGTCTTGACTTAGGTCTGAGTCTTTAGCTGTAAAAACTGCTGGGTTACACAGGTTGTGTTAGAGTCAACTCAGTTTCATTGTTGGATTGAATTTGTTCCACCTTGATTTATTTATTTTTGTAAATTATGTACACGTTGAGGATGGCTAATTCCAGTATCTTTGGGCTTACCATAATTACTTTTGACTACCATGAGGATAACAAATAAGGAAGAAAGAATTCAAAGTTCACGTTCCAAACACTTCCGTGTGTGTGAGCTGAACGCTGCCCATGCGGGAACGAGCCATTCCTTGACTGGCAGAGCACAATTGATAGGCAGCTATTGTTTCCTTTTAAGGTCAATTGTGTTTCAAATGTTTGGCATGGCTGGGAGTGCAGATGCAACTGGCTGGCAGGACAGATAAAACGCTAATTTAACCACATTCTTCTGTGCAGTCCACACCTAGGGTGAGAGAGAGGGAGGGAGGCAGGGAAAGAGATGGAACGAGTGAGAGGGTGAGAGTATTTAAGGCAAGTAGCTATGAGAGAAGCAGCTGAAGGCTGAAATGGGACAGATTTTAGGAGGTTTAGAGAGAGAGAAGAAAAAAAGAAAGTATGACTAGAGGGTGAAAACGAGGAGGTAAAAACGACAGCGAGTTTTTCCAAGTGGGTGGGTGAGAGTTACTCTTTTGCCACGGGCATCAAGCTCTGCTGTACCTTTGTTTGCCCAGGCAGTCAAAACTCGTCACCACATGTGGCTTGCCTGTTTGTCATGGCTACAAGAAGAGGGTATACACATACACACATATATACATACAAGTCTACCCAAACGGAGACCTTGACTTCTCACAGGATGACAAACAGTGCTCTGTAAATCATCCCATCACCTGAGCAGCATTCTGCACCCACTCAGCTCCGATGGGTTAAGTTACGCTGAATAAAGGCATCAGCTAAATGTCTAAAATGCAATGTTTAAATGTTCTACTGAAGAGGGAAGGAGAGGAGAGGGGGGGTCCGGACGGCCAGACTGGCTTAGCTTCTCAAATAAACCCAGACGCTGGGAGAAAGAGAGGGAGCCGGCTGAAGGTTGGATCATAAAATATGCCTGGTATTCCACAATGTTCCACAGTGCACAAATGAGCCACTCAGGGACTTGGGAGTGTTATGGGATTCCTGTGAGGCTCCCGTGTCTGAATGTGTCCACATGCGCACACATATACTGTATACACCCGCACAAACACACCATTTAACTAGAAATGAGTCAAACATTTAGTGCTATACCAGTTAAAAGTGTGTTACACTGACCAATTAAATAATGACAACAGGAAAACAGAGCGTAAAATAAATAGGTAAAGAATTTACTATAATTACCACCTGCAATTTGGTTCGATGGCTGTCTTTTGTTATGCAGTTATCCAAATGTTAGCTGACTTTTAGAGCACACAGAGAGGGAAAGAAAAGATGTACGGGGCAGAAGAAGGGACCACCCGAGGGGAGCCGGTGACTCGCTCATAGCTTGAGTTGCCTTGTGTGTTTCTCTGTTTCACTTTAAGCAAATGTACCATGTGTGAGAGATACTGAAACAATTACTTAGTTAATTGATAAGTCATGTAAAAATACCAAAATTCCTCCGTTTTTCAAATATTAATTATTCTGCTTTTCTTGATCTTAAATGGAAATATACGGAATGCTTGTGGTAAACCAGGCAAAACAGGAAATATAAAAAAGTTAACAAGGACTTTTGGAAGGTGGGATGATTATTTTTACTGTCGTCTTGTGTTTTAAAAACCAAAAGATTAGCCCATTAATTGAGAAAATTATTTCATTTCATTTATTGATGATGAAGCCCTCATCTACAGACATCACCATGGGCTCTGGGATATGTCGTACACTTTTTTCACTATTTGGGGACATTTATTCAACTACACAATTTATCAAAAAAAAAACAATCAACAAGTTAATCAATTAAGATAATCATTAGTGGGGTGTCCTGGTAGCCTTTGTTGTTACACTCTCTTCACTCACCCCTTGTTTCCTGTTTGTCTCTAAACTATTAGGAGTCCAAAACAAGTGGAACAAAAAGGTTAGGTGCAGCTCTATTCAGCCAAACTACTTTGTCTTCTACTACAAAATGCGTGGACATGAAAGGGTTTCAAGCATGTCTCCTGAAGTAAAAGCTGCACTTTGGCCAGTCTATTTTTATGGCCTCACCATGGCTCGCATTGTGCTGCTTCACTTCCCCTGGTTGAGACAGCTAGCATGAGAAGGAGCTCCAAAAGCAATGTTGGCATTTAGGGGAAAACCAGCCAACCCAGCCCTCAGCTGCCCTTTACAAAAGGCAGCAGCACAGGGATCTCCTCCAAAATAAAACCAAAGCAGAGAAGAGGGGGAAAAGGGCTACAGAGGAGGGGAGAGAGAGAGGCTGAAAATAGCCTAGCAGTCGGGGTGCATGCATCAGCACCACAATGATGAAAGCTCCTAAAACCAGACTGGCTAATACATGGATGGATGGATGAACAGAGGGAGGGATGTCTGTGGGGAAAGAAGAAAAATAACTTTCCAGTTTAGTTTTAAAGAGTGTAGGTGAAAACAAAGAACAAACAGAGAATAAAGGGACTTAAAACAGTCAACGAGTTGTTGAACATTTATGAGATTTATCAACCTATTGTAGAACTGTCTACTAAGTAAATAAGTGAAGGAACAAAAAAATAAAGTGGAGTAGAAACAGACCACGGAGGACAAAATGAAAGAAAACTGAAGAGGGGGAAGTGAGCAATCGCCAAGTCTCCAAGGCGTCTGAGCATTCCTCTCTGAGAACATGTATATTTTCTGATCACAAGAAAAATAATCTGCAGGAGGAATTTTATTTTGAGAGCCGCCCTGCAGATCCAAGGATTAGAGCAGGTCAGACAGGAGTGTGTGGGAATGAGTGTGTGCGGAGTGTGGATATCCCTCATACAGTCAAGGTGGAGTTCCATAAGCAAAGAGCCCTCGTGCATCACCAGACAGACCGTTTGTAAAGGAAGAGCATGTGAGGATCCAGACCCAAACCAACAGGACACACACAGCTTCACTGCTGAGGATGTTGACACTGGTATCGCCAATCCAAAGTCCAGTTTTCTTTTCCTCAACTTCCCAGTCTGCTCCCTCTTTTTTGACTGAATGAAAGACCTCGAATATCTTGCTTATCAACACGTCATAGTTTGTGTGTTTGATCAGTACAAAATCCAAAGTATAAATACAATAATTTGCTGTTTTCCAGGGGGTTACGTGTCGGACCATTTCTCGGTCAAGATCTGTAACTTCCTGGAGTGTCTGCTGGTTGCCTGTCAACTGGTCATAGCCGAGCAGGAAGGAAAAGTTTCTTTCCAAACAATAGATCAGATCTGGGAACTTTAACCAGTAACTGTTAGTAACCTATAAAGGACACGAGTCCAACTACAAACTTTCTTCTTCAGGTATGAATTTTAATGCAATTATTAACTATGTTGGTATTGCAGAGAGGACGAGCGCTCACAGGCTCTCTGCCGCTGTTCTGCCCTGCATGTGCCATGGCTGACTGCATCTGTGCTGGTAACACTAGCCTACAGCAGTTAATATCAAATTCATGCTAAATTCGGTTTGACTTTAATGTTTGACCTTGATTAAGGTACAGGGTCAAGAAACACAGGTGACTCATTTCACACATTGGCAGATGAGGAATGCAGCGGCCAACACACTAGCATATAGCCTTAGCATGTGGCCATAAAACCCTTCAATCAGGATGTTTTTCAGGACATAAGACATAGAGATCAGCGATGTGGGATTAAATCGCAGTTTCAACCAACTTCACAGCATTGCGTTATTATTTTAAATTGCCTTGTTTAAGTGTAGACGCTTTTGCCATCTGCGGGACAAGGAATCATTTTCCCCCAAAAGGCGCGTGGTGATGAGAGCCTTCTCTGGATTACGTACTGCCGATCTGATCTATAAACAATACTCTGATTCTTTGACAAACTCTCCAAATGTTCCAATGATCTTCAAATAGCTGACAGTGACTATCGAGTAGTAGTAGTACATGACTTTTATGTTATGTTTATTCCAACTGCCAACAATTATTTGAGATTCAGTAAGAGTACAAATGGGTTCTAAATTAAGGTGTTCGGCCACCACAAGTCAGCCATGACAGTTTCATCACTGCTTGGCATAGGTTCCACATCTTTGCAGCTATACTCAAGGGAGGAGCACCACTCTTGCAAAAGATTTCCCTTCATTTTGATGTTGTTGATGGTGGTGGGGAGTTGTTTAAAGTAAAATCTCCCATCTGTGTTCAGATCTAGCACTGATTTATTCAGATTTTTCCTTTAATTTCTCACATCTGAAGAGTTTCCCCATTCCACAGTTTCCTATTAAGATCAGAGCATAAGAGACATCACAGACACATCGAAGCACAAGACAGGCAGAAGGCACATTTGATGTTGTCGTCCTGGGCATCACCCAGAAACAGCAGCCCCGGAGTGAGTACAGTAAGCTCTCAGGTGCCTGAGCAACAGAGCAGGCAGAGCAGCTGCAGTCCCACTATTAGGCTTGGGGGAGCCAAAATGTGTTTTTACATTGCCACATTTTGATCAATTTGTCTTGGCAAACTATGAAATAAATGCATTACGCACACTTTGAGACAACATTAGTCGCTCACTGCTGAAACTAATACAGAACACAATGAAAAACTAATATTTCATGGTTCAATATAAAGTGAACTACATACTGAAAGAGCAGCTTTACTGGTCATAATTAAAGGCTCTGTGTTGTAGGAAATGGCATTTTCAGGTGTTAGTCTAAATGTTATTCATATTCTATTGCTATTCATATAGTTTTAGAGTGTTTTCCATTTTATCTGTTTGGCTTAGTGTCATTTTGATTTGAGACAGATTAATCACCATTGTAAACATGGAAAAAAAAGCATGAATATATCAAAGAAAAAGAAACCAGTTTGAGATAGAGAATTAAATAAAGATATTTTGGCCTGAAATAAAAATAGATCGGTACGCTGCACTGCAACCGGACCCTCAACACAGACTCAAGACCTCGTCATGAACCCGACCTCTGCTGAGCACTGGACTGGTATCGCCACAGTGAGCTCCTGCCAAGCACTGTCATGTCAGTCAGTAGCTATCCGACTCCAAATAACAGGCTAAAACATCATAAATTTTAGGGGAGAGAAGCGGTAACTATAATGCCACGGAAGAGAAGTTGAAAGAGACATATTACAGCTCTCAGCATATAAACACTCATTAAATTGTAGTGATGGTCCCCAAGACATACAAACCCTGCTGCTGGCTGAAGGACTCTGGATCAACATTTAGCCTTTTAAGGATATTATTGAGGTTATAGACTTGGTGGGGGGTTGGACATCTTTGCCAGTGTGTAGGTGGCATGAGGTGGTATTTTTGTATGTTTTCACCACCTGTGTTTGCAGCTTTTAAGCTGCGGCTCCATCAAAGGGGGGTTATGAGCAGTCTGTGCCATCATCAACCACAAGCATCACAAGACTGTTAGGAAGTAGAGCGTGATGTTCACCTTTCTTCTCCTCCCTTGATCATTGTCTGTCTGGCTGCTCAGCCAGATCTCTAGGAAGAAGAATGCATCTTGAACCAGACTGGAATGGCTCCTGAAATATGCCAAATATGCCCCTGACCCCCCTTCCTTTCCTGAAGACGTAGGCTTGGCCTGCTTGCTAGCCCACCCTTCTTCCCTTCTAGCCCCCCAATCCACAGCATTCCTGTGCTGTACGCAGCACCGAATGCACACATACTTACAATCACAGATGACCCACTCACTCAGAAAATGTTAAGGACATTAATAACATGAGTTTCCACCCAGCTGACCCAGACATGCCTTTTAAGGGTAAGCGGTTCGGATTTCTCTTTTCATTAACATCCAAAAATACTCCTAGACCAGGCGGGAGAAGGGGGAGTGACGGGAAAGGGGAGTAGGGGGGTCTCCTCTTAGCGAGGTGAAAAGGAAGAGAGAGAGTGAGCAAGACAAGATAACAATTGGAAGGAGAGCGGGGAAAAAATTGGCCTGTTGAGGAGGAGCACACCTAAAAAAATAAAAGTGTGGCTGAGGAATTTACAAGAAATGTCTTAACTTTAGCTCTCCCGTTAAAACGTCTCAGTCCTTTTCTCCCCTCCCTCGCTCTCTCTCACTGCCTTGCTCTGCCTCCTACATGCTTTTGAAGTCTGTTTCCTTTGCACTTCTTTCCTCTTTTCTTCCAGGGTCGACGAGGTAGCCATTTTTGAGGAGCCTGTACAGTGTTGGAACAAAACAGGCGTACAGGGAACCTTCTGTAAAACAACTTATGGGAGCCTGAAATGTCCAACAGAAACCAAAATCCCACACAGGAACCAGTTGGAAAAAAAAATCCCAAAACCAAGAGGAAACTTGTGTTTCAGGTCAACCTGAAAGCATGTAAAACACAAACACAGTAGCAGAGTGACCTACATTATTAGTCAGTGTGGTCCAAACTCCGGCCATGTGGGGCAGCTGGCCTGGCCAGGCGCCGATTAAATATTAGAGGACTTATCACCTGCAGCTATCAGGGTATATGTAACATCCACAAACACAGTCTTGGCAGAAGTGTTTCCTAAATAAACTGGCACTCAGCACGGAGAGAGGGAGGGGAGGTGGAGAGGTGAAAGACAGAGACGGCTAGAAAGAAAGAGATATCATTATCCATATGTAAGAACCTGAGAATCAGAGAAATCTGTTGTGATAAAAGTTTATCAACTGTTTTTGCATCTGTGATAAAATTGCAGTAAAAATTGCATCTGCAGTAGGTTATCTCTTCAAAAGGTGAGTCACATGAGAAACCTTTACGCAGAAGTCTGAAGACTACACCAACTGATTCACCGTTATATTTATCCTACATTTAAGATCAAACCTATGGAACTGGAAGCAGTGGAAAAGCTAGAACTGTCCGAAATACGTGAAAGATCGTTGAAAATTACCACAACATTCTGGTATAACACCTATGGATCCAACACTGACCACGTCTCTCTCTGCTCCTGTGTGATAAGGAAATGGTTGTTGGTTGAGAAGCCAAAATGAAGACCAGATGATGAGTTTTTTTTTTCCTCCTCAGTTACCATAGCTTTAGAACATCACATGGTCAACAGCAGGGCAGCTGCCTGGTTTTGGGGGCTGCAGGGGAGCGATGGGTGTTCATACGTTAAAATTCCTGAAATATGGCGCGAGGAGGCAGCTTGGAAGTCTGTTACAGATTTGGATTACAACCACAAGGATAATTCCTGAGGAACAGAGATAGAGGAGCAGTGAAGACATTTTTCAAGCCTGTACACTTTAGAATGAGTCTAGTGTCCGAAGCAGTTCTATAATTTACAATAAAAGCATGCCCAGAAGTGCATTTGTTATCAAGATTCTGCTAATGCTTCAGGTTTTGTGTTACAACAACCACATTTTTGAGGATTTCTTCATGATGACAAAAGGAAAGGCAATATCCATCTGCCAAAATTACTAAGCCTATTGGCTTGCCGGCTTGTCACACATAAAAGAATACAAGGAAATGGAAATGTGTCATACAGAGTAGCCAGCATTAACGAGGAAGCAGGCGTCTGAATAAAGTTTCAGTAAATGTTTCAAAGACACGTCTTTCCTCAAACTTCATGTCTTGACTTTTGTCAACTTCTCGGTGGCAGAGCTTCGATACAAACAATTGATGACGCTCAGATTTCGTCTCTGACCGAAAGTTAGTGCCAAGTCTGCAAAGGCGCTAATTTAACAGCCGATTTCACAACCAAATGCTCATGTAACAGGTTTGATAACCACAAACTAGCTCAGTAGAATATTTTACAGATCAATAAATACCAGAGATGTTGTTTTTGGCTGACTGGTAAAATAGGAGCCTTGGTTACATAATCTCATGACACAAATGACAAAACAAGACATATATCCAGAACAGCTTTCTATTGAGGTAAAACTTACTGTTTAAGGCTAATGTTGAAGCCCTGCAATGCGTAGAAACAGTATTTCTATGATAAGGAAGGCATTTGTCAGGCTTTTAATTGACTGGATTTGTCAAACAGACATTTCTGTCTGGTTATGTTGCCCATCAATATCACCATGAATCAATATTAAATGACATATTTCATTCATATAGTTCACCCTTGATTTCATGTCGCACTTATTAAATGTTCCTCATGAAAGTAAGACGTAAATAAAGCTTAACGAACATTAAGGCATAACACAGCACTTCACTTGTGTATTGGTGTATTGATAAAACACAATAATCTGGAATTGGAAACAGGTGATGTGCTCATCTCACCAAACTGGTATCTTTTTCCATCTGTTTTGGTGGGGAAAAAATATTTGTAATAATCAACGCTCCATTATCAGGGACAGCGTATTGGACAGAGTACAGTCACGTGCACTTGCAGCCTTCGTTGGAGCACATCTCCTTGATGAAACTGTTGGCTCGCCGTCACCTGCAGCACAGCGGAGTGGTGAGGCCTCAGTGAGTGACCGAGCCACCACAGGACAGGAAGCCCACAGGAGCTGTTGGTAATGAGGAGGCTGTTTGGCACGCTTTGGAGGACTAACGAGGGGGATTCATTCACAGTCACACACACGCAGAAGACGTTGTATGAACAGAATCCATTCTTGCTTTGACATGACAGTTTTAAAGAGTGAGAGGACATATCTGTTGCTCTGTGTGTCAGTGTATGTGTTAATGAGAGCCTGAGCGAGGCGTGTGAACACTTGGAGCTGAGATGTACTTCTGGCGACTGTTCGTTGAGTGATTGACACTCTCAGCTTCTAGTATCTGATGACAGATCGACATGGCTGGGAACAGCACCGAGCTGAAGTACTTTGGCACGCAGACATACGTGCCCACACACACACGCACACACACACACACTCACACAAAATGAGCCCACAAATACACACCAAGTTCAAGTAGTTTGAACTCCAGCTGAAATCACAGAGCCCTGCCCTGTCACTAGACCACCACCGATAAAGAAAGCTGGCAGGGCGGGCAGGCAGGAAGAGGGGAGAAAAGAGAGGGAAAAGGAGCGGGAGAAAAGGAGGAAGAGGTGGAAAATGTATGTGTACAGTTAAAGAGAGAGACAAAGAGGACAAAGAAAACATTTAGGGTACACATAGACATATAATGCTGCACCTAAATGACTATTTTCACTATCGATTTACAGTTTAGTGAAGAAATAAGGAATTTCACAAGTTCCCAGAAGTCAAGATGATGTTCGCTGCAGTTGAAAAAGCGGATATAAAATGGAGAAAATCTCTTAAAATCAGACAAGTTGAAAGAAGGGAATGTTGGGTATTTTTGCTTGATGAGTTCAATTATCGGCTGCTTGTTATTGATCTATTTTCTGTTGATTGCAGCAATCAATCCAGAGATCAATAACAGAAAAAAAGCCCAAATACTGCAGAAAAACAAGTGTACATCGCAAACAAGCAGCTGACACGCAGCACAATTTTATTTTCATTAGCCAATCAAATGCTAGTGTGTCTTGTAAAGACTGGGCCATGATGCTGGATTGATTGAGTCATTTGGTCGATAAAATGTCAGACAACAGTGATAAAGTGCTCATCATGATTTCTCAGAGTCCATGTCATGGCAAGTCAATGTCTTTGAATTGATTGTTTTGTATGATGAAAAATCCGAAAGCCTATGGTGCTCAGTTTACACAGAAGACAAAGAAAAGCAGAAAATCCTTACTATTGAGAAGCTGGAAGACATTTTAGAAATTCTGGAATGACAAATTATCTCTCAGGTTAATTTTCTTTTAATTGACTAATTGATTAATCAACTAATCTTGTACGCTCTTCCTACCTCAAACAAATACATACTGCAGAAATACAGTGCATACACCCACGGTCCTATTTAGGCGCCTTTATGGCATTAAGCCATCCTCCTGCAAGTCTGCTAAAAGACAGACAGCAACTCCAGCTGGCCTGTGTATTGTCAACAGCAGCCTCTGTCCCGGATACTGAGCCCATTATTGCATTATCACAAAACACACATGCACGCACACACTGACAAAGGGTGTACACTCACAGGCTGTGTGTGGGCTTTAATACAAGCTAAGAGACCATGATTCATCTGTGCTATTTCAAGAAGGCCAGAGCCTACCACTAATAATAACCAACACCAACACCATCCGGTCCAAATTCTATCGCAGCTATCTATTACAGCTAATTAGGATGCATAGGCTACGCTGCAAAAGACACGCGTCTGCTCATGTGGGTGCTGACCTGACCTTTTACAATTTATCTCTTTGAGAACAAACAAGCTAAACTATTGCTTTAAAATCGTCTTCATTATAGAACAATTAATCGATTAGTCTGGAGCTATTTTGATCATTGAAAAATTTTTCTTGTGGGTTTTAATAATAATAATAATAATAATAATAACAGCCAACAGGTTGATCCTTGAAATAACGCCAGACAATTTCTCTATAGCAATGACGATATCCTTTCTTATTTGCGCCACATGACGTCAGCGTCTATGTGCGGTAATTCCACAGGGATGTGACGGTGCTACACTAACAGCAGGGGCTCTGTGCATAAACCTCTATGTGCAGAGTAGCTGTAACACTACCACCGGCCGGCTGGGTTAGACATTCCCAGCGGTTTGATTCTCCCAGGCAGAAAACCTCAATATTTTAATTTAATCCCCAGAGCAGTCATTTAGCCACTCCATAATCCCCAGGTCCAGTGCTTAGTCTGATAATTACCCTTATTGGACACCCATAATGATTAGTTTTTGGTTTCACCCAAAGCAGTGCAGGCAGTTTCATAGGGCGGTCGCGGCGTTCTGCGGAGTGGAAAACCAATCATGCGGGGTATAGCCCAGGTCGTAAAAGAGGAGTGAGGGGTATGATTATTACTTTGCATGGCAGGCGACAACTCCTGGACAGGACGTGGTGCAAACTCTGTCTTTGTGTAACTTTCACTTGGTGGTGTCAAGATCACTTTAAAGATCACAAAACAACTAGTGGTGGTGGTGGCACTCCTACTGTGTCAACATTACGAACTGTCACTGCACTGAGCAATCATGTTCAGTTAGCAGGATGATACTCAAAAGGAGGGCACCGCAACCAAACCTAATTTGGAGCATAATTTCCCAAGACTGTAAATGCACGGATAAAGCAGTGATCAGGGAAAATGTAGACATCTCACTCGTCACTTAGCTGATACTCTCATTTAATTTTCCCTTTGCATTTGTCCCAAGCTGACAGCATAAACTGCAGACATTCCCCTCCACATGTGCTGTCATAATCCCCCCAAAAATACCATAGGAAACCCTTTTCACACATCTACCACCATGACAAGCTGCCGTGCAAGTGCCTGTGCGGGGTCCAGGAGAAAAGTGGGTTCACAGAAACACAAGCTGGTAGCTCAGCTGGTATAATCTACAGCTGGCTGGGAGGGCGAGCCTTACTGGAAAGTCATCAGTGATTTTTTTTGGTCTCCTTCATGTCTGAAACAGGTCAAGGCAGGTCCCCTCCATCTCCTTGCCTCCCTGTGCTGCTCTTTACGAGCCCCACCTGGCAGATTAGTATTCCACCGATACAGCTACCTTTTCTGCTGTTGACACACACACACACACACTCTGCTATTACTGTTGCTGTGAGGTAGCACAGGGCACATACTG
Organism: Pempheris klunzingeri; assembly: GCF_042242105.1. Taxonomy (NCBI): domain Eukaryota; kingdom Metazoa; phylum Chordata; class Actinopteri; order Acropomatiformes; family Pempheridae; genus Pempheris; species Pempheris klunzingeri. Next base: position 15,065,289 of record NC_092024.1, on the reverse strand, counting down.
TTCAGACTTTGGGCTCTGCCACCTTAGTTTCATGCATGTATAGCTTAGCCTGTGCTGCACAACACATTCCACCTCGTGTGAAGGAAAACAAAGACGCACACAGACTCAAACTGAGCATGTCTTGCCACACCGTTTGTTGATTTAACAAATCATCCCAGTAGGGCTGCAATTTACGAATACTTACGTCCTGGATTCATCTGTCAACTTTGATCACTTTATTCTATTAAATGTCAGAAAACTGTGCAACAGGACCACCACACGCTCCCAAAGCTGTAGCTGACATCTTCAAATTGCTTGTCTTGTCCGATAAGCAGTCCAAACCCCGAAAATATTCACTTTAGAGTCACATAAACACAGAAAACAAACAAATCCTCACATCTGAGAGGACGGTCACTTACTTAAACTATCAATTAACTATTCAAAGTGCTGGCTACCTTTCAACACTAGATCCACTAGATCTAATTCAGTTGTTCTGGGGTTACATTGAGATCCAAAAACATGAGCACAACTCATTTATCATCACAGGTTCAGGATGTCTCCCAGATGCTGTCAAATGGGTTTAATTACAACTCATGAACTCATTCACTCATTCAGCAGATTAAAAACCTACAGGTGGCCTTAAATTGTCCTTCCTGGTGTAAAAATCACTGTGATATTCTTTCTGTATTTTGTGTATGTCCTCCGCTAGTTTATTTCCAGCTTAGTGTGATGTCCTCGTGGTAACTTTTGAGCTCAGTTGTGATTTTACAGTACCCTAAGAGGGATTAAGCCAACTCCAAAATATATTTAGGCCAGTTAAGACAGGTTTCTGTACTGTGTGCCACCTTACACAAACAACTGCAGTAGGTCTTACCATCAAAAGTCACATCAACTACATATACAGTAACTTCTGTCTGTAAAAATACTCTCCAGTGGAGTAAATATATGAACAGTGTTCATGCTTCCATGGTTCTGAGGGAAAAGAGGGCCACAGCAGGGCATGTGGCAGTCTGGTACAAAGTCTTGATAAGCTAGCTCTGTGGCTGATAATGAATGTCAACAAAAAGACACTAAAACATTTAGACTTTTTTAAACTTTTTTTTTTTACAAAAAAAGCCCTTAAATTCCTTATGGCTTGGGAAGCAGGGGGACTTACAGTGTGGTTTGAGAGAGCACACAAGATCATTTCCTCACCAGTGGAACAAAACATGGACTGCATGGATGTCAGGAGCAGGTACAAGTAGCTACGATGTTTGAAGGGTTTTTTTTTGTTTTAAATCAACCCCATGTTGTCAACTACAGCTTGTCCTGCAGTATCCTGACTTCACTAAGTGCGTAGTGACAGCAAGCATGTAACAAATATGGCGAAAATACGTGTTACAATGGAAATGCGTTAGCAACAATAAGACGTAGGTGGTGAACGCGCTGCTACAGTTTAACCACCTGAGGTTTTAGCCGCAGTGCTGGATGCTTCATTTTGGCTACAAACGAGCAGAGGAAGAGGAGGAGGAGGAGGAGGAGGAGGAGAAGGACGCCGAGGAGGAGGAGGAGGAGGAGGAGGAGGGTTGAAAAACTTGCCGCAGTTCAGACTTCTGCAGTCCCGACTGACTGGGTCCAACTCAGGAAGCCGCTGTCTGAACCCCCCTAAAAAAAACCCTTTCCCTCCCCCCATGTTCCCCGTCCAGCCCAAAGCACAGTGAAACATAAGGACACCAACTTTACCTTCGCTGCTCCGCCGGAGGCTCAGAAAAACGGTAAATCCACAACTCCACACGGGCTGAGTTCATGCGGACGGTAGGACTCACTGCTGCCGACACGGCGAGAACAAGTTCATCCACATATTCTCAGACACGACCGGAGAGTTGGAGGCGAAAGGAGGGACTGCGCGTTTGGTTCGCCCCTTTTCCTGAACCACTTTCGTCGGTCCTTTCCTCTCGGATATTCCCCTCCCTGGCCCGTGTAAGATCAAACCATCACATTCCACCGCGTCCTTAACAATGAAAAAAGGTGGGTTTTCCTTTTCTGCTGCCGGAGAACCCACCCCTCGGGATGACTCTGCCCGGTCTGACCGCAAAGAGAACGCCCTTCCCGGCTGAGAGGTCCCGCCTCTCTCCCCCCACACTGGCTCACATGCGCAAGTCTGACCGGTGGGGAGGAATGGATCCAAGCTCAGGCTATGAGGACGATCCGAGTTAATGCACCTCTCTCTCTCTCTCTCTCTCTCTCTCTCTACACACACACACACACACACACACAACCATATCTTCTTGAATTCAACTCTTACCCTACTTGACAGGCTACAGCATGAGTCTCCACAGAAACATCATAACATCTTATAATAGTAAATTATAGCAATAGCTTTGAGAGCAACTTATTTTAAGCTTCCCATAGGGTATCACAGTTAGAGGCCCTGTTGCAATATTAAACATGTACCAAAGGGATCATAAAGTCGCTATAAATTCAAGCAGTAACACCTGTACCAGAAGGTTAAAGCAAGCAAAAGTTGTGAAAAACACACAGATGTATTTATTTTTCAGTGGAATAGCCATATTATACATATCTGATGTATTGTTATAGAGGTTTTTGTTTGTTTGTGTGCAGAGTAATGACCATAAAAAGATTTAGAAAGTGCGATCTGATTGCCACAAAATGCTGATTATTCTGGATATGGTTATAAAACTGCACATACCACACTAAAAGTTATGCAACTTCAGGTTGAGTTATGCATGTGGCACCTCCATGTCAAATGTAGGAATTTAAGGCAACGGTTCTCCAACTGTTTCATTAAAAAAATGCATGCAGCTTAGACCCTGGACACCTGCATCACAAAGAGCTCTCAGGTTCTCTGGATTTGGTAAATGTTGCTTGATGTGCGACTCTGTGGAGGTGGATAATGTTTGAGAGTTGCAGCTCAGACCCTCAAGACAGACACATGGATCAATCTGTGCTGTCTCAGTGCCACCTATCTACTATCGCTGTACAGGATAATAACTGAAACAAAAGCGTATTGTTTACTCTGTGTGTGTGTGTGTTGCAGCACTTTTATGGTGTGGCAGTAACTTCTTCATTTATAATCGTAAGATTATAAAATGTGTCCTAACTCTTATGAATGTAATAGGCAGCCAGACAACCAGGTGAAGTCCCGCCCATGCAGACACACACACACACACACACACACACACACACACACACACACACACACTGAGGTGTTTGTTTTTGTATCTCTTGAACAGTTCAGACTGTTTCTTGCGAAATACTGCTTTATTCGGCACTGGTGGAGGGCATAAACACTGTCGTCATAGACTCTGCTGTATCCTATCCTAACGAAAATCTGTACTGCCTGGTTGCTATTCAAAAGTAACGTCAGCAGCGCATTGTTGCTCTCTGTGAAAGAGACAGCCTGCAAAATACAGTAATTGGATTCAAAAACCTTCGTTCATCAGTGACCTTGACTGTGACTTAAACGGCTGTGTAATTCAAACAGTCCTTCGTGGAGATTCCCACAGTCAAGCCTTTGTTTCCCCCTCATTAAACATCCCTCCCTCCTAACAGGCCATAGCGCTCTAATCATATCATTTATCACATAATGGGCTAGGCGAGGTATAAATAATGTTACGGTGTTGCTCTCTCCAGGTGGGGAAAAGGCCAAAGATACAGAGTAATCAAAGAGAGCGAAAGGCATAACCAGGCATGCCCAGACACCTGATCGCCACAGCAGGGAAGCCAAGCACAGGTGTACGTGAATATGGATGTGTGTGCGTACATATGTTTGTATATATTTCTTATGTTAGATGTGTCTTAGAGGATAAGACAGTGTGAGAGAGAAACATTTGTAGGAGCTATAGGATATGGGCTTATCCCTCAGTTTCCAGACCAACTGGTCTGCTCTAGACATTAAAACAACTCTTGATCTATGAAGACGCAAAGCACATAGAAACCCACCAGGGCAATAGAAACAGTCAGATGACATATAAGTAAAGACAGGCATGGAAAATACCTCTTTTTTTATGAGGATGTGTATCGATCATGTTTCATCCCTCTTAGGATGGTTGGCTCATGCACAGACAAGTTTCTGTCATTCTGGGAATTTGCCTTAATACATCAAATGATATAAATGCAAATGCATAATACAGACTGCAATCGAATGCATAAGGACGGGGGTTGCAGGGAATGTAATCTCCTGCAGTACGTACTGTAGCACACACAGGCAAGCCGATTCAGGAAGAGCAGTGTTCAAGCCAACGTCCTTCCTAATCACAAACATCCTTCACCACCCAGCAGCATTAACTTGCCTGTTGGAATAAGAATTTGTTGGTGAACGGCACAAATCATTATCAAATTATCTCACTGATCGTCTTTCAAAAGGAAGTTCCCGTGATTTTGCTGCTTGTGTTTTACATTTTGGGTATTTTATCTTACCCAGAGTGGCTTGCGGTTGCTGCAACTGCAGACTAATCTTCAGTAATCCTGCGTAGATCTTCAAAATTACAAGCAGCCAATAGTACAGAGTGCAAAGATCAGGTCAATAGTCACCTGACGTGTTCTTTTGACTACAAAATGAGCATGTAAGAAATAAAATTAGGCCAGAGTAGGGGGATTTAATGCCACAATATGGCTTCTGCTGGAGCTTTCCTACTTTGTGTCTGTTTTACAGTGGGGATAAGGATTAATGTGCTTAATTCACTGTCCTCTCAGAGTGGGTTATGGCCAGTATTTAAACAGATGTAACTCTGATGGATCAAAAAGTGGGGCAGCTTGGAATAGAGGGAAACATGCACTTATCTGATGCCATCAAGCACTAACAGCATTGTGTAAACTAAAAACAGTTTAGCGTAGCGTGCAGATGCTATGTTTGAAGGCACTCTTTTTAAAGACAGCCTTTGTTGTGCAATACTGTCATGTGGATCCAAATTGCTTAAAGTCATCACTAATCATCAATGGGTGACTTCCAACAACTCTGAATGAGTTATGATATTTGAGGCTTTTATGTCTTAATTTGGAAATAAGCAGAATGTCCCATGAGAGAGAGAGAGAGAGCTCCAAATCCTTTGATAGGAAAAAAAAATCTTGTCTTAGCGTCGTCTTACTGTCAGGTCCTATGTTATCGTGAAGTAATGATGCCTCGGCCTGTCTAGCTCACCCTCCCATGGCCCTCTCTTTCTCACTGCAGGGGGACATTCCTCAAACCTCAGCCTCTGGCATGCAGTAAATCTGCCTGAGAGAGACCTACACTCTCTGGTCTGCCAAGAACACTCTGCCAAGCAAGACGTGCTGCTAAACACCACCTATTTATCAGTTCCCAGCCTCATACTTTCCCTCTGTTCTTCACAAGTGGCCTAAATGTACAGAAATGGCCTACCTGTCTGTAAAATGTCCCACTAGGGCGTTTCATGTCAGCCAGAGGGAAAATGCCAAAGATCAAGGTGAGGTGAAGGAGCAACTGTGGAAAGGTGTTAATGGGACAAGAAGAGCTCCACACAGCAACACAGGCAGCTCCCTCCCTTCCTGCCTCCCAGAGGAATGCATTGCTCTGACTTCTGACTGTATAGCTCTGTCAGGGTGATAGCTAGCTATCCCGTTAAAAAAAGAGCTATTGAGGTCCTGGCAGCATTCCTTCACTGTGTCTCTGCACACCTGGACCGAAAGTACAACCACTCCTTGGGAGGAAGGATTCCTTGGACTGACCTGTGCAGCCGTGCAGAACATCAGGGATCACCTGCATCAGTCTGTATCTGATTACTTTCAGGGCCGTTTAGAGGCCGTATAGAGGAGTATATCTGAGGGAAAGAACGAAGTGGCACACAGGCAGGAGCCAGAGGCAGATGTACAGCCTACAGATGAGTTTGTTTTTTTTTTGCTATTTATACAGTAAAACACTGAAAGCTGGCTCAAAAACCGTAGGTCCCCTTAAAAAATGTTGCCTTAACAATTTGAGTAGGTGAAATATAATTTTACTGAATTAAGTTCAATGAGCTTGAGAAGTTAAGATACTGGAATAAACAAATTTACTGTTTTAGTTCACTCTCACTGCTCTTCTTTGGCCCTGACAGGCAACTGTTTTAAAGCTCTTAAAAAAAAAAGAGAGAGAAACAGCACACACCTGCCCTGAACCAAACATCAGAGAGGAAAAGTTAGTAAGTGGCTGTTGAACAGTGGAGCATTTAGCATCTACAAAAGCCTGGCATGTTGGGAATAAAAAACACAGCTAAATTGCTGTCTTGGATGCCCCTGTGGTCGATAAAACATGATAAAGTGTCCTCTGTGTGGCCTAATGTGCAAGAAAATGTGGTGCAGCTGGTGCCCTTTTCTATCTCTCCAGTCCCACTGGTGCTCATTATGCAGAGAAATGGCTCCTGCCAGTGCTTTACTATTATATATGATTATTACTGGTGCATTTATGCATGTAGCAGTTGAGTCAATGCATCTTGTTACAATCCAACACTGATGAAACTGCTAAGAAATTAATTGTAATTTTGTGTAATTTTGTAATTTTGTTTTTCAGTGTTTAGGTTTGTGATGGGTAGGGATGCAAACAGTGAAAACGTCAAATTTACAGTATATCACAGTTGATTTTGATCAGTTGCATCACTTTTATTATTCTAATGTGTAATCTGTACAGCAACAATCTGATATTTCAAGGTATCTGATGGGTATTTTATTGTAAAGTCACGCAGGCACAGACAACAGGATACAGTGCATGCAGATAGTCCCCTTTTAATCTGCCACTGTCTCATGTCTGTGTGGTAAATATGGAGCTATATAGAGCTTAGCTTAGCACACTGACTTAAAGCAAGGGGAAACAGCTAGCCTGGGTATATCAAAAGGCAACGTAATCTGCCACGGTAGCCATCTCTTCCAGTTTCCAGTCTTTATGATAAACTGTAGCTTTTCATTTACCATCCAGATGTGAGAATGGTATTTATCTTCTCATCTAACTCGCCCCATGAAAGAAAATAAGCACACAGCCTACAGGGAAATTTTGAACTATTCCTTTACTATGTATTAAAAGACACAGCAAGTTTCCACCGTGCATAGTTTCTATAACTGCAAGAAACACTCAAACAAACCATGCTGGGAGTGTGTTAATACACTAATCGTAATTTGATCAATCAAGCGTATATTCATTCAACTCATCATTCAAGTCACATGACTTAAAGTTCAAATAACTCCTGTATGAGTTTGAGGTTTGTCTGAAAACTAGAATTTAAGCAGAATACTTGTGAAATATTTGATTAAACGTATGTATTTTACGTTAAGTTCTATACAGGTCTAACAATTACACACATCCAACCCTGCTCTTTGAACCAAACCACACCTCACATAAGCTGCTCTGCGTTTCACAACCAGGACAAATCTCACTCACTTGCTGTGGAATCTTTTGAATCCACACCCAAACCACGAGCAACAAGATGTATCGTGCAGTGTAAGCCTTCATACCCAGCAATGGCACAGCACGTCTGGCAGTCATGCAGGGCACAACCACCAAAAGGCTCTGCTCTCTTGTTCCACCGCCAAGCCATAATAACAGCAGTAAGGTTTGGGGGGGGGGGCTCGTTAACCTTAATCTAGGAATTACACTGTGGCACCAGGGAGAGGAGGACGTGTTGTGTTGCTTGTGCATGGGAGCTAGAATGAAACAGTTACCACAGAGGGGTGCTGGTACTGCTTTGAACTACACAGAGAGTGAGAGGAGTGATCAGGCAGTTCACACAGGGCTGTATGGAGCCTTATCTGGGCTCACATCCCCCCACCACTGTACACTGAGTGAAGCAGGAAAGGGCTCTTTTTATTAGCCTCTTCCTCCCCTGTGTGGTTAAAATGTATTACTGCACACTTGCTGAGCCAGAACAGGAACCAGTTTAGTCTGACATTATTTTATACAGGTTTACAGAGCCACACATTGATAATAACAGATTAAAGGTATAGGTTAGGTATATTATATATTTGTACTCTACCTATCCAGCTGGGAAGTAGGCCTCATCCTGTTGTACATAAAATGATAAAAATCATGGAAGTATTTACTTCTTTTGCAGTCTGATTTGTGGTTTTGTATGATAGATATAAATAATACAAATAATGAAGACAGCCATGGTAATGAATTACTTTAAAATAGCATCCTTTTGTACATAGTTACATTGCTGTCAGGTATGCTAATGCTATGTGTAGCTTTATAGTAACGAAGTCTTTCCTTCTAATGTGGAGCTTCCTGATCTTTCAAGGGTAGTCTAGCTATGTAATTTGATATTAACCTCGAAGCAAGTTGGCAGTTTTGTAAAATGTAATGTTCATAATGAATAAGGTTTGTGTGTGTGTGTGTGTGTGTGTGTACGATTTCCTCTCTTCAAAGAGGCGACAGTTACAGAGGGAGGCAGCCATGAGAAGTATTATTATTACTAGTATTATTATCATTCTTACTATTATCATTATTGATATTATTATGATCATTATTATTAGTAGTAGTATCATTTTTATCATTATTAACCTTTATCTTATCACATGGGCATTACATCCTCTTTTACAAGTGGGACGGAGTCAAATAGCAGCATCACATAACAGGACAGCAACATTAAAATCACAATAGCAACAATATACACAACAAAAATACATTAGTCAACACAGTACATAAAGAAGACAGCAATATTTAGTTGTGCGTGTGTTAGTTGAAACAACTACATGCAGAAGTCACAATTGCCATTATTCTAAGATGAAAATCATTTAAAGAGATTCGGGTCTCAAGTTTAAACTTGGCCTGCAGAGACCAAAGACCACAGTAGACCAGAATTGTTTTGCAGAGTAATTCTGGAAACCCAACAGGTAAATCATACCTGAAACGTCCTCTTATATACTTTTATCAGATCATTATGTATATACTTTATGTGCTATAGGTGAATTTTAGCATAATGGTGGAGGATGTGTGTATATGTGTGCATGAGATTTCATAGTGTCACATCACAACAGGAGGAGGCTTTTGGACAATAGATAAATGCCTGTGCACGTCGCTGATGGGCTATGTAAAGAATGATGAAGGCATACTAATGACATTAAATCAAACATAAAACAAATCTGTATTTAGACTAGGACGAATAATCATGACTCACTGCGAAGACAGAAACTTGTTTAATCAGATGTCTGACAGCCTCTAAATTAATTAGCGGTGTCGATTAAATGTTTAATGTTGGAGTTGAGAAAATCAAACTCATACAGTTCCAATTTCTGGCAAATTGATTAATTAGCATAGTTTAATTCATTTTTTAAAATGTTTTTTTTTCCAATCTGTAATGATTTAAGTTATATTTACAAGAAAATAAGAAAGTGATTTTCCTTCCTGTAATGTAGCCCTGCTTTTTTGCCTTGTGATGTTCTTTGATAAATCACATGTTATTAAACTCTACATTACTGTCTGCACTTACTCAGAAGGAAAAAAAACAAGGAAACATCTATGAACAGGGAAATGAAGGCTAACTGTAAAACTCCAACATTGCTCCAAAGTGGGTGTTTTTTTTCATTTTAACAGGCAGGAACAGATATGGAGGAAGATATGGAGGAGGATCCTTAGCGCGTTGCAACATGCGGGGCTTTCCTAAGACGACTGAAATAAGTTCACACCTCTTTCGTTTTGACCTTTTAAGCACTCCCACTTAAAGACACCACAACACGCCCTTTCAGACAGTTTAACTGCACTTGTTCACATCCTGAGTGATATTACAGAAGAGGAAGCAGCCCGGTAAGTCAACAGCCTGTAATTTGCTTTTTTCTCTTTAAAAAATCTTTCAAAAAAACATATCAAGGCAGACAGATAAAATGAGTGCTGTTTTGGGATGGACAGAGAAGCTGATTTAAATAAAAATTAGATTTTTATTTAAATTCTTCTTTGAATTGAGGGTCTACATTGTGGGCACGGTAGGCCAGCGCTGTGTAGATTGCAAAGCCGCTTGAAGCAAATTTGTGATTTGTGCTATTGGGCTTTATATGATAAAAATCAAAATGGGCTTGACTAAGACAATAAGTATTCAGCTTTTGCTGAAAATAATGGTTAAAATGATACCTGTCAGTATGATAGAATACAATTCAACTGCACCCACATTTGAATCTACAAAAACATGATAACCTTCACATAGGTAAGATTTATTGTAAAATTATTTTATTGGAGTGCATTAATTTTAGCCAAGTGTGCTTAATAAATAGGCAACTGGGTGAACTAAAAGATCCACCAGAGTGCTTTATGTTGGGACATTACACTCATACTGATATGCTTTCTCTCCCACAGACAGAGATGCTGGACTCAACCACAGCTCAAACTGCTGTAAGAGAAATTTTTCTAGTTGACAATGATTCAGACTTCCTGGACTCCGAGTTTCGTTATGTCCTCCTTACGGTCGCCTACAGCATTATCTTCATCCTGGGCCTCTTCACCAACCTCTACGTGCTGTTCGTCCTGCGATGCCTCCGCGAAGCCAAGGCCATGGGCGAAATACGCATCTACATGACAAACTTGACCATCGCTGATCTCCTTTTCGTGTGCGTCCTTCCCTTCTGGATTGGCTATTATAGTCGCCATGGTAACTGGGTCTACAAGGACTTCCTGTGCCGGCTCACTGGCTCCTTCTTCTTCATCAACACCTACTGCTCCATCCTCTTCCTCACAGCCATCAGTATCAACCGATACTGGGCAGTCACCCAGCCTTTGAACGCGGCCTCCTCAGACCACAGACGTCGTGGGATCATCGTGTGCATTGTCATCTGGATGGTGACCATGTCGATGGCTATCCCATCCCTGACATCTCCAGGGACCAACACAGATGTGAACAATGTCACTCGGTGTTTCGAGGGGTACCAGAATCAAACCGATGTGCAGAAGAAAACAGTGGCTGCCACTCATTTTGCAATAATCGGGATATTTTTTGTTGTCTTCTTTCTTGTCGTGGTGTTCAATTTGCTTATCGCTCGAGCGTTGCTTTCTCAAAGTCCTCCTCAATCAGGATTCAGGTCTTCAACAATTAAATCCAGGAAGTCCACCAGCACCATGTCCTCTTCAGTTAAAGGTCCTGTGGGGGTGAAACAGAGGGCTCTGCAGATGTTGTGGGCGGTGGTTGGAGTGTTTTCTCTGTGTTTCCTGCCACACCATGTAATTCAAGGCCCCTGGACGCTGGCGGTGTTGCGAATCAAACAGGGCTGGGGCCACGTGGAGTGGGAGCACAAGACTCGCCAAACGCTGAACGACGCCCATCAGGTCACACTGGTTCTTATGGGTCTCAACTGCATTATGGATCCTGTAGTTTATTTTTTCTCCACCAAGAAGTTTAAAAGATTCATCGTTGGCCACATTAAAAAGTTGAGAAAGGGAGACGGCTGCTCACACACGGTCACCTCTCAGCTCTCCATGGACAGCAAGAACCATAGCTACAGATTCCAGAACGAGCACCGAGCTGAGCCTGACGTGGACTGATTTAAACTGTGAAACATTTGTACAAAAGTGAAGATAGGCTGAAAGACTTCTTGCCACGCCACTTCTTGCCACAGTTAAAAGATTACACGAAATACAGTATTTTGTTGCATCTCTGGAAGAGGCTGGAAGAGTCTCTTGTAAGAAAATGTATGTGGTCTCACACACATCCACATTCACACATACGTCTTGACATTTGATGTCTGCTAACTGCAGGAACTGCGGTCTGAGTTGCACCCGTTCCTCCGCTCTTCCTGTGTGAAGTTCCAGTTGAAAAGCAGAAGTTTTGCAAGCGGAAGTACATTTACAAAATGTTTTTGACTGAAAATTTTGCAAGGGGACACTTCATCTGATTATCACTCTATGAAATGAACTGATGAAACACATTATTTAAATCTTCCCACAGGTGCTGGCACTAAAAACTGTAGAGAATCAAAGGCCCACACTTAGAGTATATATACAGTACAGCGCCTAGCAATGTCTCTGTGGGTGGTTATAATGGATTGCCTCACTAGATTACACACACATGCGTAAATAGTCAAATCTGTGATTATGAGATTGTTGTCTCCCATCAGATAAGTTACAGTTTTTTTTCCCTGCCTGGACACGTTCTATCTGGCATTGTGAAACCAAGGTACAGAGGAGAGGCCTGAGCTACATTTCCACTATTATGACAAAATCCTATGATTCACTGTGACAAAGAAAATCAGTGCTTATTATTATTCAGCTATCTTCTACATATGCACTGCACTGTATTTTTTATATTCTGTGAGCTTACTTGTCGTCACATAACAGATTTAAGGTGTATGTTTTTATTAAGTGGAGAAGCTTTTGTTATCTTACACTCAAAAGTGCTGTTTGATTGTCCAAAAGAAAAGATGCTGATTTGACTCCGCATATAGCCAACTCTTGTAATAAAAAGTTTATTTGTGTGTTTAATTTGCTGTATTGTGATGATTAAAGTCAATTAAAGAGTCAAACTAAAGACATATCAACAAGCATGGAGGTATCTACCCCTCTGTGTCCACACATAAAAACAAAAGACACACTACATGCAATTTGAAACACAGAAAAATATGCAAATTACATGTTTTATTAACATGTGCAAACACAGAGAAAGAAGGGCCTCCTCCTCTTTGGTGGGAACAGTTTCACCTGGCCAGAGCTACACATCTGTGGGGTTTACCACGTTCAGATTATGTGAAATAATAAGATTTATGTGAAACTGGATTAAATCAAAGTGCACATTTAGAGGTAATCCACCCACTGACAAACTGTACATGGCAATCCTTATCTGTCAGGTTAAAGGTAATGTTGAGCTCTATGTGCAGGTATTACCCAACATCAGTCTTCTGCTGAACAAAAAGCTCTTTTTGTCATTCGTCATTTTTATTGCACTTTTATCTCCACCTTCCCACAGATGTTCACGACAGACTTGAGTACGCATTGTCCCCAGTCACATTGGTAGGGTTCAGATCAGTGTAGGCTTGATTGGTGCTTGTGTAATTCATGTACACATCTCCGTCACCGTCAGTCTGTGGAAAACTTCCCCTATTGCATAGAAATATGTGTTCAGACTGTTGATATACACAGACTTCTGACTCAGCTGGTTTACAGCATGAGAACAAATTGCAAACCCCAACAAAAATATAAACTTTTCCTTTAGAGACTTACTTTGGTGATTTTTCGGGTCCAGGAAAACCTTTAAGAAGACCAAGAAATTAGAGTGATTTACAGAGCGCTTGCTTAAAATTCAAGAGGAAATGCTCTGTGGTGTTATTTACCTTTAGCCGCGGTGTTGGAGATGGTTGACATGTCATTAAGTCTTTGCCAGCCCAGCCAAAAAACAACAGCAAAGTTGATGATCAAGGCCAGGAGAGAGAAAACGAGGGCGGCTATTCCTAAATTGTTACTGACTATTGTGAGTTGGGGAAACAGCAGAAAAAAGCCTTTAATTGAGGGTAATGGCTAAATGATACAGTTGAAAAGACAAAAACAACTTTCTGTCTGTTCTACAAACACAAACTTATTGTTAGATTTTCACCAATAGATTTTTTCACTCCATATATATATATTAATCAGAATTCTTTGCCAACTAAATTCAAACCTGCACTAACAGATTATTTGGCCTCTTGGGACCAATGGTAACCGTAAACACTGATATATTTTCCCCTTTAAAATTTACATGACATAATTGTTAGCAAACAGTTGCTTATTTACACATGAAGCAGATTTGAAGCTGCGTTTCTGGCCACCTACTAGATCTGTTTTTGGGCTCCACCAACTCCCGAAGTACATACTGTGCCTGGCTCTTTGGCTGCTAAATGCTGGACAATTTTCACCAGCTATTTACTAACTGGTAGCAGGTTTCAAAGATTTTAGAGTTCCTTTTTACTGAAAGCAGCTGTCTGCTGTGGCCGGAAATGAAGTCATGAGAGCAGTGAGGGGGAAGCAAAACAGTAAACTCATGGGAGACACTAAACAATGTGCTGAGAAATGTAGAAAGGCACTTCAGAGTCATATGATCCACTGTTAATATCAAAATACTGATTATAACTCTTCCCTTAAAAAATGTTTGTTATGTTTTAATCTGAAAGAAATAGAAATAAGTATAAAAATTGGTATCGACCTCATAATCTAGTATCACTGTAGTTTTTCCCTTTAGTCTCCCTACCTCCTGTGTTATGTGTTGGCACTAAATTATGCCAGCACAAGTGTGTTAAGTAATTGTGCAGCTGTTGTTTATTTATTTATGGCATCTTAAGACAAAATTTCACTCTTTATCATTATAGCCCAAACCAAAGATGGGTCAATCTCCAGTCACAGCATTAAAAACAGATATACAGAATAAGTGTTGTGCACACCTACGTAGAATTGATGCTGTTTTCTCTTAGATATGCTGCAAATCAAAATAGGCCACCAACCTGTTGTAGGCATAGAGATGATATAGACTGTATGATTACGGCTCTCTCTCCCCATAGATAACTGGCTCTTGGCAAAGCAGCGGTAAAGCCCACTCTGCTCTGGCTCTGTGAGGGTCAGATCCCTACCAGTGCCCACCTCTTTCCACGTCTGATTTTCAAGGTGTTGCCAGGACCAGCTGACGTGCTCTGGCATTGTGAAGGCGCTGCTGCAGTGCAGGTTGACACTTTGACCAGCTGCAACTGGGTAGTCTGGTGTGGCCACCAGCTGCAGAGGAGATAGCTCTTCTGGAGAGGAATGCAGAATGATGATGAGGAAGGAGAGAGTAGAGATAAAACACTTATATAGATAATTATAATGCATAACTTTTCAGCCACACAAGCATCTTGGTTCTATGGGAGACAATGTCCGTTTGTTGGTCTGCCCGTCCACCACTTTGGTACAGACTGAGATCTCAGCAAACATTGAGTGGATTGCCATGAAATTTTGCACATTCATGTTTGTTAGAGAATTAATCTCAATGATTTCGGTGACCCCCTGAGTTTTCCTCTAGTACTATCAGCTGATTGACATTTGTGGCTTTGAGTAATATGTTCTGACAACTATTGATTGCCATGAAATTTACAGATATTCATGACCCCTAAAGGATAAGTTGTCAATACTTTGTTGGCCAATACCTTGGTTTATGACCAAATATCTGCAAAATTAAAGGGATGGTTAGTTATTAGAAGTGGAGTTGTATGACTATGTTCTATGAGGTAAAATTACCGTTTTTGTCAATAGAGTCTGGTTACTTTGAAACGAGCAAAGAGAAAATTACAGGCAAAATATGATCTCTGAAAAACAAATTTGAAATAATTATATATGATGGCCGTAACATAAACCTATAGGATTGGTACGTCGTCCAGGAGAATTCCGTATTTTTAAGTAACACTGCGAACATCGTTTAAAGAAAAATTTCAGATGGGACCACAGAATGGTTAAAAGCTCTTACAGAACCAGCAGCCCTGACCACTTTGCAACTCTGTGCCTATTAAACATCAGAATATTAACACTGTCACTGTGAGCATGTTAGCATGCTAACATTAGCATTTAGCCAAAGACACTGCTGTGCTGTGTACATTTACTAAAGAATCACATTCTGTATTACCTTCCTTAGCCACTGTAGCATTTGATATTTCCGGGGAAAAAGTAGGTGATGTTGGACTGAAGCATTTCACTGTATATGCAACGAGAAGCATAATTAAATACAAATAAGAAAACAGTACATTTGAACATCTACCTCAGATTCTGCTATTACATTGATAGATAAAGACATCCTTACCTGTGCTCTCGCACAAAAATAGCCAGAGAAAAAAATTAAGCAGCATGTTGCAAATGTCACACTTGAGGCAAACAGGTACAAGAATGAATGAAAAGAGTTATTATTACAGCACAGGTGAGAATAGAGGAAGCATTAGACTGGGAAACTGAAAGAAAGGGAAGTTTCTAGTTCCTTTTTGGAAATATTCAACACAACAACAGCGCATAAGAAAAGAATACCAATCCTTATTTATTTTATATAAGGCAACAGCAGAATGCCATGTTCACTTCCTTTAGCTTGATACTTAGAATCTTGGCATTAGAACAATAGACAATGTGCGGGATGCAGAGAAGATGTCAAAATAGGAAAAGGAAAAACTATCAATAAATAAAAACCTAGATCCTCATATGTAGCTAAAGAAACCCAAATGATAAGAGAAACACAAATACAAACACACACGTACATTAGCATAAAGAGAATCGTAATTAAATCTAACCACACCAATGAAAGCTTTCTGTCTGTAAAATTTCAAATCCATCAATCAATTTATGACCTGCAGGAAAAACAGTTAACCAGACTCTGAAGAACTTTTAATGGTTTTTTAAATTTCAGAGCTGGCGGGCAAGTCTATCAGGCTCTCAACACACTTGGTTTTGAACATTTCATATCTCCGACAGTGGTCACCTTCAGGCTACGGCTGTGATGACAGCTAAGATTGCTGCTGTTGGACAGTTTGACACCAGACCTCTTACCTGAGGCAAACACTCACCGGCTGCCAGAGCAGGTCAGGAGGAGCACGTGGATTTTATATGGTTTTGCAAAAAGCACAGAAATTAAAGACCAACATATCAGACTGTATGTGCAAATAAAAACAACACAGAGGGTGGACAAAATAACTAAAATGTGCATATTCTCATAATCTAATACAGTAGCATGTATGTTACACACATTGTTTTGGCATATAGCACAAACACTGTTAGACCTTACAGCCCCCCAAGTGTAGGAAGTGGCTTCTCTTGCAACATGTAACTTTAGCTAAGCTATAGCTCCTAGTGCTGCAATGTGAGGCAGCAACTGTTGCTTCCTACGACACAAAAAACCATAACGTGCAGTAGTGACAGACGCATTCAGAATATAAGACTTAATCAGTAAAAATGATGCAGTCAAGTACTGAAATATTATCAGCAAAACATAAACGTAGTATTTATACATATTGAACATTATTATAGTGCTCTATTGACATTAAAGGCATTATTGAAGACATTATACTAGAATAATGGATTATTGCCACCGATGTTTTAGAAGAATTCTTTTGAGTTAATTATGCTTATGCAATAACAATATATTTTAGAGTGACTTTTTTTACAAACGTGGTGTAAAGTCGCGAGAGGTAAGTGAGGTCAAAGAGAGGAAACACTAAACATGCACCTGTTGAAGGTTCAGATGACGTGCAGCAAATGGGCAGGTGTCTAGACAGACACCATGTGACGAGTCGATGATCGTCTGTCAGTGGAAACAGCTCACTATGAAACTGCAAACGTGACAATTGACGTGTGTGCATACGAGAACTTCTACGTCTTTATTGTAAATGTATGCTTCTGAAACAGCTTGAGGCTTCCTCTTGCTGCAGAGCAGGGAAGTCCGTATGCACACGCTTCTGTAATAATATTCAAGGCAGCTGGACTGCAAGATATTACTTCTTTGGTATTTAATTACCTATTTTGTATATCAGTGTGTTTATGTGTTGGAACTAGTCATGATGCAGTTAAAGCTGAATTGCTACGTTATGTATTGTTTGGTACTTCAGTCTTTAACATTGCATCATATTTTGAAATATGAATCTACTTTTAAATTCAACTGTCAAATAGATAAATAGTGGTGGGTTGTGATGGTTTAATGCTTTATATTTTCTAAATTAGTAAGCAACAGGAATTCATGATACATCCTGCATCACCTCATGCTTCATTCTCATCATTAGACATGCTTTTATTAGTCATTACCTAAGTATGTGTTTCATGCCCTTAATATAATGCATTATCCTTCAGCATGAATCAAAGCAGAATTACTCTGTGAATTGAGGGCCACTGCACAATCATATCAAGTCAGGTTTATTCAGTACTTATAGTAGCCAAGGTTGGCATTTTTAAACAATAATTCTTCTTCGTTGTGCCCCCATATAAACACCCCAAATCAGAAATGTGTCTTTTGTTGCCGTGCCAATAAAAAGGAAGAAAAAGCAACAACTTGGTTTCATTTCCACATGATCACATTGACATTTTGAAATAGACGTGATGAAGAAATGATAGAAAATAGATAGAAAAAAATAAGCTCCACAGAAAATGTCACATAAGTCACATTGTTAAATGGGACTCAGACCTAATGCTTATGGAACAGCATCAAATGTGGATGTTGATTGCTTTGAGTAAATGATTTTTAGATGGTGGTGAACTCATGCAAATATATTCTAAAGCTTTTTTGCTGATATGATCTGATCCCTATTTCCTCAAATATGATTTTTTTTTTTGCAGTAAAAGACAGAGATGTTGTTAGTGTTTCCACATAGCCTGCCCCCCTCTGTGACTTCCTCTTAATGAAGTTGTGTACACCAGAGGGGACAGAGGAACCTCACCCTTTTTCTCTCTCTCTTTTTCTCTCTGAGAGGAAGATAGATGGTGATACTATATAATTATCTATGTCTGTCCTCATGTGTGTGTATGATGTGTGCACATTGGTGT
Source organism: Pempheris klunzingeri (assembly GCF_042242105.1). NCBI lineage: Eukaryota > Metazoa > Chordata > Actinopteri > Acropomatiformes > Pempheridae > Pempheris > Pempheris klunzingeri. Next base: position 15,046,907 of record NC_092024.1, on the reverse strand, counting down.
GTATGCATGTGTGTGTGTCTTTTCCCCAAGTCATTACTCTTCATTATTCGTCTATTATTCATTACTCACTCTTTATTCTGCCCGTACCGCTGGCTACAGTCATGCCTGATGGTTTGCACTGCAGACACCACTGTGGCCCCATTGCCAATAGATAGAACAGTTGAATAATGAAGGTTGTGTCATGTGTTACTCATATATTGATAATTATTATTACAAATACAAATAACATTAACATTACTTGACTTAATGCTGTATTGACTACCTCTATGATTATTTACTGTGTTGACTGTATCTGTAGGAGGCAGCATCTGCCTGATGAAGTGACTAAAGAAGCTGATTTGTTACCAGGTAATGAATATGTGGACAGGATGGGGAAAGGTGGAGAGTGAAAGTTAAAGAGAAATGGTTTCTTCTGAATTAAGCAGCTCTAGCAGTTGACTGCTTTACTTTTTAATAAATAATGTCAAACATAAACACATCAATCTATATTTTCTTAATAAACGTGTTAGAGTATCATCTTCAATGTCACCAGAAGGTTATGGAAAGAGAAAAATAAAAATGAATTGGAAAAGTACTGTTGCTTATTGGGGAGGGTACACGCACAGAGAAAAGCACGCCATGTGCATTTTTTATTGGTACATTAAACAAAATAAATGAATTAACAACTGAAATAAACAGCAGTGGTTATGTTTCAGGTTTGAGGTTTGATGGATAATTTATTGGTTGTGGAGAGAAAAAGAAGATGTGAAAGCAAATAACGTTTGGCAAACAAAATACACCGGTTATACACAGGTTAATGATGCAATGCAATGCTAAAATGTAGGGTAACAGCAGCTCAAGTCGAGGAGAGTTATTAAGTCAGCAAACAGACTCATTAATGTCAGTTACACAGCAGTATCTCTCTGAAGATTGCTAACTGCAGCCAACTTTAGCTACCACATGCCAAATCTAGTATAGCAGCACAAAACCCTGAGCGTATGAACTTGAACAAGGGGGCATTTTATTAGTTGTGGATCCAACTTTTCTTCATCTTTTTTTTGCATGATATGAGGAAAGGTCAGTTGAATTGTTACTGTCTCATTTTTAACCTGCAATATTATGTTGGCCATCATCAACTTTTATATATATGTGATGAACTTGTCAGCACTAAAGGAAAAACATTTTAATTCATTTGGAGCTGTGTTTCAAGCAAGCTTTTTTTTTTTGGTATCTACCAACTCATGATGGAGATATCTGGCTCTTTAGCTGCTAAATGTTCCAGTGTGTTCAGCAGTTAGTTTCTAACTGTGCCTGCTGTTCAGTGCTGAGCAGGTGGTGTACAGTGAGTTTTTGGAGCTTTTTGTTGCCGACAATAATGCTATGAGAACTGTGAGAGTGAACCAAAACAGTAAAGATGTTTGCCGGACAGCTAATCAATGAGCTGAAACTCACTATGAAGCTCCATAGTGGAGATTTAAATTCAGGTGATTCTCTGCAGGTTCACCATTGCAAGCAATCCCTTTCACAATGTCTCATTGTTTTCACACTGTGATTTGATGCAGTGATATAAAAATATTGATTATAGCCACTTTAAAAGTAAAGGCAGACAGTGAGACTACTGAACACAGCAACAGTATCACACATCCTTCGCGGTTACATATCAGATATCCCTGCACGTATATTTCATCATTTAAAAAATGGTGTGAAAAGCACCAGCTTCATGCATTTAAAGGTGGATTTTCCAGGCCTGAAGCCTGCGTTTCTTCTCAGTGAAAGCTTCAACTGTGTACATAATCAGCCACTGGGTGGTGCTCAGCACTCAGTATAGTTTCCAGCACTTTCTCTTTGCTCATGCATCAAAGCCTCCGGATGTACAGTAACCTTCCTCTCAGGCTTTTCTCCTGTGATCCCCCAACCATCAGTCTGAAATCCTAGCTGCTTGATGTGGGTGGCTATAGGTCATGTTCCTATTAAATGCATAAGTAGTGAGAAATCCTTCAGGCACGTTATCCAGTGCACTCGACAGCAGATTTTGAGTATATTTACATATGTACAACACAACAGCCAGTTTGGTTTGGTTATTAAATTTAATGTGATATCATGAAAATCTAAATAAAAATGTACTGACCGTCTTTAGTTTTAGATTATATCAAAACTCTCTATTTATTAGATGTCTTTTTTTCTGGATTATAGGTTAATTTCCTTCAAATGAATGCATGCTCTTATCTAAAGCATAACCAGACACTTGCCTTCAGTGTCAGAGTAACAGTCTCTGGCTGTGGGGTGTTTTTTAGTTCGCTCTTGAATTGCTGTTTTCCTCCTCTTGTGCTTTCAGTTTGGCTGCGTGCTGTGGACATACGCCCTGTGGGGGGTTACAGTCACTTTGTTACGAGGAAAATAAATTATTATGTTGCTGAGTGAAGAAAGCATGACATTCAGTCAGAGGTTTCCTCTTGGAAACAGTTGTTCTTGATGACGCCAATGAAATATGAAGGAACGTGTGTGTGTGTGTGTGTGTGTGTGTGTGTGAGCAGAAAGATGGAGAAGGAGTGCACTTATCCCTGCATCATTTTTTGATGGATACGTTTCCTCCCTTCTCTTGTCACGCGTTGGTTGTCACAGTGATGACGAGTGGCTTCCTTCTGCTTTTCTGGCGGGCGGTGGGATGTGACATTTGTACTGGCAGCTGCCAGCATGCGTCTCACTGCTTTTCCTCCTGTAACCCCCTCTTTACCCCCCCACATCCCAGTTCAAATGATAAACTCCTCACTTATTGTCAATTTTACCAGTTCTATCCTCAATGATCCACTACACAGCATCTTAAACTATGAATATCATTTCGTTCTCCCCCATCTCCCTCAGCTGACCTGTGTGGTGCTTCAGAAATAATAACAGCGCTGTGAACAGCAACAGCAGTGACAAGAGCTATTACAACACCATGCAACACACAGCAAAAGAGGACAGACAGCACTCAACTCCAGATGGGCGCTTCCTGTGCCAGGCAGGAAATGGCACTGAGCTCCCTCGCCATCATATTTCATTTTAGCAGAGAACAGAGATGATCATCACTTCATCTTCGGCGCATCCATCCCCCAACGGGTGAGCTGTAAATTCATTTCAGTCTTTTTGTTCTCCTTCTCTGCGTGGATCCCACTTGGGTTGTTCTCATCATTGGTGAGATATACTGGGCATTCAAACTCCAATATTTAGCCTCAGAGCCTCTCCTCTGCCTGCTGTGCGTCCCTCTGGGTGGAGCAGAGATGATTTAATCATGACTGACCACACACACAGATGTGCACAACTACATGACATGTGTGCTAATGTGCAGACAAACAAACCTACTTAGATACATATTATATACATACATTATGTATATGACACATAAGCTCTGTTAACCTCCTGACAAATAAACTGCATTCCAAGTTATGTTCACATTATTAAAGGAGGCACTCTGTCATCATGTGGAGCAGAACTCAGCCTGTGAAAACCATTGTATAATGTCCAAAAAACAACTCTGACGTCTTCATGGATCTTTTGAATTCAAACTGAGTGAGGACAGGTTAAATTCTTAATAGTGTATGTTTTTACTTAATGTTGTATTATGGAAAGTGTTGAATCCAGTGCTTTTGGACCTTAACTCACGCTAGAGACATAAATCTTTTCCACTTTGTCCTCTTTGACTTTTCTTGAGTTCTTTGTGAGTTTGACGTGGGCCCAGTTTGGATCAATATAGCACCAATGCAGTGCTGGCTTTGCAACAAATAGTGAATAGTTTAAATTTACTAGATTATAACAGCTTGCAACCATACCATATCTACTTTGTGTGAATAACCCATCAGTAAAAATAACCTCAACATTTGGTCAAAAGCTCCTTTTCTTGGCTGGTTTTCTTTGTTTTGGTTCTGGGTAAAGTTAAACCATGAGAGATGGTTAATTCAATTAAATATTAACTAAAAGTTAAACTTTATAGAAGTGCAACGCTACATTCCCTTTAAAACATTGTTTATTTCATTTTGTTTTTAACTTTATTAGATAGGTCACAATATGATGCAAGCAGGAAATGCTGAACATGCAACACACACGGTGTCATGGCTGTAATCAAACAAAGAGACGTTACAATCACAGAGTGTGTGTAATGTGCCTTAACACCTCGGGCAGGGGTCAAGTCAAATTTATAGATATAGTCCAAAATTACAATTGACAAATGTGTGTCAAAGGGCTTTATAATGTGTAAAAACAGATTTTATTTAAACCTCAGTCTGGATAAGGAATAACTCCCCCATTAAAAGGGATAGTTAGGAGGAATAATAACATAGTAACATTAAACAAAGAACCTTAACAGAAAGATGTATATGTGTACATGTGTGCTTGTATGCATGCACGTATTCACGTAGTCCCTGCAGTGTGTGTGAGCATGCATGTGTGTGTGTGTGCGACTGCATCATCCCTGTGCTGCTTAGTGCAGACGATGCGCTCAGTTCTGCTGTGTAGGCCCTGTGTTGAACAGATGTCGCGGACTCTGATACTGTCCCTGCGCTGAGCGGGAACAAATTACAGGCCAATACACACACGAGAACACACACACACACATACACACAGACACACACACACACACGAATATAACCTTCAGATTACAGATGGCCCCTATCAGAGGCCGCCGGCTGGATTTGCAAGATGTAAATACTGAGGGGGTAATCCAGCACAGGGTGGGGCGGCGGGGGGGGGCATAACATGGGGCGGGACGGGAACCAGATGGCAGATGTGTGTGTGTGTGTGTGTTAGAGGGAATGTTAAGCATGCTGAGGTACTGACATTGGGATTATGGTAGTTCTGTTTTTGAGGCACCACAGATGGACCTGTAGTGTTTTGTTCTCAACACTAAACACAGGTGGATAATAGCCCTCAACATGAAACACGTTCGATTCTTTTTCACCTTCTCTTTGCCCATGCAGGACGTTGTGAACCTCCATTATTAGTTAATGGAGGTCTGTGCTTAGATTGACCTTGAGTGGCATGGGATCAGTAAGCTGAGTAAGAGAATGCATGCATGAGTGCTTTGACTTTCAACCCCGATTTACCCATGGTGTAAGGCGAGTGATATCAGACTTACGGGGAGGAAGAGAAGAAGAAAGAAGCACAAACTGGGAAAGAGAAGAAAGGCGAAGCAGTGTTGTCATATGAATGAGGCTTCATTTAATTCTTTGACTCGCAGAGGTCACAAGCCAATCAAACTGGCACGCTATGATACGGTGTACCATCCTGGGGAACATTTTCTCCTGCGCATCCTTTTTCATTTCACCTCCTCCCCTCCTTCCTCCCATACTCCTGTCTCTTACATCCTTTTTGTCCTTGCCATAATTTCATCTCTTTGCACGTCATTAGCAAGCTGGCGCCTAATGAATTTCTTATCTCTCTGAATTCAGTGGCTGTTGTGATAACGTTTATTGTGTTCAGTTTTACTATTCCCCACATCGGAGGCTGGGGTATGCATGTGTGAAAGGGAGGGGGAGAGGAGGAAAGAAACAGAAACAGTGAGATAGGCAAATATTTAGACAGAAAGGCAGAGGCAGAGACAAAGAGAGCTCTCACTAGTGGTGACATTTCGGTTTTGAATCATCCAATACCTAAGTTTAAAATGTGAACCCAAACACACGTGTGTGTGTGTGTATAGAATGATAGAACGAAGAGAGGAGGAAATATTTAAAAAAAGCCCACAAAGGAGTGGCTGAAGCTTTTAAAAAGAAAGAAAAGAGACCTTGAAAGCAAAATAACAGAGCCACTGATTAGAAACTGATACAGCGAGAGCGTGGAGAAGAAGACGCTTAGACATGATTAAACAAGGAGAGAAAAAAGGATGGGAGGCAGTTCGAAGGACAGAGCAGCAGCAGATGGGAGTGTTCTGGTCTGTTACTAATGTTCCTCGGAAGAATTAAAGTCCAGGAAGAGGTTAGCATACATACACCGGCTCACACACACACACACACACACACACACACACACACGCGCACACACGCACGTACACACACGCACACACACACACAATGTCAGCTCAGTATAGGTGTTAGCAAGGGTCCCTGTAAACATCAGCAACCCCCTACTAGCTTTCCCTCAGCAGTAGTTAGTGACTTAGTGACCCACACAACCCCCTCACACACCGGCATCAGCCCCTGTAGCAGCGCATGGTCGATCCAAAGTGTCACCTCGCTAAATACAGGCACACACACACATACACACACACACACAGCTCTTGCTGTACGTGTTAAGCACATTCTTCTGACACCTTTCCTGATAAGAGAATGCATGCAGGGTGTGATGTGAGGAGGACAGAAGGAGGAAAAGGGGAAAAGGAGATTGAATGGAGAGGTAATAGTATATGTGTCACACTGTCACACTGATGTAATGTGGTGTCAAAACATGGCCTCATTGAGCACTTGAGCTGTATTTTAATACAGTAGCATTATTGTGTCTTGGGATTATGGTTTCCAGTACAATAACATCGTGCTTTATGTGATGGTTATCATGCGGCCAGTCATCCGAGGATATAAGTAAAGGTTAATAAGCAAAGTCCGACTGAATCTGAATTTAATGTTGCCTTACTCATAAGCGAACATTACACGCCTTGTGAAACTTTTTTCACAGCTTGTTTAAATATTTTAACATCTTCTGGTAAACCTGATATAAAAGTAATATATCAGGTTCAAGTGATGCTGAGAAACATCCAGTGTCAAAATCTGATACAGACGGTATTTAAAACACAGCGTTGTCTCTTCATTATCAGAGGAAGCCACATCTCCTCAGTGGGCTCAGACATAACACAAAAAAGATAAAATTCTTGACTACATGCAAGGACTTTTAGACTTGTTTGGGCACACTGCCACTGTTGTGCAGTTTACCCAAACATAGTAGCTGCAGCATCTGCTCTTTGAAAAAAAAAAACAGTACCCTATAACTTTGGAACAAAATAACTTGAAAGCAGTGAGATCTTACACACTAAATTATTCTCTAATACTGCAGGGTTAGGGTCACAGTAGCAGTGCATTTAGTCAGTCAAGCTCTTGCGCTCTGACCTCTTTGAAGGGAAGAAACAAAGAGAACGCAACTCCTGGATCGATATGTTGAAGAACAACAGGCAGTGAGTATGAAGAAAAGTGACACATGCTCGCGCACACAAGTGTAAATCTCTCCTGAAGTGGAGGTCATAAAGAGGTAAGCTGTGTGCGTTTTGAAATGTTTTTAACCCAAGTTAACTCTGAGGAAAGAAGAAAATGAAAGGAAAGTTGTCTCTGGAGAGGTCAATGCTAGCTTTCATGCTTTCATACGATGCCAAAATTACACTTTGAACCTATTTTACATCAAGCCACTGGAGAAAAGATGCATTTGAGGATGCAGAAAGGGACAAGTTAATGCTGCTCATGGGCCAGTAAATTAATGAGCTCTTTTTTGGCTTGCGTGCAGAGTTCATCCTTTCTGAAATCACACAGTTTTACACACAGATTTCTTTTGTTCTCTTCCAAGAAGAGCTTACATGCCTCTCATTCAGTTCTGCACCAGCAGCTCAGACAGTCATTGTACACGCAGTAGTGAGTCTACACAAGGACCCAGAAGCTTCATTACACTCCCGGTCTCATCACAGCACACCCAGCCAGAAAGCAGTCACCGTGTTGTTCAGCACTGCAGTGCTTGCCAACTGTCCACATGTCCTGGGCAGGGCCGAAGTGGGCGCGGCCTGCAGAGAGACACTTAACTGCCTCAGCAGGAACATCAGGAGCATAATTCTGCTTGATGTCCCCACGCATATGGCCCTGTTTGTCATTTTTGGGTGTACACAGTGGAAAGGAAAGGAGAGAGATGGAGGGAGGTAGAGTGGAGTAACGGATGACAGGAAAGTGACAGAACGACACAGGCAAGATAGAAGGGTAGGGCGAAAGAGAGAGATGGCGAGACAAAGAAAGACTGAGAGAGAAGAGAGACAGAGATGGAAAATCGGAGTGGCAAGAAATGAGTAATTGAAGGAGATAGAAAGAAAAGGGTTGAGAGGGTGTGAAATGCGAGAAGAGAGTTTAATTTGTTTTTCGGCAGTGTTGCGCCGCCACAGAAATGTGTTTACCAGCCCCTACTTTGCCATTAGTGACACTCGGGCGCTTCTGTAGAAGAAACCAAATAGGTTCATAACTGCCTCATGTATCCTCCAAATGTCCCCATAGCTCTCCGTCTGTTGGACTGTGTCCGTCCGTATGTCTCCTCTGCTCACTTCATCCATCCCCCTCTCTGTCTCGCTCCATCTCTCGTCTCTCTTCTTTTTTTCTCCGGGTCTTGTGCGTTCCCTCCTTGGGCTCAGTCGTTCTCCAAGTTTGAACCGCGGCCTGTTGTTGTGATAGAAAGCTGACCCAGAAGTGCCACGGTGCAATGAGGGGTGGAGGGGTTGAACAGCATGCAAATGACAGAGAGCAGGACAGATACAGACACTGTGCCCCAATTTAGGGGCCGCCTCCCTTGACAGATGTGGCCTACCAAGTTGTAGCCTTCCAAAATGAGACGGTCTACGGAGGATTCATCATAGCGTCAGAAGTTTCTACCCCTCGTCCATGTCAACTTGCGAAACAGGAGACTCTAACGTCACAGAGGTAACAACACTAAGGGTCTATCAGGGAGGCTGATGGGAATATCATCAGTTTAGGAGATATTTCGTCGTAAACAAAGTCATTACAATTCATCACTTTGAAATTTCATGGCAATTCATCCAATAATTGCTGAAATATTGCATATGCCAACAACTATGGGATGGATTACACTATAAATGGATGTAGCTGCTAGCATGGCTAAAAACCAGAGCTAAACTAGTTCATAAACACATGATGGACAACAACAATGCACCAAGATGAGGGTAAGAGTGATTAAGAAAACATTAAGGTTGCTAGCAAGAACTAACAGTTGTCTCCCATTATGTGTTTCTCTCAATTGCTTTTCCAGCGGTTTAGATCATGTGACTTATTTGCCAGTGATGTATGACCACCATGAATTTAGCGATTGCGATTAAATGGTCACTTTTTCTCTTACTTTACTGGGCATCTCTCTTGAGTCCCAACTCTGCCCTTGTAACGAATCAAACCACAGAACCTGGTGGACTAAAATATTGTTTCAGCATGAAAAATATATACTTTAATTATAAAGCTGTTTGCACAACACCTTTTATGTCTTATTTTTTCTTTAAATTCTGATATATTGCAGCACTGTCTATCCTCTGCCAGTCACCTTCATACAGAACTACCTCTGACTTCATAACACTTTTGTCTTTCAACCTGGCTGCTTTTATCTTCTTTGACTGCATAATAGCCTGGATCCATCTTGCTGCTATCCTCTGCAGGCCCTGTATTATGCCCTTTAGCAAGCTGCAAGGGCTGTTCTGTGTCTCTGCCAGCCCATTGGCTCTCTCTCCTACTCAAACCCTGATCTCACATACTGCTTTCACTATTTTCACAGCTTCACTTCCTCAAGCCTGGTGCTGACATTATGTGAGGAGCTCACTGTAAATCTAAAATGAGACATACTGTACACTAAAAATAAGAAAAGAATGACAAAGAAGATAACAGATAATCTAACTGACAAAAGAAATCTTCAAAATATTGTTGATAATGAATGCTGAGTGTTGACCTTAACAGGTGTTTTCCTGCTTGCCTTCATGCCTTCCTGGATAACAGTCCTGTGCTCTCCAGCACCACAGTGAACTATTCTGTCAAAAGCAGCCTGGAGGTGAAAGGTGTGACTACGCTGACTCACGCTGTGGCTACTGCTAAACTCTTTAAAGGTGTTAACTTCCTGTCAAATTCTGGTGTCAGACCTGTCACAGAGCGCTGCTTTAAGAGTGAGATGGAAAAAAACCCCTTTATTAATATTTTAACAGCTCAAACAGTTGAAGATCAGGCAGAGTGACAGATACAGGTAAGGCAGATTAAATCCAAGAGTCAATACATAGAGAGAGATGGACCACAGTGTGCTAGTCGGGGGTCTTTTTTGAGTCAACATTTGACACCACTGTGTTGATTTAAAAATGTTGACTTAAGGGATGAGAAAAAAATAGAGGACGACAGAAAAAGACAAAGATGGGTATAAAATATAGTGGAAAAGTACCAAAGGGAAAAGAAAAATCTGTTCTGTGGGTGTATGTCGCCATCTGTATTTCTGTATGCATGTGAGTTTGCTTGTGCAAGTCCATGAAGTTATGTGCTTGTGCGCACACGTCCGTGTGTTTATGTGTTTGTGCATGAGTCTTGGGAGCAGCTTGTGAATGGGAGGATTTAGGAGGGAAAAGTTGGAGCAGAAAGCTGCTGGAGGTAATCTGGTGGCCTATAGCTGATAACGGCTTTCCACCTGGAGCCTCTTCACAAATGGACCACCATCAATCAACCAAATGTCCTCCACACACAGAGAGAGAGAGAGAGAGACAGAGAGAGAGAGGGAGACACAGAAAGTGGTTGAACTTTAGAGAAGTATATTGTATGTATAACGGCAATCTTTGAATGATCAATAAACAAGCAGCATTTTAAGATTTTCACACACTTAATTACACTATTTAGACCATTCAATTCTTAAAGGGGCACACCAATAATGGCAAAGTCAAAGGACTAGTCAGAGGAAGCACTACTCGGCCTGTGAAATAGCTGTATGAGGTTTTCTGTGGTCCTCGAGGGAGCTTTATCAAGTCTGAGAAAATTACTTAATTGACACCCCTTGGGTATCTCAGCTTGGGCTTGGAAATTACAATTTTTTGACACAAAGCCTGTGTCACAAATTGGCTGCATGGAGAAAAAAAAAGAGGGGTTATCTTTCTGCTTTGATTTGACCATTCTTTTTAAAATCTGCTGCTCATGAAGGAACAACTATGCTTTGAATGAAGTGCTTGCTGGATCACTGAATGGTGCCTGAACCCCCTCCCTTCAGGATCTGGGGGACCGTAGCTTACTATTTCTAGAACTTTCTAAAACTAACAATCTGACACAACAATTTTATGCAGCGATTGGCGAGGTGTGTGAGTACATGTGAAAGTTTCTCTCAAGACTTCTCCATCAAGTGCTCTCTTTTTCACTCCTCAGCCTTCTACCTCTGTCGCTTTTTGTGTAGAAAGTGTGAAATCATGAATGCCTTTGAGAAAGGACTGTTCAAAAGTGTGCTGTTATCCCCTTTTGTACCATTTTTGCCTCCCCTCTGAATGACATCCAGCTTTTACTCCACCTTTGACTGCGGCCCTCCAAGACTGTTATAAATACTTTTCCCCTTAAATGTCATTGGGAGACTCTTTCTACAAAATAGTTGGCCTTAAAAAAACAACTTTACATCAGCAGAAGAACTTTTTTTGCAGGCCTTCGTTGGTTTAACTTCATATCTTGCTGCAGTGATGTACAAGTGTACTCCAGGGTGTGTCAGTACGCTGTGACATCACTATTGGGTGTGCTTACAGGTGCTGCAAATCACACTTCTGACCACGTCTGTCATATTGAGTGTAGTCATCACTTTAACTCATAAATTATTAAGTTACTATTTAAGTCCCCAGACTTTATCGAAGTGTGATACTGAATTTCTTGAAATCTCTTTTAACTCTTCCTGGTCAAATGCAACTCTGGGAATCTCAAGCTTTACCCCCAGAGTTGATTTGGAAGCATGTGGTGGCATATCAAATGGCCTAACTCTGTGTGTATGTGAGTTTCCGTGTGTGTGTGCACATATGTCTGTCTATCTGGTCCTGGCCTAATGGGCCTCCAGCCCTTGCATTGCTGACAGGAAATCAATGACCCACTCGGTAGGCCCAATACTGCTACCTCTGTGCATAGAAAGAGAGAGATAGATAGATAGATAGAGAGGGAGAGAGAGAGAGAGGGGGGAAAGCCAGAGAGACGCTGGTGGATAGCTGACCCACTGTAAACACTATGGATTCATGTCCATGGCTTATGACAGAGATGTCACACATCTTCCTTCAATGAATCTTGATTTCCATTGTGAGGTATAATCTTCCTGGGTTCTCATGCCTGCTCAAAACCTCTTAGACTCAGACTACACACAGATTAGTACAGCAGATACACAATGCCATTTGTATTTCTGAAAAGCATTAGACCAGAGAATTTTAGCATAATATCAAACAATGAGGTCAGGTTGACCAGATTATTCACAACTTTAGAGAGCCATTAGAGGAGGATGTTAGAGAACAGAACAGACCGACAAAAATGAGGGAAATGAAAAGAAGAGATCAACAGAATTAAAAAGCACAAGTGCAGATTGTGTACAGTCTCGTGGTGCATTCTGGCAGCAAAATGTGGTTCTTTCTGAATCTGAGACAAGGAACGTGGGAGCTGTGTGAAAATTTGCAGCGAAGGTGTGAGGACTCAAAGTTACATTTGAATTTAGATAAGAAAAAATTAAACTTTAATGATCCCTGTAGGGGAATTAGGATGGTGCAGCAGAAAAAGTAATATGATTCAACAGCAAAAATGGTTATATGGAACATATTAAATAAGCAATAGTAGAGAAAATAGAAAATGAAAAAGGAATGAAAAAAGTATAGAATATGAGTTGACTGAGCTTCTCTTATTGCAATTACTTATAGTTTTCATATAGGCAGCGAGGGATCTCATCCAAAATATGTTGTGACATAAATACAGTGTGGTTTTGTGGTTTCATGTGGTTTATATAACATGAGGTTCAGAGTTTATTCTTGAACTTTGAAACAGCAGCCTGGAAAACAATCTGACCACAAGGATGTTCTGGAGCCTTCAATCATATTAAAAAATAGGAATTTATGATCTTTAGAGCTGCTGGTGAGTAAACCAGTTTTGTTACCTTAAGCTGCCTCCCCCTGTTTCCACTCTTTATGCTAAGCTAAGTGAATTGAACTACATAATCATTGTACAGACGTGGTATCACTCTTATCATCGAACTCTCTAGGAAGGAAATAAGCCTATTTCCTATTGACTTTTGCAATGGTGATTTGTAATAACGTAGTCCTTCTGATCGTGGTGTCGGATCAGAAAACATTTTTTAACATGATCTGGATGAATGGAGTGTGATTCTTCATTAATGGAACAAAACTGAATAAAACAAAAGAGAAGTGTAACTGAGCTGAATTGAGCATAATGAAATGGAACAGACTGGAGTGGATGGAGGCAGGAGAACCGAACCGGAAGAGAGGGAACAGAACAGATCGGAATATAGCTGGATGAATTGTAGCAGAGCAGAACAGGATAGAGTGAATAGTAAAATAAACACAACACAACTCGAGAACCCAAAACCCAGAAGGGCAGAGCAGAAGCGAATCCAACCCTGCAGCGAGCAGGAGGTCAGCGGACTCCCTCTGCAAGCTCTGCCTCTCACTGCTGTGTGGATTTCCCTGTGAAATGCTGGATCACATGGTAATCTCAGTTTAATACACAAATCCCCAACCCCAATCCAATCAAACCTAATATCCCCGCTGGGCCAGGCCGGGCACGGCAGGGCCCAGCCGCTCTCCATCCCTCCCATGATTTCATCGAACACGGCCATCGTTTCATGTTTCCAAGAGTTGGAATATCCTTGTCAACTGGTGTAAGTTTAGGAAAGGATTTAGGTGTTTGGTACTAGACAGTGAAGTGTGCAAGTCAAAGAGCTTTAGTAGAAATTATTCACTCTTAGAAATAACCGCTTTTTTCGAGTGAGTGTGAATATTCAGTGCTACAACACGCAGATCAAAAGATAAATGTAGAGCCTGAGTTTGGAGGTTTATTTTCATTCATGCAAATGTGCACACACAGTCTTAGTAAAAGTAATCATGTAATCTTTAGAAACACACACAAAAAAGGGAGAGAAATACAGGGAGCAAGAGATGGTGTGTGTGCATGTTTGTGCAAGTGTGTATCTGTGTAATGCCCAGCCGGCGGTGTTTAATGCTGTCCCAGAGGGTTTTAATCCAGATTATCAGGAGTATAAAGTCACTGAGTCTCCCTCTCAGCTCGGCCTAGCCCTACCGCTTAGTGCACACACACACACACACATGCACACACACACTTTCTCAGTCTTTCCCTCTTTCAATCCTTCTCACACACACACGCACGCACACACATACACGAAAAGGAGACCCTGGTTTGGATTATCCTCTAGGGGGTGCTGTGTATCCAGACAGGAAGCGTCGTCCGGTTGGTATATTTTCAAAGCAGACACAGTCGCCTCACGAATGCAGCTCACCCTGCTGCGTAAAGACCTCAGATCAACTGCACTCAGCTTGACCTATTTCACCATATTCACAACGTTATTGTTGCCTCATTTGACATTTATATGATGCTTTCACCCGAGAGAGCCTCCGTCGTCTTATACAGAATGAGCATTTGATCCTATAATATAGCAATCAGTGCAGACATCTATATTTGTATTTTTCGTGGCTCTATCGACAGCTGTTTTGGACAAAACCACACGGAATGGTTTCCATCCACCTTTGAGACAGCTGCTCCGTCATTTACATATTGCGGTGTGATCTGCATATTGCCCAGTTGGTCTGGATTTATTTCAGATTTGATTAAACTGATGGGGGAGATTGATGCTTGCAGCAGTGTAGGCTGGTCTGTATACGTTTCCTCATATTGGTTCGCTCACTCACATGTCCCAGTGACAGGCACTTTGATTGGATCACAACCAGTCATTTTCCACTCAAATAGACAACAAATGAAATGTCTGTGTTACATGCAGCGCTGCTGCCTGGTCAGAATCAAGGAGGGGCTGTGGCCTTTCCCCTGTTTTCCTCTCTATATATCTATGCTGTCTCTTTTATATCTTTAGTCTCTGTCCCTCATCTTCTTTGTAGTTTTAATCTTGCTTCCTCCCCCGTGATTGCACTACCTCTTGCTTGTTTCTCCCTCTTTCGCATTCTCCCTGCATGCATGTTTCCTAGTGCTCTGCAAATTAGGCTGAAAATGGAGGATTAACCTCTGGAGATGAGAAGCTTCCTTAATGCGCCGCATTCCTCTCGCTCCTGTTCTCTTTTCAGTAAACCACGGCACTACAATATTATTTAATGGGAGCATCTAATTGGAATCAGCTGGAAAGCAGAGAAACTGGGTGGTCAAACCTTTTACGAGGCCGTGAGATTCAAACATGGAGGATTATGCTCATTAAGAGACTGTGGTGTGGAAGTCATTTTGTGACTAAGTGTGTGGATGTGTGTGTGTGTGTGTGCTGAGACAACCTTGTGTTTCCCGTGGAGGTGGGATCTACAGTAGGTTGGTGTTTGCAAAGAGTTTGCGAAACGGTTCACACAAAAAATGGCAGAGCTGATGTAATGTTGCTATCATCTAAGAATTTAGAAATTGTGGACTTACACCACAATTGTTTGGCCTCTAAACACTTGGCATCATGTTGCATTATGTGTGTATTGTCGTTTTATTGTCTTTTGTTGCCGTTTTTGGACCATGTTTCCACCCACCTCAGTGAATTTGTTGGAGGCTTAAACAAAGCTGTGCCAGCTGACTTCATATATGGTTTACTAGCATCAGTCAGCTTCACTGTGGTTTCCACTGACACCAGGATGAGTAAATACAGTGTCCATATTTGCTGTTCCTTCAAACAATTACAAAGGAAGTGTTTTTAGCAGCTGTGGGCGGCCTCTTCTGGTTCTTTTCGTTGTGAATGTTGCGTCACATTGCTACTGTAGATGTTGCCATGCTTAAATCAGAGTGTAAAGCCTTCCTTTGTTTCTGCCTTTTTTCCCCCTTCCTCTGTACTGTTTGGTCAACGGGAAGGATGGTGATTCACAAACATGTAGAGGAAATTCAAATACAGTATTACACAGCTGAATTAAAATACACAATATACAATAATGTTAGAAAACATTGCACTGGTCAAGTGAGCGACAGCTGATTGTCAGTAGATTTTGTGGTTGCAGAGCAGTGCTTGTGTTGTTCAGTCATACTCTGCCTTCTGTGATATTAAATTCATATAAACTGTACTGTTATTAAACTGTACAACAAATCAGGGTCTTGTTACACTCATGATGAACAGTACACCGTATGCACTGTTGTCTCAGGAGCTGTAAACCCTGAGCTGTTGTTAGAGACCAGACAAGAGGCCCTTGGTTCTCAGGCATAATTAATCTGATAAACACTGTATGAGAAGCTCCTCAATAAAATCATGAGTATGAATAACTTTGCTTTGCCTTTGCTCTTTTACTAACACTTTTTTAGCCACTCTAACAACTCTATGGATGGCAATGGCAGTCTGAAGGACGGACCAACAGTTTGGCCCACACTGAAATACCTTAACAACTACTGGATGGATTTCCATAAAAAGATGTGCAGACATCCAAGGTCTAGGATCCATGGTAGGATAAATCCTACAGATTTATGTGGTCCACTGACTTTTTCTTTAGCACCACCATAAGGCTGATTTAAGGCTTTTTTCTTCTCCACAACTATTAAATAGATTATCTTGAAATTTAGCACTGACATTCCCAACAGAATTAATTGTAATACCTATGGTGATCCCTTAATTCTTCATCTGGTGCCATCAACACAATGAAATTTTTGTCCAGTTGTTTGATTTATGACCAAATACCTACAAAACTAATAATATTCCCATCAGCCTCTGCTCTACTTTTGTGTTTAGTGCCAGCTAGCAACACATGCATGCTAGCATGCTAAACTAAGATGCTGAATGTGGTATGCTACCTGTTTTCCTCCACATAAGATTATATTTCCATTGCATTTTGTCTTTATCATTACATAACTGGCAATTCTCACATTCTACAGTTGTTGTCATGTATTTCTTGGGTTTTTGCTAAATGCATACTGTTTTCTACAATGTCTACAATCTACATTGTGTTTGGGATTTACTCATTAGAACGCTAGGTGTGCAAGTACATCCTACTAGTATGTGAGTGCAACTATTTTTGGTTGCGCTGTTAATATCAGTTAAATGCTAAAAATAGCGAGTCAGGTATTTTTCAACAAGTGCAGAGGAAAACATTTTGGTATGGACGCACAAACACCGGCACTCACGTGCAAAGACATACACATACACACACTCTGCTCTCAGGTTATTACGGGCTGTCATTGTTTAATTCTTCCTCATTAAATGCGCCAGACAATGACAAAGAGCCTCAGTCTCTGACAGCCTCTTTGTTAACCCCCTTCCTCTTATCTCTTTCCGCCTCCCATTCTCGCCCCTCTCTACTCTGCTTTGTGCCTATTGTATGACACTCAAGGACGATTTGACAGCATCCCGAGCCACCACTTAAACATCCCTATTCATCTCAAACTAAAACCTGAGAGAGAAATACCAACTGAAACTGTCGTGCGAACAATTTGAAAAAGCCTTGGAATGTCAGATACCACTTGCCACTTACTGGTAATATAAAACTTGCACTGATGGAGACAACGCTGATGGCACTGGCGGCAGTGACAGTGGTGATATAAGATGTCATAACCTTGCGTCCTTGCGCCGAGCATTTTAGAACCATCAATCTGTTTGACCTTTATCCAGGATTCAGACCCATCATACTCTAGGATCCTTTCTCTCAATTTCTTTCACTCTCATCAGACCTGCCCTGACAATGATTGTTACAAAGAGTGTTAGAAGTCTCATGTGTGTGTGTGTGTGTGTGTGTGAGAGAAAGAGAGGGAGAGAGAGAGAGAGAGAGAAAGAGAGGGAGGCTGAGGAAGATGGAGAGACAGAGAGAGGCTGTCCCTGAGTGCATTCACGTAAGAACCAGGGCCACCTGAGAGCAACAGAGCACAGAATAGTGAAGATGAGAGAAAATGAAGAGACAAAAGCACTTCCCTGGTGTAATTATGCTTTCATTTCATGGCCAAGTATCCACATGATGTGCCCCGCATGCAGAGACACTCATTAGAGTTAGTGCACACTAGAAATATAACTGACATCTGCCTGTAGAGAGTATGGGTGTATGTAAAATGAGGGTGAAATGGCAAAAATAACTGAGATGTTGAAGTTGTAAGATGTCACCTTTTTTTCCGAGCAAATACACATATTTATAATTCATAAATTTGTATTTATAATGATTTCAGCAGTTACGTGCTGCACTTTAATGCCTACAATAATTTTGTTTGTGTCAAAGAGCCCATATCTCATTTGCAGATCAGAAAAGTCTCCCTTGTGATGCTCATGAAAGGAGAACACCGTAGAAAACTACAAACCTTTTCAAAGCATAACCACCAATACAAACAAAGCTCAAAGCAAATCTGCAGAATTTACAGTACTTCAGTGCAAAATTCCCCCTGCATCCCTTCTGTTGGTAAAACAGCGGCATCCTGACGCTTGGATCAATGTTGCAACAAATAATGGTAATATGTCTGGCTGTGAGCGCTGTCATGCCCTACCTGATGCACTGTTGAAGAGGAATGGGATGCTAATGTAGTTAAATCTGCACACTCATTACTGCAGCAGGGACTCACTTCATTAACACCCCCCTGCTAATGTGCCACTCTACTTTTTGAGATTTTCTGTGTGTGCGTTTGCATGTGTTTGTGTGTCATATCAGTGTGAGACATTAAGCGAAAGAGGCAGAGATAGAAAAATGACTTGTGTGTGTGAATCGATATGCATGTGTGTTGTCTGAATGCAGCTATATAGACGAGTGGAGTAAACCAGATACTGCTTTTATAGCAGAGGTGAGACCAGTATTAGCTGAATGTACAAAACTCTTTGAAATAGATCTGTCCACATCTCAATCGTCTAAAACTTTAAAAATATATGTCTAACTCTTCATTTACATCTTTGTGATTAATAGATATCTAATAAGGGGAATCAGTAAGGAACAATGGCTTTTACCCAGATTCATCTCATCGCTAGAAAGAATAAGGACGAGTGCTTTTACAACAGAAGGGGCATGTTTACTGTCAGTGACACATCCTGGGGAGCTTCTCTGCCTCCCTTTCCTCCCTTAATACACTATTACTTGAAAAATCCACACATACACACACACACACACACACACACATACCTCTCTCACCAGTGTCTAGGATTCCAGCAATTAATGGGGCGGTAAATGAGATTGTTACTGATGTGTGGTGGGGAGGTGAGCGAAGGTGTGGAGGTGATGGAGGGAGACAGGAGAACGGCAGAGGAGAGCCAAGGGGGAGGCAAACGTTGCGAAGATGTTGTGATGCAAATTAGAAACTTTTGCATGATTCAGATTTAGGATATAGTCCTGAAAATAGATTTTATATAACTTTCTTATCCTGGCAAAACAGGTTTGAGGCCAAATTACTTGCAGACAGCAGCAACATGAAAGCTTCAAAAGTGCTTCACTCACGTTTGCGTCGGCTCTATATCGGCTCTATGTCGGATCTATAGTGAAATACTATACATTACATTGGTTATATAATTCTCACCAAAAATGGTAAAGATTTAAGTAAATTTCTACCCTCAGATACTCAAATATTCATGAAACATCTGTGATGTTAAAGGCCTATAAATAATTTGGTGATGAAGTCCTGAAATCTACTTTTGTGCTGAATCCACTTCCCCTGAAGCTGCTGAATTTTGCTTCAGGTAGTGATTTTCCAGATAGAGAACGGGGTAAACTTGTTGGCTCTACGTGAAGTGGTAAAGAGGGATACTGTGTGGTAACAGCAAGAGCATGAGTTTTTTTTTCTGCTGCAGAAAAATGAAGCTTCAAATCTCTTCATCTCAAACTGCTACATGCTGTAGCTCTAATGCATTATGGTCAGTCTTCTATGATGGATTTCTTTATGTCTGAGAGATTAAAAAACTGTTTTGGTGCTGACTCTTTAAAAAACCTGACATTTAACAGATATATTTTGAACATTTTTCTGCTACCGTACTCCCCCCCATGATGTCATTACTGTTTACCTACAACTGGCCAGGAGAGTTCACCAATTAATGAAGGATGATGTGTTTTTCCTTTAAGATGAACACAGAAAGGCTGATCATACCAATCATACCTGATCATACCTCTGCTAGAGTTCTTTGCTGCTAAGATCCTCCTTCGCTCCCTTCTGGTAGCACATCCTATTGTCCTTTCAGAGATTCATATTATGACCCACATCCTCTGACAGGGAGACTGATCTGAATTGCTGATTGCCTCTGCTTCTCCATTTGTCTCTTCTCCCTCATTGCTGATCCTTGGTGGCTACAGCAGTGGCCCTGGAATACCGTGCTCCAGAGGGGGGAGACAATAAGGGAGGGTTGGCCCTGTGCGACGACGCTGCCCCTCAGGGGCCTGTTTTTCCTGCAGGTGGATGGTGCATCAGGAGGAAAAACTATCCATTTATATCACTTAATCCAGGGGACACACTATTAGAGTGCAAGACGGGGGCGGAAAACACACACACACTTGCCTGATACACACACACTCATGCATGTCTATGACAGTAAAACACACTTACAGACACAGACACGCATAAAACATACAAAGAACGCATATGAAAGCGTGTTCCCATTAATGCACACACACACACACACACACACACACAAACCTGCATATGCATGCAAACATTAACAAATGTATACATGAATATGTCATGGACAGCACATCAGCACATTCGTGTAAGTCTTGTTAATGCATGTGTGTGTGGGAGTGTGAATTCATGTGTATGCTAATGCAGTATGAACATGTAATTTTCACGTCATTAGTCAAGGTATAGATTTGTATAATCTTCCATGGCTTCGTCCAATACCACACCTTTCCTAAACTTATTTCATCATAACCCACGATTTGCTCTTTCAACCATGAAGGAATTTTATTTCCAATTATTTTAGAACCTCTATACAGTTTTCTAAATATATATTTCATTGTTTGAAGATTAGCTTTCATACTGATTTTTGCATGCATGCTGCTATGTTCACACATGTTGCCGTAATGTACTGTAATATCGTGCATAATGTGTAGTTGAGTGTGTAATTTCCATCGGCTGCACAGTTTGTAAGATGTGTCTGAAACATGTGTTTGGCTCATGAGGCATTTCACTTTTCTGTGATGACAGCGCAGCAGAATCCACCCCTCACCCCCCGCACCGTTCTTGGATATATGGCTGGCACTGCTGTTTGTTTTTGTCACTGTGTCTCTCAGTAATCTGTGGGACTGCACACAACAAATGTCTTCAATCTGCTGTCTAATCACGGCTCAAACCAGGAGAACAATAGCTTGCTGACATCATATAGCAGATTATGGTGAATCTGCTCTGCTCCCACAGGGCTCCGCCGATCTGTTCCACCACTGCTACTGTCCCACACCAGAGGGAATAGAATAGAATAGAATAGAATAGAACAGAAAACAAAAGGTTTCTCAGGTAGCTGTAAGCTTCTATAATAACGTCTGTATTTTTTTCTGCTCCTAACACTAAAATCATCAACAAAAGAAAAAGCCCACTAACTTTCAGAAACTACAGCTTCATATTTTACAAATAGCAATTATCATGAGAATTTCAAGCTATGTAATTTGGGATGAAAAACAGCCATAAAACAGAGTCTCAGAATAATTTCACCCACTGGTTTTTGTCATTATTCCCAGAGAGACGGCATTGTTCCTTTGACGTTCCATTTACAATGGGCTCCTACTGTGGCTGTAAATGCAGTTCATTTACATTGACTTATCAAACTCGAATACGCACAAAATGAATGAGAGCCATCCATGCATAATACATTTAATATTCAAAATGACTGGGACCATATTTTATCTATATGACCACGCCTTTGGCATATAACAACCTTTCCAATCTCAGCCTTGCAGAATCTGAATCTGAACTGTCACTCAAATGATATTATTGCAGCCCTCCTACAGAAATATCAAGCTGGGAGTAGAATCAATTGGATATGGCGCAAATGGTAATGATTTAATCAATATGCATCATGTTCTGTGTTTTAGATATGCCATTTAATCATACTAATGACTATTCTTTAAAGTGAGTAAGTGAAGCATGGTGACACATTTCAAATGGTACACTTGTCCTCTCATTCCGATGTGGCTTGTGCTGAGAATTGAATCTCTTCAACTGAACAAATTGACTGTATGCAGTGAGCGAGGCAGCACTGTGACCTTTTCCCAAATAGTTCCACAGTACAGCAGAGCTCCAGTTTGATATCTACTGTGTACAACTGAAAAAGATAGCGGTTGAATAGGCAGCCCATTCCTCTGACTCCACTGCAAATAAATCTATATGTCTTCCCTCCTGCCCCTCTCATACCTTTCTGAATCCACTTCTAGGAGACCCCAACCAATAAAACCTGATCTTCATAAGTCTTGAGGGGAGAGGTAGGGTAAGTTTGGGGAAATTGCTGAATGGAGAAGGCAATATATGGCTGAAAGATAAGAGAGAGCAGAGGGACTAGCTGCTTAAGGCTGTGATTTAGACTCAGCGAGGGTGGGGGCCCTGAGATAACTGGCTGTTGGCTGCAGACATTGGTGTGTGCTTGGTAATTTCCATGTTATAATGATGTATCTGTAATATTAAGGATAGTTGACTGACAGATTGCGCCTGAAATTATTTTAATATGAAATGACAGCTCGCTCATGAGTGAGATTGTCACCAGCAGACAAGCCTTTAAGGTATCATTTTATCATTTGTCAGCTCCTTCTATACCTTCACCACCACATCCACCTGTCCATTTCTCTTCGCCACCAACCCCCCAGATAGTGGCTCCTGTCCTGTTCTGTCCTCAACAATGCTGTACAATTTGATCTGACATCCTACAAACATCCAGTGACGACCAAATGAAGTGAAATGAGGAGAAAAATGGTTTCGTACCCTGGGCCCAGCCAAAACGCCATCTGATTTTAAGACAGGTTTGGTCAGGTGTCATGTTCAGTTCCTCAACTCTCAACCTATTTCTCATCATTTCTCTTTGTCCCTCTGCTGTATATTGGATAATAAATGACATGACATTCCATCAGCATATTTCTACATTCGCATGATGTGTGCCTTTCTGTGTGTGTGTATGTATTGCAAAGTTGATTGATGGATGAATGATGACAGGGCTGTCATGCAAGAGTTGTCGTGCATTCCCGTATTTGTTTGCATGGAAAATGATGCATGCTTCGAAGTGCTTCCCTCCTCACTCAGTCACACACACACCTGAGACTGCACACAGATCTGTTCCTGCACATGTACACATACATCCATACCGACATACAGACACACGTGGGATATAAACACACACATGCAGTTTTGTGACATTTGTGTCACGCTGGGTGATGTGTTAGTGCTCCGTTAGCTCCCACTGGCAGACAGGGCTTGTCCATAAGGCAGGTGACTCGGCCAAAGGCAGGAGAGAACAGATAACAGAGTAGCTGTGGGGGGGTGACAGTGACAGGTATAAAAAGAGAGAAACGGAAAATGGGAGATGCATCGACCACAGAGCAAGAAGCAATCAGAGTAAAAAATGCTAAGGGGACACTGTTGCTAGTACAAATAAGCCTGAAATGTTGGAGATCTGAGACTGAAACCCTTGGGATGTCACAGAATTCACAGTTTTGGTTATTGAGTTCAAGCAGTTCCAAGACACATCCCTTAGCGTGCTGCGAGCTGTCTCGGACACAGAAGAGTTTGAATTTAGCATTTGCTATATTTGATCTTATCCAGAGTCGAGCTACGCTAAAGGTGGAGAGAGTGATGGGAGATAGACACTATCCAATTATAGTGCAACGGGAAATTGGTGTCAGGGAAAGAAGGAGGAAGTGTGAAGCTTGATGAAGCTGGTGATGATGAGGAAGTTACATTTTTCACAGAAAAATGAAATTTTGCTCAGACATCGTTTCACAGGATTTCAAGAGTCACAAAGTCCGCCAAGACTCAAAACAAGGCACTGTTGAAATTAAATGACAGTTGATGATTCGTGCAGGATATACAACACAATGCTGAGTGTCCATCTTGTGAGATCCTAAACCGTGTCAATTTACAGGTGTTTTCACAGATTACGTGCTTGATACAAACCAACTTTCCCAGATCTCTGGCTTCACTCAATGTCCATTCCAAAAACTATTCTTGAGAATGAAGACATGACTCTGCTATGTAGCTATACAGCCTCCTTTCTGTAGTATAGAACTGCATTTGTGATTGTTTTATATTTAACATTTAAACCAAAGATCACCAATTATACTACTCACAATGACTTTACTATTCCTTTATATGATGTGTTCACGGTTTGGTATAGTTTAGCAGGTTAGAATGAATCACTTTGGGAACTTGGGAAAATGAAGTCTGGAATAAATTTTATTAATTCTTTGTAAGGAAATGGAGAGTGGTAATAACTAAAACAGAAATCTGAGATGGGAGGACTGAATTTTCATGCTGCTGGACCTCTGAAGTCACTACCCCTCGTCCGGAAAAGTATAATCCCCTCCAGCCCTCTTCTTTACGCTCTCTTTCCTTGGATGCTCAACTCGTCTCCAGAACTCAGGCTATCTCCTGGCACTGTTCTGCCTCCCTCTCTGGCCTGCAACATCAACCCAAGTCCAAAAGTAAGAACTTTCTGAAAGAAGCCTGTCAGTGCCTGTGTCCTTACACAACAAAAATTGGAACTTTGAATTCTGCACAAACGCCAAGCGGGGTGGTGTTAAAATGACTGCTGAGAGAGACGGGAGAAACGACACAAGCCATGTCAGCACTTGGAATTGAGCCTGTATGAAGCCCAGGCATATCGGGAGCTCCAGAAGGCAGCATGAGAATACACGCTGCGCCTAAACTTCCCTCCACAAAGGCCTTTCCTCCTGCCCATCAGAAGCCATGAGGTGAGGCTATAATTGATGATTGATTTGGGGTTGATGATCTAGGTTAGCTAATAGAACCAGTTAAGATACATTATGTCCAAAAGGGGACTTCCCAGTAGTGTAAGGTTGTCTAATTATATTTGGTTTGGTATGTCTCTCAGCTGTTGAACGATGCTTTAAGTGAATTCCACTGCTTTTAATGTAAAGATTCCATCCATTTATTGGCCCCCTGTGTTTCCACTAATTGGTGCATCTGTTTAAGATGTTATGCTTGATTTGGTTCCTTAATGGTTTCACTCACTAATTTGGTCTATTTCAATCATTTATTCATAATTAATTGTTAGTTGCTGTTTGGTTTACATTTATGCCTTCATTCATGGATTCATTACTTCTCAGTTGCATTAATTCAATATTTATTCCTTCATGTGTTGAGATATTATTTGTACGTGCGTTTATCTGTGCGTTCAGTAGTTAGTGTTTGTTTATTAGTTATCAGTTCTGTGCACATAGTTGAATCTTTTTTATAATAATGAACTTGATTACTTGTTCGAGGAAGTAACCCCAACCAATGAGGAGGTAACAGTCACCTTGCACTGAGTGAAGAGCTCTGTGGCAACCTACTGCACTTGAACAAAGTTGGGAGACTTGCAAGATGCAGATTTAAAGAAGAATGGTCAAAATTGATGCATATCCTGACTTATTGTTATGAGCACTATAATGCTGGACCAAGTAATCCATCTCTATAGTGACTTTTATTAGACCCTACTTCATCAGTAAAAACCCTTGTCTTTCAAACTCTACATCTGTAACACAGGTTTTCTGTTACAAATATGTCACAAGCTCAACCTGAAATAACCCTGATGACATCATCAGGTACAAAGGAGTGAATGTAGCCTTCAGAAACATTTTGTGCGGCCTCTGATTGTGAAATGAAATGCACGCAGTATATTTTACTAATCCTTTGTCCACTTCAATAATTTCACTTTGATCATTCTGCTTTATAGTACACTTCTTGGCTACAGTCATGTCGGGAAGGAAAACTTTTGCAACTAGTGGCAACTTGTTTGTTTCCCAAATTATGTTTTGTCATCAATGCTAGTGCTGTTAATAAGCTATGAAGATGTAGATGGAACTATGGAATAATGATAATGTGTTATTCTGATACAAGGTAAACCTCCATGACTGCCAAGTGAAAATCTCTCTCTTTTTCTCTACTTTCTACAACTCTTTCTCTCTTTCTCTTTCTTTTCTACAACTTTCTGGGATCTAAATGTCTGATATTTAATAATGTTCATGCACAAACCGGATGGATTGGACCTTTAACAAAAGGAAATTAACACTGACCAACAGGGGAACAGGAACAGGAAAAGAAAGAAAGAACGAAAGACAGAAAGAAAGAAAGAGTCTTTTATCTGAAAATCTTTTGTCCTCTCTCTAACTGGCAGGTAAACACTGGAGCCAATCAGAGCCCTGCTCACCACAATAACATCGTTGAGAAGCAATCTGGATCAGCTCGACGTGGTCAGGAGGCGTACATGTTAAAGCGCCCTGGTCAGAGAACTGTTAGCTTTATGCTGCGTATGGCTGAAAACACATCAGCATCCCAGACATCTCATTACAGTGATCGCCTACTCTCTCTCTCTCTTTTTTCCTTCTCTTCTCTGCCTCGCTCTTCCAATCACCGCCTCTCAATCTTTCTCCTGCTCGCCCTCGAATAAACACAGATTCACACACTCACACACACACACGCACACACACCAATACTCATTACAGCCATCCTCATTGTCCAGGAAGTGGAAGTGATAGCTTTTTCTAGTTATTTCCATCACCCCTCTGCTTTGCCAGCTCTTGGCCTCCTCTAAGATAATACCCATTTATCCCACAGGGTGTTTACACAAGCGATTCAGGTTAAGTGACTAGCTGAGAGGAATGACAGACAGCAGCTTTCCTTTATTCAAAGAAAATTGGATTCATCAACCACTGCTTAATGGTTGCATTCAAGCTTTTGACTACACTCCATCTAACACATTAGTAGGTGTTTGTTGTGTGTTTATCTATGTGTTTGCTCACATATATGCAAGAAAATATGCTAAGACCTTATGATCTAAATAAGGGAAGCCAGCTTAAGAAAAATATGCTATTGGTTTTTGCTGTTAGTGTTATGTCTCGTCGTGTCTGTTAAGTTTGTCAAATTCACTTGTGCCTAGTCTTGTCTGTCACTTCCTGTTTTATTTTGAAAACTAACTTCCCTCTCATTTCAGGTTAATTACTTCCTTCCCTTGTGTGTTTTCCCGCCTTTGTGATTGTCTGCCCCGCCCTGATTGTTTCCACCTGTTCCCCATTACCTCATGTATAAATAGTCTGCGTCTCCCTTTGTCCTGTGCCAGATTGTCTTGTTTTCATGTGGTCCATCTACCAAAGGAAAGTATTGCTACACTTTGCCTTGTATTCAGAAAGTATTGTGAAATCTTGTGTATCATTAAAACCTGTGTTAAACTGACTAAAAGCGTCCTGGTGTCCTGCATTTGAGTCCTCCATGTTCTTGAGCCACTGGTCCTAATAGTACGATCTGGCCAGACATGGACTCAGCGGATACCAGTGCTCTTAGGGCAGCTCTGACCAACCAAGGCTCCAGACTACACCAACACGAGGAGCAACTGAGGTCCATCCACGGAGGTGTGAAAGAGCTGACAGATCGTCAGGAGTCTGTGACGGCCCAGGTCCGTCACCTGTCCGAGCAGCTTCACCGCGTCCTCACCCACCTAGAAGGAGCCATAATCCCGCCATGTTTCCCTCAGATCAGTCTAAAGTGGCCTTCATGGTGTCACACCTGGCAGGGAGAGCTGCTGCATGGGCCGCAGCGCAGTGGGCTCGTCAGGCTCCGGTATGCCAGGATGTGACCAGGAGGCTTCCCGGGCGCTCCTTCAGCTCACACAGGAGAGGGGGTCAGTAGTTGACTATGCCATCCAGTTCTGCACTCTGGCAGCAGATAGTGGATGGCCCACCTTGGCCAGTGACATTTCTGAGTATGTGTCTGCCTGTGTGATCTGTGAGACGAACAAATCTTCAAGACAAGCGCAGATGGGATTGTTGCATCCGCTGCCGGTTCCTGAACGCTCCTGGTCGCACCTCTCTGTGGACTTCGTCACCAGTTTACCACCCTCTAAAGGTAACACTACAGTTTTGACGGTGGTGGACCGTTTTTCGAAAATGACTCATTTTATTGCCTTACCCAAGCTGCCGTCTGCTAAAGAGACAGCAGAAATCATGTTGCACCACGTTTTTCGAATTCATGGACTACCAACAGACATTGTTTCGGACCGGGGTCCCCAGTTCATGGCAGTTCTGGCTACCATCCACAATCGAATGGCCAGACGGAGCGCTTGAATCAAGAACTTGAGACATGTCTATGCTGTCTGGTCTCTCAAAACCAGACTACCTGGAGCGACCACCTGACATGGGTAGAATATGTACATAACACTCTCCCCACCTCAGCTACAGGACTCTCGCCCTTCCAGTGTGCTTACGGCTATCAGCCCCCATTGTTTCAGGCCAATGAGGGAGAGGTCACAGTTCCATCGGCGCATGCTGTGGTGAGACGCTGTCGGCGGGTCTGGGCAGCGGCTCGTCAGGCTCTACTTCGAAACCAGGAACGGATGAAGACGACGGCAGATCGCCTGCGCAGGCCCGCGCCCGTGTATCACATCGGCTAAAGGGTTTGGCTATCTACTAAGGGCCTTCCCCTCCACGTCCATTCTCCAAAGCTCACCCCAAGGTTTGTGGGTCCTTTTTCCATTGACAAAATAATTAACCCTGTTTCTGTCCGTCTACATCTACCCAGGTCACTCAAGGCCCACCCTACATTTCATGTTAGCAAAATAAAACCGGTCAAAGACAGTCCCATCTTGTATCATTAAAACCTGTGTTAAACTGACTAAAAGCGTCCTGGTGTCCTGCATTTGAGTCCATGTTCTTGAGCCACTGGTCCTAATAGTTAGGGCTCAACAACCATAAAGCCTGGAGCCCTTACATCCCGTGCCTTGTAAAAATCACTCTCCGGGTTCCCCATAAACTACGGTAATAAACAGCCCTACATCCACTATGCTGATATAGAATATATTTTTATGTTTTACTGGAGAACTTGAGGAGCAGCAGCAGACCCGGAGTTCTTTAATACATTATTTCAATTTAGCTGCTCTGTAGGTTACTGTAGAGGCGCAGACATAAAAAAAATTCTCTCCTTGGTTCATTTGTTTTTTTATTCTCTTCAATTAATTTATTCCCTTTCCTCTCCTCTGCTTCTTTGGTCTTTAAAAGAAATATATTATATCTATCTAGGCACTTTTGGTCCTGTTCAATTACATGTGAAATTCCCCATGATTGCTATAGAGTAAGCTGCGATCAAAACAGAAGGGCAGGTTAAGTACTTATTTGACATAATCCAATATTAATTTATTCAACATAATGTTAAAATAGATAAACATTTCTCTTGGGGGAAAGAGAAATGAGATGTGGGAAACTAGAATAAGACAAGTGTATACCACTAGTGAAGTACTAAGGGAATAAGGTTTGATCACAGAAGCACCATTGTCTGCCTTTTTTGAGCTTTGGAGTCTTTGTACAGGTCCAAACACCCTCCCACTCATTTCGAAGTTGCTAACCCTGGTACAGACACAACAACCGAGAAACAAGACATCACATGATTCCCAGAAACAAATTTGAAACATTTATAATCAAAGCTAAAGCAAACCGCTAAAAGCAGTAGGTGCAGTTTGTGATAAAAGCATCACATTTAGCACAGATGTAGGTGTATATGTCATGAAAAGATATAGATAGCCATATGATGGCTATGGTGGCCATGTTGGCTGCCAAATATTCTCGAATGGAAAAAATTAAGAGGGAAAAGACATATGTGTTTCTGACATCTGATCTAATCGGCTTGAACACACCTTGGCAGTCATTAAGATTTATAAAACCAGTTTTCTGCAGCTTCCACTATATTTAGCACCTATGTGGTGGCCATTTTGAAAATGGCTGACATTGTCCTTAGGGCCAAATTTGCAGTGTCCTTATATCTACACCTTCTCTTGACATATAAACCTACATCTATGTCAGATGTGTTGCTTTTATCTATGTTATCTATGTTGCTGTTATTATAACTATCATGCTTAACTGCACTAAAGTAACTGAAGGCTGCAAAGAGCTGGGTGTTAATTCTCAGTGGGATCAGCAGTATGAAACCTGTCCATATTACACAAAGTCATTGAATTCACTGTTAAATTCAGAAATGTTGCTCCAATAAGCTCAAGATCACATCATGAAGGATTTGCTCAGAATAGCTTTAATTTTTGCATTGTGATATATGAACAGCCTTCCCTTTTTGTTTTATATTTTACTCATCAGCTTAAACAAAAAAACATGAGCACATCATTTCCTTACCGTGTGTTGGTGCATACGGAATATTTGAGCTGTGGCTGACACTTCCCAGAATCTTTCATAAAGTGCCTTGATAATAGCTGCTGGAACAGAGCGATACCATAAAATGAAAGTTCAGTTATTATGTCGGCCATTTACGTCACCTGAAGCTTTGAACAAACAGTCAATAAACCCCACAAATGCTTCCATTTACCTTCAAAACACTTGCATGACTATTTCTTCATCCGGAATAAGAGCTTCACTAGAGGATAACATGTTCAGTAGCACAGTACATCTTGGTAATTTTGTTTCTCATTTAATAAATGAAAGATTTCACTCATTACTTTCTCTTGCAGTGTACAGTATACTGTAACATATAATCTAAATATACTGTCAAGAAATGAAAAAAATCTAATTAAAGGGAAATAAGAATGTATCTAAATAAGGAAACAGCTGCATCTTAAATCCTTTTCCAATCCTGTCCTTATACTCTCTAACCAGCACACCTTTCTAATTGATGTTGGATGCTGAACCATTTCTTTCTAGTTTGTTTCAGTGGTGCAGAGGCTCTTGCATTGTAATTAGTTTCATTGGAACAACAAACCATCAGAAGTGTGTGCCTTGTTTCTCATTTATAAAGCATTTAAAAAAGGTTACAGGGGGTGACAAAAGACAAAAGCTCCCGACTAAATAAAGCAGGCCTCAGCCAAGCTCTCAAAGCCAATGTCACAGAGAGTGAGAGAGGAGGGAGAAGGCAAGAGAGGATCCATGATTAACTTTCATTTCCTATGCCTTATTATTCCTTCCCTAAATGAAATTTCAGAGGAGGAGATAAATCTTCTGGCACTGGCCATGCACCTAACGTCCAGGAATAGCTACTGCTCGCCACTGCTCGGCTTATCGCTTTAAATTCATAGCAAACTAGCTGTCTAGCTTGCCCTGGCAATATGAAAGCTTGAGTTACTTTAGTGTGCATGTGTGTGTGTGTGTGTGTGTGTGTGCAAAAGAGAGAGGAAATAAGGTCGTCAGTCAGTCTACCTCAGTTTGATATTTATAGATATAGACTGTGCATCTGTGTGCGTGCGTGTGTTTATCTTTCTGTGGGTCTGTGTGTGTTCATATGTGATAGGCATGTGAGTGTTCATGTGAGGCTCCAATAATGGTTTATATAAGGAGATCGATAGAATTGAAAGCATGAATCACGTAGCCTTTTAATCACATTCCTCTCAGCCGATTTTGAGATGGACACATGGATAAGTAGATATTGATGTCATGACTCAACCATCCATCCTGCTCATAATTCTATTGTAGCGGAAGGACCGACTGTCCATCGACTCCTGTAGCCATCGGCTCTCTTGTGTTTTAGAGCCGACAGGTAACGACCATTTTCCCTCTTCTCATTTATTCCAACCAGACAGTTGATTTATTCCAATGCACAGACACCAGCTCTGAGACTTACATTCATTAGTAGGTTTCCTTTAGATTTGCTGGATGAGCACATTAAATATGTAATATATGACATTGCAAAATAGGTTCAGCTTCAACTTTATTGTCCCTGTGGGGAAAATGTCGTCTTGCAGCCATAAACACGAAATTGAACATCAAACATGACAAAAAACGTAAAGCAACACAAGCTCACATAAAAACAAATCAGTGAGAGCATGAATGAAGTAATCTTATTTTTGACATTAAGTCTGAAAGATTTGGGTGTTTAGCAAGCAGTAAGTATCCAATCTTGAATGTATTATTAGAATTGGACACCAGACTAGATGGCACCCATTTAATCCAATACCAGTTGCTTATCTTCTGAATGCACTAAAGAAACTTTCTCTTATGCTGGTCTGCTTCAGCGTTGTGAAACCCTCCAGATGCACTTAAAATTATTTTTCCCTGGCGCCTACCCAGAAACCTTTACACTGAAATGACATAAAAACAGCATTTCTAGGCTGTGGGAAAGTTTGTCAGAAATTAAACCCTCATATTTATAAAGTGACAATTAAGATATTTCTTGCAGTTTATTAATGTCTCTTTTATAATGGTGGGCTGTGGGGAAAACTTTTCTTTTTATGTCTTGGCTCTTTCAAGTCCCCTAACTTTATGGAGGCACAATGCTAAAATACTGAAGTGCTCTTGTTAAAGTGATATATCAAACATTAACAAACATCCATCCATTATCTATACCGCTTATCCGTCAGGGTCGCAGGGTAGGGGGCTGGAACCAATCCCAGCTGACTTTGGGCGAGGGGCCCCCGCACACCCTGGACTGGTCGCCAGCCAATCACAGGGCCAACACATAGAGACAGACGATCATTCACGCTACGTTAACAAACACTGATATATAATTATATACTTAATTGTTAATGTGTACTTGTATCACTACTGCAAAAGTAAGACAGTGGAAAAGATGATTGACACTACAGCCTTGATTTGGGAGTAAAATTCACTTAAATCACACATGTCAGTTCTTATGGTAAGTTTTCTCTGTCTGAAGAGGATAAACATGCGCTAGCATGGAAGCAAGTTTTCCAACAGCCTTGCACTTATTCCACCATCTGCTATCATGAGAAAGCCTCAAAGCTTCGGCTCCATTTTTGAAGGAAGAACACCAACTCCAGTCCTGTTTGGTGCTTTGAAACAAACTTGCAGAAAAATCTGAACAAATACTCAAACTAGTGCAGTGCTGCCAATCTTCATAGCAATAGTCACGATTGTTTGTAATGATTATACTTGCACAATCATTAGCACAATTAATATTCTAATGATTTGTTTACATAACAGGCTGGCATGATAAACCACGATTAGGCTGTAACCAACTGATTTCCTTTTGTCTGACATTGTGCAGCTTTGTGACACATTTATAAGCCTCTACACCTTCAAATTAATAAATCATAATCTACCAAATCACTCATACTGAAAGTCAGCATGGTGCTGATTAGGTCTCAATAGTCTTAGTAGAATATTGTGAAAAACATAATCAAGGAACAGTGAAGAATTAAACAGGACAGTCATGATAATTTTCTTGTCCAGTTTAGGATTTGGAAGCGCTAGAAGTGTATTTGCCCAGTTTCTGCTTAGTCAGGACGGTCATATTCTTGTGTTCATATTCTGACATTAATATTCATAATGCCTGAGACTGAACCATTTGCTCACTCTCTGGGCCAACTATTCATGAGCATGTTTGGAGTATCTTGGAATAATCCATCCTGCTTTTTCCGCCAGCCTGGCCTCCTCATACTGTACAGAGAAAGCATGCTTGCTCATCCTGTAGTGTACCTCCGCAGTGGGCGGCTAGCTCACACCAACTAGCACTTCAATCAAATGTGTGGTAATACATTATTCTAAGCGTTATTTCACTGTAATTGCAGGTATGGAGTGGAGCTGCAGGTGGTGATTACTCTTAACATAGATAAGTGAAAATGATTGACAGATGGAAATGTGAAAATTGCAATATCTACCCTTTAATTATTGTTAATTTGCATTAGGTGGATATTTCTAATAGGGAGGTTTAATGATAGACTGATTGTGCTTGTTAATTATCTCATGCATCAAAAACACCTATTTTCTCAGTGTTTAGTTATTCTGTCTCCTCTGCATCTCAACTTATGTTGTATATAACAGGTGAAAAATAGATTCTACAGACTGTCTGTGGAGATTATATGTTAAAGAGACTGTGCAGATACTGTACATGCATGTTGTTTGTGGTTCAAGCTTACGGTCCATAGGGGCCAGACCCTGGCATGCTGCAGTGCATAACAGGAAGGCTGTTTGTTTCACTCTCTGTGCATATATAATGTGTGTGTGGGTGTGTTTTGCATATGGACCCCTATCATACTGTGGGCAGTAGAAACAGGGTACCTGTAGTGTGTGTGTGTTTCTGTGTTTATGCTGTAGTGTGTGTGTGTGTGTGTGTGTGTGTGTGTGTACCCTTGTGTCCCTCCACTGTGATGCTAATTATGCTAGCAGCAAAGCCTTTGCAAATTATGGCACATTTACAGACATTGTCAGCTTTCCTCTTTTTGGTTTTGCCTTAGCAGCCAATTCAATCATACAGGTACACACACACACACACTGAAACCACACATGCTGACACCTAAACAAGTGAACACAGAGAGAAATACCCGCATGTGTATGCGCGCACGGAGATGCTTTTACGAGTGTGTTGGCAGCGCATGAGTGTGTAATTGTTGTCAGACTTGGATCAAATAAATCCCATAAAATTCTGGAAAAGACTGAAGTTGTTTGACGGTGTGTGCCGGCTGCAGCAGGCTCAGGCTGAGTGTGAATTTGAAACGCTGCCCAAACTGGAAGAAAGGATGAGCAGAGCAGAGAAAAGGCCTTTAAGAGATGTATCACGTTCTCAGGCCATTAGCCTTTAGTCTAGGTTTTTTGTCTACTGCTTCTTGGTTCCTTTTGGTGGCATGGTCAATAGTTAATTAAAGGCTGACACAGGAGAAGGGCCTTCATACTGCTGGAGAGGGAAACGGAGTTTCTCTGATTTACCTCACAGAACCATAAAACTTCATTCTTCTCTTCTGATCTCTTCGCTTTTTAGATTTAAAGATATTTCTTGTTTATACAATGTATTACTTTATTGCAAATAGTTTTGGCCTTCATTCCAATGGGTATTATTCCACAGGACTAATGGCCTACACAACTCTACACAATTCTGTAACACGCAATTTATGTTAAATGCCAACATTCAGTTTCACTGCAGAAGGTAGTGTGCCATTTAAATAGTGAAAAGTTAGAACCTAACTTTTCACCTTAATGGAGGTTCTAATGGCATTGGCCACGGGCATGTAACATGCCTGACTTTCATGTAGGACACTGGAGTTTGGGTCACAATCTTTCCCTAATCTTAACCATGCTGTAGTTTTCCAGCACAGATATTGTAGACAAAATTAATTTCAAAAACTTTGGCATTGTATAACCATTTTAGATTAATGTAATCTGGGGTTTTGTTCAATATCGCTGTTATTGTCTGGCGACAGGGTTGAATTAATTACTGAGATCTGGGAATGCACTGACGTTAAACAAATGCCCAAGTTAGGCAAATCTATGTGACAGAGAGAATGGAGGCAAAGAGGAAAATAAGGACCCAAACTGTCCACCTTAGTTCACAGACTGACCGCCTGGTTCTACTTTGAGGTACCATTCTTGCATTAACACTTAATCAGGCTAATCTGCTTGTTAATAGTTATTTACAACTCTTTGAGGTAGTCATAACAACATCATATTCAGTACTCATCACCAAAAGAAACACAAGCCAAAACTACAAAAGTAAGACCCAAAATAAAATGATGCAGATTATTCCTTCAAAGGAAACATATAGACATATAAATAGATTCAGGCAGAGTCATTACAGCCTTTTCACTGCAGATATTCTGACTTGTCACGGCAGGAAAAGCACAGGTGTAACTAATAACACTAATGATGCCGTAGCAATGAGCAAGCTTAATAGCACGAAACTGGAACACCTAAAGAAACTGAGCTGTCATTGTTCTTAATTACACCTGTGCTTCCTGCTATGAAATATAAAAAATGATCAGTTAAATATACGTTACATACATCCTGGTGAGTGTTCTGTGTGTTTTCTCTGTACATACCTACACACCTCTACATACCCTTCTGTGCTCAGGTTTATTTATCTACAGAACAGGGGCAGACCTCATGGAAAATAACAGCAATTAGATCTCATCTCATCTTCTATACTGTCAGGGTCGCGGGGGAGCTGGAGCATATCCCAGCTGACACATACAGAGACAGACAACCATTCACACTCACACTCACACCTACAGACAATTTAGAGTTACCAATTAACCTAATGTGCATGTCTTTGGATTGTGGGAGGAAGCTGGAGAGAACCCACGCCAGTATGGGGAGAACATGCAAACTCCACACAGAAAGACCCTGTGTTCAAACCGGGATTTGAACCCGGGACCTTCTTGCTGTGAGGCTAACCACAGCACCACCATGCTGCCGCAATTAGACCTATGGCTGTCAAATCCTTTGATATTTGCTTTTGATGATCTGCCCTCTATGTGTTCTTTGTTTGGTCAGCTCACAGCTTGCTAGCTGTTGTATTTTGCTGGAAATTAAACCACTGTTTGCCTTTTAAAAATCGACAGGAAAACAGTAATGGCATTTTCATGCCAGTTTATCCTCAATCGGCCTTACTCCCGAATATCTTAGCAGACGCTGACCACAGAGAAATCTAGGGTGCCCTATTGTTTGCCTGCCCATCGCCATCAGTTCCCCTACAACAGGGAGAAAACATCTTTCAACTAATGATCTATTTTACATTTGTTTTAATTAGGTGTATTTAAATAGCTCGGAGCAGTAATTAACTAGCCAGAGCATCGAAGTGGGAGTAAGTGAGTGAGTAGCCTAAGGCTTTCTGTTGTGGGGTGCGGTTGTTGTTTTCCTTCTGTAGCTAGCTCCATCAGCCAGGGCGCTGTGCCAAAACTGCATTAAACAGGAGCTTGTTCTTCCTTCCCCTCTTCTTCTCCTCTGAACATCTCCAGAGGGAGGCGGGTCTGCCTCTGGTAGCCACATGTCGCCTGCGTGACAACAAACAAACCGCCGTGGGACAGGTGCAGAGTAGTGCACGAGCAGGGGTACAAAATCGACAATGTAATGCAAACATGATTGGGAAGAATACTGGGGAAAGACAGAGGGAGAGGTGGAGAAGAAATGTGACAAAGGAAGGGAGAAGGGAGGGGGAGGGTGGGCGGATGCTTCCAGGGCACAGCTCAAGATGGTGTTTGAAGTGCTCCGGGGGTCTCTTCCCTTTATTGTCTCTCTTAATGAGCTTTTTATGTTCTTGTGTATTTTACACGCCATGTGATGGTCGCTGAACGCCTCCATCCGCCTGATGGATCTGTTCTTTTTTATCCAGCTATTCACCACTGCATGTAAATTTAATTATAAGCATCTGGTTAGTGAATGGGGCTAATTAGCAGATAGGGGCAAGAACATCAGGTCAGAGGATCTCCTCTCACTTCCCCCCTTCCGCCCTCGTGTCCTCACACTCTCCCCTCTATCCCTCAGGCAGAGATTATGCTGCTTCTTGGACTGATGTCTTGGCTGTGTTCATGCTTCTGGTTTTAAGTTTTTAGGACAGAATTGTTGCAGCAGTTCCAATCTGCGCAAAGCGAAGTAAGGTTAAGACAATTGAAAAATACTTCAAAACAAACTTGGAGCAAGCTGTCGGGAAAATACGACAAATTACGTTCTGGATTCAGTGGCACAGCTGGGCTCATAGAAAAACAAGCAGTCGGTAATGAGAGGAGAAGGGTGAATTCTGATTGAGGTGAGCACATAATCTGTTGAGGAGGTGATGTAGAACTGAGAGGCTGCGGAAACTCCAAAGAAACACTAAAGTTTGCTTTCAAAGATTCTGTGTGATTTCAGACACTGTACTCTCAGAGCCAGGAGCTTCTCCCAGGGCATGTTTTCCACCAAAATATCGCCTATAATGATGCAGCCTGCGGGGTGTCGAGGTATCCCCACAGACTTTAAAATTAAAGCCTTTTTCTGCACTCTCAGTAGTCCAAAACTTAAAAGAACCCCCCCATCAGTAAGACACTTATGTTAATTTAGCCTGTGGATAGTGGGTCCTGCAACATTTTCCTTTTTTTAAAGATCTTAGCTGAGGTTATTTGTCTTTCTTAAATTGGCAAAGCCTGCTTGACTGTGAAAGCAAGAGATTGATTCATTCATTTGTTCTGTGGTATTTAAAAGCACACAGGAAGAACAAATGCGCTCAGGGTTTCTCTGGTCCATGAAATGATCTGACAGCCGATGTTTAAATGCTGATGCTCTTACTGCCTCTTTGTCATGTGATGGAAAGCTTCAACTTGCCCCATTTCCACAATCATTGCAGCATACAGCAGTAGGCTATAACTTCTTGTCTATTGATGTTTTGCTACCAGCCAAAATGTCTGAGGAATTTCTAATTTTTTGAACTTCTGACCTCTTGCTATCAGCATAAAACCAGCAATTAGCGCCCAACATGAACATTAGCCCCTGTCTGTACTCTCTGCCTCCAGGAAGCCCCGGAAGTAATAACCTTGGTCACATAATAACAACATGCTGTACAATATGTCAGAGTACACTTCACTAAATGGATGTGATGTTTTAATGAGGAACAAAGGGATGGCACTGAGGGAAAGTGAGGTGGCGGAAGCAGGAATGGAAGAGTCAAGCACAAGTGCTTTCGTACCTCGGAAAAGGACACAAGTCGTTTAATTGTGCTGTAATGGAGGTCAGCGCTTACATGGTCTCTTGGTCGTCAGCAACACTTGGTCCCCCAACTAGCCCCTCAGTCTGCAGGGCTCCATGACTAAATGTCTGATGTCTGTTAAGGAGATGAAGAGTGATGTTGGAAGCGGATGAAACAGAAGACAACATGGAGGACCTCTAAGGCCTTGTTTCATTTAGTCCTCTGGTCACAGGGGGGAGTGGTGACTGACAGTAGAGGTGACTTGCCTGTCTGCTCGGCTGATTGCAGCACTGACTGACTTTCCCTCTCTTCTGCTGTCGTTCTCTCTCTATCTTTTTCTCTCTATCCCTCTCTGGCGCTCCCAGACTTTTCCCGTCTCTTGCTTCACGTCCCCCTTCACCTCTCTCAGCTCAGGAAGGTTTAGTTTTGGCATAAACATGATAATGGGCTGGGATAAGGAAACAAGAAAATGTCAGACAAGCTGCACAAGGAGGTCTTGTCTTCACTTTGCAATCTTATTTCTTTGCACAAATGCAGCAAGCAGGGGGCAGCTCCACAGAGGTATATATTTCTGGGGCAACCGTGGTGTATTTTGGCTTGAAGAGAAGTTTGAATTTTTTAAACTGATCCTAGCAGTGGATGTATAAGTAAAAGTGCTTTCAGACAGCAAGTGTTTGCTGCCTACCGATGTTTGTGTTCTGAATTTTGACTACATCCATGCTGATACAGCACTGTGCAGTGCCATACGCTACATTTCTAATATTCTAAATGGAGGTTTAGCACAAAACAGAGGGAATGGGTAGAAAATTACTATATGCACACTGATCATAGGTCATATAAAGGACAATCCAGCTTTGTAGCTGATGTTGCCCCAAGTTGTTTTTTTTCATTAATATCTTTGTGTAATATAACTAATTTGGACTAGTCAGATAATATTAACTTTAGACAAAAATTTAGACAATTTTCCTTGTAGTGGAAGAGTTCTATAATCACTGCATTGGCCAATCAAGCGCACACAGATTAACAGACAGAGCGTGTTTGGAGTAAAGAGCAACAATACTCTTTTTTTTTTATAATTAAATCATTATTTAGTCAGGCAGTCTCATTGAGATTAAGATCTCTTTCACAAGAGAGACCTGAAAACAAGCAACACTCACAAAAACACGCAGAACAAAGCACAAAACAAACACACAACAGAAATTCACACAATGCGAAATTAAACAATAACAAGAAATAAAGAGTGGTCATCTGAAGCAGTTGCAAGAATCAGGTAATTACATCAGGTAATTAGGTTTTAAATTCCCTAAAGGTGATGAGTGACTCCAGTTTGAGGGCAGATTGTAGCTCAGTCCATTTAAAAGGTACTGAACCCAGTTCTGCCAACGTTAGTGCGGGTGTGAGGGAACTCTAAACTTAGGCAGACACTGGATCGTGTACTGATGTTAGTGGATTTAAATGAGAGAAGAGAAGCTTCAACAGCAGAGTTTTTTTTTACATATTCTTTTTTACAATTGGCTTAAATGTTTGTCTGAGTACATTTGTCTCCTCTTTCCTCCATTTTCCTTCCCGTTGATAATGTATTTGTTTTGAAATTTTGTACATGGTTTTGAATCAGCGTCTTGAAGCTGCATCACTTTTCTCCTAATAGAAATGCTTTGGGCTGTTGTAGTGTGTTTGCCCTTGTCCGCCACCAGAGTTCTCAGAATCATTTGTGTACATCTGTACATTGACAACACTTATTGTCCAAATCAGTAGGAAACAGCTAATAATCATTTCACTCTGATGCCTTTAAAGGGTCATGGCAGTGGTCTGTGCCAGAGAGAGGGAAAATTAAATACAACACAGAACCAGAGGGAGTTGAAGAAAGCAGGAAAGACCCAAAAGTTACTTGTTTTTTTTTTACAAGGTCTGTCCTCATAAAAGAGACAATTAAAATGTTTTTGTTAAATGGGATGGAACATTGGTGAGACAGGGAAACTTTTTGATATACTTGGAGCAACTCACCTTAGCTGGCAGCCTATCTTCTAAATGGCCAATAAAGGAAGTGTTTGTTGGCTTAATGTTTTATTTGGTTTATTGAGAAGGAATTGTGTGACATTAGGCCTTTTTTCTCTTGTAAACACAACATAAGCAGAGGCCTCAAAAAGTAGGCAAAGGGGCAGAATGAAAAAAAGGAAGGGGGGCATAAACAAGTCAGGTCTGGCTGAGTGAGCAAGCTAATTAACTCGAAAAACTATAAAAATGTAAATTGCAATTTGCTACCGTGGGCATCTAATTAAAGCCACTGAATTGTTAAGGACCAAATTGAATTTGCTAAAGAAGAGGAAAAATATATGATTTCGCCACATTGTCAGGTATCGATCGCCTACAGTGGCCTTTATCACAGCCATATGGGCAGAGAGAGAGAGAGAGAGAGAGAGAGGGTGGGGGAGGAATGTGGAGAGGAAGTAGAGAGAGGAAGAGATGACGCAGACATGAGTGCAAAAATGTTTGTGCAGAGAAAGCTGGAGAGACATCTATGATGAACTAAGTGTTCCTCCAAAAGCAAAACAGTTTGGCAGAGACAACAAAACACAATGCCTGCCAGAGACAGAAAATGTAATCAGAGCCAAATGGTCCTCCTAATACTCCACAGGTGCACAACGCAGACGGTTACATGATACTTGGAAGAATTGTATGAAATGAGGATTGACTGGGACCTACTACAAATCCTCATAAGGTTCACCAAGCCTCTAAGATCCTCCATGGCTCTGGAGTTAATTGTGTTAGCTTAATTGGTGCAGTGTATCTATGATACTTTGGTGTAATTATTGTGCATGCAAAATTGTAGTGGTTTATCTCGTTATGTCATGTCCTCCGGGCGTGTGATTAGTGTGTACTTGCATAGTTTTGTGGGTGTGTGAGCATGTTTGCTTGTGGATATGTCTTTGTTGTTGAGTGTGTATGGGCGTGCGTACGTGCATGGGTGCAGGTAAATAAAAAAATGATCCCTCATGCATCATTGTTGAAGAGCCAAGCTGCTTCTTTTAAAAGCCAGTCCATTTCCTAATTCAAAACTGGAAGTATATGATGAAAACAAACCCTGGAGGGGGGGGGGAAGCAAGCCAGCTACTACACACACTTTATTTTTTACTCATTCTGTTTTTATTTTACGGCTGCACAGCTCTGAATATTTAAGTTGTCATTATACCAGATGGGCGCAGGAAGGCTGAGGATTGTATGGCTTTTATTGAAGTAATAAACAATAATCACCAGCTCCCTTAACAAACAGAGCAGGCTGACTGAGTGCTCTGGCTTTCTCTACCGTCATGTTAAATTCATAAAGCTAATGAGTGGGATTCTGGTGTGGCAGAAATGTAATTTTTTTTGTGGCTTTGCTAAAATTCACATCTCAAAAGCCATTTCTTTTGTTACCTCTCATTCTACCTCCTCATTCTTGGCTTCGTGTGAAACAGGATCTACTCTAATGAAATGTGTTTAGCAGCTCGAAAAGAAAAATCACATAATTTCTATTATTTTCTCCCTCTCACCTCTCCCCAAACTAGAACTTCTTTTTCATTCGAAGTTGAGTGTACTGTGTGTGAGAGGGGCAGAATTGATCTAATTTGGAGTGGAGTCTGGATGGCTCATCGTGGAGCCAAGAGAGCAAATGTAGCTGATAAGAACGAAAGCTCCGATGGACAAATTTACAAGCAGCCATAAATCCTTCCTTTTCTTCTCTGCCTCCGTTTCCGCCCTCCCACCCCAGCCTACCAGCATCCCTGTCAACGGTTGCAGTTTGTTAGCCCAGTAAAAGTTTTATATGTGCAGAAGAGAGGAATGGTCTGTCTGTTGCTGGCATGAGTTACGGGGTGCAGTAAACAAACTTGAAAAAGGCGATAAATAGACTGAATCAGGATGGCAGCTCCAATAATGCATTAACAAGAGTCGCTAGACTGCTTAACACATGCTACTGTGGGTGTACTGTATGAGTGTGGCATGTGTGTGTATGAGTGCACATGTACTGGATGGCGTGTTATAGCTCTCTCAATAACAAATTCATTCCGTTAAAGAAATATTCTTTTAAATAATCACCTTATGGTAATGTGTTACTGTGACTGAACATTTGCACTTTTTAGAATGAATGTGTGCAGGAGGATGAAAAATTATATAATGACATAATGCTATCCACAACACAACCTTCAGACTAAGAAAATACCATAGAGTTAAATAAACTCCTTTCAGAGGTAACATTTATTCAATGGATTGCAATGTAATGTCTAGTATTCTTGTAATTTTGTCCCCCTCCAGTATGTATACGCTTTTAAACAGCTGCCAGAGAATATCTCCACTGCCTTAATGCTTTGTGTCAGCCTATATTACATTAAAGGGGAACTCCAACGACTGCACACATCAAAGTCTGTTTACAGTTCTACTGGAGTGCTACTGTATATATTTAAAAAGTAGTATAAAGCTTTTTATGACTCCAGAGAGAGCTGCTAGACAAATCAGAGTCCGCATCGGTTGATTGGATTGCACTCCATCAGACTCAAAGTTTGAAAGTCAAAAAAATCTGGTGATGCGGAGCTTAGCAGATCACATTAGCTGAATAACGCACCTGAATCTGTGCTCCTGCGGTGGAGTTGCATTGTGGTTAATGTAGGCAGCAAGGAAGAAAATTGTGTGGAATAAACAAAAAAATACTATATCTTTAATTCTGCTAAATCGACCTTGATACTTTTTTTTAAAAACTGTCTATCATGCTTTCAACAATGTTATGCGATGCAAAACGATGGAGTTCTGTTTTTAGGGAGTCACTATCATGAAGTTGCAGCAGCATTTCTATCCCTTTTCTTCACTTCTGTCTTTCTTATAAACACTCTTATAACACATTTGCAGATGCTGGAAAGTAACAAGGCAATATTGATTGTATGACACCTTCACTAAGCCGTGTGTTATTTACATCTATATTTATTCAATCTCACAAAAATGCATTGTGTCAGTAGTATGTCATTCTTTTACTACTAGATGTCACACACGCAGGCACACACCAATACGCATATTGATCACAAGTAAAACACTCGCGGAACAAAGCTGAGTGAGAACAACCATACATTTATGAGGTGTAGAAAATGACAGTCAATGATTACCTCAGTGCTGTTTTTTTATCAAATAAATAAAGACATTCATATTTTTCCTCTCTGCTGGTTGTGGCACCTAGGGCCATTTTCTTCCACCAACTGCATTCCAACTTTACATATTCATTGCCTTAAGAACAAAATAATTTATTACAACAAACAACCTATTAATAAGAAATCAATATGAGACTCCCAGAAGTGTTTTGCGCAAAATGTTAATGAATTTTTAAAAACCTCTTAGGTGAAACAAATTGAGAAACTGAAGAAAGTAAAGTAAGAGGGTGCTGCACGCCAGAAACACTGAAGTAAAACATATGTTGTGAATGCTTTCAGCATTCACACCAATTATATGAAAATTAGTTTTTTGTATGCACACAGTGTTAATGATAAAATTGTTCTGTGTGTGTGGGTGAAAAAAGAGGGAGCGAGATAGGTCTTTCGGGGGGGGGAGAAGCCATTAAGCAACGTATTTATTGCTCCCCACATGTCATCTTAATTTACATTTATGGGGGCGTTGATATCTGTTAAACATGTATTGATGTGTCGTGAGTTTATGTTTCATTTTGTCAGGATCATTTCCTTTTAAATGACCTCCAAGTGCGTTTTGGCTTCTCCATGTGGAGAATCAGAATCAATATGTTACTCACATTTGTGTTTTCCCCCCTCTTTGTTTTATAGAAGTAACA
Organism: Pempheris klunzingeri; assembly: GCF_042242105.1. NCBI lineage: Eukaryota > Metazoa > Chordata > Actinopteri > Acropomatiformes > Pempheridae > Pempheris > Pempheris klunzingeri. The sequence goes on along the minus strand of NC_092024.1, from coordinate 15,002,789 downwards.
TTTTATGTAATCACATATTACAGCAATAAATAAAGGTTGGTTATTTGCATAAATATAATTTTCAAATTGCCAAATGTCACCCGGTGCTTTTGTGGTTGCAATCACCACATCTTCCATCATATTGTATACAATATATTTCAACTTGTTTCAACCCATTATAACCACTTAATCTTTCTCCTGACCCATGCATCATACCAGCTCTATTTATGTATAAGAAACTGCTGCTGAGAATTTCATAGGAGAGTCTTGGAGAGTCATTTGTATTTTCTTGCAGAACAGCTAGTCTTTAATGCTCAACAATGGCAAATTTTAGCCATTAACTAGAACAAACAAACAAGCAGGGATTTGCAGGTACGACACACACACCAGAAAGCAGCAGACTGTGAATCAGATGCTGCATTTTCATTAAAAATCTCTTTATTTGTACTGCAGGGCATCAGGCTCCATGCAACTTTGTGTGTCTGTATGTGTCGTGTGTGTCATGTGTGTCTTGGTAGAGACTGAAATGCCCCTCTGTACCCTCTCTCTCTCTCTCTCTCTCTCTTTCTCTCTCTCTCCCTTGCAGGAAGACTGTACAGAGCCTTGGTACAGAAGGACACAATGAGGTGGCAGCTCCGCTTGGCTGGCCAGGCATAGCCGGAACAGGAAGAGAGATTACCTCCCAGAGGGTCTCTATGTGTGTGCTCGTGTATATATGTGTGTGTGTGTTTGTGTGTTTTTGTGTGTATGTGCCTTTGTGTGTGTGTGAGACACCCTTTTCCAATTAGGAACACATTCACCTCTTTGCCACCAAATCCATTGGTGCATTATCTTCCTTTTGGAAAATACAACCCTTTGTTTCTAAATGTTGAGCCAAACTACAAATAAATAGTTTTGAGTACTTGGCAGTATATGTACAGTATGATGGAACATACTATACTTTTCATTAATGGGCAATGCAGTGACAATCTACAACAACCTATATACAGTATAATGAGGAGAGTGTAGGAAATGAGTTTTGATAGGGGATCATATCTACTCTGTAGGCTACTGTCTTTTTCCATGAAACACCCAAAGGCTAGATAACATACAACCCATTCCCCGTTAACTAGATTTTCATGATCCCAAATTCACATCTATGAGCAGCATGTAGACAAACAGACAGATAGACAGAGAGCGGCAGACAGACGGGACATGTATCCAGAGGGGAGAGTGGTATTCTGTGAGGATTGATAGACTCCATATTGTGAGTTAATGATCTCCCTAGGGCACTGGGGAGAAACGATGAAACCAGCCTGCATGACACTGTCACACTCCCTATGTCGCGCTGCCACCTTCATCTCTCGTCTTTTCTCTCCCGTTCTCTGTCTTCCTCTCAACCTCTCTTTCTCTCTTCCTCGGGGAAATGCATCGATTCACCTTTGTTTGTTCTGTCACCCACACATATTCAACTGTCACAGCGAGGAACGGAGTTCAGCGAACTGATGGAGCTGATTTAGAGTAAGAGGCATGCACTGTCCTCATTTCCCGAAAATGAAAATCCACGACATCTATTCTCATTTAGTTCAATATGGATGAAAAATGCCAGAAATGTCTGCAGGAGGTGTTTAAAAGTTAGTGGAGAGATGCTAGAGAATAGGTGGGAGATGGCATCATTTGCAGACGCAGTAGAAGAAAGATCTTTTTAAACCAGTTGTCAGAACTCGTGCAACCACAGACACAATGAATGCATTCACCGGTTGTGCTGATGGAAAAGCACAATCATTTCCTGCGATCTGTTTCTCGTTTCAGTGGCAAGCGGTTACTGCTTCAAGACAAGACAGGGTAGAAGAGGGGGTAAAGATACAATAGTATATAAAGTATATAAGTTTGATGCTGACTGTGGGTACAATGTTTTTATCGTTACCACTGAGTCATTGTATGCGATGTTTTACTGTTAAAACTGTTAAAAAATATATTTTCCAACCAAAAACCAGAGTGTGTTCAAGTGTATACTGTGCCCATAGACCGAGTTTTAGGAAACGGCACTGACATGTAAAAGAGTGAATGAAAGAGATGCAAAATGATATTATTGTATAGTTTTTGTGGGTCTTTTTGCAGTCGTTTTGTATCTCTATCTGGTTGTTTTGCTTCTCTTTGTCATTTTATGTCTCTTTGTTGTTGTATTGCGTCTTTTTGTAGTTGTTAAATTGACATTCCATCAAAAGTTCTCTGGCCCAGGTGCTCCCTGACCCCTATGGACCCCCGGTAGGCCTTTGGTTGTATAAACAGGTTGAAATAAAAAATAATATTCCCTGGTGGCACCACATCATCTTCTAGTTCTTAACATGTGACTTGCGTTACTGCCCTCCTCCAGCACTGAAAAACAAATAATCTCCTTTTGATGCTGACACCTTGCCATTTTCGGTTCATTTCCACCATTCCCACGAGAGGAAGTCTTTGTAGTCTAGAATTACAGTTTTCGCAGCCTCACCTCTCTTCACCTCCCCTCAGTTCTCAATCAAATGTACACAGCGAGGTCTTTGCTTTGATTGTTTGGCTGCCTCCATATTGTTGACTTGTTTTATATAGAGACAGACACTAAGGGAGGGAGGCAGAGTAGGTTAGCCACAGCTGGTGAATGGACTGAGATGGGGTTAGATGTGGGTTGAACTGTGTGTTGCTTCACTTTGAAATTGCTGAGACTCATCTGTCTGAATTCCTCTGCTATTTCAACCTTATCTGTGCTGCACTGGAGCGTGGACAAGATTGACAAAGACAGTGCAGCATTTTCAAGAGATTTATGCACCTGGGCTACTTGTTGAGAGTGTACAAACTTCCTCTTTGCTTCCAACTCACCGTGCCATTTTCTGATAACTGTTTGATTTCCTGAGTCATTCTTTTTGTTTTTTACCTGCATCATCAAAGGGAAACAACTAAAAAAGCCATTACATGTGCCATTACAAATTTGAGAGGAAAAATAACATTGATTGAAGGCCCAGGGGACTGTGAATCACTTACTGAGGCAGATTTATCTCAGCTGCTTCAGTTTGACACCTGCAGACGCCAGCATGTTGTCCTGTTTGTGCCAAGAAAATAATGGCATTTCAGAGTATCTGGAAAACATGTTTTGTTTCACTTGAACGTTGGGTTATTCTGATCCGCAAATGCAAACTGCAAATACTTCTGATCAAGTATTACATTTTAGCCTGAATGTTCTTTGAAGGGACGATAACATTTTTATATGATTTTTACTGTGCAACCACACAGTCATCATAGTATAGCATGTCTGCAGGGATTTGACAGGGTCATTGATCAAAACCACCTCAGTCATTATTTTGCTTGGCTTTCAAACGTGACATCCCATATTGTACTTGAGCTTGTAATAAAAGCCCAACCATTAAATCTCCCACCTACTTGTGCTTTGATCTGCCAAAAGATGTAGCCTCTAAAGCATTAAATTAAGTAAAAAGCAATGCTATTGTAACAGAATTTAGCATTTTAATATAATATCTCTTCCCTATAAGTTCAAATCATGGGGAGGTTTCTATGAAAACCTCCAATGATATGAACCAGGGTCCAGTGCTTCCCTTGGAAAATGGCATAAAGGAAACTAATCAATACATAGGATATATCCTACATGGGACACATCCTGTGTATTAATGCCCCACTAATTTGCTAGCTTTGTCATTTCTATGTACTGTGTCACCTTCCAGCGATGATGGATGGCACAGATTCTTCTCATTAGCAAAACACTGGTGGAAAAATGAAGAACAATCAGCATTACCAGGGTTTTTTGGGGGGTCATAAAACGTATATACTGTAGTCATGATTGTGCAGTGTGGTGATTCTGCATGTACAGCATATGTTGTGTGTTTGGAGGGTTTTGGCTGCACGATCAAAAAGTAAGTTGAGTTGAAAGACTACAATGCTTGTAAGCCTTGGCTGCCGATGCCAAGAGGCCAGTTAAAGGCCTAATCAAAGCGATGATGAATTCACAACTATTCAGTTCACTCTGAGAAATTACAATCTTCATCATTTTAGCAAAGTGAAATGATCATTTCTTTGTCTGCACACAAAAAACTACATGTACAAAGGGGAACCTTTAATTTTTCTATTGAGATACCCACAGCTCTAACAAAACGTTGGTATTGTACAACCTGGGAAAGATGTGACTTTCTGTTAGTGTCGTTCACGACCTCCTGTCACTGTCACTAAAAGGGATGGCAGGAATGTGATGGGTAATTAGTGGGAGACTGTGACATAGACTGAGATATGACAGGTGGGAGGATGATGATTTTTTTTTAACATAGTGGTTCCATGACTAATTTAGACTCCTTAAAACTATGTCTTCCTGTGACCTCTTCTCTTCTCACAATCACAAAACTGTTGTATAGACATTATACAACAGAAATATAAGAATGTATAGACATTGGACATCAGCATTAAATCCTTGACTTGAATCAGCACCTCATACTTTATAGGCACAAAATAGCATGGATACAACTAAGAACATGACAATGTTGTTGGTTTCATTGCACAATACCATGTGTATTGGATTTCAGTCCACACAGTTTACATGCATTTCCACTACTGAACCCCTCTTTCTTTCTTTCTTTCTGACTCACATGCATACACAGAGCTAAAAACAATTACAGGTAAGTTCCTATAGTGTTAAGAGAGTAGGTGAGCTATTCTTGTTCTATAATTATAACTCTCGTTGTGTGCATCCACTGCAGTGCCCCAAACCACCATATCTGCCTCAGCCACTTTGTTCAATGCACGTCAGATCACACTGTGTGGTCTGTATTGAGAGAGGTCATTATATTTAAAACACTGCAGGAACTACAGGAAACTACAGGGACACTCAGTTCCTTTGTTTTAATTTCCTCCGTTTTTGACACTGCCCTTATTGTGATTTTGTCTTTTGTGTGTGGCGACACCTGCTCCTTTTCTTCACTGTGTATTCCCCCCCCCCTCTTCCTGCCCTAGTCTTTTTATATCTCCCCCTACCAATCTTTATGCCTCGTATGCTTTCACACTCCATTTTCCATGCTGGCTCTGGGTATCCCCACTGTGGAGAACTCTGCCTGTTTCATCTGAGTGTGGAAACTGTGTGCTAATATCGCCTGCTTATACCCATTGGGTGGGATAATGGCAGCCATCACTCACTGATGCAGCACAAAAACTGACATTTCGCTCTCCTTGTGCTGACAAACAGCATATACCTCCCACTGCTCTGTCACGCTCCCTTTTGTTTCTTACATGTACTCCCTTTTTTCTCTCACAATCTGTCTCTCCATTTGTCTGCCTCTTTTTTGTCATTTGTCTCTCTGCCTCCAAGTCTACCTGCTATTCTGTTTTGGTCCTCCGTTCAGTCTTTCAAGCTGGTATCGCACAATAAGGCAAAAGGTCATGACCCCTGAAGGATGCTGTTGCAGAAATGGAAATAGCACTTGATTCTAAAAGCTTTACAACTGATCATTTTACTCATGCATAAATTATTCAGTCAAGTCCTAAACAGTGGGACGCATTAAGAGTCAGGGCTTCTATTACCACTCAATCATCCTGCAGGGAATTTGTATTGCAGCTCAAGGAGGGAATTATTGGCAGGATAAATGACACGTGTGGCCAATATATGCTCTTAAATCCAACAATCATGTCAGTTCATTTTCTCTGTCTACATTCCTAAGGACTAATATTGTAACACAATTGGCCTACTTCAAATATTTTATTTCATTAGAAAATGAGACATCATTTGTCATTCGAAATTCAAATTCAAAGTCCTCTTCACCTTATTTTTTGGTTTATTTCCTAAATGAATGCTTTAAATTTACATAGTACTTTTGGGCAGCACAAACAGGCTGTAAGAAAAGCACTGATATACACTGTTGCCCATAAAGTTGGAATAATTGTTCAATATCCCCAATTTTGTTAAAGCCTGAATACACAGTTTGCAAAGGTTAATTGTGCTTTAAGTTTCACTGTGATATGTTTGGAAGAGTTTGATCAATAAAGTTGAGAAGATATACACTTTATTTATCAAGAATAAATCACATTGTCACAATCATTTCATGAGAAGAGGTAAAAAACATTTTATTCCAACTTTATAGGCAACAGTGTATAATCACCTTACAAAATTGATACGGTTAACTTTACTTGTTTACACATCCAACAGATACGGTCTGGAGCAACATTAGCATTCATTACCAAAGGTAAGTTAAATAGCCATTTAGTTAAATTAATTAGAACCATATCTGATGTATCTGATAACAGCTTATGTGACATTGCTGTCACCATGGCAGCATGAGTGTGAGTGTGTATATATGTGTATTTATGTATATATATATAAACAGCTTTTGACCTCCTGTTTATGATTAGACTGAGTTTTTTTTTTTTTTTTTAAAACACCACATTAATTATAGAACTGATGTAAACACTTGACATGAAGGACAAAACAACAGGCACTCAAAGTGGAGGCATTGTAAAGAGATGCGAGTCTGCAAAAAGATTTCTTTCTCTCAATTAGAATTGCGAAGGTATCTGGCACGTCTGTTGGCCTCACACAGGAATTAACTGCAGGGGCTTATTTCTGTAATTGCATTGGCTGCGGCTGGACACCAGAGGTGAGCTCAGCTAAGCACCAGGAGGACTAGTCAGTTCACTCCCCTGACTCAGAACAGAGACCAGAAAACTGTTCTTTATCTTATGATGTAGATGTTATGATTTATACGTGTGCATAATGCCCAACAAGATACTCAAAGGCCTTTAATTCAACAGGAACCACATCTCCTGCATGTGCTAGAGATCCTGAGGATGTTCATCAATTTTAAACATATTGCAATAACACAATCAAACTTTATACGCTACATAATATGATGCAGAAGTTTTGACAATTACCCATTTCCCTCTCGCCTTGCCTCCTTTCTTGTTAATCGGTTGGTGAAACAGGGAGTCGCCTGGCTAGCAGGGTGCACTACGGTGGTTCAGAAGCCATTAGAAGACACATGTTTGATTCCCACAACAGTTCAATAACAGCCAGCTTTCTTGTTGAAACATTCTGTCGCAGGACTCTGAACCCCTTGACGCTTTACACATTATGATTGCTGTAAATTAGCACATTAGACAAATGTCTGAAATGTAAATGAAATGTAAATCTGCGAGGGAAGTAATGAAACAACAAGCCTGTTCTCCTTTTACAGCACACAGCATGTGTTTCTGGGTGAAAGAGGAAAGCATGAGGAGACTTAGGCACAGTAACCTATTTTTTATTGTTACATTGCATTCTTGCATCATGCATGAGGTTTGTAGCTGCTAAAACACAATTCTTTTGGAAAAGCCTATGATGAATGCACATTTTAAAGGAAAGGTGAAACAAACACAAATAGGTGTTCACTTTATTGTCTCACAGAAAGCTCAAGTTTGTCGCAAAATGTAATTTTTCTTACTGTGGCAGGATGCACTTTACAGTAAAACTTAACCTTTCCCCATTAACCCAACAGGTCCTTGAGCAGATTCATATGCCCTTTCAAACCGCTGTCTCCAGGGTAACTGAAGCAGTAACTCTTGCACCTATTAAGTACTGAACAAAAAGAGCAGATGATTCACCTTAAGTCAGACTCCAATCACGTCTATTCATAGATTAATAACCTCCTGTGGTTCTAGACCTGCAGCATTTCAGTAGGTGGGTATTGTGCAGTGTTGGTGGAGAATCTCGCTAAACCGCATTGTACTTGCCAAGCAATCAGCTGAAAATGTTTGCCAATTTTAATGGGAGAGAAGATGTAATTCTCTTTTCATGCATGCCTGCTCACATACAGATGTGCAAAATGCATATAATAACAGTGGCAATATTTCAGTGTATGTGGGATGAGCAGAAGTTGTTTGCTGGGCACTCCAGAGGATGCCAGGGAGGTTACTGAGGGTCAGTGATCTGCAGCCCCACAGTCCCAGAGATGGGGGTTGTTGTGTGGCTACAGCAAGACAGCACCACCCGGCTACAGGGTCAGGGCACCAGGGACTACAGGTGCTCTCCCTTCGAATGTGACAAATACGATGTGACACGTCAGTGCTTGCTCGAGAACATTGCCCTCTTTCACTCACACTGGCGCACTGTTTTTTTTTTTTCCCCACTCTGTTTCTTTCTCTGGCACACAAACACCCACACACACAGAAACAGACACATAAATACAAAAAAAACCCACGAGCTTTCTCTATTTCTCTCCCACAAAGCCAGACACAGAAACACAAAGACGCTCAAACAGAAAAACGCAGTTACTCACTCTTGCATGAACACGCACACATCACTCTGCTCCCCCGTGGCTGTCATCAAAAGCAGCCACTCTGCCCTACACTATGTAAAAGTAACAGCTTGCTTTTATTCTCCCTGGTCTTAGTCTTCTCTTTTCCTCCTGCTCACTCCTCCTCTTCTCTGTGTTGCCTTCCAGTCATTCTACGTCATCCCACCTCTCCAACACCTCTCCTACCACCCAATAGTGAAGTGCATTTGCAGACCCTCTCAGATGTGCTGTCATATATATTTCAAAGCCATTTCTAAGCACATTCAGAAGGACTCAATGCCCATTTACTAAGAGGCTGTATGTACTGTACTTTCATGCTGAGGCTTTTTGGAGTCATTTTCCGTCCTTAAATAAAGCCAGCCACTCTAACGTTAATGTGTACTTATGATTTTCACTGTGGGTCAATAATTCATGTGTCTTTTACAGACTTTACAAAGATGTCTCACATTAAAAGAAAAAGCCAAAATATGTCATATGCTTATGTAGATATTTGCTGCTCATTATTTTACAGTAATAGAGTAATTAGAATGTGTAACAATTAAACTCGTTTATTTAACTAACTAATTTACTTTCTACTTACTATATATGTCAGCATAAAAATATCTATAAAATATATATATATATATGTACACAAACACATACATATACTTCTATTATATGATATACAGTATATATGTACAAATACATTTTTAATAGAAGTACAAATACATTTTTAATAGAAGGGATGTCATTTTAATGGGTGGTTATCATTGTTTCGAGGTTAAATACTAGAAACCGGCTTTGGAAATTCAGACACAACAGAGCAGTGTACGCAAATGTACTCAAACAGATAGAAAACATGATATGAATGATGACGCACTGATATTAAAAACAGACATAAGGTTGTTATTAAAGAAAAAACACACACACACACAGACACAGATACAAACCCTAACAGTTAGACACCCTGCCCAATTTGTGGTAATTTCACCTGCACGTCTGCTCGTCCTCACAAACCCCCACCCATGATCTTAGAATGCCGGGAAGTGTTAATAATATTTAAAGTTAAATGCCATCTGTTCCCAGGGCCTAACGTGAATACCAATACGGCCGGCAAACATTGCAATTAACGGAGCCAAGATGTCAGGAACACCAGAGAGGCAGGCTTTGAGCCTCCTGCTCCAGGAAAAGAGAGGCAGATGTGATGTGAGCAGAGATGACTTTTCTGTTCTCGGGGAAAAAAACTCCTTGTCCCCCCTTTCCCTACCTCCATCTGCCCATATGTGATAGGATCCCCAGTATCATCTTTACTTAGGGGAATCTGCTTTGAAATATATAGGCTTTATAAATGCCTGTCTCTATCTATTTGAATGTTTTACACACAGTGCAGAGACGCATCAGTCAGGTGAATGAGAGGCGTGCTGTTTTTTTCTGAAATGAAAGCAAATTGCATTTGCCCCGCCATACACAGTTTGTCACCGCAGGGATGTTCTGCTTGTGTTCTTGTGTGTCTTTGTGTGTGTGAATTAGAGAGTATAGCTTGATAAGAAAAAGGCATACATAAGACAGACAGTCATACACTGCACATTATACTGAGTAAGACGAGACTAAGACTAATGTGGATGAATTTGAAAATGCAATTTATGAGTGTAAAGTTTTTAGATCCTAATCTAAAAGTTTCCTGTCAACAGTGAAATCTCTGCTTCTCCACCTCCTTCTTTTTTTTAGCGTAATGACCCTGTAAACACAAATTGGTGAAATAAAGTCATGATCTGGAAAAGAAAACTTTTTGTGATTCTTTTTGTGTTTCAGTACAGCGAGTCACATAATGATGGGAATGATGACTGCTCTTCATTCCATGCTCCCAGTTAAAATCCAGGGGTGCTTTTTTCCCACTGGCCCTAAACTAATAGATCGCTACCCCCCACTGATATCTTTTAATCATGTGTTACATCCCAACTCTTTTAATCAGATTTTTCATAGTTATCATGACTGTCCAGTTTTTTGTCTCCTAAATTATTGATTGTCACGCCTATATTAACTTCTTTATTGATTTTCATATTAATGCTTATAACTGTACTCTCTCTGGAAGCACTTTTTAAAATTGCACTATATAAAAATTGACTGGACTTTCTGTTGTTAAAGTCAATGCCTCTTGGTAACGATAAGTCCTGGGATGCATTTGACCAGCCTAAATGAAATCACTGTTTTATAATTATGCACTCATCGCATAAAATGTTTAGACCTATAGCAACCAAATCTCCTGCAATAAAAATGTGCATGTGCTACAAATAAGACTTGCCAAATACACTTTTAGGAAACATAATGTCTGCCTGATTTACATTGCATTAAATTTCCTATAACAATGTATTTGCTGGTGCGAATTAGTTGTGTGTGTGTGTATGTCATTTTCAGGACACAGTGTTGAGTATGTTCATTGAAACAACAAATTAGACATCATACAGTGAGATTGATGTGATTACTATAATCAAAACAGCAATTTTCCTGAAAATATTAAAAAATAACCTGATAATTACAGTATATGTTTTCAAAAAGCTCAGCTTTCCTCACATACACATACAAACACACACACATTAGTGTAAAATTTGCTATAGCTCCCTTTACCCTCACCTTCTCTCTCTTTTTTTATTTCTCTCTTCACTATCCCTAACACCATGCCCACCGTCGAGCCGTGTGCTGGAGAGCTCAGCTTTTGTGCGCCCCAGTGGGATCACTGGTGTCACTGTTCACACATTCAGGTTCATGTGACACTGACCTGTGGGTGACAGGAAAGCTCAATTCTTTGGAGGGTTAGGTGTTGCCAAGGCTGCTGAAAGCACCACCAGTGAGGTCATACTGTGAGGCACGCAGTATTCAATAGATTTACTTTGATGATTCAGACTGAAAAAGCCTGACAGCCCACAGTGACACAATGGCCTGTAATCTATTTAAGATTAAAGTCTGTCAGCCTTTGACAGTTTCAAAGAGACCCACGAGCGTAGGAAGTACAAATAAAAGTGTATTATCTGTAACAAACATAATCATCAACCAGAGTGCAGCAATACTATGATAGATGTAGCATCCATATGTTTATCATCTGGATTTGTGTCTGATTATTGCTGCTTTGGTCCAGTGGGCATGTTAGAGTGTATGCTCTGAGGGAGTGCAAGCTATGCCTTCCAATATCAGTTGGCCTCAAAACTGCTTCTATAATGCATGAAGATCAATATGCTGTGGCTTTGTGAGTGAGGCCTTGCAATTCTGTGCCCATATCAAATATTCCCGCCATCCACCCTGCCGTTTCAAGAGATCTATGCTATCTGAGTTTTCTTTTTGTTTGTTTTTTTACCCACATTACCTGATAAAATCATTTCTCTACATTGCAACAAGTGGTCAAGAACTCCACTGGGTACCATTAAGGGATTAATAATTCAGATACTGTTTATTTATTTATTTGTGTTTCATACTCGTATTTTTTCCAGTTCACGGTCATGGCCTGGAACCAATCCTATCACAGCTTTTAATTTGATAAAAGGAAACTCGTGGTGGAGAACATACAACTCCAGACAGAGAGAGAGATGGCATCAAACTGAGGACTTGACAAACTGAAAAGTTACTGTGCTGCCAAAAAAATAATATCAGTGTCCAGCAGGTAAATGTTACCACAGGCCTACATACAATAGCTTTTGGTGAGTATGGCAAGGATCTGTGCATGCATTCTCAGGAGCCAAGGACACAACAACAACAGCAACAGCAGGGAATGCCTTTACTTGCACTAATACAGTAGTAGGAGGCCAAAGCACTGCCTCTGATAATGAAATTGTACTGCATCGACCTACACTACTTGTATTGATATTACCCCCTGGTGGACTTTATAGTTAAGCAAAGCCTACTCACAACTGCACATCAAAGGCTGAATATGTCTAAGAGTTGGAATCAGTTCAAACATAGAGTGATATTCCCTTGTCAGACTGTTTTCAATAAAAGTGAAACACTTCCACATTTCACAAGACATGATTAGAGAAATATAAATACAATATTTCGCAGCAGGTATATGTTATTCTTCTCTCCTAACTTGTTTATTAGTTTGGGACCCCGATGCGCTAATGCTCTCCGCTGTTCAACTATTTAAACTTTTATTGAGCACCAGATTCCAGTTCAGGCATTAAATCATTAAAGGCCTCGTGCACCCACATAGGTGTTTTCACTCATTCTGGCTGATTAGATCTGTGCTGAGGTTGAAGTTGGGTGCTTACATGCTGGGAATTATGTGTGGTCACCAAGGTTCTTGTTCTAATAAAAAAATGTAATGGTGTAAGTTGTTCAAGGAATAACAGGTGCAAGAATACTAAGAGGAAAGTCAGGGGGGTGTTGAGCACAGTCCATACACACCCGCAGAGTCCACAAAGGAGCGCTAATAAGGCAAAAGTGAAACACCTGCGAAGGCGTGCCAAGGGTACGCAGGGGCTTTAACAACTACAAATAGTTTAGTATAATCTCACATCAAATTACTTTGACTGTGTGAAAGAATATAGCTCAGCTTGCTTTTGGTCAGATACCACTAAATATACACAATGGCTTTATTAGGTTCAGTTACCAGTTTAATAGACTGCACCACTTGTGATGTACTCAGACCCCACATAAAGAATCCCTACAATATTCCAATAACAACCCTTTTGGGAGGACTAGATCATGTATTTGACTCAATAGGGCTGTTAAAGGGACTTTCGTGAACTATGGGTTTCTTAGGCTTTAAATGTGTCTCTCTCGCGCTTTTTTTTCCCCGACAGTTGTGGCTCAGAGGTAGAGCAGGGCGTCTACTAATTGGACAAAGAGAGGTTCATTTCCAGGCTCCTCCAGTCTGCAAGTCGAAGTATCCTTGGCCAAGCTGCACTTCGGCGTGTGAGTGTGTGTGTGTATGTGTCAAAAGTAAGTGTCTTTAGTCAAAAAGACTAAAGAGGAGCCACACAAGTGCAGGCCATTTACTTTTATACAGTCCACATAGGACATTCAATATATTTAAGATTACATTTATCTTTTCTGGTTCAAAAATCATGAAACATGTAATATATAAGGTGAACACACAGACACCTGATTCACAGTTGCATTTGGATGGCATTTATCACAGTCACATACCTTGTGCACTCTGTGTGACTTTCACAGCCTGATGAAGTATTAGACATAACAAGCCCCTGGCCGCTCTCCCTACAGCCTGATGGCCCAGTCTAATGGCTGTTTGTCTTATTTCATGGTAACTGGGGGGGCAAGTGATTCTGCAGAAAAGTCTCTGCTATCCTTTTCCTGCTGAGATTCTTCCCCTTCTGCCCCTGTGGGTTCTCTGCTTTGTAGGTACCGGATTCAGCTCTAATGATATCATAATTGCGGTTTTCCCTGGACAATGGTTGCCAAGCCTGAAGGTGGCCCAGCAAATGAGCTGGAGATCAAACCAGGGACACCATGATGATGAAGCCACAGTGTACATGGAAAGAATAACTCAAAAATATTGTGTTTTGTGGCCCCTTGTTGCTGATGTTATATCATCATGTCATGTTTCCTTGCCTGCTGAACCACATAGTTATCCACAATGCATCATTATTGGTGTAAAATGCAAATTAAGCTTCTCTGTGTAAGTGAATTAGTATATTACATGAGTGTCCTTGAGGTGTCTGTGAGAAACTGAGATATTAACTTGACCTGCGTGGTGGCCGACTCCGGTAGCCTGACTGAGCCACAGATTCACACATCCACACACATGAAAACACAGAACTCAAAAGGTTGGCGAAACTAACGATAAATTTTGTATTTCACGCATCATCCCTGCATTGCCTGTTTCTACAATTCACAAACACCAGCTTCCCCCTTCACCGCACACTCACAGGGGTGAGAAAGTGCAGTGCTGTTTGAACAATCATTTCTCAGTCCAGCTGAATTCATGCTGACGCTCCAGTTTGCTCAGTTTGCTTTCTGAAAACTCCCCTCTTCCTCTTTTTAATCCTCTGAGTGGAAGCAAAGAGAGGGAGAGAGAAAGAGGGAGAGACCAGCATTGAATGCTGACAGGGACATAACTTGCCTTCCCTGCATACCTTGTTTACAGTCTACCTCCCTGCTGCTATACCCTCCTCTCTCAATGGAGCCATAAAAAACAAATAGGGGCTTTTAGAGAAATTGCCTGTGCACTGAAGATTAATAACAGTTGCACCAGTTCACCCAAGAAAGTCTCCAGAGGCAAAAACGATATTGGAAGATTAAAAGTGCCACATCCCTAAATTGGAATGATTCAGAGCTCAGGCCGCTCTCTAACCAGCTTATTGAGAGTCAAAGCCTTGGTCTTCCTGCCAGACGAAGAGCGTCATTAAGTATTTACTTCTGGATGAGGATCCGCTGCTTGAGTATAATGATGTACTGAGGGTGTGATCGATCCTCTGTGTCTAAGATGGTAGCGTGGTGGCCCTGGGAGCTGCCGCACAAGCACACTAACAGAGAGGTCACCCCGTGTGAGGTTAGGTCATGTTTTCACTGTTTGCAGTCTGTCAGTTAAACCGGCCTGGTGGCAGTAAGTAAGAAGAGCACCAAATTAGACAAGGACTCAGAGCAAGAGTGAAGTGCAGTAGAAATCTTTTGGTGTGCTATGGTATGCAACAGGATTAAGAAGTAATAAATGATCAGCAGCATAAAATAATGAATTTTTTAAAAATTAATTAAATAAGATAAAGTGACAAAAATCGTTTCCTGTCTTGCTGTAATCTTATTATATTTAAAGTCATTTGATATTTACTATATATACGTTTTAATAACAGCAAAGTAGATAATAATGTGCAATGTATGTAATGCTCACTGTGAATACTGAAGCCACGACACTTTGCTCTGCATGTTTTCAGCAGTGCTCTGGAATTTCTATGGTAACAAGGAAACACACGTCTCCGTGGCAACCAGGCCAAAGCGTCTCTGAAGTTGCATAGCAACCATTCCAAAAAAAAAAAAACAACATACACGTACACTCACACGGGCGTCACATTCTGAGAGCCACACAAATAGTAATTAGTTAATTAGTTAGGAACATTGCTCTTTTGTTTTATTTCATCCTGAGAACTTTACAAGACAAGACTTGTGAACATGTCGAGGAACAAGACGGAGCTGAAAACACAAGGCTTCACCGTGAAAGCGACGATGAGGAACTCCGTGGTGAGTGAAGTTATTTGACGTAGCTAACGTTAGCTAGCTAACGGCCGGGTAAGTAGCGCAGGACTAGCATTGCTTTCTGAAACAACTGACTGACACTTGACCACGTAGCCAATTTACATGGTTGAGCATGTGTTATTGAGCAACTTGTGAAGATGTGTCGAAATATAATGCGATATTTGTGCTTAAAACGTGCATGTTTAGCGTGAGGTAACTCATTTCACGTACAGTTTGTCACAGCGGATATGTATTATGACATACAAATGCTTTTGAATGTAGCATCTCTGACAGTGTTAGTGTCAGACAGAGAGACAGGCTGAGAGGGTTGTGAGGGTTGGCTTACATGAACATCGACAGTCTGGACTCCCAAATGCTGCCATTAGTGTGGCACCACTGTCTAGGTTAAGTTACAATTGATGGAAAAGGATGGAGGGCTGGTCTCCCTCTGACATTGCCGCTTTAAATTATCCTCTTACCCTTTCTTTTCCTCTATCACGCCTCCATTGCCATTCTGCAGAACCTATAATCTTTCTGCTCTTTGTGCAGGGCAAAATCTCAACACACTAAATAGCCTAGAAAGATTGGGTAGCAGTGGAAAAAGGAAAAACCCACAATACCTGAACATATTCCGTCCAACCATCATTTTGCTTTTCCTGTGTTTTGTGTGCACATGTGTATGTGTGCGAGTGTGTATAACTCTTTTTTGTGAAACAGGCTTGAGTAGGTTTCACACATGGGGATTTGAGAACTCTGAAATTATCCAATAACTTTTATGGGCTAAAATGACACTTTCAGAACCCATTGAAAAGCTATAACATAATGATTAGACACTATGAAATTCAGAGGCCATATGCTAAGAAAAATGCAAATGTCCTGTTTTTTTTTTTATACCATCGTGGAGATAGCACATTAACATGAAAGGGGGATGTTTTACAGACTGATATGCTTGTAGCTGGAGTTGTATGCAACACGTGATTTTTACAAGGTTAGAGTTGTCCAGCCACGATGCTTACTTAGCCACCATAACTACTGCGCACACTTTGGTACTTTTCTTACTTCAGGAAAAGCAAACAGAGGCTTCCTGGACCATGATTTCTTTGCAAAGCAGGCCCACACCATGGTCCTCCAGTGTAGTTAAACTGTGTTGAAGGAGTTGACTAATTTTCAAAGACAGTCGTGTCGGGTCTTCGTTCTTCTCTCATTTACTGCAAATGAAGATGGATCAGGAAAGTGTAATAGGTTTGTATAGCAGAGGACATTAGTCTTTATTGATGAACTGTATTGATTGGTCAGTAAAACTAGCTTTTCAGAATCAGAATCAGAATTCCTTTAATAATCCCCAGCGGGAAATTGCTTTTTGTTACACACAGCTCCAAAAGAACAAGAATAACAATAAGAATAAGAATAAACTTCAAACACAAAGTAAAATATAAATATATAAAAGTATGAATAAAAAAAGCTGTATTAAAAATTATTATTACAAATTATTACGCAGAGGTTTTTGTGCACAAAAAAGAGATTATTATTAGAAATCTGGTTAGTTGTATCTGGGTTAGGTATTATTTACTGTCTGTGAATGTATTAGACGAAGACGACTTAAACATTTGCTGTCACTGTGACCCGTGGTTTCGTGTACCTACAGAATTGTGGAATGGACTAAATTTACATTGCCAGTGGTTTTAAATATGATCTTGTAAAAATAAGATGATGTATGAAACTGGCTTTTCCCTCGGCTGATGTTGTTTGCCACTAAATAAAGGCCACTGAAAGATGTATGCGCAGCACTCCGCTGTGCTCTGTCAGATGTGGTAGGCCATAAGAGCAGCTACGGTGATAGACTGTAAGCTGCTGAAGACAACACGCCTCCCAGCAGCACATTCACGGAGGCATCCTTTCTTTGGCACATAGAAACCTGAGCTTACTGGTGCCTGTGTGAGGTTATGTAAAAGCAAAATGTGCCATCACACTTTTTTAACACTGAAGACTGTGTTAATCCTATTCCCTCTCTACTGTTGATATTGCGCCGTACGTTTGACGTGTTTTACCTGAAGAGGTCACAAGGCTGTCAGCCTTACTCGAGTCTGAACAGTTACTCGCCTGCAAGTTCAGCTGAAGTCGTTCACCTTTTGTCATGAGAACGATACCTTGCTTCAGTCCATGTCAGGAGAAGAGTTGTGCTTTGCTCTGTTTCTCGTGTATATGAGGAACACAGCCTGAGATGCTGCACGTATTATTTCTGCTTGCTTTTAATTCTCATTTGGCACTTTTACACAAAGGCATTTGTGGCTGGTGAGCAACAAAGCATGTCACTGGCAGCCATATTGCTTAAATTGACAGACTGACGTATTCTTTTACTCTCACTTGCCGGATGTCTCAGGCAATTATCCACAACTTATTTTTAGAGACAACACCAAGCTCTTCAATGGAATCCCATTCTGTAAGGATGGAGTGGAGACAGGTGGCTTACAGTATGATTTGTTTTTATTTTTTTACAATACTTCCTACATGCAAACTGGGGAAACATGCCATTATCTTTGTTTTTGTTTTTTTTCAGGGATATGGTAAAACCTTATACTTATCCCAAGAATACCTTACATTTTGATTCCTGAGTTTTGTTTTGATGCTGTTTATGTTGGCAGTTTTGACATGGTTCACGGTGAAACGAGAGCATTGAATCAGAAGTTGAGGCGTCCGTGGTCAGCAATAATTTAATGAATGAATTTAAGGAAAGTGCCAGTTTAATATTTTTCTGTCAGCAATCCCCGGCTCTCACTTCCATATCTTTCCCACTTCTAAAATGTTGACTGTCCAGTCCTGGGTACTTTGATGCAAACAATTTAACTAGGTCTTCCTCTCTGAGCCACTAAGGTTTTTGCAGACAGCTATTGCCTTATTACGCTCACACTGCACTCAAAAGAATCGGGGCTCTGTGATAAATGGCAGTGGAAGGGCTGCACAGTTCTGATGACAACAGTAAATGCTTGAACATGAAACTGCAGCTGTTTTTTTTCTATGGCAGGGACTGCCTTGAGATGCAAAAGAGGCAGTCAGGGCTATCATTGACTACCTTCTTTTTTGAAGGTCATAAACAAATCTCCTGTCAAGAGCCCTCACAAGGAAGGCTCCTGCAAAGCCCTTTAATATTCACCATCACCCCAGAGGATCTGCTATGTCTGAAACATGAATGACGCTCCCACACTGCCATACCACTGGCTAAATCCCCAACAAAAACCATTACATTTTTCAGAGGCCTGCTCGTGTCTGTTGCCTTCTGTTTTTTTTTTCTCCCCTGTGGTCACTGACATATTGCTTGAGAGAGGGCAGCTTTGCGGAGAGCTGTGATTTGTAGGTAACGACAAGGCCATTTCAAGCCTTGAAAGGGTATGGGGACTTGAAGCATAGGCTTATTATGCTTTAAAGTATTTGTGGTCATAGAAATTGAATCAATAGCACAGGCTGCTGAAACTCTCCCCCTTTCTTCTAATGATTCATCCCCAAGCATTTAAAGAGGAAAAAAGATACACTTTACATTCTGGTGGGAGGTCGTCACCTTGTGTTTCAGACAGAGTGGGGAACAAAGCTGTTATTTTCTGTGTCAGAGGCTTATTCCAGCTCGGTGTCAAAAAATAACAGGGGTATGAGGTGAGAGCCCAAACACCTGCATAGTGTAGTGACACGAATGGGCACGAATACACATACTATACATGTGAACATTGCAGTTGACACAAAGGAAGGAGAAGAAGATATTGTTTTTCTTATGGATATTTCTCATATAAGGGGATTTTATGGATGAAATAGTCTTTTATGGTATAATCACATGGAAACATTTGTTTAAGGCCAATTCAGTAAATAACTAAATATAAAAATACTTAAAAAATGACTTTACACTATAAAAAATTTAAAAACCCAACGTTGCCTATTTGCACTGTTGTTCACAATGATAATGAGATGATGAGATGATATGAGTGTCCCAATTGTAGAGTTGTGACGGAGCACCAAAATGAAATGTAGCCATTATTAGTGTTATTAATTATTTGTTCAAACAGCACTGCATTAATGTGTGCTCTATGACTGACGTGAAAAAACCAGTACAAAAACAGATATTTAAGATACAACTATTAAGCCGTTAATGTTATGGCAAAATACTGTATGACAGTTGACAAATAGATATTGTCTCAGTATAAAGTATATTATTATGGTGGAAAAGGCCGTCTATGGTCCAACACCAGGCCTGCTTGAGTTGCTGAACACATCAGAGATGTGGGTGACAATTCAGTGGTGTGGAACCAGAGGTAGTTTATTTCATCTCTGTTTAAACGCCTCCCTAGAAGTAAAAACATTTGGTCAATAACTATTGAGCCGACTTGGGATCAGTCATGTAGTTAGGGTACAATTGATTTATCGACTCCTGAAGATGTGGAATATGTGACATTAGATCATCATCATGCCCTATAATTGATTTATGTGGTCTGTAATCTGTCAGATTTTTGCCATAACACATCTTGTAATATTTCCTCTTTGTGTACTGCTTTTACACTTAAACAAAGACAATCTCTGATTATATTTTTCAATGTCTCAAGTGTCATGTAGCCCCTTTTCTCTCAGGACATGCTCCTTTTATGAACAAAGGATGGATGCTCTAAATATCTCCACACTTTGCTGTGTTCTACACTATAAATACAACACAATATACACACAAGAACACAGGCATGATCCTCTTAAAGACGCAGTATTGCACAGTTCATCTGAGAGGGTAAATCGATACAAACTACACCTGATCCAAACCTAAACTTTCGTGTGGCGAAGGTCTGCAGATTGCTGAGCTGATGGAGTGCTTTTACAATAGGCACACTTCATTTACCGTTTGCTTGGCCTCTGGGATAAAAATTGAGCCTAGCAAACATTGTCCTCAAGTCTGCTACCACCCTCCCTACGACTCACCAATCCCTTTCCCCCCAGCGCCACCGTCATCCCTGGCTCACCCCGCTAACCCCAGGGGACAGATGGAGACTCCATGCTGGCAAACGTGACCTCCATATCTTATTGCTTTCTTTCCCCACAGCATCATCATTATATACCTGAGCAGATGTCTCAGCCCCCCCAATGCCGTCTCCCTCTTTATCTCTCCCTCTCTGGCTTCATCACTCTCTTTCTTTTACTGCAGAACCTTCATTGAATTTATTAGTATTGTATTGTAGTAATTTTGCTTTTAGTGGATTAAATAGAACCATAATTTGTTAAGATTGCGATTGTGCTAAATTGATTCACATCTCAGCTATTTGCCTTTGACGCAGTAACCACTGAATGTCATCTCAATAAATAAAGCCATCCAAACAAATTAAACAAGTGACACTTTGGAAGTGATCCTTGATTTTGGTTTAAATGAGTCTACAGTTTCAGTGCAACCTGATGGAATGTAATCTCACTTTAAATTGCAATATAAACCTAGTTAAAATTAATTTGGTTCAGAAGTAATACAGATTTAGGAGTTTATCCAATGTCTGGAGTGTATCCTTTAAAGCTTGATTTTAAAATGATTAAGTCCTCTCTTTTATCTACAGAGACACAACAGGGTGGAGAAATCATAGCAAACAGTACATTAACAAAGGAGGGGCAAAAAGGCCGCAAGTTTGAGACAGACATAAGCCCATTGTCAGTTGAACGGATAGCAGGTTGTTGAGTCCTGGAAAGCTTTTATGGAGATGAATCTGCCTATTTGTTATATTCACTCGCAGTCAAAATCACTCTTCCCCATCGCTCCGAACACATTCAGCTGACGAAGGAACATGAATTGGCCATGAAGTCGACTAGGGTGTTTTGTGTCTGTGTTATACTGTATGTTGAGCATGCCTATTCAAGTATGGGCAAAATGAGCAAATTTCTACTGTTGGATGCCATGCTGTAGATTCTCTCACCTGCCTCACTTGAACTGCGTCATGGAAGTGTTTTCTAAACCGGTGGTGCTTGTAGACACACAAACCCTCGCACACAGTTACACTGTGTGTCTTTATCCATCTTTCCTTCCCTCTGCTCCTTCATGCTCATCTTATCAGCACCAGAAAGCCTGTAGTGCATCCCGGTAAGCAGCTGGGTTATTTGAGGAAGAATTGAGTCATGGTAAAACAGGTTAAATTGGCAATGGGCTCTGAAGGCCTGCTGGCATTTCCATTACTATCGATCAACCACAGAGCCTAAAGGCCTTGAGTGGACAAAGCATTGGCTGACTTGGAAATCTTAGTTTCCCCCATAACTTTTGACTGTGTTGACTTTGGCTGCCTTGCTCCTTACTTTAAAAGCAGTGGGAAAAGGCTGACCCAAATAGAAGCACATTTTTATCATTGTTTAAAGATATCTTTTATCCATGAAATGTTGTTAATTAAAAGTGGCCGTTAAAGGGAGGTAAAGCCTGTCTATGAAATGCCTGTCCTTTTCTGGCTTTACTTTGATCTACAAGGGGACCAACATGTGGTGTTTGGATCACATTTACACTTCATCTACGGATGAATTTGACAAAACGTTGAGCAGGTAGTTTCTGTGCTCCATGGTCTTCTCACCAGGTATCGCCACATAGATTAGGTTATAATTGATGGCATGCTACCTGAAGTGCAATGACTGCTGAAACGTCTGTGACCTTTTCCGCGGTTGAGGAAAACACCATCTGGAAACTTCAGTCAGATATGGAGAAGTACTTCCACAGCATTCTATCATGACCTTATAGGAAGTGCTCGACTGATTATGTCTATTATGTTTGCTTTCCTCAGAGCCTGGTTGACAATTACACTGGCCTCTGTGTTTGTTATGTTCTCCTTCAAGCTTTTGTAGCTTGCATTCTAATTAGATGGCTTTTAATGGAGAATGTTTATTGCTCCTTGCAGGGCCTCTATTTTCTGCTCTAGAGTTAATTAGCCCTATGTCATGTGATAACCAATGCAGAGGACATCTAGACCTATACCTCTTCTATGAGCAGTGTCCTTCTTGTATCCAAAGCGAGAATGCAGGGGCGTTGGCTGAACTACGTGCTTGTTTTCACTTAGTCTCAGTCGAATTAAAAGCATAGATAAATATGAGGACATGCTTTGAAGCTGTTATATTAGATATAACCTCTCTCTTACACACACACGCTCATCCACACAAGTACAGTGGTTGATTATGGGTTATTTTGTCCATTACACACCAAGTCCTGTTAATGCTGGTAAGCTAATGTGCTATCGTCATCAGTAAGTGACAGTAAGACAGTAAAGTGATGACTTTATGTAACAGAATGCAGGTCATTTAGTTTTACTGACAGTATTTTCTTGAATGTGATGTGTTGATGTATACCTCCAATATCATGCAAAACTGTTTCACAAATGGAGATATCTAATATAGGATTAAAAAGTCAAACAGTTAACATAAGCCCTCATGTTTTATACATGTTTTTGGTAACTAATTGGACACACTATAGTTATACGCAACAGACAAAATGTCCTAAGCCTCATTATTGCAAACACTGCTTACGGTTGGTTATATTAGGCTGAATTCCATTCAATAGGATTTGTTTACCTGGTGTACTTCTGTATCTATGTCCATTATTTCCAATATATTTCCAATTCAAATAGTTTCTCATCATGTATTTTCATTATTTTGTATTTCATTATTACAAATATACAGCCCTTATGTCCAGACTGCGGACCGTCAGCTAAACATAAACTTAAATGAGGCTATGCTCAAGTTTATTAAACTGACAGGACATTAGCCATTTATTCACAGATCCTCCATCATTATCACCCATCACATTACCTTGTCCTTGCTAGAGGAGAATTGGCCCTTCTTAGTGTTCTAATCTAGGCTGCACGTAACTACAGGGTCATGTGTGGCAGCT
Organism: Pempheris klunzingeri; assembly: GCF_042242105.1. Lineage (NCBI taxonomy): Eukaryota > Metazoa > Chordata > Actinopteri > Acropomatiformes > Pempheridae > Pempheris > Pempheris klunzingeri. The sequence continues at coordinate 14,979,512 of NC_092024.1, read as the reverse complement.
TACATACTGCTTACATCAACATAATAGGGCCCAGTTGCAGAAAAATCAATGTATCTGACAAACAATGTTATTCCATTTCAATAGTGGTAAATGGTGGCCTTTGTTTCGCTACCCCTCTACTTTGAAAATCTTTGAAAATCACCATCAGTGCAATAACACCAGCCTGACCTTTGGAATTTTGCTGACCAGTGCAGAGAGCAAAATGGGCTGTATGTAATCCCTCAAGGACATTGACAAAATCCAGCATACATTAGGAATACATGGCAAATGCAACCTTGTAGTAAATGTTAGAAAAGACGTCTCTTGCAGTACAAACATGTTTCTGTCAGAATGACAGAACTTATTGGGAAATACTCTCTCGTAATAGAAGATAAATTCGAGGTCACAGCAAAAGTGCAGCAGTGCCATCTTGCACACTGAATGCAGTTAAAAATGTGCAGCAGCAAACTTTATAGATGGTGCTCCAGGGCTGCGGGGCCAAGAAAGTAAACCTGCAAACCCTTTGAGATTTGAAGAAGTATGTTCGTTCCCTTCAGAATTCCACTGAGGATTATTCTGCTATTTAGCTCATGCCTCGTATCCAGCTGAGTCAAAGTGCTCCCAGTTGAAAGCATGCCGGAGGCAGCGGCTCCTCTGCAGCAAGCTGGAGAAGGCAGGGAAAGGGAAGGGCTCGAAGGCAAAAGTACTCTGATACTGTCAGAAATGATCCACATCATGCCTGGCACCCCACTCCTCCAGCCACCTCTGCTCATTGCCCTCGTCGTACGGTAACACAGAGCAAATTTTACTAACGAGTGTTTGACCAACACGCCGTGCTGTGGCAGAGGGAGACAGGAAACCTGCTCGTGCCTCGTTCTCTCTTTCACTCTCTGTCTCTCTCTCTCTCTCTCGCTACGTCTCTCTCTCTTCCCTCCCCCTCCCTTAAGACAGAGGAGAACAAAGGGAAAGACAGAAGAAAAGCAATATAACCTCTTGGCCCTTATCTGTGGAGCACACCAGAGCATGTCTGGTCTCAGACACGACGTTGCCTGTCCTTTGAAGGCCCTCATCTCCCTTTGATTTCAGCCAAATGGTTCAGCACAGTGACAGATGCTCAACTTTCCATCTGTCACTCTGACACTCATCTCTTTAGTGTTGGTGAATCTAACTGACTTTGTTTGGACTGTCTGTCTGGCTGTCTGAATAAGGTTGTGACATGGATGCTGATGTGAGTGCTAATGTAAAAGAATGTGACTAAGACCTTTAGTTGAGACAGATGAAAGAAAACTCCCCGTGACTTTTTTAAGGTCATCTGTACTGTCTTGGCTGTACTTTTACATTAACATTTTAGACATTTAGTTGATGCTGTGATACTCAGTGATTTAATGAGGAGTCTAAGGGTCATCATCACATTACCTTGACAACATTCCTCCGAGATGGACCACAAAAAGGCATAAAAATTCAAGCCAAGGAGAGTCGTAGAAGGCAGCCTTTTTATGAGAGGAAATTAGAGTGAGTAGAGGGGAAAGATATTGGACAGCGAGTATGATTCAGGAGGGAGGGGATGACGTAGCACACCTCTTAAACAGATGAGTGTTCATTTTATGATTAAAGATGAAAGGGATTCTGCTGCTCAAACTAAACTTGGGAGGTCATATTTAACTGTTGCCTAAACAGCAAACAGTGGTACACTCTTTTTAATCATAGCTTTGTCGTGATCTGTTTTCAAGATCTTTTGCATCAAATGTAGGCTACATCATTGTTGTTGCAAGCCCAGATTCCCTATTGTCCCTGTGTCCCTATTGCTCATTCACACAGTCTTGATTTATGCTTGTCATCAGAGGTGTGGGATGGAGGAGGTGGCACAGAAAGACTGATACTAATAGCCTAGACACCTGTTCCACTGTCAGAGCATCAGCAACCTGCAACGCAGAGTGTGGAAAAGTGGGAAAGGCTGATTGGATAGATGGATGGATTGGTGGAGCAAGGACTAATAGAGCTGAAGTAGATCTGTATGACTTTCATACTAATCCTGCTCAGCCAGTGGTGGCTGGCACAAAGTGCTCTGGGTTTGTCTTTGCTTTAGCTCCTTTTTATTTGTTTGTTAGTGTGACTGTGTGTGTCTTTGTGCCTCCCCGTAGCTCAGTTGAAAGTGACGCCTCTCTAGAGAGCTGCTGCAGCAAACACAGTGTGAGATTTGAGACGTCAGAGAAGTTGTCTGTTTTGAAGGCATCAGGGGAGCAAAAGTTTCTTTTTTGTCAGCTAATCCTAACGGTGGACTATCATTCAGAGTGTTATCCTCTCAGGATGTGTCAATAACAGACCTCTGTTCCATATATACCACTCCCTGTTTCCTCTAACAGCCTCTGCTGGAATCCCCTTTCCCCTTTTAGTCTGCGGGGTAAACAAATTTTGCGAGTAAGCGGCATTTTGTTTTACATCCAAGAAAGAAAAGGAAATAGAGAGGCAGTAGATAAAGTGAATGTGTGTTTGTGTGACTGGATGCGTGCAGCTGAGTTAGGCAGACTGTGTGTAGCCCTCAGTGTGCTTTCCCCCTGTTTAATTTATGTAAAGGTCAAATTTCAGACCATGTCGGGCTTTGGTCTCTGCATGGTGTCTCTGTAAGCAAACCTTCAGCATCATTTTTAACAGACGGCCTTCCAGGCAGCAAGACTGATTTCCAGGAATAGAAAGTCACACTGGGCATGTGATAAGACCAAGGGCCTGGGGTTCATTTAGCAATACATACTAATCACCTAGATAATGTTCTTCACTGTTAAACAATATTCCCATATCAGTGGTAGAACCTGTATCTCTGGCCATGTGCAGCCTGCTTATCTCCCCATGCCTCCCTCAACTCCTCAGGGATCTGTCAGTGCTGGGCTACCTGTGACACCTGTAAATGTGTGTGTGTGTCCGTGGGGTGGTGTGGTGTGGTGTGGTGAGGCTGCAGACCGACCTCCACTCCCCTCTCTCATCTCCGCGGCTGTCCATCTGTGGCTCTGTGGTGAAATCGATGGCCTCCTACAGTTCTGGGTGTGTCCTCCTCCTATTCCTCCCCCTGTGGGGCTGTTGCTGCCAAATCAAACCTTCCTGAGCTCCCTGTGATGCCTCCTCACTGAAATGTGCGGTCACAGCTACATTCACCTGCTCGCCTGTCTCACTGTCTATCCTATCTACGCATCTCCTCGCCTGCTTCCAGCCTGCTTGCCCATCTCAGCATCTCCCTGTCTGGCTGTTTATTTTTGTGACTGCCTCTTTATCTACTTAGCTGACTGCCTCCTTACTACCTGCAGGACAAACTTAGGTTTCAACTTTTGGATGAGTCATGCAGCTATTCTGAGCTGTGGCCAGCACTCCATAACCACTCTAAAACAAAGAGTGCTGCCACTGACTTCAGGAACATTAATATTCTATGAGGTGGTTTTCAGTCCGCCATAAATTAAATGCAGTTATGAGGATGTTTATTGACAAGAAGCTACTTATTTGATGAATAAAATTAGGAGGATAGTTAAATTCTTCTTTCTCAGCAGCAGAAGTGGCAACTGCAGCAGGTCAGGGATGTAGTTTTCCTTCTGTGTCTCATTAATTTCATGGCCCAGCGCAGTGTTTTAATACCTTCAGGTGTCGTCACTGATTGGGGCTGTAAAGACAAAGCATTGGATCAGTGCGTGCCCCACACCCTTAACAGCCAGGACTACATGGTGTGCTTTTTTCACAGACACATGCACACTCACAGATACATGCATGCAAAAATGTACACACTTGCAAGTTGCACAAATTGAACAGTGGTTGGACATGTTCCTGCACAAATATATGTAAACAACTGAAAAAACATTCGCTCTAACAAGGCATGTTTCAGATTATAAAAATTGAGACTAGTGCTGAAATGACTAATGAGTGAATAATAAGCTGATTCATATATTATAACAAGACCACAATTTAAAGAGGTTTAATGCGACCTGCACATGTGTGGTGTATTTGTATTGGTGTAGATGCACATTGAAGGCATCTCGGTGATAGTTTAGACTTATGCGAGTCAAGTGATGTGCATGTTTCTTTTAAGTTAAGCCTCATGGGCTTGTGGTGCATGTGGTTTCCCGTTCACTTAACAAGTAATAAGAGCTACTATATTCTGCCTTTGCCATGCAGGCTGATTCACTCTGAGCCATCATCTCAAATGTGGTTTGGTGATATGAATCAGCCAATAGGGCTCTGTAAGCACAAGGCTGCCCTGCTGCCTGGCTGATAAGTGGGCCACACAGAGAAGATGGAAAATACTCAGGGCATTCGCACTCCCTCTCTCCCCTCGCTCAGTCTTGCTCTCTCTCTTGCTCTCGTTCACACGGAGCCTCTTTCGCTTTCACTCCTCCCCTCACACTCCTACCTCAGACTCTTTCTTTCATATCCCGTTAACGTCTCCATGTGTCTATGCTGTTCTTTTAAGTGATGGGGTTAAACTAGAGGAGACAGAAAACAGTGGGGCGCTCGTCATTGCTTGAAGCATCTTTTTTGAAGTTCTTCTTTAAAGTTATCCCTCGTGTGCACTGTTCAATAGTAGGTGGCTGTCACCTGTTTCATCCTTCCGTCTTTGTAGTGACATGGGGTGTGTAGTGTTGTCTTTGCAGAGTGGTGTCGTCATTTTTCATTACAAACATCCCTGCCCTTGTGCCTGTGTGCACAGTACAGTTGATGCAGAAGCCTCTGACACAGTGACAATTGTAAAGCACACCTCTATGGTCCTGTGAGCTCTGAACAAAAGACTCTGTTACCTTTCATCAGTCTGTGTTTCCCCCATCCAGTGAGAGCTCTTTACTCATTTGTTCTCATCCGACCTTGTCTCTCACAACAGGGCTAATTTCTGCACATAATGAAACTCACTTGCAGACTGATTGCACTTCTTGCTGTTTGATCATGAGAAATTAATGGAGTGCTGCACAAATATTGCAGATTCATTCTTCTGAGAGGAATCAGCCTCCCACCACTCTGTGTTTTGCCCTGCTGAGGGAATGAGTAAGCAAAAATATCCTGTCGAATGATTTTTTTGACCATGCAGCAGAGATTTCCCTAACAGCCTAAATACGTCTATTAACGTGTCTTGGCCATTTAAATGCAGTTTGAGAATAAAGCATACATGTCTAGCCCGGCTTGTGTCCATGGTGGCCGGCTGGCAGGCAGCAGGCTGGGAAAATGCCCTGTAAATAAAGAGAGCTAATTTTGTTGCCTGTGGCAGCGATGCGCAAGCTGACCTTATCAGGAGAGCCTTGGCCTGTCTATTCCATCCTCTGTGACTCACCTACCCTGCTCCCTTCCTCAGGAAAAGCGGCCCTTTGTACGGAGCTAGATTTCAATAACCTCTCAACCGAGAACTGCAATGAAATGCAGAGAGAGCAAGTGAGCAAGCAAGCGAGCAAGCAAGCGGGGGCCTGCTCCTTTTGGTGCTTCAGTAAATAGGTGATGCAGTGCACCTATGTGCAGTGGCGCCCTTGCTCCCCTACAGATACAATGCAACAAAATGCATTTTTGCCCTGACAAAGAAGTGGTGGATGGTTAATTGGAGTGCCTCATTTGAGGAAGTGCAGTAGTTATGGCAGTGCAGGGTAGACAATGAAGCGGCAGCCCTTCACCAGACATCTATCAGAGGTATTCAGAGGTGTTTTGGGTTGGTGGTATGACGGCAGAGAGATGGAGAGATGAGAGAGAACGCTGAAGCTTGAGGCCCAGGCACAATGATGGATCACCTACACACTGCAGCAGCCCTGCCACGCTGAACTTACCCTCAGAATTGATGAGCCACACCTCTTGTCTCCCTTTCTCCCTCATCCTGTCATATCCTCTATTCCTTCATCACCCTCCTCCATTCTCCATCACCATCTCTTGATTTTGTCACTCTCTATCTTACTGTTCTTTCTGATTCAATTTCTTTTCAGCTTCTTCAAGTCACTCTCTCATTCTGGCCTATCTCACCCTCCACCTTTATCCCACCTCAGCCTCACTCTTAATTTCTTTTTCGACGATTTTTCCATGTGCATTTTGACTACCCCAACCTCTGTGTGTCAAAATCAGGAAAGAGAGCCATGGAGGTGCCATACTAATGAGGTTAGAGGGAGCATCTCTGTTTTCCTCAGGGTGACACCTTTATAAATGACAGGCGCAGGAGGCCCTGCCGGTGCTCAATCACCTCTGGAGGGGCTTGCCCATGGGGTGCTCAGCATGTGATGTGTGTGAGCAAGTGTGTACGTGCAAGAAAGCATTTTTGTGTGTTATTGCCTCTGTGGGTCTTGCAGCAGCTAAGTTTACAGTGGAGGTAGTTGGAGTGGACAACAGCATTAGGAGGGAAACAGATCTGGAGGCAGAGTGAAGGTGAAGGAGAGAAATGACAGCCTGGAGCTCATCTGACCAGTACTGCCTTGTTATGGCTCCCTGGTGTGTGCACCAGGGGCACACAAAACAGACACTTCCTCTCTTTATTGCCTTACACCACCTCTATCTCTGTTCTGTAGTCTGTCGCCTCACAGGCTCACTTTATGGCCTCCATTGAGGGTTGGGGTGTTATCTGCTTGTATAGGTCTGTGTTATAAGCTCCTTTTTTTCTGTCTTTTTCACTGTCTGTGTTTGTGTTTATGCCAGTGTTTTAGAACAGGGATGAATTTTGGATTGCACAGGGGTATGCTGCGCTGCATGGGGCTCTTTTTACTACTTCATATAACAATACAACCACGGTTCTAGTTACTCACACCAACACATGCAGGCAGAGTAAAGGAAGACAGAGAAAACATACAATTATTCCAATATGTTTGGGAGACATGCAGTGCCAAAAACGATGTGATGTGCTGGTTGGCAGTACAACAGAATCAGCAGCAGTCAATATTGAGTTAACACAAATGTGTGCACACCCATTCAAGACAGATCTTACTGGACATTATTGGTCACAACATTGACATTATGAAATATTATTTCTTGCCATGCCCTGCGCAAAAGTTCATGTGGCTTCACAGAAGGCCACAAAATAGGAGAAACAAACTCTAGTTTGTGTTAAGCTTCGCCATGGCAAACTAGGTTAGTAGCAATAGCTATTACTTTGGGATTCAGCGATACTGTTTTTTTCTCTCGCCGTGAGGAGCTTTAGACCCCAATGTCATGAATGGCAGAACAGGAGCAGTCAGATCATTGGAATGGCATCAGGAAGCCAGCAGGTGATAATCTCCCCACAATGCTTTTCCTATTACAGTTCTCCCTTAGCTGCCAGGAATCATAGTCCTCATGAGTAGTGGAGGAAAGGGTTTCTGTGTTTGTCTTTTTGTAGTGTGTGCAGACACATGACAAAATATGCCATTGTGCATGCATGTATTTGACCTTTCTGGCGGGTGGTTCATGTTGCCTGCCAGTGAAGATAATTGCATAGAAATAGCTGTGAAGCTTGCAACACCTCAGCCATGAACACGGCCATGGAAGTGACTGCAGCGTCATCATTCCTGACCATAAAAGCTGCTCAGCCAGTCAATGCAGTCTGGGTTCATTCTCTCCTTGCTGCCCAGTCTGAGCTATTTTTAGCCTCCCTGTGCAGCGTGGCTCAACTGCCGTCGTAGCTACCTGGATATGAGGGCTTTGTCACTCCTGCAGGCTGGAGCAGCACTGATCTTGCAAGCTTTATAGCTTCCTATTCACAGCTAGGGATGCAAAACAATTCCTGCAGTGAAAGGAATGAGCAGGGACAGACACAAAAAATAGGGAAGACAAACAAATAATAGTGATTTTTATTTCACTGAGACTAAATGAAACTACAAAAGGCATTGAATTGTTGTATTAACTTACACTTTGCGATTGATGCGACATGACAGAAAGAGTATTCTAATGAGGCAACACTTAACTATTAATTTCCTTGTATTAGACTTTAATCTGTCCCTTTAGATGTGCAGGGTTTTACGAAAATAAATAAATTGATAATTTCTTTTTTACTGTACACAATTTAACACACTATTGCAATTGAAACTGCAATTAAAATTAAACTCAATAAAACACGGGACTTGATGGACAACAGCAGGCACACGTGTATAATTTGTTGTGATGGTTTTATTTTAGGCGAGTAGAGTAGGAGATACGGAAAAGTGTCTTTTCTTGTGTTTTACATGCATTGTTAGTCACAGACATTTTGTTAAGGTAGTCTATCTCCTGCAGGTATACAAACCTGTGCCTATTAATTCAGCATAATATTACTCAGTATTCCCTGGCATGGTAAACAAATGCTCCAAACGGATTCATTTGAAATGACTGCACTGCAATCCCATGGTGCATTAGGGCTGTTTGAATGCAGTGACTGCTCAGAGACACTCACTCAGAATCCCTCATAATAGTTTCTCTCTTCTTGTTACTCTTGAGCCTAGCTATGCTGGCAACAGCTACACCGGATCACATGTATAACTTCAACTTTGTTCCATGTTACATCATTCCTTGATGGTGGATTTACTGAGTTAAATTTGTGGTTTCAGGCTTTTTTTTAAATTCTATTTTGCTTTTGAATTATGCAACAAACAGGCAACTCTAGTGGATGATGTAACATACAAAACTAAACACTCGTTGAGTAGTACCATATTAACAGACTAAAAACCTTTAAAATCTCAGAGGTCCACCAATCTTAGGCAGTCGTGGCAACGATAACACATCCCGGTTCCACTCTGCTCCGCCTGTGGGCTTCTGTGGCAAAACTCTGTTTCTCAATGGGCGGTAATCTGAGGATTAATGACAGCAACACATCTGCCAGTCATGTGGCAGCGCGACACAGATGGCAGCGGATGCACACAAGGGACGCAGAAAGGGAAAGGATTGGCTCCAACCCTCTGTCATTGATCCACTACAACATGCTATTGCAATCATATAAATCCAAACTCCTCAAGCAGCCTACATGTGGGGCTCTCATTGTGTCTACAGTAAGAAGTTTCAATCACTTTTTCTATGCAGATAATTTGTCCTATTGAGGCTCCTAAAATATGCATAATTTTGATTTTTAACATAATCTTTTTTGTACCTTTTGACATGTTAATAACATTTTTGTGATATGCAATTGTAAAACCAATTTGTTTATCCTAGAGAAGGCGGTAATAAAATGACTCTCGTAAATGATTCTTTTTTCTTACCTTAAAATCTCTCTTTGTACTTCATTGTGTTGCATTTACTTACGTTTGTTGTGTAGCCACCACCATCAATGGCCCCCATAACAATAGCAGCAGACACTGTGGCTTATGTGATAGGAGTCCCATTGGCTTTCAGTGGCACAGTAATAGCACATATCCAATATGGAGGCAGAAAAAAGATGATCCTAACAATGCCTCTGGCAATGCCTCTGGCTGCAGGGCCAACACACACACACACACACACACACACACACACACACACACACACACACAGACTATCTGTGTTTTGCCCTCCTTGGAGGAGCAGAGGAGCAGGCACATGTGTCTCCCTGAATTACTTTTAAGGAAAGGCAGTGGGAGTGATTCTATTCTTGTAGGAGAAAACACAGTCAATTCTGATTTCATAAAACAACACTCTCACTTGCTGTGTATGTCGCATTCTGTTTATTTCTCTATTTTACTCTTTTCTCTTCTATTCTCATTCTCTCCTTTGTGTCTGAATAGGTGATGGGACCCCCAGCTGCAGGGGCTTTTCGCGAGCGTCCTTCGAAACCAACCACCTTTCGCAAGTTCTATGAACGCGGAGAGTTCCCAATGGCACTTGAGCATGACACAAAAGGAAACCGCATCGCATGGAAGGTACAGGTGCTTCCCTTGACTAATGCTTATGGTTTTTATACGCTATCAACAAAAAGGTTAGTGTGTTAAATTCAGGCTCTCAGGGAACGTTGTATGTCAGAATGGGAATAGGGGCTAAGTACACTCAATAACAATAAATAAACTTTTGAGGAAATCAAAAGGCTCTTGGGGCCTAATTAAAATTCAGGCCATGATGAAAATACCTTTCAGAGAAACCCCAACACACAACTCTGAGATATCGTAGTCTTTGTACCATACCACACAATCCACTGTTTGAATCCTCCTTTGCTGTCAAGCAGTTGTGGTGGTTTGAAGACATGATAAGCATTATGCAAACACAATTTATCATCATCATCAACACAACTGAAGGTGATGATGTCAGTTTCTCACATATTCACAGGTCAGTGTGGGCTGTTATCCTGTAGGAGGCAGTGCAGATTAGCTCACTTGAATGCAGCGTCTGTCTGACACACCACAAATCACAGAAACCATCAATCACAAACTCTATAGGAACTCTGGACAGTCGCAGCAAAACACAGGGAGTAATTGTATATACATTTGTGATATTCCTGTATGTGGGTGTGTCAACGCACAAGCCTCCACAGAGCCATTAGGCTCCCGACTGGAACAGTGTGTGTGGGATGGATCCATTCTTCTAATCACCATGTTGCTTTATTTCAGTTTCCACTATGCTGCCAGCTACATAACTTCACAACAGACGTGCAGCAGCACCTCTTAATGACATTTATTCATAGTAAGCAATGATATATGAATCAAACAAATTTTCCCCTTTCCTCTCTATTTTCCTACTTCAAAGAGAGAAGGAAGGGTGGGTGGGTGAGTGAGCTTTCTCGCTAGTTAGCTGTCTGTCTTCAGGTGAAAACACTGTAAAAGCTCTCTCTGTATGAATTATTTATGTAAAATGTTCAAATGAATCTTTGCGTTTGCAAAAAATAATGGATTTCTTTTGTGCTCTGCCCATGAAAAAGCACTCAGCAAATGGGATGTGGTGTATGAAATTGTTGCTGTCATATCCAATGCAGCTGTTATGCTTATTGATTTTGCTTCAATACTTATAGACATGCAAGTGATTTTTAAAATCCCTAGCAAAATAAGTGTTTATTGTGATTCTTTAGGCTTGCCTTCCACAGACACTTTGACATGTGTTTATAGAATGTCTTCTATATGCTTAGTGTTTCCCTAGAACCAGTGTTTTGTTTGTTTAAAATCCAGGTCGAAATGGTAGGCACTTGCTGTGTGCATATGTTGTGTGGGTTTACATGTGGGTATAGTGTAACCATAGAGTGTAACTATGATGGGAGTAAGTGGAGAGGGGCTGCTGTGTGTTTGCACTGAGCTGCCCTCAGGGCACAGGTTCAAGACGGCAGCTCAGGATCAATCCCAGTCTGAGAGCTCAGCCCCCTAGCAAATAAAAAGTCTGGGGAAAGTAGCAAAGAGAGAGAGTCTTTCGGAAAGAAAAAAAATGGTGTGTAGATTTAGTTTGTAGGCTGTATACTCACGCATACAGAGTGTGTGTTTGTGTGTTGATTGTATTTGTGTATCAGTATCAGCATCAGACTGTCTGCATTGATGACTGTGTATATTCAGGTCAGGAGTTCAGCTTCCACCCTAAAAAATGCTGTCTGTACATGCTTACAAACTGCAACCAATGTGACCATGAAATGAACAAACATCCCTGATTGAATGCTAGATCTGTTCTCAGTTGCACCCGCCCCATAGTGCAAAAATACTGAGTACACCCTGAGTTCACTTAAATTGCAGGAGGTAAAATAAAAACACAACAGATTTCCAGCTGGTGTTAAGATACTTTCAGAAGCTTGGAAATTGACTGCTTTGACTGCTGGATAACAGAGAATAGACTCTAGCATGCAGCAGCAAACTTCGATTTCTTACATCAGCTTATCAGATATATCTGTAAATTTTTAGACATTGAGCAGAAACTAAGCAGAATGAGTTGTGGAATCCTCTTTTTTTGTGACCTGTGAAATGTAAGGCTAACATTCACTTGTGCTTTAGTTTTAGTTGGACCCACTAACACCTGAAACATATATCTCAGTCTTTTCGTCTCTTTCGTCGCTTTCTATAAAGGCCACTCAATAAATACAGCTCTTCACCATTAGGGCAGCCTGTATAGAATTGGCTCGTGTGAGCAGTCTTGCCTATAACTTGCATATAACTGCAGAGTTTTGATTCTCAGTGGGATCAGCAGATACCAACCAATTCAATTAACGGGGAGTAATTGAAATCAATGTCAGTATCATAAATATTGCATAATGGGGTTTTGATAAAGCACATGATTAATTGTGGAAACAGAAAACATCAATTTCTAATTATCCACAATTATTTGTGCGGCCCTAACCATATTTTATGGTTCTGAAACATCCTGTGTTTGGATACATTAGTAAAGGAGTCTCCTTTTGTTTTTTTTTTATTTGGATGGCAATAAGGAGAGAGCAGAAGCTATTGTTATTGGAAGGATATGCACCTATCAATCAAACCAGTTTCTTCTTTTCCTGATAAAACAAATGTAAAGCAAGCCTTACCTCTTATTGCCAAAGTTTAAAGGAATGTGGTCAGCTCAGTGGTTACAGTGTGATCCTGTCAAAGTTGTGTGTTCTATCCTGCATCCTGTGAGGTTTAAATGACAAAGAATTATGCAATATTGTGTATCTGTGTGAGTCTCTGTCTGCGTGCCTGCATGCTGGTGTATGGCGTGATTTCTGTAGTGTGTGTTTGAGTCTATATGTGCAGGGAAATGCAAGTGAACTAAATGTCAAGGGCAAGTTGAAAAAGGGAAGGTTGTATCTGAAAGGTAATTTGGCTCTCCAGAGGTAAAAGCCTCAGCTGTAATGGCGCGCTCAGGTAAAAGCTTTACACGTATGGGGAACATGTGCAGCAGATAGATAAGAGAGAGACGAGCGAGTTCCTATCCCTGTCTATGTGTATTTGTGCTCCTCAATGTTTGTGTGCGTGTGTTTGTGCATGTATTTGGCCCCTGTCATAACGTAGAAGCCAAAGGCCTGGAACAGCAGCGTAATCTACTGAGATCCCCAGTGCCAAAAAGAGAGAGATAGAGAGGGGGGAAAAGGGGAAAGAGAGAGAGAGAGAGAGAGAGAGAGAGAGAGAGAGAGAGAGAGAGAGAGAGAGAGAGATCCACAGGGACTCAGCAATCAGGAGACATGGCAGCCGTTTGGCTCTCAGTTATAATGGATGAGTTGAGGTCTTCCTGCGTTCCCTGTGGGGCTCGGTTTGACTCTCCCATCTCTACCCTCTGCTGTGCTCTGCTGTGCTCTGCAGGCTTGCGGCCAGACATCATGGTACACAGATACATGCACACATACTCACCTCACATGTACTATTTACCTCCTAAACAGCCTTGTTCATTTCATTTCATTGATCGCGTATCTTCTTTATCTTGTCCCTTGATCTGCTGTTCAGCACTGTGTCTCCAGGTTGTTGTTTTGTCCTCTTTATAAATCCTGCCTGTCTGTTTCCCCAGGCTACCACCTTTCCATGTTGCCCGCTGCCCCCCTTCTCCCGGCTCATGTATTTTATCTATTCCCCTTTGTCCTTTTACAGGGTCTGTCTGGAGGCACAACGAAAAAGCCATTTTATAAAAATATCAATGCAAACCTGATTTCTGCACACCCTCCGCCACCACACCAACCTCAGTCGGCAGAAGGGGCGCAGAGATGAGGGGGGGGACAATCAATTAATCTGATCAAGCGCTTTAGGAAATGGAGAGCGTAAGCGCTCCTAGGGGACGGATATCCATCTCCTTGGGATGATTGAATTACGCACAGAGTGAGAGTTGGAGAGGAAGGAGGGCTGGAGAAATGAGGTGGTTAGGGTGACCGAGGATGAGGGAGCATGTGCTTGAGAAACGCAGTGGGAGTGTGTGCTTGATACGAAAGAATGAAAGCTAGAGAGACAGAGAATGAAATAGAGCAAGAGGAAGAGTGTGGTGAGATGAGGTCGTTGCAGAAACAGCAATAGAGAGAAGCCTGATTTCTCTACCTCCCTCCTTTCCCCCCATCTAACCATTTACATTTTTATGTGTCATACCTTATGGTTTATAACCCCTTCTTTTGACAGTTATATTACATGGCATGGGTACATCATTTTGCTTTGGAGTCACTTCACAGCTGAGTGCTGCACTTGACAAATGTGTAATTTATTTAACAGTAAATTGTCTTACAGTATGCATATGGACCAGCAGCATGGCATTTTATGGCAATGGCCTATGGTACAATAATGGCTGCATTGTCTCACTCCTAATTGAATTTTTATCATATCGTAGACTCAAGTGTATAATTGACAAAGGCATACCGTAACATTGGGCTAATATCTTGAAGTCCTATACAGAAAACTAGAAGGCTTAAAATAACCCATCTAAGAACGGATAATGCAGCCAGCCAAAAGTGCAGCAGCATAGCACTTTCGCAACAGCTGTTCCATAGAAATGCTTCAGTAAGTGAGCTCTTCCATTGTTTTGTAAGTTGCACAATATGGTGCAACATATTGCTTAGAAATGCACTGCCCCTTTCGAATGCCACACATTTGCAGTAAATGACCTTCTCTTCTACTTCTGTTAAATGCATACCATGCCTTCTCGCCTACTCTATGTGAATGATTTCTTATCTGCTGTGAGCACTAGAGCTTTGTCGGGGAACCTTTGAATAGACAGAATAAAATGGGGTTAACCATGCGTTTTCTCCAGCTCCCTGGCTGAAAGCTGGATACTCTGGGGGGATAGTTCTGTGTCATAAGGAAAAAGATGAAACACAATAAGAGGAGAGAATATGAACAAGCCCCCCTGGGCTTTCTCTGAGAGGAGAGAGGAGAAGGAGGGAGTTTAGATTAGAGAAGTGGAGAAAGCACCAGGCATTCTCACTGAAAAAAGAGATGAGAGGAGAAAGAAGAGGAGTTGTGGAAGGAGGTGGGAGGAAAAGGCTTCCAACAAACAACACTGGCTAACCATCAAGGCCTGTATGGGCTGCCTCCCTGGAGGGAGAGAATTGTCGAATGACTGCTGGGAAGAAGCCCGATGAGCTGCGCCACTGCCATGCTGCTGGTGTGACTGCAGGAATGGAGGGACTATTGGATCGGAGGCATCCAGCAGAGAGAGCTTGTCTGCAGATCTTGAACTGCTACACCGCCTGCCGCCCTCAGCCATTATTCATAGCAGACGAACGCCACATGAAGTTGATGATGGTTGTTTAGCCCGTGGGCCTTCTACTCTTGCTGTGCTATGAGACAATTGCAAAAAAATGGATTTTTGGAGAAAATGGAGGATCACTGGAAAAGCTTTTATTTCTGGAGATGACTTACGATGTGAATCAATATAAAACTGTTTACATCTTTAGTCTTGTCTGTGGGTATGGAACAAAGTGACCCAGCTCCTATATGTGGCTCAGAATCACATCCTAATGAATTAAATGTGATTTCATGATCCTGGTTTCCAGCAGTGGCGAGCTATATCTGTGGAGCTTCCACACACAGCACTTTGACAGGCAACCAACCGCTTCCCCAAATCATCTCCGCTAAAACCAGCATGCCACAACTTCTATACTGACACTTTTAGACATGGTTGCAGACCTGGAAAGTAAGCTTGTCAGTGTGTGTTGTGATCTTTGGAGAACTGTGCCGTCTCTCATCACAAGGCCGTCCCCTTCTCTCCCCCGATACTTCCTCTCCTGGTCCCCGAGCTCACATCATCCCTTCGGACTTCCTGATGATCTCAGCTCCACTATTGCCCACCGCAGCCTCCAACACCTCCAGCTGCTACTGCAACTCCACACAGCTGGCTCCCCTGCGCAGATGGTGACTAAAACAAATGCACACACGCTCTTGAAGGGAAACACAGGAGTGTGACTCCTTGTAGGCAGATGGGAAAAGCCTTGGATAGCTGGGGGTAAAGAAGGGAGAGTGAAGTGATAGATGACATCACTGTGAAGAGCGAGAAGGAGATTGTGGAAGGGGCAGGGTGGCTACCAAATTAGACAGAGACAGAGGACAAGACAGAGAGGGACATGGCTCGTCTGCCAAGGCTACAAATCATGTCCCCGAATGCAGCACCAGTGCTGTCACCCCTCCCACCCACAAAATAAGCCAGAGATCTATTGATTGGCACTCGTATTTGCTAGCGGGCTCCAGCTCAAAATGGAGCCTTTAATTAACTTAATGGACCGACTGCAGCTGTGTGTGAGCCAGTGAGGGAGGAATAGAAATAGATAGATAGAGGATGAGGGAGTGAGAGCCAGCATAAAGAATAAGTGGGGTTAACTGCAGACCCCTCCACTATCAGTCAAGACGGACAGGACAGACACGGGGAGGGAGAAGGGGGTGAGATTGAGTGGGTTGGTGTCCTCTCCATTCCTTAACATCTCCTGTTCGCTGCATCGTGTACCCAGCTTACCTCTTGGTGCCTGCTTTTAGTTCGTTTTTTCACCAATACCCTTTTCGACATGTATTAAGCAGGCCTGCTGTGTATTCAACCAGCATTTCCCCATTAGGATTGACCACCAGCAGGGTTTCCCAGCATGTCTGTGTTGGTCTGAATGGGGTGTCCCTGGGAGCACTATCAGAGCCCTTCATGCCATGCTCTCTGTTAGCAGTCACCCCCAAAATGCTAGGTCCCCACCAGCCAGACCCCTGTTTCTGCACACTGCCGCCTGCTCTCCTCCACCCATCTCTCGCTCTCCCTTCCTCTTTGCACTATTCTCATTCCTGTCCACTCATCCATTCTGTCAAAGGTTAATTGGTTTGGAAATGATTCGATTCATTCTGGACGTTAATGCTGTTATCATGCTTTTGTTCGAAAAAAAGAGAAAGAAAAACTACCCCCCACATGCACTTAAGCCTAATTTAAAATAAAGGAGAAAAAAGAAAAAAATCCAATTTAATCTTTTTTTTCTTTCTCCGGCCCAGGCTTGTCCCCACAAGTCTTTTCCTTTAAATTATGGCAGAATTTCATTACCTTGAAAGCTTTTCTGCCCCCTCCCTCTGCTCCCCTCCCTGTCTCCAATACTTTGAACGGATCAGGACTAATGTCTTTCTTGTAACCTCAAGGTCGGAATATTTGGATCCGTAGAAGCGCTCAAGGGTCCCTGTGATTAATGCACTGTACAAAGTACCTTGGAAAATGCGGAGGCTGATGGCTGCACAGAGTGATCAGTTGTGCACCCACACACACACACACACACACACACGCACGCACACACACACAGACACATGCAGACACACAACTACATCCACCGGAGGTAGTTGTGGATAGAGGTGCCCCTGTCAGTGCCCTTGATGTGGATCATGGGAGGCATTCATATTCAAATAGGGTTACCTAGAGGCCCTCTCTCAATTCCTCCCAACAGTGTCATACACTACTTCCTTCCCCAAGGAGCTTTATGCTTTTCTCTCTTCAGTATGTTACATTTTTACTTACACAGGCTTTGTTGGACACAACCAGGCTATCACTCACCAGAGCTGCTTAGAGCATGATGGATTTTTATTGGAGCATCATTCTCTGTGGTGTTCCTGTAGGATAGCAGTGCCTCAACAACAACCATTTCTGTTTTCTTTTACCTATTCGTATACCATGTCACAGAATTAATTAGATTACTTCTAAATGCCAAAAAAAGTTTTCCCAACTCTGGTATCTGCGATAAAACAGCTATTGCCTGAGTCCTACTGTGGTCTTGATGTTTTTTTGCTGACACAGCTGCGATGTCTGATAAAAATGTGATTTTCTCTGTTTCCGTGGCCACCTTGCAGAGGTCCTCGCAGTGGCTGATGTGCATGCTGTCCACGCCCTATTGATCAGAGACACAGGGGCCTTTGTATTGAAGTTGTTTGCAGAGCTGCAGATGCTATCTCCACTTTTGTTAATTATTTACATTCGCTTCCACAAATCTGATCAATAGTTAATTGAGCCAGCGGGAGCTATCCGAGAGAAAAACAAAAACTTTGCAGAACTAAAGGACAAAATCTGCTGCCAGTTTTATTTTTGCTCATACAAGTATCCTAATATTATATTTGGTTAAAAGACAGAGTGAGACAGTCTTGAAGATACATTGAATGTTTTCATGCTCCATGTGTTAGTCTAGTCTCCCCCCTCTTAAAGCTGCAATAATTCTAAATGGCTACATTTTAAGGGAATAGAACTCATGGCTATTCTCTTGATTGAAGTGCCTTTTAAAGTGGCAGGTGGCTGGCTAGAATATAGTTCTGGTGTTTGTCTCTGGTGGGCTGTTGGGCCTCTGAGGTCCAGGGACTGTATTTATCAAAGCGTGCAAAGAACAAAATCTAGGTGTTTGAGCTGCCTGTACATGCAAGATGGTGGTATTAATGAAGCATGCGTTTGCACACCTGTAAGCAATGAACAATAAATAAATACAACTTGTTCTACGTCTGCTTGTGCAGGAACAGGCAATTTACATAGTTTCCTGTATTTGGAAATTGACTCGTGCTCCCAGAAGGCAGAGATAGCAGGGACCTCAGTAAATATTTTCTAATGTCCAAGCCTGCCTGTCAAAAATACTTTGCTTAAATTGCTTGTCAGTAATCAATCAATTCCTCTCAGAGCACAACATCCTCAATCCACATCTGTCTAATTACAGAGATAATTGCAGCTCTATCTCAGCTGTTGCCTTAGTTTTGAAATGTTAAATTACTTGTTTAGCCAACAATATTCATCAAGAGATTTTAAAGCATTTCATCATTTAATTTTATGAATATTATCCTCTGGCTTCAGCAGCAGGAAAGCCTATCACTATTTCATCAGCTCTGTCTGTCTCAATGTCTGAGAAAAGCAATAGTCAAATTCCTTATACCTGGGACATGCCAATAAGGGTTTTGAAAACATAGCAATATGGAGATGACATCAATTTACATCTTTCTTTCCAGTTAACTTTGAAAAGTTGCCAATCTCATGTAGTGTACTGCAAGATGCTCTTACTGTATGTTCCTTAACTTGGCCCATATATAACAATGCATAATTGAAATAATGCTCTTGCGATTTAGAGATATAGATTACTGGAAATTGCATCTCTAGTGTGTTTAGTTTTAATGTTGCAAAGATCTCAGAAAATGCAGCGCTTTGGCAAATGACTCGGTGAAAAAATTAACATTTGAATACAGTATCATACATTCAACCTTGGTAAACTGCCACAAAAGCTTGGCTTGCCGTGCAGAAACAGAATAAGCTTCTCTATGAGCTATAGAAAAACAATCTAGGCTATGGGGATGTAAATTGAAGACAATTTGCATCCTCCACTGTGTTTACCATTCTGTGCTGGACCTGTAACTACTTAAGATGAGTGGAAACATGGAGCAAGAACAAAATAAATTTAAAAAAACCCATCTCAGATCATGAAGTCAAGCTAAGTTCAGTTAAAAACTAAAATATTTAATTAGCACATTCACACGTGGCATTTTCAAAGATGGTAAACATGGCTGACAAACGCTGTGAACACTATTTCACCTGTAATAAGAACTATGGCACATGTGGAAAAAATAGACAAAAAAAATCCACATTATTAGCACAAAAGGGGTGCAGAGAAAATAAGGATCATCCATAAATGACAAAATAGCAGCAATTATTGGTAAGCTATTCCTGAAACACATCATCCCTGTGTGGCACTGAGAGAGCAACTCTGTCAGCCACAGATGAGACTGTTTTAAGTTGTTGCAATTATTTTTACAGTCGTGGCACACCAAAACATTTACAGACTGTAGTGAACTCAGTTAGAAATTATGGTACAAAAAGAAAACAGTTCATCACCAAATGAATAAAACTTAATGTCTTCAACAGATTGTCCAAGTTACTGGCCACAAATTACGTTAAAAAAGGCGGCACGTATGCTGCATGTGCTCAGTGTTGTACAAAGAGCCACTGCTGGACCAAAGCAGACCTGCAGGAGGTCAAATTACATGTATTTTTACAAAATACCTAAATTTGCTTGAAAGAAATTAAGTCCTGTAGCAGTTAAACTAAACAGAAATGCCTCTTACTCTGTGAAAGTTTTTTTTCAGAGGAAGAAACAGTAAGATGTAAGATGTAATAAAACTCACCTGAAAATGCTGGATTATTCCATGTCTAAGGGAATGGAATCAACCGATTGCTGATCTATCAGTTCTGCTGACATGGTCGACAATAGAATAGGAGTTTCTGGAAAATGGATAAATCTGATATTATTTATAAGAATGTGCAAAACCTCTTGCCTCCACTTTCCAGACACAGAGAGCAGGGGAGTGATGAAGCAGACCCTGGTGTATTTGAGTTTGCATGTATGTGTGTGAATGCGTGCCTGTGTGTCTGTCTGAGTGATTGAATGACAGGAACTGATTAAGGTATGCGGTAGCAGCTACATTTTAGTAATCTGTGCTGCCACACCTCAGGGGACAAAACGTATGTGCCTGGATCTAGCTGTTAATGCCGCTGGGCCCATAATGCATTATGAGGAAAAATTCATCTCTACGTTTCAGTTCCCACTTGCTAGTTTGAACTGCACGTTTGCCATTGTTAGCTGACAAACGTGTCAATGACTAATCTGCCGGGTTGTTCGACCACCACACCTTGTATTGGCTTTGGCTTTTCCTTATCTTGCTTCTGTTTCCAGCCTGTCACTGATAAGAAAGAAGGAAGGAAGGGAGGTGTGTGCGTGGAGCAGGCAAAATAAGAAAAAGGGAAAGAAAAAGAGAATGGTGGTAAAAAAAAAAAAAATTATATTGTGATTGTCAGAGCGAAAGAGAGAGGGACAGGAATAGAGAAAGAAATAGGGCATGATTAAAGAGCGAGGTCTCTGAGGTGACACTCTTTCCCCCTTTTCCCTGTTTTGTGCTCGGCAGTTTGTTGAACACGATTTGTTGTCATTGCCTTATTTCACGGGAGCAGATAAACAGCATCTAAGTTTTATCCTCATCTACTTGAGCCACAGGCTTGTATAAAGGCTTGAGAGAAAATACAGTAAAACGGGATCATCCATCCATCCTCCAGCATCTTTAGGATAGTCACTTTTGTTTTGATTTGTGTGTGTGTGTGTGTGTGTGTGTATGTGTGTAAATGAAGTGTACGCACACACGCCGGCTCAAGGCACTAGTCTATATTTCTTAGCGTAAGGATGAAGGTTCAGTAATTTGTGTTCAGATGGATGAGCAATAGAGGAGGCGAGCAGCGTGGTGCCAGCCGTGACTCCAACTTCAATCTGAGTCTGACCTGACCCAGCACTATTGCTAAATCTGACTTGTTACATGACGGGTGCTCTGGCTCACCTCGCCTCGCTGAGACAACCTCTGGCCGCAATATGGGTGTCTTTGTCAGCTCAGAGCAGCCCAGCCCCCAGAATCGCTGAGGTGGTGGATTTTCCTCTCCTCCCTCACTCAATCTCTACCCCCTCCCTTCTTCTTCCCAACATCCACAGATCAGCATTTTTTCACTTTGCTGTCACCCATTCACACTTCCGTGGACCAGAGGCTTTCTCAACACCAGGGGACTGCAGCCTAGAGCTCGAAAACCCCTCTGATCATTTTCTTACTGGCAATTAGCAGCACAGAGACCATCACTGCATCCCACTCTATGACCTGACACAGAGAAACTGATGAAAAAAAAAAGGAATAAGAGAAAAGTATGACAGAAAGCGGAGGGGATGATGAGAAAGAGAGAGAGAATAAAACATACACACACAAGGATTTGATTAAGTGGTCTTTTAAATGCGTGAGTGGGTAGCAATTCAGCAGCTCTTTAGTCTCGGGAGGACCTGTCTCAATTACCCTAATGAGTCAGAGTGACTCTGGCTTCCAAGGAAGGCTATGTGAGGCAGGGAACCCTGCAAGGCCAAACAAGAGACAGAGGGAGCAAGGGCCTCAAAGTGTGTGTGTGTGTGTGAGAGAGAGACATGCAGGATGTGGATGCTCTGTAAAGTTAAATGGAGCGTGCCAGGTTCCCAATGAGCCAGTGTTAGCTGGCGGTCTGACACACAGTGACCTCCCACTGTGCACATCACTTTCTCATCTGTGCTGTCAGGGAATGGCAGTTAACCCCAGTGTGCCCTGAACCTTGGCCTTCGCTAAACCAATACATATCTCCAATAAGGGCCTAGCGTGGAGAATGCTCATGTCACAATATGTGTAGGCCTACCTCTACTCTCACCCTGCCTTGAGATGACAGAATTAAATCATTTTGTGCTTGTGACCAGGAAAGTCTGCGTACTGTTATGAGCTCAAAGTCAAAAATCGTGCGAGAAATGTCACCGTTTTTCTGGTGCCATACAATTGGCATTGTGCCTCCTGACACAAGGTAATGGCCTCTGTGCTGTATATTAACCTTTCCCTTGACAAACGCACAAACACACCACAAACTACACTGCTGTGGAAGCTATCAGCACAGAGTCATCATCGCCATTACCCTCATGTATCCAGCATTCCCCTTCACATGACATTCCATTAGCAATTCAGCACACAGCTTCTCAGCACCCCGTGGCCTCTCAGGAATACATGTGAGCGTGGGATACAGGGTTTTACAATTACTGTGTGTGATTCTCCATATATACAGGTGCACATTAGGCCACTATATACACCCCCTAAATACTCAGCATTCTGGTTATTTTGGCTTGTGTCCTGTAGAATCTGTGTTTAAGTAAAATACAGCGTTTTCTTGAAACGAAAGAAAATGCATTCAACATGAAATGGCATTGTTTTTCATACACTTTCTAATTGACTGATTTCTTTCGAATGCTGTCCCCAGCCAGCCAGTGTTTTTGGCCCTGTAAGCACATGGGCAAAAGGAGGTCAATGTTGGTCAGTCAAGATAATAAAATAACGATGGTCCTTTCTCAATGTTGGTCTATTTGCCATGTCTCTCTGTCCTTCTGTTAGTCTGTTTGTCCAACTCTTTATGCTCCAGAGCAAGATGTGGCAACTACTGACCACATTCCCCTGCAACCTGTCTTCCAGGGCAATTTGTTTTTAATGATCTCGTTAACTTTTATATAGCTTCACAAATATGAAAAAGTACCACAGACAAAATATAAAAAGTTGTATGTTTGTGAAATAAGTTGTGGATACTCCCTAGAGGATCAGTCCTAATATTTTTAGTGATCTCTTCAGTTTTTTCTTGTGCAATTCTTAATTTAAAATCTCCACTTGCACACCATCCACCATGGTACCTTCATTTAAACATGCACATAACATTTTACACAATGTCAGGTCGGTTTGTAATACCTTGTTCAGGACAAACCCTCTAGGCTCCAAGAGTAGCTAAATTGTAAAAAATAAAGTAAATTGTTCATCCAACATAACTTTAAACTTTTAGTGTTGTTTTTTTCTCAACCTTTGTTTTGTGCTACTAGACATGGTGTTATTGTGGGGCCAAAGCTTCCACTGATAGCCATGTCACCTTTCACATTCAATTGTTGCAAAACAACAGGAATCATTTGTCATTCTTTCTGGGCCACTGAGTGAAATATGACTTCTAGGCCTCAGAAATGTTGAAATTGAAAAAGCACAGTGGCACACAGTGCCTTTTGTCTCAAATCTCCTCCATCGCCTCTGTCTTTCCTCCAAACTCTCAGTCATACAGAAGAAATGGCTTCCATTTAGGCACTTCTAACGGTCTCTCTTAATGGCTCTTTGTGATAGAAGTTATTTATGGTAGGATTAATTTTAATCTGTCAGTCTGGGAAAAAAAAAATCTGCCCATGAAATAGTCATTTCAAAAGGCTGTACCCTGTTGGTGACTGTAACAGAATGCTCCTCCTCTCATAAAGGAAATAAGGAAAAGTTGTACACCCAGGCCAGGGATAATTTAGCCTATTGCCACAAGCTGGGGTTTGAATTGCAATACAGCTGGCAGAACTTGGCTTTAGGTGTGAAAATGTCAATAGCCAAGAGTGCAGCTTCTCCCTTGTCAGCCCTGATGGAAGACCAATGACCAGCCAGGCTGCCATTTGTCTTCCTGAGTGAGTTTTCTAATAACCGTAATGGCTGTGGCAATAAATTACCAGCAGCCTGTCACAGAGAACATAGTGCAGCATTTAAATCTAACAAAGAGCCCCCGTTCCCCCTCCCTGTTTTACCCCGATTTTATTCTTAAAACTTACTAAGTCCCTCATTCCCCTAAGGAGCACTTTAAGCTAATAGTGAATAGCCAAACCCAATTGCAGAGCTCAAGTATATCATGTCCTAACTGGACAGAAAATCCTTAGCGCCGCTCTTTCCCCAACACTAGAATATTTGGCACTCCCATGGTAGAATTTATTAAGCGGTTCATACTATATTACCAGCTAACTGTTTGAATTATGCAGCAATGTCCTAACTGCATTGGTCACCTGTCTGTTGGACTCCCACTTCAGTGAAATAACAAATTAAGGCTGATAGCTGTATGGAATGAGATGTCATCTTACCCTTGACCCCATCATCATGTGCCCTCACACAAGCCAGTGTTTTTCCATCCCCCTCCCATGGAGTTGACTGCAGTCCCTCTGTGAGATGAGCGTGCTCGGTAATTGGAGCAGTGGGAGGCGATTTGTTCCCGTCATTTCCTTCAGTAGCAGCAGTTTGCTGGTGGGCAGCCCATAGAGCCATGCCATCCTGCCATTTGTCAGACAGGGTGCAATTTCCCGGTCATCTGTTTCCATCCACAACTGAAGTTGAGGAAGAAAATGGTGAATGATGGAGACTTTAATATGGCTCCTCTCTGTAGGGGCTTACTCCTGGTAGCGACAAGCCAGACTCATTCACTCTCACCTTTGTGGCAAATATCGCAGCCTAGTGCTCATAGTCTTCAAATGCTTAGTATTTACAAGTGACGCATTTCTCAGTAATGTGGGGTACTGCTGATTTTTCGTTAGCATACCTGCAGTGGATGTAGGAGACTATGCCTCTGGGAGGGCATGTCAAAAGAAAGCTGTTTAACATGAAAGATTAGCCCCTTAGCAACAGGTGCGAGATTCTAGTAACTTCTGCCTTATGCCTTAACCTCTTGTTACTATAGCTCCCTGAGGCAACTAGTATGTTTGAGGTTCTATTTCTACATCATCCTGTGACTGGCTTTTAAAAAGGCACAGAAAGATGACATCCAAGGGTTATAGATGAAATTCTTCACTTTGAAACAGACCTGCTTTGGTGTCGTGTACTTTACAATGTCTACTTGCACAATCTGGCTATTCAGAACTGTTTTCAACAGTGGTTTAAAACAAAGCAATCTGGCTCACGAGCAACCAAGGCTCTCCTTAGCGAGGCACCATAAAACAAAGAAACCCCGCAGTGTGCAGCTGTGCAGCATGATAAGCATGCAAACTCTGCCTCCCAAACTTGGCCGATCACACACTTCCATCTATCCATTTACCAAAACCAATTATTTTTTCAATCCAAAGGTGCACCTGATACCTCCCCCATCAGACTCATGCAGCAGGGACAGAGGAGTTCCAAAGAAGAGCAATGGGTGGCATGGGCAGTGCTCCTCTGAGTGAGGGGAAAGACGCGCTGTGTTATTTGTAATCACAAATTGATGTCCTTTGTAGCTATGGTTTGGTGTGATCTGTGGGTTGGGAGATGCAGGCGTCTTGCGAGGAAAGGCAGCTGCTCTGCCTTTCTTCCCTCCCTGCAATAAAGGGTTTCCTTTCAAAGGAGCCAAATATATCTCTTCTCAGCTCTGCAAAATGGAGTCAATGTGGTTCATTTGACCCCTCCAATAAGACCGCACAGGTGTTAGGATGTCAGTTGAGCTTTCATTCAAACACCTTTTATTTACCCTTCATCTGGAATTGGTAACGATAGGAATTAATACGTTTTTGTTTTGTTTTCTGTTTTGTGATTTTTCCACTCTTGGCTCTCTCCTCTAATTATTTCCATCTTTTTTTCTCTTCAGGACACATGGCTCAGAGTGAGACGTCTGGTACTATTTGTGTTTGTCTTAAAGCATTTCTTAAAACAGGTTTTTGTTCTAATTGAGAGCTAGATTTATAGGACTGAGCAGAGCTGCCTCAGTAAAAACAATTACAGATAACTAAAACACGCCATTGTAGATCTTAATCAATTTTAATTACCACCATCAAGAGAATTGGACAATTGTTGATTGCTTTTCCCTTGTCCTGTTTTTCTATTTGCTTGTTGCCAGGGTATATCTTCAAATATTATGAAGTAGATTTTCACAGAACTTTGTTGAAATGTTTCCTAGAAATATGCTACAATAATAGAAGGGCACCCAATGAACATGTGAACAAGGATAGTGGTCAAAGACTTTATGGTGTACTATTATGCAGTAGTTGGTTATAATTGCCTTCAAGTGTGTGGAACCTAGTTTAACCCCTGATTTAAAAAAAAAAAAAATTGGTGGTAAGAAATGGGAGCAATTCATAGTTTATTGGCACTTGTTGAGGTGTGTGTTCTACTGAGCTTCAATGGCTCAGTGATGGCTGCTGTATTCATGCACAACTGCAACATAGTGTCAAAGTCATGGCAGTCTTAGACCAAAGAACTAAACAGCCAGAAGTGAACCCCATATTAGAGTACACTGCCAGCAAGGGTGAGGGACTGTTAGAGAGTGCATCTGTGGAAGGGCTAGGGTCTGAAAGGAAAGGCAGTCCCTGCTACTACCGAAGCTATAACGATGCACTATGTACGACCCCCAGACAAGATTGATCAATAAGTCACTGCAATGAAGTGGCACATCGATTACACCAATGACAGGGCATTTACAGGTTTAATCTGTATAATGAGTGTAACCTTTTTCTTTCAGCCACCTGCTTTCTGCCTGGCACGGATCTGTCCAAGGCCAGCAGGGACCAGAGAGGGGGTGGGAGCAAGATGAGATGAATGTCTGTGTGCGTGTGTGTGCGTGTGTGTGTGTGCGTGCGTGTGTGGCGGGAGGAGTAAGACAGGAGTAAGGGTGGGAGGACATGATATGATGCAGAAAACGGGGAAAAGCAAAAAGATGGGAAATGGAAAAAAGAGAGGAGAGTGGGTACATGTGACACCTGGACCTGTTTTGGTGTCACAGCTGTAGGTAAAACAGTGGTGCAGGGGGAGGATCATCATCACCGTGCATTCGTATGCAGTGTGGAGGGACCACCAATGATTAATGTGTGTCATGGGTAACCGGAGGCTCTGCAGTCTCTTTAGCATTTACACTGTGTGCTCCCCCTTTTGCCTTCACAAGCCTGAACAGCTTCTTCTGCTCTGTCCTTATGTCCTGTAGTGCTGGAAACAGCTTTCTCTCACTGCCATTCCTCTCAAATTGTTGTTTGGGCCTACAGTAATAGATGTAACTCACATTCATTTGCATAGCCAGGTTTCTTCATGTTATAAAGTATGATGGCTTAAAATAAGATGGTATGGATATCTTATTGCTGCGGTTGAAAAGCAACTTATCCCGGTGGTTTGGCGGTTTGTCACCAATAATTGCCACAAATCGCAGTGGTGGCAGTAATGAGCTCAGCGCGGCAGTATGCATCACGTAACCATGGTATTGTGGTAATGCAGTTATATTCACAGCCCTTGTTATCCATGCTATATCTCGTTCATCATTGTTATTTTTCTTCCTGATTTACAACACAATACAAATTCCAGTTATCATAAGTGACATGCACTCAGTTGCTAATTTATTAGGTATACCAATGTAGTCTAATACAACAACCCTGCGATAAATCCTCCCTTCATGAAGGTTACAATGTTCAGTTTTTCTTGAAACTATCTGAGAGATTTAATTGTATGGTCATTTTGGAAGATGTAATTTGTGGTGCCATTGAACTGTATTGCATTATAGTGAAAGGTGTTTCTGCCATTTGGCTTACCCTCATTGATGTAAATGGGGAGACAAAATAATACAAACACTGCCAGTATAAGACAGTACAGTTCAACAGCACCTGGAGTAGTACAAATCCTGAATATTAATTAGTAATTAGAAGAAGAAGAAGAAAAGAAGTAGAAGAATGGGTTTTAGGTGACACTGGGTGGTTTCTAATGTGACCACAGAGAATGTTAGATATATATTGTGTAGAAAAATAACCCAGAAAGCAGAAAGTAGGAAACACAGTAAGTTACAAACGCATCCCTATTGTCTCGGCTTAGCTCTCACTTTTCCCAGATTTGTGAAATAATACAATGTGATAAATGTTAAGTATTTAATATATTAGAAAATCTTGCCCACAGTGATTGTCTCAGCTCGCCCAAGAGTTTATTTTTATGCCGTTTGGAATTGAACCTGACAAGATGAATATCTATAATCTCTGACCAGCCACTTGATCAAATTTATCAAACAAAACTGTCATAAAAGGCTAGCAAATAATAAAGAAGACAAGCATATACTGAAATTATGCTGGAATTACCCTTTTAAGTGATTAGGCTTCTAAAAGACTGTCTGCTGAAGAAGTCACAGCATTGTAAATGTTCTTTCCCGTGGATGGCTGCAAAAAATGTCTCTGGGGCACAAAGTGCTCTGAGCGTGTTGTCAAGGGAATATTACTGCAGTGTTATGATGTGTTTTTATTCTGTCAGCTTCATCCCCAAGGGCAGGAGCTCCACTCACAACTGTGCTGCCTGCTGGTTCCCTTTGCCAGAAATGCTTCAACATACACAGTGCGGAGACATGCAGACACAAACAAGCACAGACACAGACATTCAGATACACACAGACACCAACATACACACACTTTGTATGTACACACACACACACCATCACCTTCAGAAAGTTGACTGCTTGCAGCCGAAGCCGAAGTTAAATGCTGATTTGCCAGTCCATCTCTGCGTCCACTCCCTCCTCTGCTCACCTCCCCTCTCCTCATCTCTTTGACTCCCAAGGACAAGGAGACCCACCGTACAATGGGACACCATTTATCACTGCTGGAACAATTACGGGAGACATTTCATTGTCAGAAAATTTCAAGCCAATTCTTCCTCCTATCTCTCTCTCTTTATCTTCCTCCTCCTGCTCTCTTCCTCTGTCTGTCTTTCTTGCCCTCCTGCCATCCCCTCCCTTTTCTCCCCACACCTACTCTGCCTCTTTGCATGACTCCCAATGAGCTCTATTGCAGGTCAGACTCCCATTAGCCCAAGCCCATCACTATAGATTACAGCACAGAGACGGTGGGGCACTGTATTATATCTCATCTAAAGGCCCTGACAGACTTTTCTCCTACTGTTTCTAACAATGGGATCCTCTTTTTCCCAAGGAAAGGCATGGAAAATTGCCTTAGATACTGTATCTCCAGCCCTGTGCTTTAATGGAGGCCTCCAACACAGTGCGGTATGAAAGGGAAGGAAGAGAGTCAGTTGTCCAATCTCTTTTTGATCACATATGCAGGTACATCCTCAGTAAAGCACAAAAGAGCAGAGCAGTGTGGGATTTAAATGCCAAATATGTCTATATCTATATCAGATATACAATGTTTTTCCATTGCTTTGTCTTTTTTCCCCGACAGTTCTGGTTTGCTTTTTCAAATGACTGACTTCATGTTTGCACAACAGCATTTTTTGATGGTGGGGTAAATTAAATGTTATATACTCATGAGGCAATTGATGTTGAAGGGGGGGGGGGGGCGGGGGGCTTTCTAGCTGCACTGCATCACCAACTAGGGTTTAAGGGTTTGTAAGAGTCTTTCCTCCCTTTCTAAGCCAGCAATTTTGAAAATACTGCATTCAGCTCTGGACTGACTGACATGTGCTTTGCCTCTGTGCTGCTTCAACATATTTATATTTCTAACTAATATTTGGTTTTGACACGGCAGTGGCATGCGGGGTAGCAGATAAGCAGATTCGATCACATGTGAAGTAGCACCTCCAGTTGGCTGCATGGCATCCTTGACATCCATCAGTGCAGCATGGAAATGGGCTCTTGGTGTCAAATGTGCTCTGATTTATCCGCAAGTGCTGATATGATCATTATTAGATCGTTTTAATGACTAATGACATTTGAAAAGTGCTTGGGTCGGTGCTGAGCCATAGAGGGCAAATTACCTCTCCCCAGCACGCTGCTGCGTTCTCCCTGTGGTGATAGCAGCAGGTCTAAGTCAGTTATGTAGTCATGTATTGAGTATATGTGTGTCCATTTGTGTCACTGAGAAAGCTGGTTGAAAGACCCGAAGGCAGTGCCTTAGGGCAGATCAGATGCTATGTGTCGCTGTGGCACTTATTACTTACATTATTTAGTGTTTTGAGCCAGGACCAGATTGCAGCGTTATGTAATGTAGAATCAATTTAAATTCATGTAATTTTAGGTAATTTTTCTTGTATTTTGCAGTATTTCCTTAACAGCCTGCTCTTCCCTGGTTGTTCTTAATATTTTTAACTGGCATCTTATATGTGGACTGTGTGCTGGTTTTTAGAGAGGGTCATTTAGCCTAGCCACAGCTGGTTTCAGTAGCAGCCAGACACCCTGAGGATCTCTCAGACATTCCTAGGGGCCTGTCTCTGTAATAACTCTGTACTGACATGGGTTAAAAAGGGCCAGCTAGATATAGGGAGTTATAGATCTAACATGCCTGTACAAGTGAGTGGAGATAGAATGGACCGTCTGTCTGGTGTGTACACAGAATACTGAGAAGAAAAGGACAGAAAATAAAATGAGTACAGACTGTTACATTCAACACCGCCAGTTGTACTTTCAGCATACAGCCTACAGTACTTTAACTCAAGCGGAAATTTCCAGAACTGTTCAGTGAAACTACCTTAACCTTTAGGCAGATTTAATACTGAAGCTGCAGATTTAATACTGAAGTGGAGACTTTGGACTTTGTTGTAGCACTGTCTTCCTTATAGCTCTTTTAATTTCCATCCAGCAACTGAATCTAAGAATAGACTCAAACCACAGACAATCCATACAGAGTTTAATAACACTGAGAGGCCTAGAACAATGATTTAGAACCACTAAATAGATGCTCCACATAATCAACTTTGCATATTTGATGTGAGGCGCTCTCCAGAGTGGGCTGGCTTTCAAATGTAAATTTCGCCTGCAAACTTAAATCATTTAGTGCATTTTACTTGAAGCGTATCTTTGACAACAATAAATCACAAGGTTGCTGCATCCATTAGCAAATTGGCTCTGCAGTGCATGGAAGAGTAAAGGGAGAGAGAGGCAGAGCGGGAGTGTGCGGCAGCAGTCTTTTATAATCAACAGTAACGGTTTCAGAGCTACAGTAGCCAGACACTGCGGCACACAGACACCCATAAACCTTAGGTCACATGCATTACAACAATAGGGCCATTGATTGGCTGGCCAGGACAGTGGGTGGGAGGCACTGGCTCTAAGTGATGCATGCCACCATCATCTTTGAAGAGCCACTGTTCTTTCAGTGGCCATGTCGCACTGATAGCCCTCTCTGTGTCCGTGAGATGCCCGCGACGGATCTTTCAATGGGCGTCCTTCATGCCTCACAGTTTGCAGCCGGCACACACTGGCTGTCTGACTCTGCTCTCCATCTCATCCCCATTCTGTCAGTCTCTCTCTCACACACACACACACACACACTCAAATTTCAAGACGCTGTCCTTGCCTTTACTCCTCGGTTTCATTTGGAGAGTTTTATTGTATTTGGATAAGTGCAGGGTACACGATGTCCACCCTTTTCAGAAACATGTATTAGACAGAATAGCCGGTGCTTTCATGAGCACAAAGAGAGAGACAAGAAGAGGAGAAATGGGGCCAATTAGAGGCCTGGAGCTAGCACTGCCTTCTGATACTGCTGGTCTGGGCCCCAGCAATATGAGTGTGTGTGTGTGTGTGTGTTAACTTATCTGGGTGTGTAGGTAGGTGGATTGTCTACAGGTTCTGTAGAGGAGGTGATGAGTGAAAAGGAAAGACCAGGAAATCCATAATTTCTATTTTGGTGTCCAACATTACTGGAAGCTGGCTGAAAAGTGAATTATGGACAATTTTATAGGGTTTTTGTAGCCTAAAGGCTTAGCTTCAGAGACATTTATTTCCTGTACTGATCAGATTTGATACCAAAAGGTTCCAGGGGTTTAGTGTTTGTCTCCATGTTTTTATGCCAAAAAATAGGACGTAAAATGGGCTCTGAGTGGAGTAGGTCTCTAGTGTTTTTAACAGTCAAGATAATCAAGATAATGAGTGGGTATTGTCTGCTTACAGTCTAAGCCTATGACCAACAATGTATTGACCTCCTACAAATGTACCAGGCAGCACGTGTGATGCCTTTCATATCGAAGCCACTGGTATCAGAATGGGAAGGAGAAGAGAGAAACCAGTCTTTTTTTCCACAGTGTGATATACAGTCAGATCGGACTGCACAAGTCTACACTCTGTATGATCAAAGTTAGCAGATCAAACAACTCAACCAGCAGACAAGTGAGTTACCTATCCTGAGGCTCCAGGAAATGCGGCTCAAACCTTGCAATTACTCATTAGGGAAAATTTCTAAACGCTCACTGGAGAGTTGTTAAACGGGTTGACCAATAATATTTGTCATACTTGTTTGAGTAGAGTGGCTTGTGTGCTGTTACAGCTCTTTGTTGACTTGTTCCTGCATCCTCCCTGAATTGACACTCTACGTATCTTTACAGCCCTAACCACATCCCTGCTAATTAACAGGACAATAAACATGCTGGCTCCCATTAACTGTAGCGGCCTCTGCATATTTCCCCAGACAGTGTCTGACTAGTAGATAGGGGCTCTCTCTACTGCACAGTATGTTAATCAGGCTTCTTCATCTCAAGCGCTCCATCCTCTGTCCCTGTCTTCAAAGTCAAGTAGGGGACCCTCTTCCCTCCCGTCCCCAGGTCCTGCCCTATCTCCATCTGCAGGTAGCTTAATCTAACTTCACTGGAGAGCGTTGCCACGTTACTGCGGTGCTCACCAACCAATTACTATCCATTTCAAGTGGAGGGCTCGTGAAGTTGGCGCCACTAGGGGAAAATACCCCCGTCCCCTTGACCTTTTGATTGTCCTGATGCATCAAGTGCTAAGGCAAACAAGTCAAGTGGTGAGTGGGTCTATCAGGCTTAGGGTGACAAACTCATCATCACCAAACAAAGAAGTGGAACAGTGTAGTCATCCTTAAAATCTGTGCTGAAAGCGCAAGGGAGTGTGGCACAGCTCTGACAACACTTTGGGCTTTATGTGGCGTGGAACCTCTTTATTTTGGAGGGGAGCGTATGGCAGTAATCCGACCTGCAGATAATAAGACCCCTTGTCATAAATCCTCTCAGAAAACTAAGGCAGTTAGGCTCGTATTTGCTCATTCCGTCTGAGCACGCACTGTTTGCTGCTCAGAGGGGATTGTCTCCATTCTTTTCCTCTTTTTTTGTTATAAGACTCAAACTCATAAAATAGTCTAACTTAACTGGCCTCATATACACAGAGCAGGCACACACTTAGCGTTCAACGTGGCTCAAGTGTGAAGTCTGTAAACAGAGACTTTCCCTTAGAGAGTGAGAGATCGGAGTATTATCACACGTAACTGTCAAATTTCACTCTTTGCATTGTTAAGTAGAGAGAAAAAATGGAAAACCATAATTTAATTAAAGCTAGACGGAGGGCACAGGAGGAATCAAAAAATTTAAAACAAAAAAAAAGTTAATAAACTAGCACGAGTGAGTATGTATGTGTTGGTATTGTCAGGCCAGTTGCAGAATTAATTTTTTACCTTTGGGCAGTTAGAACAGCGGTGGATGATGTGTGTGCCCAGCTGCTGGTCTGAGACAGGCAGTAGTTAGGCATGCCAATCTGGTGGCCTCTTTCAGCCTGCCAGTCTGCCCAGATCTTCAGGGCTTCCCGCTAGCCCCCTCTGCTTTCCTGTGCTCTGGCAGAAGAGCTAATTAAAACAGGGCTAAATTAACAACACATTCACAGGCTAGCCTGCCTCGCCTGTTTGACTCTCTCCTCCCGGCTTTTTCGCTCTGTACCTCAGTGCACACACAGACAGGCACACACACACAAACACACAAAGATGCACTCCTCCCCCCTTTCCCCATCACCCTATATCTCACCGAGGCTGCCTACTGCGGGAACATGTGTTTACCTTAAGGGGTTTTATAGCAATTACACTCCTGTGCTCTCTCTGCCTGTTTTGTTTTCCATTTATGTGTTTATTTAATTGGCATTCAGTGTGCTGTAATTCTATTAGTTCCTGAAAAGGTCAGGGTCATAGGGGAATGGCTTCTGGCAGGCTCGCTTGTGGATCACGCAACATTCAAGCCGTTCCATACATACAGATAGATAATTAAATGGGGCCACGGTAGAACTTCCTTCACGACCTTTTAGGAAGACAATTAAAAAAGCAAAACCCAGCAGTACTAACAGGAGCTCTGGATTTTAATCAATTTTGTAAAATGTAGTTGGAATATAAATATTAGTTCCCATTGTCTACACAGAACAGAGGATCTGACTTAATTTTTATTCATGATTTCTCTATCAAACTGTAACATAGTTGAATTAAAGATTATTAAACATCATTACATAACAGAGTGCTTGGGCACTTTCAGAGGCAGTTTTCAATAATTATATCTTCCTATCAACAACCACCCGCCTTATTCGCAGCTACAGCTTCCTTTTTCTTGGTAACAGTATTTTCCTGAGAGCACACAATTTAATTGTTGGTTGGTTGGTTGGTAATAACTGACTGCTGTTCACACGCAGAGTCTGAGTCACTGAAAAAAGCCTTAATGCTGTCACTGCTGTATATAACCTGTAAATTACTCTGAGACTGTGCGCAGTGAGGCACCTTTCTGCTGTCAGGTCATCGTCCAAATTACCCAGGAATTTTGAAGTATTTAAATTTTAAACTTCCCTAAAGTGGCCTACATGGCCCCGGCTGCATTTGGCTGTTAATAATGAATGAAGACGAACAGATCAGCATGTGTAATAAGAACTTGGCTGGAGACATGACGTGAGCTGACTGGGTATTTCAGACGATCTGGCAGCATGTCTGCTGACCCCGATGAGCAGTTATTAAAATTATACAAGATGAGATACAGACACTTGATGGATACGAGACTTGACAAGCCCTCAGTGTGTTTGTGTAGCTACAGTAGTGCCGCGTTATCATTCAAGCTACAGCATAAACTTAGACACAGATTTCTCAGCTTTAGACTCACATCATACACAGCACATATAGCAGATAATGTATTATTGTGGTTTAATCTGAAGATGCACTGCAGGCACCTTAGTTCTCAGTTGATGGTTAACAAATATTCAACTCCACAAATGAATTATGTGATGACACCGCCCAGAGCCATACAGAACAAATGCAGACCTTCAGCACAAGGGAATAATAAAATGTAATGCAGTGATAACTGATGGACCAGACTCTGCCACCTTCAGTACAGTCTTACTGACAGTCTTCTTTTTTCTCCATCATCCACCTCTCTCTGCGGATGGTGCTGATTATAGTTAATTATGTTGATGAATGGTAGTGCTGAGGGTACTCCATCAGCATTTCATAATCTGTCCTCACTCTCTGCTCTGTATCACAACTGAGCTGAGACAGTGTGCAGGATGGTGCACGTGGTGATGCTGCTCAAATACTCATACATGTCAGACTTGCACTCTGCCTCTGACAGACTCTTACAGCTCAAGTCTCTCCACTGAACACTAAGAGGATGCAGTCTCTGGCAAGTGTTTACAGATTAATGAAAGTATATTATACATCAAGTATGTAAAATCCTACCCATGTAGCGTGCTACTCTCAGTATTAACAGCTACGAGCCCACAAAACTCCTTTTGTTTGACCATGCGTCAAACAAGCACAGACACACTAGTGTCAGCAATGCCTGGTGTAGTTTTAGTAATGGCACCACATTTGGGGCTGCTATAGCTCAGGAGGTGGAATGGGTCATCCAATAATTACAGACTTGGTGGTTCAGTCCTCACCTCCTCCTGTCCACATGACGACGTGACCTTGGCACTGACACTGAACCCTAAACTGATCCTGATGGTTAGAAACTATCCTGCATGGTAGCTCACTATCGGTGCATGTGTGGGTGAATGACCCTTAATACAACCCTATAAAGTGCTACCTAAATGTAGCCATTTGCTCCTGTTTTAATTTCATTCTTTTATGTAATGCAAGTGCACCATAAAACCCTTCTTTATTTAAAGAGAATATATTATTTTGCCCACACTGAACATTTGGCTTATTTCTGCTTTTTGTAGAATTTGGATGGATTACAGTTTTTTTTGTTTTTTTTTTTGTTTTTTAGGAATAGTCACATTTTTCTTGTTGTGTAATGTTACTGCTGAGGGAAAGATTAGCAAACGCTGCACACACTTGCATGTGATAAACTTAGACTGACAGCCTTGTGAATATATATTATACAGCCATAACTATTAATTCCTAATTATCTGTTCTTTCAAAACAGCTTCTCCTTTTGTTGTCTTTGTTACAAAACCCTCCCAGAAGTGGCATATTTTTTAGCAGAATCAAATAGGGTGAATACATTTCAGGCGAACTGTGCTATTATTTTAGAGTGGACTGGGTCCTTCTCTGACATTGCTTTTGAATGTGCACTCCAACATTCAAGCAAGGATTATGCTCCATCCCCAACCCGCCTCTCACTTAATTGGCTTAGATGAATATCTAAAGAGCTAAAGCTGGGTTTAAGCTATGCAATTAGTAGAGTGCTGTTATTGAATTTACATGAATGTCATAGATACCGATTGTGTGTCATAAACAACCTTTAAATCACAGCCCATATGTGATGGATACTTTACATAACGTAAAATGTTTATTTATAGAAAAGAGGGAGCAAGAAAGAGGGAGTCGGTGTGAGAAAATTGCTCGAAATTCAATATGCTGTGCAATTATCATGTGTAATAGCCTGTAAAATCCTAATATCTATTCAGCCACTTGGAAAGGCACAAGAAATGGCCTGACCACTTAGCCCACTTTCTCTGGCCCCTTCCTGGCTATGACAGACGGCCCTGTCTGGAGAGCAGAAAGAAATAATATAAGCCATATTTCATTCAAAGGCCCCTCCATGTATCCTCATTCTTTCTGTTTAACTGACTTTTTCCCCTTTCCTTATCCCTCCGATTTCTCCAGAGCCATATTGGTGATTACCTCCAGTGAATCAGCAGAGGTAATGGGAACTGCATCCTGGAGGCAAAATGCACTGTGAGGATGTAGTTCTCTTGTTTTCTCTCTGCTCAGTCCTATTTATTATTTGAGTTTGGGACCAGATGAAAGTGAATTTGGGACCTGTTGAGCTTCATTTTATATCATCAGTTACCTATGCATCGCCGTATGTGTATCCAGCAGTTTACAATATGTATCAGCCTCAAAAGACAGCAGAGATACAAACACAAAAAATATTCTATGCCAGCAAGGAAATCATTCTGACATGACAAAGTGCTTACCGCACCTTGGTTCTGTGTGTGAATGTGTTTAGATGTGCCCTCCTGTAGTAATAACTTACCCAAATCAGCTAATACTAGCATATCCAACTTCAGTAAAAACAATTGTAAAACAGAGAAATTCAACTTGTGCATGGCAGGAATATTATTTGTAGTGTT
Source organism: Pempheris klunzingeri (assembly GCF_042242105.1). NCBI lineage: Eukaryota > Metazoa > Chordata > Actinopteri > Acropomatiformes > Pempheridae > Pempheris > Pempheris klunzingeri. The sequence goes on along the minus strand of NC_092024.1, from coordinate 14,942,282 downwards.
TGTATCATTCTTTATTCTACCATGAAAAAGCAACTTGCTATTCGTGCCATATCACAATTTGGTTTTATATCTGACAAAAATAACATGCCAATAATCAGAGCCAGAATTCAATAACACCAAGGATTGATGAGCAGCGGTGGAATAATAATTGGTTCAATTGGCCTAAAATATCTCTCATTACCTTTCTCTCTCCTGCATATAAAGGATCAGAGAAGAATAACAGAGGGAGAAAGCGAGTATGTACGGTGGCCACCTATTTGGCTCACATTTATTAACTTGGCAGATGCTTTTGTCCAAAGTGAGGCACAAATGAGCTAGGCCAAAATCCAATCAAGTAGAAACCTTTGAGAATAAGAGCGACAATGTTGTGTCACTAGGCTCGCAGGTGCATTTTTCTTTTAGAAAGAGCTAGAAAAAGATCGAGAGATAGAGAGAGAGAGAAAGAGCATATTAGCTGAGAAAGTGTTCTCAGGCTTCCAGTGATTTTCTAAGGCAGAAAGAGTTTCTGGAGAAGAGTTTGGACCGACATTTCCTGTCTGGCAGTGATGGTAGGACAGGTCGTCATTCATTTGCAGATCGTAGAGAACAAAAAGATTCATAAATCCAAATGAGAGAATTCAGGTAGGTGGGTGCTGAGCTAATGGTCACTCTGTAGGCGAGCATTAGTCATTGGAACAAAATGTGGGAAACCAGTGGAGTGTGATGGAAAGTGGACTGACACAAGTTGTCTTTAGCTGGTTGAAGACCAGGTGTGCTGCCGCATTTTGCAGAGCTTTTACTGTGCAGTTCGGCAGTCCTACAAGAAATGTGTTACAGTAGTCAAGACGAGAGATGAGCAGTGGGTGTAGATGGAGTTCACATTTCTCACATGCCACTTTCTCTTTTTTTTTTTTACCCTAAAGCAAAATGGCTTGTTCCCTTTCCAATAATTTGTCTACAGGAAATATAAGATGCAGGGTAATCCTGTGCACACAGGTGTGCGTGTCCTTGCGTATGTGCATGCATGCGTCTTTTCCATATGCTTGTGTGCGTGCATGTGTTAATAGGCAGCAGCAAGGCCAAGCAGTTTGTACCTACATCTTTTGCAATAAACCTGTCAGAAGGATACCCATCTTCATCTCCTGGCTGTTCACTTTGTCATCTGACAATGCTTGTCAAATCTCTCCACAGGATTTCCTAAAAAACAATATCTCCACACATCTCTCACACCAGTGACAGCAACAAAACAGAAACAGCAGCAGCAATGGCGAGCAATAGCAGCAATAACTGTTTCCTTCTTGGCGTGGCTTGTTAACATAAAGAATGGTATAGCATCACAAATCGATGGTACAACAGTTTGCAATATGCCATATTTACTGCATGCTCACTGCTCTACCACCAACTATATCCTTAAACCCCCCCCCCCCCCAATCTCACACCTATTGTCTAACTAAGCCTCCCGTCTGTGCATGAGATGACAACTGTATCAGTGCAGGTTATCTGGCGTAAATCTCTCTTCCTGGGGAAAACCCGAGATTGCCAGCTGCCTGGAATGAAGGAGGGACGATTTCCTCCGTTGCTGTCTTCTCGACGTAGAGCCCAACCACCACCACCACCACTGCCCCCATCATCTTCCCAATATGTCACATCTGAAAAGAGCAGGGAGCACTTGCCACCTCTGCTGGAAGATTTCCCCATTCTGTGGCACCCTGATAAGCTCTGACTTACTTCCTCCATTGGGTCAGTGAGACTTGGAGATACATGGCTTGTATTGCCTTTTGTAATTACATCTGCTTCACTGCACTGTTTCTGCTTCCCTCACTTTCTCCTTCTTCCAAACAGGATGTAGATTTGTGGGGTGTGTGTATGTATGTGTGTGTGTTTTGTGGGGGGGGGGAGTGCACACACAAGCATGAGCAAGCATAATCCCCATACACCATCTTTGGGCACCAGCTATTTTCCTTACATCCAGGTAAACAACATTAAATGGAAGAAAGGGTTTTGTCCTCCCAAGTACATATATCTTCGTAGATTCTCTCCATCCATTGTAATGCCACCCACCACCTGCTGTAATGGCTCCCCTACCGTGACTACACACTCTTCAAGCTGGTGGATTCAGACTGTAGAATTTGTTTATCAATTTTTCCATTCTAATAGAAAATGGGAATATTTAATGATCTCCAACAGTTGACTGTGTATGCCTGTATCTCTCTGTGTGTGTAGCACTGAATAAGAATTGTACTATAGACTTTTTTGGATACATTGTAAGCAACAGAATAAGTGGTTTAGTTCTATTTGCATCACTCAAAGGATGTAGTTACATAGACCTTGTAGTCCAAGGTCTATGTTAGACTTAGACTTAGACTTAGACTTCTTTTATTGATCCCCCATAGGGGGAAATTTACATGTTACAGCAGCAACAATAGACAAGAAAGAGTGAATAAAAGCAACATTGGAAAATAAAGCAATAGCAAAATAAATATGTGTTGTGATGATAAATAAATATTTACATTACGGAATATTTACACTATGTATCATAAAATAAAATGTGAAATGTACAAGTATGGACAGGAATATCAAGGAGTGGAATGATATGAATGGAAAAACAGTGTGTTACATCAGCCAGTGATGCTGCTGTTAAAGAGTCTGATGGCTGATGGGAGAAATGACCTGCGGTAGCGTTCCTTCTTGCAGGGTGGGTGCCTCAGCCTGCTGCTGAAGGAGCTGCTGAGGGCCCCCACAGTCCCGTGCAGGGGGTGAGAGGGGTTGTCCATGATGGACTTGAGTTTTGTTAGTGTCCTCCTCTCACACACCTCCTCTATGGAGTCCAGGGAGCAGTCCAGGACAGAAGCGGCCCTCCTGACCAGCCTGTTCAGTCTCTTTCTTTCCATCTCCGTACTCCCTCCTCCTCAGCAGACCACTGCATAGAGGACTGCAGACGCCACCACAGAGTCATAAAAAGTCCGGAGCAGAGTCCTGCACACTCCAAAGGACCTCAGTCTCCTCAGCAGGTGGAGACGACTTTGGCCCTTCTTGTACATGACGTCTGTGTTATGACCAGTCCAGTTTGTTGTTGAGGTGAACACCCAGGTATTTGAGGGTCTCCACCCTCTCAATGTCCAGTCCCTGGATGTTCACCGGTGCAGTCTGGGATGTCTTCCTGCGGAAGTCAATCACCATCTCCTTTGTTTTACTGGTGTTGAGCTGAAGATGGTTTAGCTCACACCAGTCAACGAAGCTGGAGACGACCTCCCGGTACTCCTGTTCGTCCCCCTCTGACACACACCCAATGATGGCTGTGTCATCGGAGAACTTCTGGAGGTGACAGTTCCCAGAGTTGTAGCTGAAGTCCGAGGTGTACAGGGTGAAGAGGAAGGGGGAGAGTACTGTCCCCTGTGGGGTCCCTGTGCTGCAGACCACCATGTTAGACCACTTTGAGTTTCTCTCCAGCCACCATTAAATAAAACAATTCAGTTACTTACAGTAATAGTTCAAAAACTCAGTTTTCAGGAGTCCCTGATCTCAAACTGATCTCTCTTTGTTGCCAGCAAGCCAGATGGCCATGGCTGACAGCACCAAAACCATATCTTAAGCCTCATTTGGATGGGATTTATTCCTCTGGAGAAGGTTGAGTAATTTTAATAGCACTCGCACTGATCAGTGATTTTCATCCCATCCAGAGTTCATATTCATGTGACTTTTCTTGCCCTTCCCCAGTTTTAATCACAGTCCCAAATACCTGGTTTTCAGCGCACTCATTTGTCCTCCCATAATTCAAAAAGTAACTTCAAACGAAGCCAAAAAGTATTGTTTCACTGACCTCTTAAGCGCTCATCATGCTCCCTGTGTGCACACTGACTGAAATGCAGTAGAAGAAGAAAGCAGGAAAAGCTGCATGTGATAAGTCTGTCAAAACCTATATAGTGGCTTTGCTTTGCTATTGTACTAGTTTCTTTGTTCTTCTCGTCTTTATGAGTACGTTTGTTAACTGATTATGGGTATGTTTTAGAGGGGAGGTGGAAGAGGAAGTTGGGTTTAGGGAACCGTAGACCAAGGAGCCAATCATCAGCTGGGGGCTGTGCAGTTGGTGTGGCCCAACGTCAGAAGCATGCAATGATGTCAGAATGTATCGAACACACTGCTGAGTACACTTCAGCGTCACTGCAACGAGGTGAAAACTTGCTTGTTGACATTCCATTTCATCAGTTCCTGCTTTAAGATGTTGTAAACTGCTCAGTACTCTTCCAGTTGTGTTGGGTCTGCATTTGGATTGTCCTCCCTGATGTCAGTAACTTGAACTGTGACAGATGCTGCATTGTATCAGAGTCAACAGTGGTTTTCAGTATCTGATCTCAACACCTCAATGCTGCGCACTTCTTTGCATTTAGTTATATCAAAAAATCATGGTCAGGCAATACTGAAATATGAATCTTACTGTAGTAGTAGTAGCAGTAGTAGTAGTAGTTTTGTGTAGATGTGTGTGTGTTTGTGTGTGTGAGCTTGTGTGTGCTCACTCACTTGCAGCACTAGATTTTCTGTGACATTTCAAAAGCTAGCTTTCAAGCTTTCATCCCGCTCATAAGGCCCTGCGTGCAGAGCACATTAGTCAGTTTCCCTGAAACAATCCCCTTCTTTAGATTCAGTCTTTTTGTCAAAGGCCTTGAGTGAAAGTGTTGAACCATGGGACTAAAGATGATATCATCAACGCTGAGGAAAGACATCTTTCTCCCCGCAGGTGAATGATGGAGCTCTGTGTGTGCGTTTGTGTGTGAATTTGTGTGCAGCCCCGTGCGTAAAGCGTTATTCTTTTATGCTGGTCACCCCTCACCTTGCTTTTTTGATATGCATCACACAAAACCATTTTCTTTATCTCTGGACCATCAGCTGCATAGCTGGCTGCCTCTCATACCTCAAAAGGTTGATTCCACATCACCTGACAAAGAGCCTAACCCTGACATCACTACTGACCCTTAGCTGAGAGGGCCAGCGTTCTACCATGTGAAGATGGCACAGTTCATCACTTCAGCATTTATTGACCCAACATGTATCCGAAACAGTCGCACCTCTTGTCTGGTCCTGTGTGACAGTCTTGCACAAAGTAGGACTGCTTGTCCTTCTGGAGAAACCTGTTCTAAGTCAAACCATCTTGTTCGGTCCCAGTGTTGTGGTACTGCTCACAGCCATATCCATTTCCCTTCTTCCCCAGATTAGGTTTAAAGGAAACACCACTGTCGCACTTGACTTTTATAGTTGGCTTTCATCTTTTTTTGCTCCCCTATTCTCACCTCCCTTTTCCCTCACCTACACAGAAGCAGAAAATAGAGGAATTGGCTTTAATCTGCCTGTGAGGGTGAACAGACGGACACAATACATGCTCACTGCAAAGTATAGTTTTTTTTTTCCTCTTTCCTTCATTTGTTCTCTCTTTCCTGCTCTCTTTGTTACCTGTTTGCTTGCATGCTTTCTTATTTTACCCTTTACTTACCCTTCCTACTCCACTCAGCCTATGTGCTCCCCATCCATGCAGCCCTGAGAGCTCTGTGGAGTCCAGGCCCTCTTTGATCTGTAGTCCAGAACACAGGATGAGAGTTATCCGCTGGCAACAACAAGAACATCCCATTAGGAGCTGGACAGAGCCTTGACAGACACTCTCTGCCTCTGCTGCTGCTTGGCCCTAAAAGCACACTGCCTACTGCTACTGATGCTGCTGATTCTCTGTGCTTCTCCCCAGCTCAGGGTGGGCATTACTGGCTCACGCACTTGATACACAAGCTCAGCGTTGGGTTCACTTGTTGAATTTAAAATGTTGAAATGTTATATATACATACATCACAAATACATTGATAGTGTGCTGTGATTGACAGTCTCTGTCGACACAAAACATTCATTAACGCTGAACACTGTACCTTTGATGCTACTTCTTGAGTGGTATAATTTGGATTTTAATAACTCATCCTGTCCACCATTGTTTGAGTAAGAGACAGATAATCAACAGAGCGTCACGGTCACATTCAGCCGCTGGTTAATTATTTTTACATGTTAATGGGCACAAATGTGCACTCTAATTGTATCTGCTAAATTGTATCTCATCTTAATTTTCTTGATTTTTGTCATGCCCATTTGTGTAAACACACATAGAGAATGTCACACAGCCTGGTAAAGCCGCCTTGTTATCTTAAACAGACCAAGCATTTGTCTTGGTCTCTATTGTTTTGGCTTCATGCACAAAATCAATGGAGCTCATTCATCACATGCTCATTGAAAATGAGCATATTTGCTTGTACATTTGTGAGGATTTTTCAGTACAGTGTGAGGCAGAGGAGCAAGATTTATCAAAAGTGTGCAGGCAGTAGATGTTACAGTCATGGTATTTGCTTGCTGAAAAAGCATTACTCTGTCCCCTTATCTTCACTGTGCATCTGACATGTACAAATCACACACACATGCAGACGCACACACACATAAAAAAGCGAGTAATTAATGCATGCATAGACACACGCACGCTTGCGCGCTCAAGCACACACAAATAACTACACAAATACTCTCTGTGGTTTCTGTTTCCGTCACAAACATCCAGTGATGGATTGGCCCTTTCCATTTTAAACAGGGAGAAAACACATGCCCCCGGGGACCCTTGTGTGTGGAAGTACTTTGAAGTGTCCACATTTAATTCTTCTGTATGATAAATGAGAGGAGAGCTGCAGTTGTAGCCTGTGAGGAAAAGCTCAGCTCGCTCAACGAGGGGAGCGGTAACAAATGTAGCGATAGCTGATAAGCTGACTGTGTCTCTTGCTCTTGCTTGTTGTTCTGCTCCCTGCAGACCCCCACAGCCAGATAACAAATCCATCCTATCAATCAAACCCATCAATGGCTGGCTGCTGATTAGAGACAGTGATTTTGGGGCTGATTGGAGGGGAAATGCTGATTACACCTCCCTCTCTCTGACTTGATTACACTCTGCCTGTGTGTTGTCAAGCTCGGCTGCTGAGCTGTAATCACTGGAAGCTGAGAGCAGAGGCCGTGGCTCCTGAATAGACAAGACACAGACGCAATCACACTACTAGCTAGCAAGCTGTGACTTTATGACCATTGCTAGGTCACTGGAAAGGCTTATATCATGCTATTAGAGCATATGTGCATGCTAACTGCACATAGGCCAACACATGTGTGGACACGCACACACTGCACTGAGATAAGGAAAACTCCGGCTATGAAACCTTTTGTCTCATTTTTTTCCCCTCCCTCCAACTCCTGTTATGATCGTCGCCTCCCGTTTCCCTCCTCCTCCTGCTTCTCTGCACTGTTCTGGCCTACTTCCATCACAGTGGCAGAGGGTCCCATGCTGGAGTGTACACACACACACACACACACACACACACACACACAAATACGCACAGTGAGCGGAGTCCTAATCTTTGCTTTATTTAGCTACCTCACCTTTAAAACTGGAGCAGGTTCCAGACAGTGTCTTCCTCACGCACCTCAGCTTCTTCTAACATAGTAGCATAATATTTATCCCTCTACTATCTCTATCCCTCTACTCTTTCACCAATCTGCCCAGTCCTGTCTCACTCCCTGTTTACCTTTGTTTCAATCACTGCAGCCTGCCTAAGAATCAAATTGTCACTTTGAGTGCACTGTGCAGTGGCTAAGAGAGCCCATTGTTCATGTTTTGTGCAACAACTGCACGAGTTACTAGAAGAATGTAAACAAACAAATTCATTTCCCGATATTACAACTTTCTACTGACAAGTTTGAAAGTGTGTGTGAAATTAATTGGTTTTACTTGTTTGCTTGTTTATAGAAAAATAATTGTGATGGCTTCTCAGTGGGAGCATGAGAACAAACCAACTGTAGGCTATTCAGTGCTCCTGTTATAAACAAAGAAGCTGCAGAAACACAAACTTAATGATGATGACAGTTTAGGTAAACAGAGTACACAGCCTGCTACAAAGTCTGGCCTTTTTAAAATGTGTTTGGTGACATGGTGACTTAAGCATCCCGGAACACTCTTTGTTAGGTTTTCATGCGCATACAGTAAAAGTAAAGCTATCATGTGCAATTTCTAACAGGAACATCTTCCAGCGTTTTTTCTTCCTTTTTAACAACAGCATCAACAGAACCACAATCTCAACACTGGAACACTGTCTACAGGGTCACTGTTTCAATTACTCTAGGTAATGTTTGGTACTCTAATCACACCCTCTTTCTCTGAATCCTCAACACACCGTTCGGGGCGGCTGGCATAACTGTGTGTATAAATAAAATTCTTTTCATCTTAGTGTGTGTGTGCGCGTGCATGTTTGGATTCATAACTTTGGTTTTGAACTATCGTTGAAGCCCAAAAATTCTCTCATCCAGCTCATGTTAGGTATCCTTTCAATTGACACCATGCACTCTACCACTAGTGCTTTGAATTGAGCATACTTGCATGCTTGTTAGATGGAAACAGCTGTCAGGGGAGATAGCGAGAGTGACTCACTCCTCTTTCCCCTACTTATCGTTTGCCTATTCCAGTCTTGCTTCTCTTATTGTGACCTCCAAAAAAAGTCAAAATATTCTGGTTGTTCTCTCTTATTTGCTCCACTTTTTTCTTTATCGTATCCACAGTGGGCGCACGCATATGGTGACAGATTTTTGGAAATCTTGTGGCCAGAGGTATTCTGTGCCCCTGTGACACAGTCGGACACGGGGTTGGATTAGGATGAATAAATTATTAGGTAATGACAATTTTTCAGATGTCCAACCATCTCTCAAAACAAAATTGGAAATGTGTTTGGGAAATGGGTTTACTTCACTGACAGTAAAAAGCAACATTTACATCTCATCTTGTTTGTCAAGGATGACACAATAAGTCCATGACTTATCTCTCTGCCACAATGTTGATTTAGTTAATGCATGTTATTAATGAGTATTCTATTTAGTGTTTGGTTTGATTTAGTTTAACCAAACACTAAATGGAGAAAGGGGTTCAGTGATTATCTGATTATCAGAGCAAAAGTTAGTAGCAACCTCCAGGGAGTTGGGCACCAGCAGTCATTTAGATGAGCCCAACTTCTCAACCCCCACTGAAGGTTTTATGCATACATCAGTTCTTAACATCACAATAGCACTTTGCAATGTCTATAATCAAACAAACTCTGAAAGCTAAATCCATATCTTTTCCAAAAAGTGGAACTGAAAGTGAACTTAATAACTTGCCTGTCTGTCTGCACTGTGTGCATGTTTAAACTTCACTTACATCATTTTGTTATTGATCAATATGGTCAATTCTCTGGCCAAGTTGTAACACAGTCCAAACTGTGATGTCTGCAGCTGTCTGCACATAATGGAGTTGGAGGCTGGCCTCTTGGACAGCTTTTGCATCCAAAACACCAATTTTATGGTGTTGCAAACAATTCATATGAGAGATTAATAAGTGGAATATTGCTTTCCACAAAGTCGATGCTGCTACTCATTGAATTGGTTCATGGAGTGCTTCCTTTACCCTCATTTAATGGCCCTGGCCCCTACTGTAGGAAAATTAAAACAATGATTGCAGTTTATAATTTAGTCTTCATGTTCCACCCTGAATAATAATTTCAATACATCACCACCATACATCACAATGTAGCATAAATATTCAACTAAGGGCCTCTCTTAAATTTCAGCACTTCACGTAATTGGTCCTTAGATGGGACAAGATGCTAGTGTGAGTGTCAGAAACAACAAAGAAGACTGCCACAAACAAGAATGCTGCCAGTCCCTAAAAATCACAACAGTTTCAATTCTTGTATTTATTCACCTCCCTCTGTTGTTTCGTTAGGAGTGAACTTATGTGTAAACTTAGAACCACAGGTGAGGTTTTAGGTACTGACATCGGAGCAACAACATGCCTAGTTGCATGAAGTCATGAAGTCAAGATCACACTGGTGTTTATTGTTATTTTTAGTGCCTCTTGGTTCATGCCTGCCTCCTGCATCTCCATAGCATATAGACCTTTCAATGCGTATCTCTTTCCTGGGTGTGAATTTACTTTAGGTGTATGCCAAACATGTTATCATATGCGAGTCGTGCATTCCTCTTTGGTCTTCTATAGTGCATTTTCAGCAGAACTAATGGATGTTTGAAAGGCCATAGTGACTGTGTATTGAATGACTCATAGCATGAATGGCACCAATAGGAAGCCTGTTCTCCTCTCAAAGCTGAAATAATTGACAGCAGCTCGTCTGCCAGCTCATCTAAATACAGAAACCTGCACTTGTGTTAACAGAAAGCTGAATCCAGGTCAAGTCATTGTGGCATCATCAATTAAAATAGCATCATTGTCAAACAGCTGGCATACCGCCTGCTTCTTGCATGATCTATGAGACATGCTTTTAGTAAGACAACAAAGGTTAGAACCTGAGATCGGATGGCAAAATTAGCCAGCAGTTTCATTTTTTTCCTGTAATCTGACATATTTCCGACTGAAATGGAATATTTAGGTGTAGTGTTCAGTGCACCCAGTGCAGTGCAGCGTGCAGTATTGTTTAAAGAGGGATATGATCAAATCGTTGGGGGATTTTTGAAATGTGGCTGTGGCCTAGCGCAAGGCAGAGTTAGATATAGAAGAACATGGAGCTGTAGCGCACAGAGTACCTCCACCCACACCTCCCTCACCTCCCTCACCCATGTTGTTAGATCAGGATGTGGAGGATGAGGGAGAAATGACAGTATACCATTATACAGCTAACACATTTGGAAATGTAAACAGTGTTTTCACCGACTGACGTCCGAACAGAAGCCTCCAAACCCATGATATCATTCTGCCACCTACTACAGCCCACCAACAGTCAAGTGCAATTTTATGTAATGGGGAGAGGTCAACTAGTTGCTCCAAATTACATTTGATATAGTTCACAGCAACACACACACACACACACACACAGGCACACACACAGGCACACTCCCTCTTTTCTTCTAATTTTCTCTGTCGCTTTCACACCATATATTATCCTGCTGTACACCTTCTGTATGATTTTGCTCTCAGCTTTTCAACATAAACGACACACACTACCTTGGCAAACTAGCCCAATAGCTTATCATATCAGAGCACACACAAGGTTTACATAGTCACATGCAAGCGCTCATACACACGCGTGCGCACGCACACAAAAACACACACACATTCATCCACCCACACATGTATTCACACACAACCCCAGACACTATCACGTCCAGCTATTGTGTATTTAAAGTGGGAGCCTGCTGTTTTCATTCCTCCTGGTCTCCTGTGCCTGTCAGGGGCCTCGGATACGGTTGTTTAATGAGCAGAGGCTCTCCTCAGACTTGCTCCTAGTGTAGTCTGCTTCTGTTGCTGTGTGTCTGCTGTTGCAGCGCTGACCAGAGGAGACACGCAGGTCTGTGTCCCAGGGCTAATTGCTGCTACTTGGCTGATAGTCTTTCTGTGCTCCACTCTCATTGACTCCCTGGACTCCAGGGGGATTCCCATAGGCACCCAAAGACAAACAAACCTGGGCGGACAATCGATAATGGATGCAAGAGTTACCGCTCAGCGCAGCCTCTGATTAAGATTCCCTGGGAATGTGTGTGTGTGTAAGTGCGTGTGTGCACTATGGGAGAGCGTGAGTGTGTGAAGGTGTTTGCTGATTGTCCCCACTCCTTCAGTGCTAACTGGAATCTTCAGCCAGTCCCTAAGTGCTTGTTTATGTGATTTTGATTAAGAGCATCACAGAGTTTGGAGGCTTCCTCACAGGAAACACACCGCATTAATGCTCTCAGGTAATTATTCCCACAATGTCTCAGGTTCATAACAGGGTAGGTGAACTCGTGTCTCTGCCTAAAGACCTGATACCTGATTATCTACTGACAGTGTTAAAAAAGTAAACAATACTCACAAGTCATTAAACATGTTTTAAACACATCTGCCAAATTTAATGACAAAGAGACATGTGATAACAGAGTACACACACACAACAGATAACATAAACACATAAATTCTCATTGCCTTACAGTATTGCCCACTTCACCATGATATTAAATCATTTTTGTATGAAATGTTCAGCATCATGGAATACAGCTTTTTACACTGATATAATATACAATGAATAGAACAAAATCAATAAAAGGAAAAAAATGCAAACATGCTCCTCCTGTTTTAACAAATAGCAATCTATACAACATTTTGTACATAAAATGTAGTATATTTATTGCAATTAAAGCAAAATATAGCAAGTATTTAGAAGTAAAAAATAACAATTCTACAAGCTCAGAAACTACATTGTCCATAGAAATTAGTAATTCATTTGATCCCCCGTCAAATCTAAATACTTAACACAATTAATTAAGGATGTTGATATATTTGCCAATTACATGCTGTTTAGCATTTAAAATATAAATTATCCTTTCTAATGGAGTGCTTAACAACACCCATCTTATCCATGTAGAGAGTATTACTCTTTATCCACAACAGTGAAATAAATGTTTTGGCATAAAGCACGCTGAAATCTGTAAATTTATTTCTATTATAGTAGTTACCTTTTCATTATGGTGAATCAGGGCCAGCATTTTTGCATTTGCCCAGATATTCCCCAAATATTCCACAATTCCCCAACATTATTTCTAATGTAGGTACATCCATCTAGCATTATAAAAATCATGCACCAAGAAAAATGCTATTATTAATATTATTATTGATACATGGTTGCAATCCTGGACACTCTGTTGATTTCCAGTTTAGGCGAAATGTTTAACATATTAACCTGTTGTTTTTGTGGCCAAAGACATTCATAAAAGCGCTGTATGTCATGGCGTCTCAGTGTGTGTGCCATTGACTGCCATTGGCTAGCTAGCAGTGTTGTGTGGTAGTGTCATCTCACGTCTCCTCACCCTCTCTACCCCTCCATTCCCTCGCCTCCCCTTCTTTCTGGGCTCATGTTTGCTTTTGTTCTCGTCTCCAGCCCGCCTGACGCACAATGATGATCTTGACCAGGCGCAAGGAAAGGTCAAGGTTGGCTGGCAAATTGCCTCAAAGCAATCAGCCCTGTCTCTCCGCGCTAACAGTGTGGGCTCTCTGTCTCTGCTGCCATCTTGCCATCTTTCCATCTTTTTTCTCTGCTATGCCGCCTCTGTGTTTACCCAGGGGGTGTGTGGGGGGCAGAGGGGGGTGTCAGGGAGGATTGGCAGCAGGAGGGGGGGGCCTGCCCTGCTTTGAAGTCTCGGCTCTAACCGGCGGCTGAGAGAGGACTGGGGACTTGAAAGCACCAAGCGTCACTGCATGGGTGACATTTCAGCACAGACCAGCGTGACCCAGCAGGGTGTTTGTGTGTGTGTGTGTGTGTGTGTATGTGTGGACAAAAGAGTGTCTCCTTATGGCTTCAGCTGTCCTCAAGGACTCCTTGCTGCTGGGGGCTATTTGCCTCTACACCAAAGGGATTACCTTTCATTACATGAAAAACAGACTCACCCATTCAACCTCTAACCCCTCGCTCAACAATAGTGCCACTGGGATGCAGTGCTACAGCTGATAGCCCTATTATAAATACATACACCAGATCAAGTAACCAGATCTAGTACACACAAACATTGCATTAGCCATGGCTACATGTAACATTTTATATGATTGTCACAACCCACACATGCGCACTTAAGGCTCAAGGACAGCCTCCTGTGGGTCAGCTGTTCGTTCCAGCCCAGTGTGCCTGAGTGGCTTTACTCTGATGGCTTCACACACATGAAAGACTTCACTTTAATGTGTCACACACTCAGCCAAACAACATCAAAGGCTGCCTGTGGCCTGTAACTGGACGAACGTCTTCATCTACCGCTTGATTGTATGTGTGTGCGCCTTTCTGTCTGTTCTGTAAATGGTGTAAACAGGTGTTAACATGTCATCCCACAAGATGCCACATGCCGCTGTGTCATGATCTCCTGAACAGCTGTCCCCCCGCCATTGTGTGTGTGGGTGTATGCGGGCAAGCGTGTGTCAGAATGTGTATGTATGTGTTTACTGTAAGGGTTATTAATGGCTGCAAGAGGAGCCTAAGCCCTACATTTTGTGCAAAGCCAAGGACATACAAAGAGAAAGGGCAAAGAATGAAAGGGAGCTCTGTGGCAATAACTGATTTCCTTGAGAGCAATTGGAATTTTCATCTGCTATATTCATCACTATGTGCATTTTTGTGTGAGTGTGTGTTTGTATGTTTGTATGCACAGGTACAGGTGTGAATCTGGGTGAGCTTGAAGGTGATTTAGTGACTAGGGAGAGTGACTTTTAAACAAAAAGTTCATCCCTGCTGCTAGCTAATGTCTCCATCAGCAGCTGTATATTCCAACAAATGCCCTTGAGCAAAGGACAGTAACTGTACACCCTCTTTCCTTGACAGCTGCTCTGGATTAAAGAAGCAGCTAACAGCTAACTGCCTGTAATGTAAATGTAAATTTCTGTCCTCAGGTAGAGATTGAGAAGCTAGACTACCACCACTACCTGCCACTTTTTTTTGATGGCTTATGTGAGACGGTGCATCCATACGAGTTCTTCGCCCGCCAGGGAGTCCATGACTTGCTGGAGCATGGAGGCCCCAAGATCCAGCCCGTCATTCCACAGCTCATCATCCCCATAAAGAGTAAGTCTACTCTCACGGTTTACAAATCACACACAGCACATCTCCTTTCCCAGGTGACCCTGGGTGTGTAGATGTCATTTTACCTTCACTGTGTTTCCTTGCTACTGGTGGGAAAATGTATTTATCTCAAGACTAAAGGAACCTTACAAATGTTGGTGTTGTGTCAGTTAGAGTATTGTTAAAGGTGTTTCCATAAAGCTCTAAAGCATATTAAAATCATAGCTATAAAATGAGGAGGAGAGAGACACCAACGATGAAATTTGAGCATTTAAAATATGTACAGCTTCATATTATTATTCTGCACTAAAATATGTGGTGTAGTCACACAAGACGATTACCACAGCAATTAAAATACAGCAACTATTCGTTAAACTTTGGCAGCCCTGCCACCTTATTAATTTGCATTAGTTGTACAAACCTTTATATAAGTAAATATTATCATTATTTTATGAGTGATTGACAGCCTAGTAATCTTTTCAGTTAGAGTTTAATCGCAGCCTTAATAAATATATTTGCATGTCATTATTTCATTATTTACTATTTTCATGACAGCACCATAACATTTTAATTGCTGTTTGCTGATCTCAGACAAATCCCAAGTGTAGGAGACATTCCCAGTTGCTTATAGTGTAACTAGCTGCAGCCTCAAATAAATCAGAATCTAATAACATACATAGGTTGCAGGCACAAATTCAATAAAAGTGTAGTTGTAGGAAACGAAACATGTGGTATCACATTCTTTATCATTTTTTCAAAAGAGCAATATTTTAAATTTTGAATTATACTGTGAATTCAATATTAATACACACCAGAATCTACAGTATATCTAAGATATACTAACATATTCCTTAATAATTATTCAATGGCACTCTTAAGCCCCTTTTGACAATATTTCAGCAGCAATAGAGTGCAACCAAAATAGAACAACATACTTTACCAGGAATAGACTCACCTGTCTTACACACTTGAGCTACAACGGATTCTAACATTACCATACAACCAGTCCTGTGACAAGTCCTAATTTGGTTTCGCAGTCATACGGTTCCTATTATTACATCAACCCTCAGGGCGAAGCGTCCTTGTTTTTGCATTTGCCGGAAGAAGTTGGCTCTAAAAGCATGGCTGATAATCTGCCATGTGCAATGTGGTGACATGCTACATTTAGCTGTGTCATCGTGTTGCGCCTCCTTACCTTTCCACTCTGACACGTTTACACGAACACAAACACTCACTCACACGTACACACACACAAGTTGGCAGATGGAGGTGGGTGGAAAGGTCATGTCTCAGGGTAAGTGGTCAGTGACTTCAAAAATAGACATCAGAATTAACATGTGGACAGGAAGGGCTTCTTGTGTAGCGAGCACGAGAAGGATCAAGGTACAGAGAAGGTAGAGGAATGCAGAGTGCAGCTTTTGTTGGAAAATTTCAGCACAGACACACACACACACACACACACACAAAGTCATACACATACACACTGTCTTTTGTTTGGCGCCGCTGCCAACTGGAGTGTCAGTTTCAAAGTGGGAGCCTTTAAGTGGCGCCCAGTGAGCCCAGGATAGTGTTCATGTCATGGGCAGTTGGCTGGTGGTTTGTACGTGTATTTGTGTGTTCCCTGTTTATGTGTGGGTGATGGACGTCTGTGGAGGCAGAGGGGCGGAACGGCCAACACTAGGCAGGGCTGTTGGAGACACAGAGACACAGTGACAGACTGACCCTGGCACAGAGTCACCACAGCGACTGTTACCACACTACACAGAGCACTGAGCACACACTACAGGGTCTTTTCACATACATTTTAAATAATGGGGAAAAAAAGTAAAGTAAAATTAATTGAATAAATCTAAATTAGTTCTTTTCACACCTTACTCCATACAATGTGTTGTTTCATCAGTATTGGTTATCTTTTCACAGATTGGTTAAATATTTGAATAATAGCCTGATGTCCATTTTGCCCTTCAGCAAGAGGCACCCACTTTACACGCAACTCGATTTTATACACAGAGTGACCAGGCCACTCGCTAACTTGGACAGTAGTTTATAAATTCAAACCCCTCAGCAGTTTTGGTCCTTTGCCTTTTGGAGGCCAAACCAAAGGTGACAGTTATGCTCCTCGTGAAAACACACACTTTGCACTGATAATGGAATTTTAAATGGCTTGCTCCTTATTAACTTCTTGGTTTATTAAAAATCGGGCCTGTTTCGCCATCCACGAGGCAAATCCGCCAGTCCGTGTCTCTGTTGCAGATTAATTACTTTTCTAAGGAGCAGGGAAGAAGAGGGAATGGCGGAAAGAGGAAGAAAATAAAAAGCCGTCTGCAGTCTAAAATGAAAAGATATATATTTTTCCCTCTGACGTTAATACATCTTCAGTGTGGCTGGCAGGCTCTTATCTGCAGAGCGACTGAGTCACGTCAGGCCCTGGTGAATTTTGATGATGACTGCAGGTCACCCGATGAGAATACACAATGAAGGGGGCTCTGGCTGACATTATACTCTCAGGCCTTGTCCTCAGTGACTTCCCACTGTACACCCTGTGCCCTTCATGGGTGTTCACGTGAAAGAAGAAACAGGAAAAAAAGACATAAAAAAACACTTTGTTTTGATGATTTTTAGAGGGTGTTTTCCCTAAATGTGTTTCTGGGATGTAACTACTTGTAAAATATTCATGAACTTAAACATGCAGAGAAAATATCACAAATGATTTTACATGAAAAGCCGATATTTCTATAAGTTTAGGCAAAAAAAAGCCCTATTTAGCTTAACAGTACCATGGTGATTTAAAAGGAAAGGGTAAAATGTTACTGAAATGCTGTGGTTTGGGTTTTTCTGGCTTTCTTAAATAGGGAGAAGGATTCAGAGCCATGCCTCCATTGAGCCTCCGTTGATTGCCATAACATTTGTTCAGCTTTGAACCAAAATGAGACTTTCATTACAAGAAGATCCTCAGCTACGCCTCTGCACGGAACATCTTCTTCTGATCTGAAAAGTATATTTATAATATGAGTGAGAACAATTCACCGCTAAACTCTCCAACATGTCACCCTACCTCTGACATTTCACAGGAAAGCAAATACAAGGTCACCATTGTTTTATTGTCACGCTGAATATGAAACAGGTCCCAGCATGAATAGATTATTACTTTATACAGATTTGTCCCAATACAGGTTTTATACCAGCATTAATACATCAGGCCCTCGGCCGCCTTCTCGTCTGCTCTTTTTTCTTTTTTCTTTCTCTTTTTTTTTTCAGTAAGGCGAGAGTGCCGATGAATAATTGAACAGTCCCGCGGTCCAAATGTCACAGCAGGGAAAATTGTTTGCGCTGGCTGGTAATTAGAATTTCATTGTTTGTTATGTAGGTTTGAAATTCCTGTCATTCCACATTCCACCTTATCTCGGTGATGGCAGATATCGCTGCGCTTGTCTGTCTGGGGAGACACTAAGGCAGAGATGGAGAGATGGCATAAAGCACAATACATTCGCTCATTCAGCATCATCTCCATGGCTGGTCCTCTGTATAGGTCTTATATATATATACACACACACACACACACACTGTCACTGACAGAGACAAAGACATTCCCTCGTGCACTTGTGATACACTCAGATGGACACAGAACAATGGACCCTGGTTCAATTTTCTCACACGCATACACAAAATTGTGTCCATGCAATGTGATGAGAGTGTAAAATGTTTTACTCTTTCGACCTATTAGCCTCTTGTTGTTTATATTACTCTTCCGCACTGAATAACTTCGTTTAGATTTTGTTGCTGCTGTGTTCATCGCCTGTGCGCATGACTGAGGCTGACATTTTATCTATTGCTTTTAATGTGTTTGCGTGCGCGTTGGAATGTGTGAGTGCGTGCATGCATGCATACGTGTGATTGTGAGCGTGCCAGCGAGTGTGACTGTTATGTGTGAGTGTATGTGTGGACGCTTGTGACAGCTTTGTATTTGCATATTAGCCATTTTAACACAGGCAGAGGGTGATGCAGTATGCTCCTCTCTGAGTGCTCTAACTGTCACACATAATATTTTAGGGCTGCTGCTCTCTTTCTCTCTCACTCTCAGTCACTGAAATTACTACTTTCACTGCTAGCGCTTATCACTTGTCATTTACTGTTTTTTTTAGCTGTTCTATTGATTGATTTGTTATAAACAGAAATATAAGAGTGGAATCATCATTGCTTGATCAATCTCTATAATGAAAATAATTTCTTTAGCTGCAATGTTAGTAACATCATGAACACTATTTACAACTATGGCACAGCATGGCATGTCAATTTGTTTAATGTAGTTTTGATTACTGATGGTATACTGGTTGGAAATTAGTTTAGTGTTTCTTTTACACCTCAGCTAAGCGTAAAAACTTTCCGATGATGTTTGATGAGATTTTTCTGAATTTTGCCACCCAGGTTTTTTTGTACGCAAATTGAAGATGTGCATTAAAACAGTTGAATGGAATCTCACCTCTTATCTAGTGCAGTAAATGTATTGGGCATCTGTTAAATAAACAGTATGAATAAATGACTGTAGTGATGATTTAATGCTCTGTATCAGTATCAGCACTGACAATGACCCTATTAAGGGGATCAGGTATCAGCCGTGATGTGACAGAAAAACATTAAATACAGCTTCTTTATTATATTATGAAGTCCAATGTTCCTGCCACCAGTTACATTCACTCAGTCATGACTTACGCTGGGTTTTTAGTGCCATGAGGTCAGACAGTGCAACCTCACATAAAAATGACTCCATGAAGTTACATGCAATGAGAAAAAACAGATTTCAAATTCAGTAAAAAGAGAGCACTGATTTCAGATCTGTACTTGGTATGGATATATACCCAAAGTTGAGGTGCTGGAATTGGTTTTGGGAGAAATAATGTTGGTGAGTGTGGAAGATGGAGGACTGTGGCACATTAGTTGAAGGCTGTTCATATCTGTGAATTTATGTTGTTGACTCAACGGGCGCTTAACCAAATTAGTGGCATTGCCTCTTAGTTGCTCATTAAACAAACATTTTATATTGCACTTGTGGCATGAAGTGTTGTCATCATCAACACGACTTAAGAGTAAACACATTTCATCATTTTTGTTTTTCCAGTCTTGTTTGCGGCCATTTGTTCTGTGAGAGTTAATGTGACCACCTCACTCGCAAAGAGTTGAAAGTTGAAAGAGAGTGTTACGTTTAAGTGTTATGTTTTCTAAGTGTCGTCACCAGAACCTGTGGCTACAGACTTTATCAGTCCTCAGCGTTTTACTAACTTAGTATCTGGCCATAGTTTGTTGGCATGTATCTGTGAGACAGTGAAAATACTCATCACATTCATTTTTACACTTTAAGACCTAAGAAGCAGATTTAAATACTTTAGTGTTTTAGTTTTTTTGTGTTTTGCAACATTGTAAATTTCTTCATCCAGCTTTTTGATTGATTGATTGATTGATTGATTTAGTTTTCAGTGCTAGCTTTACTTAATAAGTGTCTCTCACTCATTCTTCCCTTCTTTTTCTACCTCTGTCTCTCACCTGCTAAAATGTTTCTCCTCCTCTTATTCAACCACGAGCCCTCAGTGTCTCAGTTTTGCGGTTTTATTTGTTTTGACTCTTTCCCTTGAAATGTTGTTTTTTCATGCCTTTCATTTTTGTTGTTGTGGGCGCTCACTGGCAAAACAGGCGCTGTGATACCATTACCATCCTCTTTTTGTGAAAGTAGGCATGAAATAACAGTTTAAGGTTTCATAAAGAGAAATAGCTCAGGTCTGTTTTTTAACTTGCGGTATGCTGTTTTAAACCAACAATGTGCACAAAGGGAATTACCGGCACTCGTAACATAAAAAAACTCAAAGAGCACAAATAAAACAAGCACAAAGAACTAGAAAAATATGGCAGTCTTAGCTGCTAATCACAGTTATTTCCTAACCCTTCGCCCTCTGCCTGTCACATCTCTTTATCTCCCTTTCTGACATTGTGTCTTTTTTTTTTTCCCTCTTCCCTCTTTCTCTCTCTATATTTGTCTCTCTTGATCTCTCTAGCCCTCCATCTCTCCCACCATCATTCCCTTTTGTTCTCTCTATCAGTGGGAGATGGAGTTAAGTGCAGCTGTAGGCCAAATAGCCCAGTGATTGGCTCTCACTTACTCCTGCCTCCCTGGTGCATTTGAAATCACTGATTGCAGACAAGCCAGTCTAAATCAAAGCCCAGCTATAAAGGAAATGCTTTCAAGGGAAAGGGAGTGTGTGGGTTAAGATTTATGTGTATTTTGGCTCTGTGTGTCTGCTAAACCTACTCTTATGTACCATATAGTTGCAGTTGTCACAATCACTCTACATTTTCTGTACCTCCACCTGCCCGACCAAACAACCTGTATATCAAGTTTACATCCGAAACACTGGTTTAAAAACGTACTGACTGTCTTTGCAGGCCTTTTTATCTTGCCTTAAGCCTTGATTTCTAACCTTTGCCGCTGTCCTGCGCTCCAGATGCCCTGAACACGAGGAACCGTCAGGTGATCTGCACAACGCTGAAAGTCCTGCAGCACCTGGTGATGTCTGGAGACATGGTGGGAGAGTCCTTGGTGCCCTATTACAGACAGATCCTCCCCATTCTCAACATCTTCAAGAACATGAACAGTGAGTTGTAACCATGCAAATGGTTGAGTGTTAATTTATTGACAGATGGTGTGTCAGCATGACGTGTCGCTGCTCTTTTGTGTGGTAGTCTTTGTGTGAGCATTTCCCTTCGAGTTATAAATCACTTTTTGTGCTTGTTCTGCGAGTACACCAGTGAACTGAAGCACAACAGAAGTTTATGAGCCTGTGAAAGGCAAGGGCAGGTACTCAAGTGTGGTGTGTAGCCTGACTTGAGGCTGTGGTAGGTTAAACCAGGTGATTCCACAGAGTGGGAAATGCTATGTAGATGTTAAGTTTTTGTTTGTGTTTGAATGTGAGTTCCAGGTGTCCCGTTTTCCACGTCTCATTTTCTCTGTGGATTCAATGTATACGCCTGCCCTTGAATCCTTTTTCCTTTTCCTCCCTTCACTTAAACATCCAGTTGACAGAGAAGCTCCATATTGTCCTCTCTGCTGTCAGTCAGGCTGCATTGTGCAGGGCTGCTGAGGAGACTTTGTCCTTTCTCTGAAAGCCTCCACCTGGGTGACACCAAGACCTGGGAAGATTGGCATCAGATAGGCAGGGCTCTTTGTGTGGCAGTGTCAAAGCACTTAGCATGGTGTGACATGATGTGGGCCCATTGAAGGCTTAGAGGCACATTCAGTCCTGAACACTGCTCACCACACAGTCAGTAGGATGTGGAAAGTGACATTGTGAATCAATCATTTAAACACAGGCTTTACCAGAAGAAAACACAAGGCTTTACTCTCTTAATCAATATCCAATTTGAATCTCTTGTCTCTTTAATTCGCTTACATTATCTGCTACTATTTGCTGAGGTCTAAAAAAAGGATGGAAAGAGCCGCAAGAGATAGCAGAGAAAGACAAAGGATAGAAAAGAAAAGCCTGCCTTATTAGCTCATGGCCATATGCAAATCTCCTCTGTAAATTAGCTGTCAAATCAATCCCCTAAACCGTTTTGAAGCGTGAGTCTCTCCGCCACGGCGCAGGCTCAGCGGTTGGCCGGTGAACCCCACCACGAATAGTTTTATCTCTGTCTGGTAGTTACCATGTTGGCCTGTCTACCTGCATGCCCGCTTGTCTGTCCTCCTCTGGCGGGCATCGATTAAAGCTGAGCCAACCTCTCACCTGGCAGACGTCCCTGCTGTTGACCTCTCACAGAGAGACCAGTCTGGGCCAGAGAGGGGTCCTTACAGCCGCCAAAGCACAGCACCTAATCAGCTAAACAAGGACAGTACTTAATGTTCAGCATTTTTTAGGCAGTCAGTTGAGTTTCTCTTGTTTTAAAAGTTTGGTTAGAGTTGAGGTTGAATGATACAGAAGGTTTGACTGAAGCATACAAGCATGTATATTTAGATAAGTAAGAACATATATAAGTTCCTAAGTAGATGTGATATTTTCCAGTGTTATGATTTTCCTCCCATTTCCATCTGGAGCTTTAGTGTTAGATAAACTGTCAGTTCATGTCCTGCACCACCCACACCCTGCTAACACACAAAGATCTGACTTCAAATAAAGAGAATAAACACTTCCCTTTTGGGCACACAACACTGTGTGAACCAGAACTCTGTGTTCTTTCTCTCTAATACGCAAATATTTTAGGGTCGTTGTTTTCTCACAGTCTTTCTCTCTCTCTCTCTCTGTCTTTGTCTCTGTCTCACTTCTGTTTTATGTGGCTTGTTTATATCAATATCAAAGCTTTCATTGAAGTCTATCTATTATCTAATATCGCTAATACACACCTCCAGCTCCATCCCACGCTCAGTCGGCTGTCTCAACCAGAGCCAGCGTGCTGCCTCTAGCAGACAGGCACGATCATTGTGTTTAACACACTAGAAGACACAGAGGACTGTCTACTAGTGTGTGGTAACATCTCCCTTTGGCTCCCACACTGTAACTCACAGACATTGTATGGCATCCCTCTCATCTCCTGAGCCACAACCAGGCCACTGTCCTGTATGTGCCAAGCGTGTGTGTGTGTGTGTGCGTGTGTGTGCCTGCGCTTGTGTACATCTGTCATGATGAATAGATCTGTTGTGTCGCATATGCAGCTGTTGAATTCATGTGGATGAAGGCTCCAGCTTTCTGCCTCTGTCTCTGTCTGTTCACTGTTGTGTAGGCCTGCTGCCCTCGGGCACATGGCGCTCCACTAGATGACATGCGCATATATACCCACATATACACACATATCTATAATCACACAATGTCCCAGTTGAGGCTACACAACCTGGCTCTGTCCCTGTCTTCCCAGTTGTTGGAGCTGTGAATCAATAGGCTGACAGTCCCCGCTGCAGTGTCAGGGCTACACTCAGATATCACCAGCATCTCATCATGGGACAGATCCCCTAGGCAGTGTTCTCACACTCCCGCTGTGTCGCTCCGACTCTGAGACAGGGTTGTGACCTGTTAAATTGGTCTGTATACAGGCCTTATCTGGGCCATTTTTCCAGGGTCAGAGCTGGAACTTAACAGCCATCTCCAAAATGGACCCTTGGGTGTCCTTTCACTCAGACAGAGCACTGGACCTCTGACCAGGAGAACACACTCCTGACCCACATGGTCAGCCTCTCTGGGATCCAGGCCTCTGAAGAATGAACTGTTGTTTGATGAGAATGAGAATATGCCTGTTAAACTGCAGGCAGCCGGCTGCCATTCCTACCGCTGACACAGTAATGCGTCATTTTGAAGTGCACAATAATGAGCAATCACATAGTATCACAATCCTTGATGTACCCCTTTGTCTCCTGAATCTGCTCTCTCAGCTTTTGTTTGCTTTGTGCCTTTTGCGTATCAGCTGCATTTGTGTATATGTGTGTGTGTGTCTGTCTGTGTGTGTGTGTGTGTGTGTGTGTGTGAGAGAGAGAGACAATGTTGAGGATAGTGTAGGAATTCCTCCAATGTGATTTGCACGGCTCTCTTGTTTGCTTGCTGTGATGAATCTTATCCCTAATGAAATGCAACAACGTTCCTTACAAAGAAGAGATGTGCTCCCTCATCCAGCAAATTCCTCCTCTGAGCTTGAACGAAGGGAACTCATCTACTGTACGTCATCTGTCGAAGAGAAAAAGATTGTGGCTTGTGGAGTTTTGTATGATAGCAGAGTAAAGTGCACGCGGACAATATTCGAATGAGTGGGGATTGAATGAGTGTCAATGCTGATCTTATTTAGTGGATCACGTTTTGGCCAGACATGATGGTCTCACATTAAATTCAGATGTTTTTCTTCAGTGACATGTCACAGTACATCAATGGATGCTAATGAGCTCCACACTGTGAGGTACTCTGTATTTAATATCCTACGCTGAATCAATATAATGAATACGAAATGTCACATTTGTCTACCCTTAGTGTTATATATAGTGTACTCCATGCAGCAACATTTTTACCCACTTATGTGTATGTGACTGTTAGTATACAAGGACACCCCACCAAGTGACCAGTATTATCTGAGAATAGCTTGAAACATGTTAACTGAGTTTAATGTTTTAAACCTCACTATTTCATAGAATACACAGGTAAAGCATGAATGGCCTTTGACTACATAAGTAGATGTTTTTCATGACATGTTCAGCCTCTGCATGGCTGTACATTGTGTCTGAATGTTGATGTTTGTCTGGAGTGCTCTCCTTGTATTTGTTTGAGCCTGCATTGTAGCACTGTTGTTGTTGTCCTGATGATTTTCTCCGCTTATCTGTAAGGTGTAGGTCCTTAAACTCCTATTCATCACTGACAAACACACTCTCTCTCTGTCTCTCTCTCTTTCTCTCTCTCTCTCTCACACACACACACACACACATGCACACACACACACACGCACACACGCACACACACACTCACACACACACACACACTCACACACACACACGCACGCACACACACACACACACACACACACACACTCACACACACTCACACACACACGCACATGCACACACACACACACACACTCTCACACACACACACACTCACACTCACACACATACATTCTTCACACACTCAAACATACTGTATATTGCTCACACACCGGTCTGATCTGGTTCATTTGGCCTCTTTTATCTTCCTGCTAGGAATGTGGCCAGCTATGATAAGGTCTCACCCACACGCATTGCTGAACCTACACACACACGCACACACACAGAGGTTGTGATAGTGGCTCTCTGTCTTCTGTGCCTGGGTGACGGGTGAGGTTTTTGTGTTGGTGACGGATGTAGTCCTGCTGCTGGCCACTCTGTCTTTCCCCGTGGGCCTGCTTCATCTGTGTATCACATGACACACACGTACACACACTCACAGCTCATGTTGGACGTCTTTATGAATACGGCGGATCAGTTACCACACATGCAAATAGTTGGAATGGAAATAAACAGGAAGAGCTGGCTGCCACAAGCATAACCCAAAGGACAGGGACAGTCAGGAACAAGGAGGCAGCAACACTCCACGTACGTGTGACTGTCACATATGAAATGGCCATCATGAGCACACGTGCAGGCAAATCAAATCCAAAGCAATTTTTTTTTCAACTCGTTTTAATCTGACAGAAGGCCAAGCGTATGCCAGTGTGCTCAGCCACCTGTGCTCTTGTCCATAATACAACGTAATGCTCCCATTTACTGCCAGAACACTACACTGATGCTTAGAAGGTGCTGAAGTTAATTCCTGGGGATTCCCATTCACAAACATTTGTTTTATTTAATGACCTTTTCCAGCTGCTGTTGTGAAAAATTAATTCACTACCATGCTTCCACTGTGTACATAGCAACACAATGGAGGGGACCTGCCCACACACACACACACACACACACACACACAGATACACACAAATACATACATCACACACACATAAACCCGTGGCCCCCATGTAATCCATCATCCTCCACAGACACACAGAGCTCCTTGTCCCCGTGGACGACAGAACACACACCTCATCCTCAGCCCCCGTCTCCGCTTCCATGGTACCCCTCTCCAACAACAGATATCTATCTATCAAGCAATCACAGCCTGCCAAGACCCCTCTGCCATTAAAATACATAGAGAGTGGGAGAAACAGAGAGAGAAAAAAGAGAGATGGAAGGAAAGATAGCAAGAGTGAGTGAGAGATGAAATCCAGGTAACACCGAGCTCGTCTATTCGTACCTGCTCCACCGTTAGCATGCTTCACAGCACATAATGACTTTTTCCTTCTCTCTTGAAGCTTAAGGAAAGACAGTTGAGGAAAATAGTGGAAATATATTTTTATATTAATGCCATCCCCACTTCCCCCTATCTCTCTCCACTCCTATACTTCTTCCGCCTGCGGATATGCCCACCTGGCTCTGTTAATTTCTATTGTCAGCAGGTCTGAGGCAGAGCAGCCAATCAGGTGCGAGCGTCAGCCCTTGGGCCTGCAGTTGCTCTGCGGCTCCAATTTAAAGGTCAGCTGATAAGCAGCCCGATTCATGCATAATCTGGGCCGCTCTGCAGGCAGACAGGCAGACTGCTCAACAGAAACACACACACACACTCAACAGATATAAACATCAACTCTTAGTCTATGATTGACCCTCTTAAACTTTTTCTTTGCAGACTGTGATGGACGTGTTTCGCTTTTGCTTTTCCAGCTGGAACATATTCGTGCCTCTGTTGTCCCATCAGGTTAGA
Organism: Pempheris klunzingeri; assembly: GCF_042242105.1. Classification (NCBI taxonomy): domain Eukaryota; kingdom Metazoa; phylum Chordata; class Actinopteri; order Acropomatiformes; family Pempheridae; genus Pempheris; species Pempheris klunzingeri. The sequence continues at coordinate 14,915,422 of NC_092024.1, read as the reverse complement.
TAATGTACTTTTACTAATTGCTTGAGAGGAGCGCCTCAGTAGGAACTTGGCTTTGTGTTTGTTGACTTGTTCATTAATTTGTACATAGTGCCTTTTGCAATGCGAGGCACTTAGGGGAATTATAGGATCCACTCTTTAAATGGCACAGAGCCCTGCGGCTGGCAATATGATTATAATGAAATAGAATTTGGCGTCTTCGCACAGCCAGTCTACAGCTTAAACAAAGTATCACTTCGATTGCTGCAGTGTGCAGAGGCTGACCAGCAGAACTTGCACGGCCTTATTATTATACTGGAATCTTATGCGGCAGTCACACTTGATGCCTTAAAAGTGAAGTGTATTTCCCTTCCCCTTTGTGCCTGTCAGATCAGATAGCTCTAGGTGGTTTGGTGTTTTTGTTGTTGTTAAGTTGGGAAAGCCCGGCTTGCTGCCCTCCTGATCAGACACAAGAAAAATTATCTGTGATATCGATTGCTTGAGTTGAATTTTGAAGTTAAGGCACTTGGAGCATGCTATGTGGACTTGTTTGCCATGTGGACACTTTAAACCAATTAGCATCAAGTTTGCTAACATTCAGTGTGAATGCCCCCCGGAGTTCCCTGCAATAAGAGAAACAGTATGGGGTCATAGACCAAAAACAGTAGTAGTAAGTCACAAACAGACAAATTCACACAGGCACACATGCTTGATCACCTTAAAGGGCTAATTTATCTGTCTTCATGCAATGGACTCAATTCCACTGCCTAAACCGTGGAAATCCATGGTAGCAAGCAGTTTAGGAAAGCCTCTAAGTGAATATTGAGCTCTTAGATGGACAGGGTCAGGTTTAGCACACACGTCCTTGTAATCTGTGGATGATCATGTATGTATTCTTACTTTGGAACCAGAAGAAGAATCCTTTCTTTCCCTCTAATCCAAGTAGCACTCAATTTCCTAATTGGATGAGTTATGAGGGTCCTTTTCGTCTCTCAATTCCCTCCCATCTCAATGAGATTAACACACCCTGTAATTAATGAATTTGGGGCACTTTGAAACGATTCGTGGGATTGTCCAGGCTCTGGGGGCCTGACATGTGTAACACAATTATCGAGTTGTCGAAATTAGACAATGGAGTGAGATGAATAGTGCGAGCATTAGCTGTGTTTGACAGAAAAGACAGGTGATCATTCCAGTCTGAACTTGGATCGGGCTGCGGAGGCTGCTTTGTTGCCGTTCCTTTCAGTGCGTATTGGTAGTGAGGGAGCATGGGGAAGTCAGCCGCTTGATAGCCAAAGAGTGTACCGCTTTTGATGTAATTTCATGTGTATTCCCGTGTATGAATCTGTGTCCTTATGTGTGCCTTTGTTTGTGTCATGACTTCCTAGTAGCGAGCAGCAAGCTCTCCTGCAGCCTCTCACCACATCATTGTGTTTGACATCTCCGCGGGCAGCCAGCGACAGAATGCTGGTGTGTGTGCAGACATTTGTCCAGCCCGCTTTGGATCAGCATTCGCACCCTGCGCCAGGTTGCCTGTCAGCTTTCATAAACTGCCACACCTTCACAAACAGGCTCGCCGTTTGAAAGTGAAAAAAGGCACAATTTCGCAAAACAAACAGTACTTCTATTTCTTTTTGTCCCATGGCCAGGACATACAGACAAGCAACAGAAATTAAATAGACTTTTATTACCACTGTCCCCTGTGCTTATCAGATGTGGGGCAGAAATGTAAGTAAACTAGAAATAACAGAAAAGTGAAATATCTTTAATAGAATGTAACCTTTATTTTTTAATATATTAAGAAAATGCATTAATCTAAGAGAATAAGAAGTTCTCTAGACATGACTTCAGACTTGCAATACAGATACATTTCTCAGCTGCTGTTTGGGAATTACTTAAGATTGTCAAGTGAGTCCTCAGCCAATATCAGTCATAAAGCTTCCACACCTGTCATTTTAAGGGTCTGTCTCCTGTCTGTCTGCGTCTTTAGAGTCCAACCCCCCATTACTGCCCCATCTCAGCACATTTCCCTGATAGAGGTAACCTTATCTCCTCAATTCTCACACAGGCATGTCGGCATGTGGCAGTCACAGTCCTCACTATCTCTAATGGAGGTAATTGAGCCCTATTCTAACGTTCTAATGCACGCTATTCCTCAGGAACCCCCCAAACCCCCTCACAACACTCCCCCCAACTCCCTCAAATCCATAACGTTGTCCCAGCCAAGTCTTGTCCCACGTCCAGACAACAGTTTTTAGCTGGCTCATATCTCTAACGTTTCCATCTGGCTCCATGGCTCATATTCCCCCAGCCATCACAAAATATGAGTATACAATCCTCTATATCCAGAATTTAGCACAAAATTTGATATCCATTATTTGACAAAGAAGACTATTAAGTACTTTCATAAAAAGATTGCTGCCATTAAAACGAAATTAATTACTAGGTGCTGTTTAAGTTACAATTTTCTGAACATTCATTGGGTCCTAAAGCAAAATTATCACAAGGAAGCACCAATAGTTGTATAGGTAGTAATTTATTCATGTTCATATTCATTCATCCCTATAATGTTATACATGCATTACCAATTTGTAGAACCCCTATTAAACATAAAGGCTAATCAAACATCTAATATCTGGGTCAGCTACATGGATCAGTGGTTAGAGTTTTCTAAGCAGAGCAAAATAATTACGGGAAAAGAAGGGTCATGTTGACCCTACATTGCTAAACTGCATGTGTGGCATATTCAGCCACAGGAGTATTACAGAGAATTCTTTTTGTTGTTACCACTCTTATCCCTTCACTTTTGAAACCTAATTAGCCAGTGAAATAATACCAGTAGGCTTGCTTTACTTGGCTCTCTATTCACTCTGTTGTTTCTACCCAGGACAACACCTGAGGAGCACAACATTCACAGCATCTTGTCTTAGAATAACAGGGTCTGATAGTATGTGTGTGGGTGTTTTAGCTTCTGCATGTATGTAGCAAATGAAATCCACTGAACCAGATGTTACTTTATTATGTACGACCACCCACTAGTGGGAGAAAGACTAGGATCAAAGAGAATAAAGGCTAGCATGTTTTACTAGGCGGTCAGTCAGAGATCCACAGACGCCTTCAGGTGAAAAACCAGAACAACCCAGATAAACATCCCCATTTTTTCATGCCAGCAACACATCAACACATCATCTCCCTCTCCTCTCCTCACAAGATCATATGAGAGAAAAGTGATACCTCATTTACACTTGTCATTTCCAGTGTATTGTATCTGGATGAAATAAGATGAGACTGAAGACACTTTCATTTACACTGTTGGCAGGATCACATGTATGACTGCAGTCTCTCTTGATTTTTCCCAAATCAGGTTTGGCCCTCAGCCAGCCCAGAAGTTGGGAGTAATTCACCTGAAGCTGTTTGGTAGCTGCCAAAAATGACAGAAGAATAACTTTACTTTAGCAGTTAAATTACAACAACAACAATTAAGCTAGCAAGCTAATAACGATCCATAACCTAACACAAACACATGAATGAGTCGTATTTATGAACTACGATCAAGACAAAAGCTCACTCACAAAGATCATTTAGTGGTTAAACTGATCAGGAATCAGATAAATGCTTCAGCTCGATGAAATCTAATTGTTCAAACCACCTTTGAAGGTGGTCTGAACATTCTGTCTTGAGTGCTTGTTGAATGCATTTATGATTAGCTTTTTTTCTAGATCAAATAGCTATGCTATGCTGCCCAAGTGCCCCATGTCTAAATGTAAATGGGATTTAAGATTGTCTCAGTGTCTGCCTACATATTGGTATTACAATTAATTGTGCCCTAAAGCTTCTGTAAAGGTTCCATATCACAAACAATAACAACTGATAATACAAAAAACTTTTGGTTCTATATTTTTAGTTCTAATCCCAGAATTTTTCTATTAAAAAATACCACATTTTATTCCATTTCTATTAGGAATGTTTGTTGTAATCATGGCTAAAGGCACATTTGGTGTTTTCTCACTGGTGCCATAATACTTTAATCTCACTGACCACCTGCTCTTACAGTTATCTCTCTTGGCCACTTAATGACATCTTTGAGTGTTATACTTAAGGCCAGTTCTACCAAAACTGCATTTTCAGAGAAACAGTGGTGGCGCCCTGAAGCTAGAATCTTCAAGACTCAGATATATGGACACATTTTCAAAAAGACTGAGCTGCTTTGTGTTGAAACACTGCATGTCAAACATGACAAATCTCTGAAATGTATGCCAGGACATTCAGCTCCAAAACCAGTAACAACCAAACAGATGCAGCTTGAGAATGCTTTCATATGCAAGCTGCCAGCTGACGGTGTGCTCAGAAATTAATGGAGTCACTTGCAATTTTTATCTGCAAAGAATATGCTTCAAGCACTTGTGCTTTTCAGTGCTGCAACATTGCTAATAGTTAAAATTCATTTAATAAAGAAAAGATTAATATTTAAATAGGCTTCTGGCAATGCCCAGTATTATAATTTAGAATGCACATTGTACATTGTTTGCATAATTAATTCAATGCAGCTTCATCTGTAAATAATATTGGTACCACACCAGTAGCACAGGTGAAGCCCACTATCAAGACCCCTGTGTGTGTGTGTGTGTGTGTGTGTGTGTGTGTAGTAGGGTGCACAGTCACTGCTGTGCAAACATTGAGAAAATTCCCACAGTACTGTCTTATTTACTCTCAGGATCTGTTCTGTCACACAGGCATGCATGCAGGGGTACACACAGTCACAGGCACAAAAACACACACACACATGCGCCCGCGCACACACACACATACACACATATATCGTCCGTGCCTTCAAAGTCAATAGAGGGGATACAAACATCGATATGTCCGTTTCACACCACCATGTGGAATGTAGAGTATGCCTGCTATGATCTACTTGAGCTCATATTCTATAGGTTGTTGCTTGGCTTCTCTCAAAGGCTCTCATGTTACATATGACTTCTACCTTATTATGTGCATAACATAGTGCGGGAATGTAAGTCTGTAACCCTGCAACTGAACTGTGATGAATGATTATGTTGTTTTGAAAACATTTGTAAACAATTATGTTCATTCACAATCAGTAGAAATAATCTCAGTCAAATGTCCTAATAATAAGCTGCAATGTGCTCTAACAGTATAAAAAACACTATCATTGAAACAAGGCTGTCTGTCATTCAGTTGCAGCAGTTTTCTTTCTTTGTGTGTTTCTAACAACAAATGTTTTCATATCACAAATACAAGAAAACATAGTTCATGATAACATAAACAGACAACACGGGGGTCAAGGATTTTGAATGCCTTCTTCTCTCTTCCAATCCGTCTTTGTTATTTGTCTGTAGTTAATAACAACACAAGACCTTCATGCTACGTCCTGCAACAGGAATCACATAATTAATCTTACCTAAGTTCCACTACCAACCAAGGTTTTTATATTATCTCTCATCATCCTTGTTTGCTTCCACTCCTGCTACTCTCTTTCTATTTCCTTACCCTTTCTACTCTTCCCACCTTCACCCCGTTTTTCTCACTCACACAGCTGAAACCATGCATGGTTTTCAGTTTTTGTTCAGTATAGCATATGTACTTAAAGCCTTGGCCCCTTTGTTCTCTACTGCGAGCCACCCATAATGCTGTTCAAGTGTTGACCCCATTGAGATGAATAATTCACCTGGCAGACTGAGGCAACTCTTGTATCGTCCTGACCCCCCAGCCCCCTGTACGCCTGGGACACTTTACACACTCCCAAAGGAGATGCACCCATGATTCTCCTCTGCTCACCTCAGCTCCTCTCCACCACCTCATCCCATCAAATATTAAGTCAGTGTGGTTGGAGAGGTGCACATCCCCAGTCTCCCCCATGGCTTTCAGTCACTGTCTCCGCTCTCTCCCTCATACGCTACATGTCCTGCTGTTCTCCTCAACTCTCTCTTTATGCACAGAGGCAACGGGGAGATGGAAAGAGGATCCAATGAGCACCTGAAACATTTAGCTTTCTGCCCCCCTGAGTGGCCTTGTCAAACATGCTGAAATCTCAGCTATGTGCTGCAATGATGGCCTGCCAGAGTCTAGTGTAAAATTGCTCCCAGATAGATGCTTTGGAGTCTGCCTCACAGGAAGTAGGCTGTGGGTATAAGCCGAGCTAGCAACCTATACTCTGAATAGGTTTTAATGAAGACTTGGATCATGCAATAAGGCAGGCGTGCTTGGTTCTTTTGGTGAATTATTGTAAAGATATACAACAAGTATGTTTAGAGTATGGATCTGCTCTCTAATAGAAATTTAACTCTGCTATACTTACTTTTTAACTCTGGTAGCAGTGTGCCGCTGACATTGATTTGACCAATACACTGATCCATCCCACCTCAACATAATCTGCTGTGGCATCAGTTTAATAACCTTCAGCACAAGCAACATGCAGATATTAATCGTGCGTGGTCGTAAGGAGTCCAGAGAGCTCCTCCTGAGATGAGATGTAGACAGGCTTCATCTCTAAGGCACATCTAGATGATCAAGTTATGTTTGTCTTTTCTTATCTGTAAAAGTCGTATCATGTAGTCAACATGCGTCTTTCACTGTTTTATGTTGTGTTTTCTTTGGCGGGGATTTAATCATTTTAATGCCAGGGGTCACCTTCCTATATGCAAATGCTCTACGAACCCCCCCCCCCCAACCCTATTTTGCAAGAGCAAAAGAGCATTTTCCCCCCTATACCAGAATGATAATGGGTTGAGCTTTGAGTTGACCTTTCTCCAGTGTTGGCACAACGTTAAAATGAAGTGTGTAGATAGGTGTAGCTGTGCGAGACAAGATGCTTTGTGGATCAGAATGCTTGGATACCAGACTCAGCTTTTCCCTTTATTGTTTGTATTAGTTACAATACGACGCAGTGGCCCGCAGACACCCTCAGGATGCAGACCGACACAGTCACATATTTTCCCCGCTGTTTCTGTCTGAAAGAAACACAATGGCTGAAATATGAGACACTCTCTCTCTGAGTGTTTTGTGTGTATCAGAGTTCTGTTGGCGGTCGATAGGCTTGTCACTCAGGATGATGTGTAGCTTGGTGGCAAGTGTGTAGACATGTGTGGATGTGTTCCTGTAGGATTGCCATATTCATGTTCACACGATAAAGGCCCTGAAAGCCACCAATTTTCTTGCTCTTCTCATTGGTTTGAAGTGGTTGTGGCTGAACGTGATATTATGTACTCAGTCACGACACAACTCCAGGAAGTCACAGTGTCTGATCATAAAACAGTCAGGCACGTGAACAACAATGTGTTGTTTCATCAGGATTTTTGTACTGATTGTACAAACGAGATAAAACTTGTTAATTAGCGAGCATTAAAAGTGCTAGAAGACAGATCTTTGTTTACTCCTTTTTTCTAGTTTTTTGCTAAAAGCTTCATATTATGCAGACATGAAAGTGGTAGCGCATTTCTCATCTAATTCTTAGCAAGAAAGCAAACAAGACCATGACAATGTTGAGCTTTTCCTTTAATAGATAATGCATTATCCTTCCTAATGTTGGTTTTTGCTCATTTAGTCATTTAAATTGAATGTTTCAGGGAAATATTTGGGGGTGGTCTGCAAATATACAATCTCAGTATTTGAGCTTGAGTTTAGAGCATGTGCGTTGGCCCCTTCAGGGTCACAATCTCTCCCATGTGTTTGTCATCACAGCTTTTGTTCCCCACAGCCCTGCTATTCTGGGCAGGGAAAGGTTATCTTCCCCTCAGATACTAGTACTTTAAGCATGCTTAGATCATAACCACTGTCTCTGGTTTCTGTAACGTGAGGCACTAAGTTCTCTGTTGTTAATTTTCAGCAGTCTGCAATGTTTGCTTAAGTACCAATGTGTAAAGTCGATGTAAAGAGTAGATTTTATGTCAGATCTCTGCATCCATAGAGGATCAACTCAAATACATGTTAGACTACAGCTTAGGAATTGCTTTCATATGAATGTTTATATTTTAATGTTTAGAGACTTGTGTTGTTTCTATCTTGCAGGCAGAACAATCATATTAAATGGTCAGTGTTTGGTGTGTTTTCACAAAGCGTGCGGTGGGTGTGTGTGTGTGTGTGTGTGTGTGTGTTGGTTGCTTGTGGGGACTGGCCACATGGTAGCAGATGTTGTAGTGTAATTTAAGTTGGATTTAAAACGCCTGTGCTCGTTGAGTGCTGAGGTATGTGACAGTTGAAGCAGAGTTCCTTGCCCCCTTCTCTATTTACGTACGTGACATCCCTGACATATGAAGGCGAGCTGGTGGGTGGTTCATGGAAAACCATATTGGCAGGATAACATCTGTGCCCCTCGGCCTGCACATGACGAAGTGACCCCGTAGTCTTGTGTGACACCCCGCCCTCCTCGCTGGAAAATAAAGAAAAGAAGGCTTTTGTCACCTGACCCCGTATGTGCCGAGAGATAGAGCTAACAGCTGCTTTGCAGTGATTGGGAAACAGCTACAAGGATACTCACCACCAGCTTGAGGAGCAAATTACAGAGGAAACTGCAGGTTGCAGAAGGTTATGCGAGACAACGCAGTGTAGTTCAATTCTCTCATCTCAAAGACGGAGACTCGAGAGGCTTGAGAATGGTAGTTTTAGCTGCTGATAAATGCAAGCCATTGATTGAAGCATTTAAGAGGGTCTGTGTCACCTTTACTTGAGAGTCTCCTGATATTTTCAACCCTGTCAAAGAGCTGACATGCATGTTGATTAAGTCTGAGATATTTCAAAAGTCCTCACCAAGAGGACATCTCAGAATGTTTCAACGGGTATAAATGAGTTATGTTGCTGCAGCAGCTATATATAATCAGGATTGAGCTGCCTGCTAGCAAACAATGCTGTGCTCACTCCATATTTGTGTTTTTCCTGTGTGTGTAAACAGAGATTTGGTTTCCCATATGTGTGTGTGTGTTTATACTACCCAGAGCAGCAGTCACCGCAGGGTGGGCTTTTATTAAAGAGTTGTAATGAGTGAGAGCCATCATGAGCCAGCTCGCCTATTGATTACCTATAAAGAGCACTCAGTGGAGACGTGCTGTGATCCATAGATAATTCTTTGCACAGGGAGGCTCAACTTAGCCTGGTTCCAAACCTCTGAATCGTCGCTCACATCTCAAATTTTGTTGAGTGATTCAAACAGATCTGGTGTCGCTCTGGTAAATGGCCGTTTTCCAGCCTGAAGAGTCGACTGAGCCAATCTTTCTTTTCGGACTAACAGTGAGATGGTGACTTTAACATTACTCATTAAACAAGCACATTGTCTTTGCATAAGCGTCTACTCTCAATTCTCTGTGAACTTGTTAAACCTGAAATATAGCCTCTGTGCTGACTGGTAATGATGTCATGACAGCCAGACATGTCTTTCAGTATTGTGTCTGTTCAGGGCAAAATCAAATCCTCCCACAAAAATCTAACAAGAAGGCAATCAGACAGAGTAATGGAGTGGTAACGAAATCAATGTAAACATCATGCTAGGCTCAGCTACCATACCATTATCATCTCAGCATTGCATTGCCAATGTGTGCACCTTTCTGCACGGCAACAACAATGTGACACACAGGATAGTGTTGACATCACACACACACAGTTGCAACAATAACACAGACTGCATATATGTGTTGTGTCAATGAAAATGTTACCTAATGAATTAATGCTGCTGTGCTAATATATTGCAAGGCCTACCATTTATAAGCAGCCGATGAGTTTGTCAGCTTGTGGCATTGAACTGCTCTGTTCATAAGACTGCTTGAAGCTCTGCCTTTCAACAGCTTTTAGTGTTTCTGTATGTAGAAAAGTAATTGGAAGTGTAACAAAGCAAAGACGGGCAGCATCAGTCTGGGGACGATTTTAAAGAAAGCCATCATACATTCTATGTCATACAGGCTGAACAGAGACATTTCACTGATGAATTCTTACTTTTCCTCAGAAAATGTCTACACAGAGGTAAAAATGCTCTTTAGTTAATGGAACTCCGTCTGATCCGACGGCCTGATATGATTTCTCTATGGAAGGAATCATGTTTTCTGGGTCTGTTTTCCTTGTGTAATTGTCCCATTTGATTTGTAATGCTGTCTGTTAAAAGGTAAAATGAAAATATTTAGGCTACTTGTAGTATAATGAGTGGACATATCCAATTTTGGATTTGCTTCACAAAAGCAGTCCACAAACCAGGCCCTTCACTCAAACTCAGTGATCTAATCTGAGTACAATTTCTTAAGTACTGATGAAAATTAATTAACAATAGTATTCTTTCTGGAAAATGCCAACAGCTTTTCCTTGTAATTATTTTATTGTATTTTGTTTTATTATATTTTGCAATCAGATTAAATTAGCCTTTGTTGTCTCCCTTGGGAGAAATTTGTCCTGGGCATTTGAGAGAACACAGCAGCACCATGTCTCACCATGTGAGTACATCTGAATACATATACAATCAAACTCCAGTTAATCTGCAATATCATGTGCAAAAAACAGTCACTGAGAAGGTGTCACCTTGGATTCCGGGTAATTCTGAAGGGCACTTCTCATTATCAATTGACTGATTGGGAAAATAATCAGCTGAACATTTCATAATGAAAATAGTCTTTCATTAAAATCTTCCACATTGATCCACATGCTGCTGCGACTGCATATGAAACAGTTAAAAATTAGCTCCACCTCAGCCTGCTGCAACAGTGAAATGCTGAGTGATAATACTCTAATGATATGATATGGAGGGGCATTTTCCTGCAAGTATTTTTACTCCTGATTACACTTGTATACTTTTACTTTGGTAAGATTTGCCTGATGCATGATTTCTACTTCCTCCATTACTGCTAAGTTTTATCCCCTAGTTTCTATAGTGTTTTATTTGAATGTCCAAGAGTATAAAAATCATGCAACGTCAAAAAACCAACGAAAAATCCGTCAGTCAGTCGCACAATTTTTTTCCCCCCCAAAAAATCTCACAATGCAGTCCCTCACACTTGATCAATGTGTAAACTGTGGTTATTCAACACTACACCTGTCAGTGATGGTGCACAATGATGATGATTGATAAGTGTCCGAACCTCAATTACAGTAATAACAGTATTTATTGTTTACTGTATATGTGTTAAACAGAGAGTGATATTGCTCTTAGCTCCAGTATAAACTGGCAAGATTCAATAGATATTTTCTCTGAATGATGTGTTTGTCAGTTGAAATAATAACACAGTCTTTCTTGTTGCGGGTATAATCTAAACCCTGCCTCATAGCTGATTTACTGCCAGACTCTATCGACTATTTTTTGATTTTCTCGAAACTAATGTTGTATCAAAACCTGAGCTTACAAGATTTAGGCTGGCTTGTGCAAGGCTACGTGTGAGTTACAGTAGGCTTACACCTCAGTGTGAAGGCTGCACGGGTTCACAGGGTTTTTCTCCAGTGAGCTAGATCTTGTAGCAAGCTTGAAGCTAATGGTCCATAAAAATGATGGAGGTGAAAATGTGTGCTCTAATCAGAAAATGTCGACACATGAGTGTTTGTGTTGTTTTTGTGGTTGCCAAATACCAATTGGCACTTAAACAAGGACGAGAGACGTGACATGAGTTTTGAAGAACAGAGAATCGAGCCTCCCTGATATACAACATGGCTAAAATTAATTTTGCACGCCACATGAGCTTTTACAAAGTGACCTGTATAACAGATTCTAAAACAGATTTTCTAAGGCATGGCATTGAAGCTGCTATGCTTGCCAGCACTGTAGATCATGCTGGGGATGAGAAAGCACTGTAGCAGTACTGGGATTGGACAGAAAACATACACCATCTGTAAGTACAGCCAGATACACAGCCCCCCCTGAGGCTGGAGAGCGGGTGGTGAGATTGAGGAGTCACCCCATCACTAGTGATCCATGCAGGTCGACACACACAACGCCCCCTTGACACAACACACAAGTGCACAGTATTGGTACAACACACACACACACACACACACACACACACATGCGTCTCAGACAGTTCATTTCAATGCAAATAAGTGTTCGCCCCTCTTCTGGGAGGAGAGTTTGGCAGACTGCATTTTCCCCTCTCTATCTTATGGAGGATCTAGATTGTATAGTGAGCTCTCGGGCAGAACCAAGCAGCCATGAGTACATACAGCGCATTGCTTACTTGAACTGATTTATTGAGTTTTATATTAAGTACCAAGCAGTTTTGTTCTGGTGTGTTTGCACTTTATTCATACAGGAAGATGCAGTCATGCTCAAAGTGAATGATGTGTATTTACATTGTCTTAAATGTACTGTGTGGTTTAATTGTTAAGCGTCACAGAGTTGCAGTATTGTTATGCTGATATATAGTCCACTCCATACTGTATGCCTGCAACATTACAGATGAGGCTTGATTCTTCCACCCTCCCAGCGGGCCTTTGTCCTCAAAAGAATGGAGGCTTCTCACTTCATCGGATAGATTACAGCCAATTAAATGTGTCCGTTATCACCCATTAATTACCGCCATCACTTCTGCTAGAAATAGGCCTGACCAAGCAACGACTGTGGACGTGAAATTGACCCAAATACATCAAGATGAGTTTCCATTTTTTACCTCATTTTCCCAGCCCTGATCAACAGAGGCCTATCATTGAACCAAGTCATCTTTCACATTGATTCCCACTGAGATGTATATTGCTGGGTTAGCATGTATGCATACAGCATGTATCTGAACATGGATGCATACACGTGTTCGGGTAAGTATGGATGTACATCTGTGTGTCTGTACCTATGTCTGCTGGGTTTTTTTCCTGGTGTGCTGCTGCAGGTGCATGTGCTGTGTGTATGTGCAGGCTTATTTGAGGCCAGAGCTGATGGAGTGGGCTCCCTGAGAGACAGGCAGTGGCCCTGAAGGATTGACACCCTGTGACACCTCTCTCCGTCAGCCTGATTAGTCACCTCTTTGATGTAGCAGGCTATATTAAGGCTCTTATGTTGAAGACGGCCCAATGCTTACCAGCTGAATAGGCCTAATTGAGAGAAATACAAAATTCTCAAGTTGTATGAATAACGTGTTATACTGAAACATCTTCTCTCATCAGTGGGTCAAACTGCAACACTTTATTCCAGCTACTTTTTCTTTTGGATCTGGAGTGCCTGTCTGTGCCTAACAGTTGAGTTTTCTGTGTTCGCAGTCTTTAAGTGTTGCGCGCTTGGCACTTGTAGAATTAGAGGGATTTCAGGGAATGTGAGCAAGACCAGATTTCCTCCTTGTCTACTTCTCCTCCTCTCCCTTCCTTCCTCTCTTGTAATTTCTCCCTCTATACAAGCTCTTGGGAGTCAACAGCTGCCCCGTACCCCCGAACCCAGAAATCAGGCATTAGAGGAACAGCTTGACAATTAGTCTGCTATTGTCTGTCTTGTTGCTCTGATCCCATCCATGAAAAAGAGCTAAAAAGAGAAACATGGGTTTTAAGATCTATTCGTGCTCTGAGAACATATGAGGGTTTCACATTTTTCATACAGAGGTGTGTTTTCATGATCTGGGAAGTGCCTGGTCGCAATAGAAAATGGCACAGTCAAATTCATATGCACATCCTGGCAAAATATGCTGTGCGGGAAGCTTGGTGACCTACTAAATACTTGTTGTTGATCAGCTAGTAATTCAACACTGTTGTCTCATTACAGGACTGCTTTTAAATACTGTGGTGTGCAGAATAGGTTGTATATTCTTACATGTTCGTGTTTGTTTTGATGATGCAACACAGCTTACATGACAGCTTTTGGAGTGTCGGCTCTGTGTTTCCTCAAAGGTCAGCACTGTCAGGCACTGTTGGCTTGCAATTGGTCAATGGTGCAAAATCATGTGACTAAGTTCACCTAAGTTGAAGTCCATGCAAAAGCACTTTAACTCCAGGAGTGAATCTGATAGCTGTGAATTGAATTTAGTTGAGTTTCGTACAGCAATCTTGTTTTTAAAGCCAGTGTGAGTAAACCCTGATTAGGATGAGACAAACCTGAATAAATTCTAAAATTTGAAACTTTCAATGTCAGACGGAAATTTTGACTACCCTACTGCTTATTAATTATTTATCATAATAAGCCAGTATCGGAGCAGTTTGTGTATGCAACTATTTTTTTTACCCTGGAATTTTATTGGCAGTTGTCTTTGCCTTGATTTTACTGCACTAATGGTTCGGCTTAAGGGTAGCATTGTTGGTTGGTCTAATGATCAGTTTGTGGGTCGCTCCCTCCTTCTGTGACTGGCAAGTAATTGTCAAGATATCGTGCTTTTCTCAGGTAGCCAAAATGCCTTGACTTAACACTAGCTTGAAGCTGGCATGGCTGCTCATTATGCCATGTGTCATGTCAGATTTGTGATGAAGGATGTGACAAAATCAGCATGTGAGCGCATACTTAGCAATGCCTTCATCTTCATACACAAAAAAGATACACGTCACTAGGAGAGAGGAGTTTTTAGATATATGGTATGTTAAGAAGAGAGTATAGGAGAGATGAGGTGAGTGATGAAGTGAAAAAGAGGGAAAAGTTTTAACGTGCTGCTGTTCGTGGTTAAGGGCATGAGTGAAAAAAGTAATTTCATATGAGTGTGTGTGTGTGTGTGTGCGTGCGTGCGTGTGTGTGTACATGCACGTGTCGGAGCAATCACACTTCCTTGCAGCTCTGTTAGTTCCACGGTTGTAGAAAACATTTTACAAGATCAAAGCATTTAACACTCCCGAGGACTGGAAACCAGCCAGCCTCCTCCCTACCCGTTTCTTCACATACGCTCCGGCATGCACACTCTTACACACACACACACACAGCTGTACAAGCACACATACTAGTTCATCCAGCCTTTACCCTGCACATCTCCGGGGATTTTACAACACTGAAGTCACCCAAACATACCACCTGGAATGGACAGCCACCAGGTTCTGAGATAAGCCGCACGTAGTTGAAGCCCCTCAGCTCTCGTATCCTGAGCGGCAGCCTCAGCAGCAGAGTGGTATCAGCTCGACCACAGCAGCCACGCTTTCTCCCTATCTCCCTTCCCCTCCCCCCCAGGTGCTCTTTGACAGAAATAATTGAGGTAGCGAGGTGGTGGGAGGTTAATGAAGCACTCCCAACACAAGGCTGACCTTTCCCCAGCCCCTGCGCAAATCATCGCAGCACAGTTTTTTGGACATTTTTAAATGAAAGCCTTTAAATAATTTATCTAACTATAGTTCCCGGAAGGCCCTTCATTAGAGATTGGCCGTGACATTTCCCTCCTCCCCCCAGCCTCTCATACTTACCGCCTCACATCGAGTCCAAGAATATCACTGTCGATTTCTCTTTCGCCTTTGTCTCTCTTCTCCTGTCATCTTTGTCTTGGTGTCTGTGCCCCCCCTCCCCTCTCTCCCCTCCCTCCCCCAACACACACACTCTCTCTCTCTCACATTAGCCGCATTAAAGATTAAGATCTCTGGTGTGTTGGCTGTGAAATGACAGACAGCCGTCAGGACATGAGATATGATATTGCAAGGGTGGAATGGAAATTGAGCTTATTAAACGTGTTGCAGGCTAACTCAGATAGATTACAGAGACGGAACAACAGGAAACGTGAAAAGTGATTAACTATCTGCTCACATTCTATGATGGACATCGGCAACCAGCAAATCCAAATGAAAATTGCTACGATGCGGTGGTTGTGTGATTGAGAATCTGGCGTGCCTGACATCAGGACAGACTCAATCTTTATGTCTCCTTGTTACTTTACTGTATCTCCACAGGAACTAGGAGTCATAATATTGACTCCTGTTTCATGCCTGCTTGATTGTGATGAAGACAGATTTGCACAGTATTAGACAAGCGTGCACTGGGAATGGGTGACAGACAGGTTCGGGGGGAAATCAAAGCTATTCTTTAACAAACCCCTGTGCTAACAGATGGACGTATGAGTATGCCTGTGTAGGCGTAAATCAAACACAACACAACAAAGTCACCCTCACAGTCTGGTGCATAGGTGTGAAAGACAACACAAACTAGATCAGATATGTTCAAGAAAGAGTGCTTTCATTTCACGAGAGATGTTGTTCATCATCAGACCTATTTTGCTGATGAAACAGAGAAAAATGAGACGTGACAACTGCTAGTGTTTTACAATATTGACATTAGCAGAAATGTTATCAAATACATCGTGTGATGCACTGCAGAAACCCAGCCTTCCTAGGGGAGGAGCGGTAGTAAGGCAATATCCACTTAGCTCAGACACTCTCGGAACTTGAACAGTGTCTTTATAGCTGTGGGAGTCAGTTTTGCAGACCTTTAATAGTAATTGTAATGTAACCTTTTTTATTTGGTGGTCGAGAAAACTTTAACCAAAATAGAATCCCAAGCAAGCCAACAGAACATATTTACCAATTTGACAACCAAAGCACCACATTTGTATTTGTAGCAATGCACTGCAAATACAGAAAAATAAGCTTATCAAAAAACATATTTATCAGTATATGTTGCATTTGGAAATGCAAACTCAAAAACACCCTGGCTTAAGAAATGCATTCATCTGGTGAGACATTAGAGAAATTACTTTTAGCTTTCAAAATAAAAATTCAACCGTCTATCCCACTACGCCAGAGTTCAGATTGATTAAATGAAAAAAACAAAAGACAAAAACAAAAAATATATATTTTATATGTACTAGTCTAAACTAGAGTCTTCACACAATTATAATGAATATTAATAAATATATTAATAATTAATTATATTATAAATATAATGAATTTCTCTTTTGTTTCACTTTGCTCATTCAGCTTGACACTGTGCTCATGTTAGCTGATTTCTTGCTTGTAAGTGAGCCAAATTAGTTGTGTTGTACCCACCAGAGCGTGACGTATCCGACTTGTAGCAGCCTCTCTAACCATGTCACCCACCACTTTTCAGACCATTTGTCTGTCATTATTTTACATGGATGTAGCTAAGTAGTTGTGAAGATATGAAGGAAGATGACCACCATTGGTAATCCTGTTTACAAAGCTCTGATTGGTTCATTGTTTTACTAACCTCGCGGAAACAGCAACACCAAAATAATACACATTGCTACACGAAAGAGATGTTAAACTGAACAGCATTCGTTGGAGTTCACAAGCATTGCTGAAAAGCTTTTGTCAGTATAATTTTATACAGTTTGGGCCTTCGTAAAATTGCCAAACTCTTGGTTTGCTGACTTTGCCGCTAGCCTCAGTGGTTTTGTATTAGAAGTTTGCTGCAGTATCCAAGGTGATGACACCACGGCATAATTTTTGTCTGACCTCTGATTACTCGTGTTATTTTGCAATTACAAATGGACTTTTGCCTGTAATTCACGCATCATGACCATTATACCATGTGGCATCAACACCATGAATCTTTTATTCACTTCATTATTCAGGAAATATTTTCACTCCCTTAATAAATCTGTTTCTTTGCCACTGCAGCTTATACTTAGCGCCCCACCACCACCCCTTTTTCTCTCACTCTCTCTTTCCCCCCGCTGCTCTCTTGCTATATCAGAAGTTCTTTATTACCTGAAAACAAGGGCAGATTTATGCCTTTGTCCAGAACGGAGGCAGGTGTGGTTTACAGTGTGCGTTGTGAGGTATGAGTTGTGAGCAGGATTAGTTTTCAGGGCAACAGGGAGGACTGAGAGGAGAGGAGGAGGAGGAGGAGGAGGATCATCTGGTTGTCAGTTACCTTGTGCTGTAGTGGATGCAGGCCGAGATATTAGGAAAGAACTGCTTCATTAACTCTCAGGGTCCATGGCCAGGGTCTGTCTATGGCTGTCTGTGTTGCTCACCTTGGAAGACTGCTGCTCTTGCTCTTTTCCTCTTCTCTGGCTCTCAGTTTATGTCTGGTCCTTTCTGCTCTTTATTTGCCTGCTAAGGCCAGGATTTGTATAATACCAGTAGAGGCCATGGGAGATGCACTGAATTGATTTCACAAAATTTCACTTACATATAGACAGATTGGCTAATTATCTAATACCATAAAGGCCTGTAGAAAAAATCTGTAGACTTACTTAAGTTTTACTTTGACAACTGTACATATGACAGTGTGGTTTCAAATGATAACATAAAGTGCAGATTCATCTGGGTGCTACAGAATAAAGGCAGTTTGAATGGCCCATTTAGACTCCTCTAATGTTCTTTGAATCGAAATCCACTCATGAGACTAAACCATAAAAATGAAGTGTATTTGTATCCATATCCTACCAAGCAACACTGCCTCAGTGTTAATATTATTTTAACTCCTGCAGCAACATATACTATGACATCCATGAGTATTTGGACAGTCACATTATTTTGTCGTATTGGCTCTTTAGTCGATCATACTGGACTGGAAACGACTTAAGTGCTGACTCTGAACTTGAAGGGATTTTGATCATGTTAATCATCAGCTTAGCACAGAGTTTCTCAAATGTTTGTGCACTGACATCACTCTGGGAGTATTTATTGAAGTAGCAACTACTACATTGAGGTGTGACAGAACGTCAGTATTGTATGGCCTGGGAATGAGAATGGGAATTGACAGTCCTGTTTTCAAGATCTAAACATTATGAGCGTCAGAGTTTCTGCCCTCTATTTTTCTCATGGTGAGGAAAACACACACACACACATCCAGAAGAATCGCAGCAGGTGATTGGATGTTAACCAGTCTGAAATAAAACAGATGGAAGGCTGCGCTACAGTACCAAACACAGGATATGGATTTATCCCACCCCCACCTGTTTTCCCATAATTCTTTACTCTGTTCAATTCTCCCACCATCACAGACTGATGCACAATGATAGACTTTACACACATCCTTTTTTTTCTTTTTAAGGCAGGCATCTTATCATTTTTGAAGATGGCTGACAAGAGCTATTTAAAATTCTTCAGTATAATCCTGTTGGTACAGCTGTTGCAGTGCTTAATCAATGTACCTCGCCTTTCCCTCTCTGCTCTCTGCATATCGCTGCAACCTTCCCAGAACTAATTGCGGAGATATTTAATGGAGATATGTGCTGTCTGGCTGCCTCAGCCACTGCAGCACACTGCTGACCAGGAGAAGGAGATGAGAGGAGAGCGTGATGTTTTCGACTTTCACTAAGCCAGGCGCTCCGTTCCATACCACAGCAGAAGACTACATGTTTGTGGTCATGCGTGCATATGTACACAGAACATGTGCACACGCTTATTTATATGTTTCTCCACCATCCCTCTCTGTAGATGACATGTCCCCCCCTCCAGCTACTTTACTTATTTAGCACGACAGCCTTACATATTACTGCTGTTGCCTTTTTTGTTGTTGTTGCCACTCACATTAATAATTTGCTTTTTTGTTAACTGATTGATGTAAAGTGGGCTAATCCCTTTATGAGAGGAGAGGGTGAGGCTGAATTTGTCAGCGAGTGTTTGTTAATGAATCAAGCTTGTATCATCGGTATGCACAATGTGTTATTGTGTAAAGTGCACGCGGGTGTGTGTGTTTTTGTCTGGGAGGGAGCGGGGCTAATTTCCACCCTGCTAGGGTCCTAGAGGACTAAGCTGCTTTTGACCTGATAAGCTCATTAGAATTCCACACTAATTACAACAGGCCCTGTTTGGCTGTCACCAGATGAGAACAACAGGTCCCAACCACTTCAGCCTACCTAAGTGGGAGAGTAAAGTAAGGGAGAAAAGGGGAGGATGGATAAATGGTTGTGAGGAAGCAAAAGAGAGAACAGAAGGACGAGAAGAAGGGAGTGGGAGTGAAATGAGAGGAGGTGGGGATGAAAGGAGTTGTTGAGCTGTACAGGTACAGATAGAACACTGATTAAGAAAATGATCGTGATTGGTACAATGAAAAGAAGAAATTGCAAATAGAAGTACCTGCAACTTTGTCTTTTCATTGTCTTTCTGTCTCTGCATCAAAGAGGGAGCCGCAGAGGCGGGATGGAACAAGAGGGAGAGATTGTAAATTAGCTGGGCCGCCGCAGAGCGTTTTCTCTGACTTGTCGAGGCTAAACTGAGGGCAGCAGGGAGTGGGGCTAGATATGTCAGAATCTCCCTGGCAACCAATCCTTCAGCCGCCCACACACACACACACGCACACAAACTCGCGCACACACTCCACATGCAGCACCCTGTTGAGGCTGAGCTGGTGTGTTGTTTGCATTCTGGCCCAGATTAAATCTAAGGCGGCCCGGGAAATTTATAACAGGGTCTCTCAGCCCGTGTTGCATGTTGAAAACCAGACAGGCTTTCTTTTTCACACACTCTCGCTCTCATTCTGTTTTTCTCACTCTTTCATCGTCCTTTTCCCTCCCCCCCCATCTCTTTCTGTCTGTCTGCCTCTCATATGTGCCTGTCTTGTTTCTCTCTGTGTTCCTCTACTGTGGGCCATAGTGCCTGCAGTCAGAGGGATCCCTCGTCTCCATTCAGTGCATGTGTTGTGTGTACATGTGCACTTTGCATGTGTACAAATGTGTGCATTGACGAGTTTGTGTGCGCGAGCGTGGGCTGTGCTGTCTGGGGGGCAAAAGCACTCACAGGGGACCTGCCTGCCTCGACCTCTATTATTCCCTTCCATTTGCTATTTCCTCTCACACTGCTGCAGAATGTGAAAGGGAATTATTAGAGTATGTCGATTTGTTCTCTATGTCAATATGAAGCATCCCTCTAATCCCGCTGTAGTGCCATAGTCAGTCATTGAGTCACTCTGCTCTGCTATAGTCCAAAGCCACTAGAGCCAGGGGCCTCACTCATTAACCAGGCTTTTCTAAGAGACAGCGAGCCATCCCCCAAGCCTCCACTTGCGCGTGTGAGACATGGGCTAGATTGTCTATGTGTGTGTTATTGTGTCCCCGTGTGCTTGTATGTGCTTGTGTATATGTGGGTGGATGTGTTTTCTTTTCCATGGAGACATGACACGTGTGTGTTTGTATTTGATGTCTAGCTTTCTCCGGGGCTGTGTGTGTGCTGCTCCTGGGCAGCAGCTGGTGGGTGGGCAGAGCCGCACCGAGCAGAGATGAGTGGGTTAGCCCCTGGCACGGATCTGCACCTTGGGACCAATAGCTGCTGGCGCCAGCCATCTTTGGCACCAGTGTGTCCCCGGGTCCTCCACAGGCTGAGCCCCTCAGGAGACGAGCACTATTGGAGATGTGTGTGAATGTCTATTTGTGTGGCAAAACTGTTAAGGTGTTGCTTGTGTGTTTTTTTTGTGCTCTAATGAAATTGTGTAACCATGTATGTGTTAGTGCCTGTGCTGAACGTGGGATGAGGTTTGTGTGTGTGTGTGTGTGTGTGTGTGTGTGTGTGTGCGTGTGCGTGTGCGTGTGTTACGCCACGTGATGAGCAGTGTGTCCTTGGAAACTGAGGCCGCCTTGCCCTGGCAGGAGAGGATGGGGACAGTTACCTCCACTGGGATGACACTTAATTGGACTCCCGTCAGCATTTGGCTGTCTTTCACTCTACTCACTTCCCTCAGTCTCTGCTACAGTATCTGTCTCTTTCTTCACCGCTCTATTTCTTCCTCTCTCTCTCTCTCTTGCTATCTCATCCTGTGTTTGTGTACGTGTGTTCCTCCTCTGCATCCACCCCTTCCACACTGAAATCCTCCATCTCTCTGTCTGTCTTTCTCCCTGTCTCTCTCTCTCTCTCTCTCTCTCTCTCTCTGTCCCTCACACTCATCCCTCCCTCTTAATTTGAGAAACAGCAGAGGAATCGATTGGTGGTCGCAGCCTCTCATTTCCCCGCCCTACTAGAATTTATTATTCTCTCGAACACTCATGCTGATGGTCCCCTGGAGGGTTGGGTTGTGCAGCAACCAACACATTCATGCAAACACACACTCACACAAATGTATGCACGCACACACAAGCACTCGTGCACACATGCACACACACACACACACACACACACACACACACACACATAGATGTGACATAGATGTCAAATGTTGATGCATTATCACATCACAGTAGAAGAACACACAAAGTAGGGCGCGCACACACACAATATCATGCACAGTGTCAACTCATACATTATGGATATGCACAGGCCGGAGCAGGATGTATTCACACATGCACATTAATTTAAGCAAACACAGACACTCTCTGGTGCAGGAATCAGAGTGAGTTGGGGGACCCTCGTCTGACTCAGCATTTCACATGTACTAGTAACATTTTAGCTTCATCTTGATTATCAGTGATGCCAGCAATTATACATAATTAGATAGATTTAAATGCATTTATTAAAATATCATATATAGATATATACGCACAACTTTATTTATATAGAACATTAAAAAATGAAGGTACAAAATCCTTTACAGTAAAAAAATAAAATACAAGTAAAATCCAATTAAATCCAAAACCTAAGATATAAGACAAGAAAAAAATAATTTAACTACAACAAATGCTGATTTAACAAAAGCCACATGATGAATGAGTTTTGAGAGGAGATTTTAAAGAAGATGCAGAGTTTTCCTGCCTGAGATCCTAAGACAGGAAGTCCAGACATGGAACCATCAGCAGGAACCTGCTGGATGATCCAAAGCAGCGATCAGGCTCATAGGGAGTTACCAGATCACAGATATAGGCAGGGGTCTGACCATTCAAGGGTTTAAAAAGAGCAGTAAAATCTTAAAATCAATTCTAAAACTCACACCTAGCCTGTGAGGGACAGCGAGGATTGGGTTGATGTGGTCACTTGTCTTAGTACGTATTCAAAGCCTGAATGCTTTGCTTGCTGATGGAATGAACTGAGTTGCAATAGTCAAGTCTGGAGGAGATAAAAGCACAGACTGACAACAAACAACAGCACAGACTGCAAAAATACTTTAGCTCTCAAAAATCCACAAAAGTGATGGAGAAATGTCCTTTGTATTCAGTCTGAACGCACTTTAAAAGCCTTGACCTTTAAACTGTGCTGGTTTCTTAATTTTAGTTATGTGGGAATGACAGTTGTTGTTGTACTTGCTGCAAGGACAAATAAGCATAATGCTGTTTTAATTTGAAATAATAGATGAAGTTTTGAATAATTTAGTGTAGTGAACAGATAATGGACCCCAAATATTGATTCTGAATGAAAAAGCTTCATAAGTACAAAAAGCTGAGTCTGAAGTGATGAGGTTTTCAGTAGTAGGCAGCATGTTGTTGCCACCGCAGGACTACAGCCAGTATCCATACCTTCAACTGCCTGCCTGTACCTCAGTCCTCCCCGTTGACTCCTCACTTTGTTATTTTACACTTTGGCTTAGAGAGTGAGCAGAGTGATGCGTTTGACGAGATAGTTATCAAGAATGTGTTTCTCATTTACGTGAGGCTGCTGGCCGCCATCAATTTACCGCCCGAATCTGGCAGAGCGCTATCGTCCTCTCCTCCTTCCTATTTATGACTCTGCTTTAAGTCAGACCGCAACTTCCAATTTACACACCGCCACAAATCACCCACACTAACTTTGGGAAGCTGAGTTGTCTGTGTTGTACGACGGTTTGATGGCGTGAGCGAGGCTAATAGGCTGGAAGTAAAGGATGGAGAGAGAGTGCAGATTGATTTCCTTGATACATAGTACTGAGGAGCTTGTTTCCACAGGCTGGCTGATGATACTGAAAGCTAAAACCAGATGGGTAGGAGGACACGGTTATATGACTTTGATCTCCCTGATGGATTTCAGTATTGATGTGGAGGACTATTCTTTTTTCGTATTATGCCACAGACTCAGAATGTTTCATTAGACATTTAAATTGCTCTAGCCAAGTAATTTCCCTTACATTTAACACTGACCATCTCGACTTCACTTTAAGTCTAGATCCTGATAGCTAGCTTTCATCAGCTTAAGTCTCCCTCAGATGTCGGCTTCACAGATGTTCAGTCTGATTGAGGAACTGAGGTGAATTGAAGATGACAGAGAAATGTGCTGCCTGCGTTGTGTTTGAGTTCTGCAACTTGACACATGCAAGATATAGCCGAGCTGTACTACCACACTTGCCTGTTAATTTAAGGAGACTAGTTTGGGCAGAAGACCAACCAGATGAATGTTGTGCTTACAGAGCAAAGAGGCAAGATTAGTAGCTACAGTAGGTGAATATATCAAAGCTTGTGTTCTGTTTTTTTTTTTAATTTCAGGCTACACAATTACCCCCACTCTTAGGCCTATACTGTGTTTTGTTGTTTGTTAAATAATCATAAACATTACAATCTCATTTTTGCACAAACATCTTATCGTAAAACCACAGCAAACATAAACCATCATTAAAGCACAGAACATAAAAGCAACATAAAGGCGTAAAATAAAATAACGATGAGGAGATTTTGTTTTTTAAACTCGTGCATAAACAAGCATGCGAAAAGGGTTTTCAAAAGATTATGATTCCTTTGCCAAAATGCAGCAATTTAAGGGCTGCACATGAGAAGGACCCAGACACCTTTCGCGCTCGGGTCTCTAAGCTGGGTCGTGCTTGTGAGTGGCAAATGTGCATCTTGCTTGTCTTCCTAACAAAGACAAGCAGAGATTTGAGTTGTCATCCCCATCTTTAATTTTGCAGATATTGGCTGGAAAGTGAGGACACGCCTTTGTTTATTCAAAGGTGCCTTTGAAAAGTAGACTGAGACGTAGATGAGAAGAAGTGATTTGTTTGATAGCAAGACACACATGCATCCACACACACACACCAGCATGCCACACTACACAAGCCCATATCACACAGTGCCCAAGGATGGCAGGCTTTCACTTCTAAAAGACTGTTATGGAAAGCCCCATTACAGTGCAGAAGGTTTCAACCTCAATTATATGGAGAATATATGGTAGTCAAGCTGCTAATGAAAATGGAGGAGAGTGTCTACTCTAGCAAACAGCTTTCTGTGAAAGATGGGGAAGTAATCTATTCTCTTTACGAGGAGCTGTACTTTTTTCCCCCTCTGATTGCCACAGCTTTAATGAAGAGCTTACATACCTGAGGGGAATGATTCAGGAGAAAAGTATCGGGCAACATATTGGATGTGGCTCTAAAATTGAAGTGAGGAAAGCGGGTCTTTACATTATATGTGTGTCTACATATGTGTGTGTGTGTGTGTGTGTGTGTGTATCTGTGTGCATTTGTTAAAACCTATTGGTAAGCCTTCTTCATGTGGTCTCCATACACTGTGCAGGCGTGAGCTTTTGCTGACCCCAAGCAACACACACACAAGCACACAAATACAAGTAGATCCAAACATGCGATGGAACATAGGAAGGTGAGGCATACAGTACATTCATGCATGAATGCTTTTGTGTCTTGACACGTCGTGGTTGTGTGTGTGTCTGTGTGTTTGTGTGTGTGTGTGTGTGTGTGTGTGTGTGTGTGTGTGTCTAGCCAGCCAAGTGGAACTGAAGACACATCCTTGTCAGTGTGTTGTCATCCTGCCACGGTGAAAACCCTCAGACCAAACGCTTGAGGACTGTGAAAAATGAAATCACCCTCTTTTTCTTTTAACTAAAAGCTGTTGTAAGGTGAGCTTAGTTTGTGTAAAAACCTACTTCATGTTGAAACTTAGTATTACTCTTTAGCTAAAGAAGTAGTTTCATTCTATGAATTATTTGTATCTCATGTTATAAAACTGCAAAAAAAAAAAAGAAAAAAGAATGCTGCACTGCTCAAAGAGAGGTTGGTCATTTAAATCAGAGGTTGTAACAGAACTGAGATGAAAGCCTGTGAGCATTTACTTTTTTTTTTTACAAGTGTTGCTTGACGCATATTCACAACAAAGTGAATAGCAGTGGTCTGATTCCGCAGAGTGCTGCCACACTGGTTGGGAATGTTTTTTTGAGGCGCTCACAGAATACTGCCTTGTAATTTTAATTTACTGTAGCTGTGCATCATGCTGTTGTTGTAAACTTGGCACACTCAAAGTGAGTAACTACTGTTAGATCAGTTAATTGATTCTGACAATAAAATGAGTTTAAAATTGGCAAGGTAACACATTTATATGAAAAATACATTATGATCTCAGTTAGTAAAACTTATTCTTGACAAGCTGTTGGGTTTATTTAATTCATTTTCTGATTTTTATTGTTTGCCAGACCTTGATGTGTGAAACAAACCCTAATTTTGGACACTAAGTAAGGGTTCTTGCAGACAATGTGCAATCAGTGTTGTTTACACTGTAGCTTTCCTGCAATCGAATCCAATCAAGGGAACTATGGCTGCATGCCTGTTTTACCTGTGACCAAAAGAGCAGCTTGTCTTGTTAGTCAATTGCCATAAGTATTGGTCTTGGCGATATCGACTGACACAAAAAATCCTGTCTGGCCTAATGTCTGCTATTACACAAAACTCAAGCACTGCTCAGAATGACGAAAGAGAACTCCAGTTACTCAGGTCTGAGCTGCGAAAGATCACGCCCGGGTTAATACACCAAGCCAGAGGGAGATAAAGACAAAGAGAGAGACAGGAAGAGGGAGAGGGAGAAATAAGATTTCATTTAAAAGCGCGTGCTGCTGCCTCAGAGACAGTGCAACGATGTGAGGCTGACCTCTGGAGGGAAAGCAGCAGCAGGGGTCACCGAGGTTGATCCAATTCTGGGCAGTCAGTGCCAACACTCTGATTAAGAGGTGATGAAGAGGGCAGGCCCACCATCATCTCCGCAGGCGGATTCACTCTGGGCTACATGTGGGGTGGAAGAGACGAGGGACATAGAAAGTTCAAGCACCATAGCTGGACTGATCATCAGTGAAGGCGCCGAAATTACTCCTAAGTATTCTGGTTGTGGTGCATCTATTCTTTTCGTCGGCTACAATACATTTTATCACCACTGTAGATTCAACATCACATCAGTGTGATCTCTTCTGACAGATGATTAATTGATGATGTTTGTATTATTATTTAAAGTAAGGCCATGCAACAAAGAAATAATAGAATTTCTTTCATAAAATAAAAAATTTAACTCATGAGCAAAAAAGTGTAGCAATGGTACTTAGCCACTAGCACACTTTAAATACATATTGCATGTAACTCTGTGGTGGTATGAACATACGTATGAACTACGTTTTAGCATATGAAAGATAGAAATTGAGTGGTTTTATCACAACAGTAAAATGGGAAGCAAACACACTGAATCTTTTTTTCATTACAATTGTAATTTCTTCCTTGTCTCACTCTACTTGCTCTCTGTCAGGTTGATTTTGTGAACTGAACGGTAATTCAATGCGCCATTGTTGTTGTTACCATTTGGCGCCACCGTGGCCGCTGTTCAGCAAAAGATACATAGCCTCGAAACGTATTCTGTTCATATCAGTTCATCGCAGTCAAGCGTAGTACTGAGTACCTGTAACCGCTTACCTTCATACATTGTACTTTAAAAGACAGAATTAGGGACCCATGGCCTCAATCTGATTCTTGCCTGAGACCTTTGTTGCATGCTGTCACCTTCCGTTTTCCATAATTTTTGCCAAGACGAAAAAGTCTTGATAAAATATGGGATTAAAAGGGCTAAAACGAAATTCAAGAATCTAAACAAGGAGCAGAGAGAGTGTGTTAGACTTAGAGGGCAGTGGTAAGAGAGAAAAAAACAGAAGTGCCGAGGTCAGAGGAAGTGCATTCAGTGTGTCCTCCCAGCCAGTGAGCCAGCCAAGCTACTATCGGCAAGCCTGTGTCAGTGTGTGTGTCAGTGTGTGTCAGTGTGTGTGTGTGTGTGTGTGTGCTTGTGCTTGTGCGTATATGTGAAGCAGTTTGGGGTAGATGGCATGAAGGTAGTAGTGGCGGGAAGTTCCCCTGCTGGGCCAAAAGCTGGGCTACTGCTCAACTCTAATTAGGCCCGTCTCAGCAGCCTTTCCCCACCCTGGGTTCCCACACCTCTCTTCCTACCTGTCTGTCTGCCAGCCAGCCCAAGCTGGGCCCGGACAGCTCGGCACAAGCAAACTCAGAACACACACAGGGAAAGCTTTACTATGTTTTTGAGTCAGAGAGGGAGTCTGTCCTTTGTTGTTGAAAACGCAGACACAGGTAGGAGACAGAACTGAGACCAGACTGACACACAAACGGCAGAGTGACAGCCACACAAAGATGGAGTTGAGGCCTGCAGAGAGATGTGAGAGAGCGTGTTAATCCACACGCCGTAGCATTTCCTCTGTGGATCTGTGTGCGTTTGAACTTTTCAAGGGGAGGATGGCAAGGAGCGATCGGCCACTCTGTAAATGTCAGTGGATCTGAACAGCCCGAGCCCAGACAGCCTCACGCCGTCGCCTGCCACTCACTTTGTCTCTGTCTGGGTGCTGTTTATTTTCTGCTCTCTCTCCTTTCCTTCTCCAACTTCCATCTCCTGCCCTCTTCCACGCTTTTATTATTGTCATTTGCCTGTGCCTCACCATTGCCTGTAGGAAATAGCACATCCTGTAACACACAGGGCTGGTTTTTGTTCCTCTATATCTCTCTCTTTCCTTCTCCTTTCTCTGGATCTTCGTTCGACATACATCCACTTCAGTAGCAACCTCTCTGTCTCCCATTACTCAGTTTCATAGACCATATAGGATTCTAGCTACCCAGCTTTATTTCTTCCTAATTTATTAGCCTACCTTTTTTCTCTGCTGGTAATTAGATTTTTTTTTTCTCTTGTAGAGGGAGTTGTTGTTTTATTTCATTCTTCAAAACCATCTCCAATTTCCCAGGGAATTATCAAGGGAGGGTTCCTTCATTTAATTTGTACGGAAATTAATTTGTCAACGTGAGAAATAGGATACTTGCTAATCTGGTTAGGCCAGCTTGTCCTTCCCCCCTGCGTAAGGTCTACTCTGACTCTCTTTCCAGCGTTCAGAAATATGTGAGTAAAAAGGCAGACAGTAGACAGACAGAATAAGAAATCATAGGCAAATGAAAGGAAAATACAGAGCTTTTTGTGACAAAAAACACACAGAACTGGAAAGTGTGAAAGACAGTGGGAAAGGAGTAGGGAGAGGAAGAGTATTAAAATCAAAATGCCGCGAGGCGGGGTCATAAAATGGCTGGCTTTATTGAGCAGGGCACAGTGGGCCAGTTGCTGCCTGCAGGTCTTGTACTTGTATTGCACTGCCTCTCTCTCTCTGTCTTGCTCCCTCTTCAGTTCAGTCCAATGAAGCTTTATCAGCATGAAGTTTTTTTTATTCAGTGGTTACACATGTTTACAGTATGTGTATTTCTCACTCTGTTTTTTCATTCAGTTTTTTCCCCTTAGTTCAAATTAAGTGACATATTAATGCTACGGCATTCAAAGATTTTTCAAAGGTTTTTTAGTGCTTCCACCTTTATGGCAAAAGTTTGGGGAGGACGTTTTCCTGTTTCAAAAAAGTAGTTTGAGTTGACCTCACACCCACAGAAAACCTTTGGGATGAGCTTGAGTAGTAGCTACATGTGAACCAGGCCGTGTCACCCAACATCAGTGCCTGACCTCACTAACGCCCTCATGGTTGATTGCAAGCAGCCAGGATCCAATATCTTGTCTTCCCAGGCGAGTGAAGTTTGTTGTTGCTTCAAATGAAGGAATAGTGTAGAGTTGGACGAGAAGATTGATACCATTCTCATACTGAATGATAACTGTGAAACTAGAGCCAACAGGTGGTTAGCTTAAACTCAGCATGAAGATCGGAAGCAGGGGGAATGACTGACTGACACAAATTAGCGTGTTATATCTCATTTGTTATATTTGTGCTAAAACCTAAATGTAAAGATAACAATTTAATGGGCCGATTTCTATTTTTGCACCGATTAAACAAACAAGATATAACGCATCAGTTAGTGAATGTTAGAGGTGCTGGTTATTGGACTTCTGTTTATCTTTGGACAGAGCCAGGCTAGCTGTTTCCCTAAGGCCTTAATGCTAACCTAAGCTAACTGTCTTCTGGCTGTAGTTTTATATTCACCAGACAGATAAGAGAGCAGGAACAATTTTCTCATCTAACTCACAGTCGCATATGGGTGCAATGTTCAGATGCTCCATATACTTTATTTGGCTGTCAACGTATTTATGGCCATGTAGGGTAGATAAAATGAAAAAAGTGTGGATAAAAAATACATGAAGTCTGAATGAAGTCGGAAGTATTCATTCAAAAATATGGAAATGTATGTGCAATGCAACATCTATCAAAAGCTGAAGGAGAAAAATAAAAATGTTTTTGTTCCTCTCCTCAGTCTCATCCCTCCTGGCCATCTCCTTCTGTAGACTCGGGCAGACTTTCTGGCTGTCGTGTGTTTGTCTGAGATATGGACTTGGATGCACACTGAGTGACCGCCCACTCCTCACATTCCTCTGTAGTCCGCCCGCTTCTCTTGGACGTTGAACAAATTGATTTGGGTGTTGATTATTCAAGGGGCATATTTCATAACTTTTGACTGGCTTCTCTCCGCCTCCCACTCCTACTTTTCTCTGTGAATCTGCCTCTCTAACTCACACCCATATCCAGCTGCCGCTCTGCAGGATACAGCTGAAGGAGGCCCGTGGGTCGTGTAGTTCAAGGCTCTGTCTCGAGCCTGATTGCACTGTAGCAGATCAGCGGTGTAACCTTTCTCCTTTGGGAGCCACACAAAGTGCCCGGGTATGGCTGAGAGTCGGAGATAGGGAGACAGAGAGAATCCATCGGTAACAGAATCACTATCTTTGTTTGGAATAGAGACAAACGCTCATATCAGGCTGTTCATTTCTCAGACTGCAGTGGATGTTGTTTGAAAGAAGTTTGTGTATTTAAGTTTTGCCTGTTGCTGTTTTTCAGTGCTGTGTGTTATGACACTAAAGAGCCAAATTCTTGCAGCAACATCTCACACTAATATGTTACTTCACATAGACTTGATATGTTAACTTGTTTAGCCATTTAATTATTTTCTACCACTCTCGTATAGATTAAAAGGAAATGCTACAGGGAATGAAACCCATGACTGCATAAAATCTATATATGTATACTAATAATGAATATTCAAGAAAGATTGGGCACCAACCAATAAAGCATTCATCACAGGGACACGAGCTGAGGCACGGCTGCAGGCACACTCCCGCTTGTTATTAATATAAATGATCTCCACCGCAAATGACTAATCGACTCTGCTCCATCCCTTTCTCTTGGGCAAGGAAGTCAAATTCTTTTTCCCTGAAGATTAGTATACTTTAAAAAAAAATCCTAATAAAGGACTGGTTTTATGTTGTAAGATGATTTATATTTGTTTATCATTTCAAGGTAAGGCGTTTAGAATAAGTGGACCAGCTGGAAGTAGAGCTGCAACGATTAGTTTCATCACTCATTGTTTTCTTAAAGATTAAAATATTAGTTTAGTCTATAAAATGTCCGGAAATGGTGAGATATGCCCATCACCATTACTCAGAGTCCAAGATGATGTCTTCAAATTGCAAGGAAACCCTCAGATTTGGGAAACTGCAATGAGAAATGGTTGAAATATGACTGAAACGACTAATCAATTATAGTCTGTGTAGAAAGAAAAGCAGCTGCTTTGACAACAGTTCACATGTAGCTCTGACTCACAAACCAATGATTGAACCACAGAGTGCAAATATTAGCGTATGAAGTCATTTAAAAAAAAAAAAACATGTCTGCTGTTTAAAGGTCTTGGTCAGGTCATTTAGGACAGGATGAGGGTGGCATCCACTTGTAAGGGTATAGCAAAATAGTATAGTAATATAGAAATTTGCTGTAAAATAAGCCAGCAGCTATTTAAAAAAAAACACCAACAATCACTGCTACACTTAACTCCATACAGCTAGATAGATTTGCCATGAGAATAGACAGTAAAAGAAGAGCGACACACAAAAATGAGCCACAGAGTAAACGAGTGATATAAAGAGAAAATTAGACACTAGTGGTTAATTAAGTGCTCTCTCCTCCTGGTCCTCATAAGGCCAGGATGATTCTGTGTCTCTATGTGAGTGCTGCAGTGCTGTGTGCTCCGGCTCACATACACCCCAGTCAAGGCATGAAACATAGATCAAGAGGAAAGTTTGAGCAAGGAGAGAGTATGTATTATATGAGCCTGTGGTTGATTGCTCTGAAACCAGAGAAGAGTGAGGGGGAAGAATAGCTTTGGTGAACTCACTAAAACGTCTGATGTATTTCTTCCTCTTGAGTGTAACCCACAACGCACACACCTTATGTAATACAAAAGCACTCGCAAACATAAACAGTCCAGCCTGATGTCCAAATCCATCCAGAATTGAAAGTTGCAGCTGCTGCTTCCCAGCGGACCCTCAGGCTCTCAGTGTGTGTAAATTGTGTG
Source organism: Pempheris klunzingeri (assembly GCF_042242105.1). Classification (NCBI taxonomy): domain Eukaryota; kingdom Metazoa; phylum Chordata; class Actinopteri; order Acropomatiformes; family Pempheridae; genus Pempheris; species Pempheris klunzingeri. Next base: position 14,883,264 of record NC_092024.1, on the reverse strand, counting down.
TGTGCGCCTGTTCATGCCAATCCATGTGCGTACGTCTTTTACTGTCCTCCAGCGCTGTGCTGTAATCAGGTAAGCCCAGCGGCAGAGCAGTCTCAGTCAGATACTATGAAGCACCAGCTAACTCCTCCGCTGCTCTCCTTTCGTCTTTCATCTCTCATCCTCCTTTTCTTCCTCCTTCTCCTCCTTAGCAGCCCCCAGGCGCTCTAATCTCCCTACCCCCTCTGGCTCACCTTCCTCTAGCTCCCCTCTGGCACACTCCGTCACCATCACCAGCACCAGGCCCAGGCCTGTTTGTCTCTTCATCTGGTTTCCTGGGACAAAAAGATCTGTGCTGTGTTATATTCACTCTAAGTGTGTGTGTCAGGTGGCTGGGTGGGGGAACATGTTTATTGGGTTTGGGTGCAACATTAGCTCACCCTGTGGTTTATGGAGTGATGTGGGTGTAAGATAAAAGGGATCATATACACTGTGAGCATGTATACTGCATGTACTTACAGTGGAGGAGCCAGTTCCTCTAGCAGTTTGTATGTGGCGAGCTACATATCACTAAATCAACAAGTTGAACAACACAAACTAGTAGTTATGTAAAGATTAGTTGTTGCTAATTATTTGTTGTACCTGGTAACTGTCAGGTATAGCTGCTGCGTAGCTAACTGAGCCAAGTGAAATAGCTTATGCTAGCTCGCTAATATATTACGCTTTTAGAGTGAAGAATAAAAGATGCAATGCGGAATATGGTTAACACATCTGCCTTGAATAACACATATACATTTATTTACACAACAATATGGCAATAACTTGATATTTTGGATATTTTGTGACCGTTGGTCACATTAGCATAATTTGCATCATTTCCCACAAATTCTACACCAAACACAGTGTTTCCTAACAATAGATTTACACATCAACAAAGTCTTAACTAGCTAAGACATTTCTTAGGTTTTAATGATGTAACTTGATTTATTAAATCATTTAGTAAATCACTAAGTTGATGCTGATAGTGGGGACGCATGCAAACGTACTCATGGAATTTCGAATAGCTGGTGCAACGCAATCCATATGTGCGTATATACAGGCCTGTGATTAATTAAGAATACAAGCAAATGTATCTGTATTTCTATGTACACATGTAACAGGAATGCTGCTGCTCTCGTTCACTCCCTCCCCCCTGTCCTGTGTGTGTTTAGATTGGAAATGAAAGCTCCAGGTAGGAGTGTTTGCCAAGGTGTCTGTTTGGTGGATAGATGATTTACTGGGCGATTCTATGAGGAGATTCCTCTGTGGTCTCAGCTGGGATGGAGCGAAAGAGATAGTGAGGAGGGACGGGTGGAGGAGACTGCCCTAGTCATTTGATGGAGGGGTGCAGTGGGACAGGAGCTTGTGTAATAATGCTTTGTTTGTGTCCATGTGCACGCACGCACACACACACACAGACACAGACACGAACCTGAACTTACACACAGTATCGTCCAGCAGATTAAATGCGCTGCAGGTTGTATGAGACCAGAGAGCGAAAGGGAGAAACGGGGGAGAGGGTGTTGAGTCAGTATGTAAGCCGCAGGGCAGCAAAGTCTTCCTCTACCACTAAGTCAGCTACTGATCTCATTTCTCCACAGATGGACTCCTAACACACTCCCATCAGGGGACAAATATATATTCCCTCCATCTCTTCCTCACACACTCCTGCACCACTGACCTGTCTCCCCCATTCTCCTTCTATTTCTTTCTCCTTGCTTTTTTGTTTCCTCACTCCCCATCTTCTCTTCACTCTGTCTGTATTATCCTCTTCCACCCAAATATCCCTCTTATTCTCCATTCTCCCACATACTCATATTTTCTCTGTGTCTCTGGTTTTAACCCTCTACTCTATCCCATCACTTCATCCCATGTCAGACCACACGCCATCACCCTCTCTCCTCTTCCTTTGATCAATCACAGCCAACAGGTGCTGTTTATTGTGTCCTTTGGCAACCAGCTTACCGCAGTGTCTCCTGTATGCGTTCATGCCTCCACCCATGCTCCTTTTCTCCCCCCCCAGCTTTTGCCCCAGTTTGTCAGCGAAGCAAAACTTGCAGTGTCTCGGAGCCCATCATTCATCTCCATCTCCCATCCTGTCACACCGGCAGCATGGCTGGTCTCAGACAAATAGCATCACGGAAGATAATACAGCCACAGCCAGAAAAGACCCAAATAAATGGTCGCTTCTCTGCCGACCTAATGGTCCTGTTCTCCACTTGGCCAGGGGACAGCGCTCAGCTGAGGGACTACATGGACACAAACATCAGCTCCTAATAAGGAAAACCTATAAGCTTCAACTAGCCATGCACACACACACACGTCGTATGAATAAAACCTGTCGACTGTCAGCAAAACCCTAGACAAATTCAGTGTTTGTCTGGGGAGATGTTTACTGTGCAGAAATTGCACGGTGATATGTGAATGTGACATGACATGTTGCGGGAGTGCATAACAGTGAAGTAATTCATATCCCAAAGCCCCAATCAAATTACATACATACACATAGGGATAGTTGTCAGGATATTAAAAAAAATATTTATTTTTGTTCTGCAAATTTCCTAAAAGGTGGCAAAAGGAAATGCTAATCACAGTGTGTTTCCATCATTTAGTGCTACAGCATGTGAATGTTCTCAGCAGGGCACAAGAAAATTGCGTAATTAAATGAATCTCTTCTGTAAATCCAGAACATCATGGCATTTCATTTTTGCTTCCCACCTAAGATGGCATTTGTTATGGCATATGTTATGAATTTGTCCCCTCTGTTAGCGTTCCAGGTGGTGCTCTTGTTTTATGCAGTCATGATTATTTGGGCTTTCTGGTAGAGAAGAGGAGGCAACTGAAAGTATTTAAAAAAAATAAAATAAAATAATTTCCATTCTGGGTTTTTATACACAAATGTAAGATGCTGATTAAAAACAGGTGGATGGACAGTTTGTATAGTTCATGTCAGGGTATCTTAAACTTAAAATTTTGTTTACAAAAATGGATAACAATAAGTGTGATTGCTCACTTAAAAGAATGAATGAATTAATTTAAACCCTGACACAGACTTCGATTGGCAGCCAATTAGCTAATTCAAATGGTGAACACAGCAGCACAGTGGAGGTTTTCACTTGGGTGTGAATATTCGGGCTTTCAAGCTGAAAGGATTTCAGTCAGATGCTACAAAGTGTTGCATTTACTTGCTATGTTGTTTGAATCTTAATCCCATAAAGCTAAACCATAAGCAAACATGGACGCCCTTAATCTTAACTAGACAATTTAACCGATCAACACTTTTGCTCTATTAACCAACCACATATTTTATGATAAAGCTTTATTTTCCTGCCATGTTGCGAAGATGCACAAGTGAAATGACCTCAACAAAAGTCCTTTAGAATAAATAACAAAATGTATGCTGTGGTTAAGCTTTCATTAAGTTTAGGCACCAAAATGACTTGGGTAGGATTAAGTAAAGATTGTGTTTGGGGTTAAAATTAACCACATTTGTCTGCCAGTAAGAATTCAGAGACCAACAATGGTTTCCTGTGTCCAAGTCCAACATGTCGTTGACCCACACATCCCCTCCCTCTCTGCAGCTGAAGAGGGGTTTTGTCACTTTTTATCATGTAAGCATTTGTGGTTTGGGGGCATTTGCTGAAACTAGTGAACTAGTGAAACTAGTTGTTTTTTTTTTTGTCTTGGGAGGTCAGTGTCCACCTAAAATGTGTATGTTATGACTACATTTGATCAGAAACAGTTCTCTAACAGAAATGGAGAGCTCTGCATAACAACATTTAGTCTTCTGTGCATGTATTTGGGTACATCTTTAAGTTTTGTGCCATCATCAGTGTCGGTCTGAGACACCACCATAACTGCTGACTGCGTCCTCTCTGTCCGTCTCTCACTGATGCGCCTCTTCCATTCTCCTTGATCATGGCTACTGTTGTCATCTCCTCTCCTCCAGCGTAATGAGTCAGTGTGTGATGTTGGATGGCTGCTGACAGTGTGTCCTATGACTCACATCGGGGTGGTACTGCTGTCCCAGCACATCTCAATACTACCCCCCTCCCTCTGTCCTCCCTCTCTCCCTCTGCCTCCGTTTGGACTGCACCCTACCCAGTTGGTAGGGACATCTGCTAATAATAAGTAAACATACTGTAAAGGTGACACACAAACACACGAACCCCCGCACACACATGCACAGCCCAGTTGGGCAGTTGTGCAGCCAAGCCTGTTTCCTGTAGTGTTTATTGTGTTTTCATCAGTCACATGCTTTTTTTTTTCTCAGTGGAGCAAGAGAAACAAAAAAAAACAAAAAGCTGGAGGGAAAAGGGAGAGAGCTGGCAGAAGGCACAAAGTGTTGGCCAGTGGAAAGTCCGATGATGATGGAGGCCAAATTGACATTGGTACTGAGTGAGACTGTGTGGGTTTAATTGCATGCGCTTGTGCAACAAAGGTTAGTGGTATCACAGCTTCTACTTTGAGGGCTGTAGGCTTTTGAGATGCACAGCACACACCATGGCCTGTTATTTTGGCAATATTGTAATCTTTACATCTAAACAATATGTTTAAAGCAGGATTTCTTTCTAATCTAAATCCACAAACACATTGTTCTTGGTCCTGATTGCTTCAGATTATAAACCTGTGAGAACTGGTTTGACGCCAGCGTAAGACAGACACCTTGGGCTGTTTTATGTAAATACCACACTTAAACACCCCTGCTTTAAAGGGCCTGGGCACTCGTAAACCTTGACAGACCCTTGGGTCGTGCCGCTGCCTGTAAAACACTGACTGTTTATGGATGCCTGTACCTTCATCCCTCCACCCATAAACACTTTTCTTTGTCCTTCTGGGATAGGCAAAGAGGAGAGGAAGAGGAAGAGATTATGTCCTCTCCACCATGAAGTGTTTTAGGCCCTTTAGGCTAATGTTAAAGAATTGATTATTTACAAAAGCATGTAAATCTCTTCAAGTGGACGTGGACCAAAAATTTGACTCAACAGCTTCACAGGATTTCTGGTCATTTTCAAAGTGTCATTTCTCACAGAGTGCACCAGCAGGTCAAGGTCCTCGCACCTTTATCACAGGACAGATCGGCTAAGCATGTCTTATATCAGAATCCTGTTTAACCTATTGTTTATCCACTCTTTATGAAGATTTTTTCCTTTTGTGTCCTTTTTCGATGATCAAAAATTTTATTTTGTGTCTAAATGGAGAAAAAGCATTGATATCATATTTATTTTCTTACGTCCTTTTGTCCCGGGAGCTGCTGCACTCAGACGTCCCGTAGCCACTACCTGCTTTGAATGCAGACGGACTGAAAGTCCTCCGCTTGGTACCATTGTCATTGTTGAACCAAAGTTCTTTTAATCACGCTGCCGCCCCAACCCACTGTGATTTACTAGCTCTCTGCATCCATAGGCATCCACTCCAGCCAATTGCATTACAGAGATAAATAACCGGACCAATAAAAGTGCTTTGAGGAGGCTGAATGGGCCCGGGAAAGCTCATCGTCCATTTGGTGCAGTAAGCAATGGGGGGTGATCTAAGGGAAGGCGTGGGGCTTTTAGTGGAAGGTTTTTTAGGGGTGATATTGTGATTGGTGGTGGAGGTGATGTCATGTCATCCATCTTAGGGAGCCACTTCATTAGGCTAATGGAAAGGCTGGACCGCTCACCATTCATTCCTGTACGTGAATATGTGTGTGTGTGTGCGGTTGTCCTTTCATTGATGGCAGCTTACAAGGCTAAAGTGGTTATGAAGACAAAAGTGATTTTATTAGCTAGGCACATAGCCCATCACTGCATATGGATGTAACTCTGCGTGTGTGTGAGATTTTGCGCATCCATATAAGTGTGTAGGCCAGTGTGTGTGTGTGTGTGTGTGTGTGTGTGTGTGTGTGTGTGTGTGTGTGTGTGTGTGTGTGTGTGTGTGTGTGTGTGCAGGTATTTTCACACAGTGCAGTAATGACACTGTTTTTGGTGAGGAGAGATAATAGAGTGCATGTGAGGAGCTCAAGCACACCTTATTCCTTTGATGTTTAAACTACAATCACGCTCCTACGATGACTTCCAAAAATATGAAGTGCAGAGAGGGTACTCGCCGCGCTTTAGGGTAATATCAGTGATAGACTTTGATTTGTCACTGACTTAAATTAGTATGTCACTTCAAATGTCCCTCTTGTGGCGAGTGAAGAGGACAAATGGAATTGCTCTTTGAATTTGTTGCGCCGCTCGTCCTCCCCTCTCTCTCTCTGTCACTCCTCCCTCCCTATGTCTCTCTGTCCGTCTCTCCATCTTTGTCAGTTTTTCCAGCTGACGGCCACATGATTTTCTGTCTGAACATGTGGTGTCTTTACGAGAGGAACGGTTCCTCTGATTCCTCTGATTCCTCTGATTCCAATCCTCCCTTTGTTGTCCAGGTCATTCCACCTTCAGCAACCCGTTTTATCCATTTCTTTATATTTTTCAGATGTCGTATGAGGCCCGTCTCTTACTTGCTTTGTAATATTCTGAACTCTTTTCTTCCTCCCTCCATTGTCCAGTTGCAAGGCCTTTGTATATCAAACTATGGTTAAATGGGCGACATTTAAGCAACAGAGCTTTTGCTCACAATCTGATGAAGCTCATGGCCTCGACATGGTGCTGACAAAAGGCTGGCTTTCATCTCCATTTAATGCTTTTAAAGGCAGGTTAAGATTTAGTTCTAAACAGTTTTCTAGGTTTACTGTAACTGGAGATCATGCAATGAACCAGATGCAAAGTGTTTGATATTTGCAAAGCATCAAATTAAATTCATCCCAAGCAACACCAGGAAAGTCCTTTTAGCAAACTCTTTCAATTTCCCCTCGTAATTTCCCCGTATTTTGTGGCACTCCACAGGACATTAACCTGATATTGCATTGCAATTGTTGCATTAATTACATTAAATGCACTATTTGTACATCCAAACTTGCACAATGGAGGTGTTAATTAAACAGAATAGCCTCACAGTGCTCAAGTTGTGCCGAAATGCTTCATTCAAAAGACTGAAAACCCTAAACCCTAAAGAAATAAAACAAAGCAAAAATAAGCAGAGTAGTAGCAACCTAGTAGCAACTTTAACATACCCTTTGTGTACACAATAAGAAGTGTAAATGAGAGGATGGGATGAGGAGTAGCCTTAGTAAGGCACCGGTATTCCCTACGTATGGATACCTGCTACCAAAACAAAATACACCAGCCAGCCTGTTTCCTATGAATATTAATTTCTCCACTTCACCTATTTTCTGGTACTGAAGGTCGCACCCAGAATAAGAATCAAAATATTCCCTTTTTATTCATTATTTGTGACAGCCTTTAATTTGACGTCTCTCTATCCTCACATCTGAGGAGCGAGTGGTGTTGTGACATTTCCAAAAGAACGTGCGCGGGGATGAGCGTTTTCTTTGAACCCCATGATAAACTTTGATGGTCTGATGGATTGAAGGATGCAAAAACTTGTCAATGCTTATTGGAATCCTGTCAAACATGGTAGAAAGTAGAAGACAGCCTTTCTGCTGTCAGCTCTGAGTAAACATTCATCTGCTTGATGTAAGAGACAACATTATCAGAGGACGGTGCTGTTGGGGATGTTAATGTCTGACGCAACCTGTGGGTCACAGGTAACAGGCAACGTGTAAGAGATACGTATGATGTAATATTTTTGTGCGAGTTTTTACCCTTGTTGTTTTGGGCTCTTTTTAGGAAATAGTGTAATACGTATTTATTTTAAAAAAAGATATGATTCTTCTTCCATTGGAAAGTTTAATGGCAAGTTAATTGCCCGCGATATGTTAGTATGTTAATGTGCGCCCATTTCTCGTGGCTTTACTCCATCACACTGTGCTTTCATTGCTTTGTGTATATATGTACGTACACCAGTATTAGTAGGCCTTTGCATTTCAAAGCGCATTGCTTGTTTGGCTTGTGTGGCCTTTAACGCCTGTCCCTGGTGCGGATCGATTTTGTGCCTAGCCAGCAGCCCACTGCTAACCTTGAGGTAAGCTGGCGTAATGAGATCGCATCTGACGGCATTGACTCACACCTGACAGCACTGACACTCTCCTCCCAACCCGGGAGAGACTCAGACAGGCAGAGAGGGAAAGGCCAGGTCCTCTGTGGTAGGCTGCACTGTTAAAAACCTAGATTTGTTTTCACTGCAATATTTTTTTCTGGACTTTTGAATGCTTAAATGGGCGACAAAAAGACTGAGAGATATTATTAAAGACAAACATTTGTTCAGCGAAAATTACAGCAGCTTTAACCACACTGGTATGTATTCTTAAAATCTTAAACTTGTGACAGAACCAGTCTGTATTGCAACATTACAATTTTCCTTTGTTAGCCCATAATCCCTAACTTTTCTAAAACATTCTTTGGGAGAAAAAAATGGTATGTTGGACATGCTGGTTCCATGGGAACGGCAGTATTTGAGGGTGGACCTGTTTTATTGAAACCTCAGCAGCTGCAGCGTCTTGGTGTGCGGCCCAGTTGAATTCAGAGTGTAGATTTACTGTTGTACTGTGGTGGGCAATGTGGGTTCTGCACGGTCCTCTGTCTGGCTATAGCTGCGATAAGAAGCACCCTGTTTGTATTTTCTGGTCGAGGTGAAAACCTCTGCTCTGATCATTCGTCAGAAACAATGCACACACACATGTGCTCCTGCACCCTGAACAATTTGTAATCTAATTTGAGAATAATTAGAAGCTAGCTGCCCATCCAGGCCATCAGTGTGATATACCTGTGAACATATCATGAGATGTGACAAGCATACTGAAGCTGATTCACAGATGCATGCATCAGGCTACAATTGGACGAGATGGGACTGGGATAACCATTATCTGAGTGGTGGTAATTGAAACAATAATGGACATGGTTACAGCTTAGAAAATAGCATTGATCCATCATCTAAGATGAGCCCTCTTTGAGCATTAATACCATGACTAAATGGTGCAAACTGATATTGCTCTCGGTCATGGCTAGGTCTCATTGACTAATTGAAAAAGAAATGAGCAAGAAGACAGTTTTGTGAGGTGTGAAAGAGTGATTCTCCCATCTTGCCTCAGCAGGGCTTTGAATCCCTCCTTTAGCCTGGGATTTCAAAGGAAAGATTATCCAAAGACACGGCACGATTTTGGCGGAAGTGTGGAATTGGAATTCAATTCCTGTATACCTACGTACAGATGTAGACTAGTAAACCAGTGGGAGCGAGATCGATAGGAATCTAACAGCTTTAGCTCCTGTGCAGCTCAGGAGCATCCTCAGCAGGTTACGTCTTTGTCTCGACCTTGTCTACACATTCCTCCAGTCTTACTTTCTGCTTTGCAATGTGACCTTGGCACATTTTCCTCCACCTGGCATACTGCTTTGCTGATGTCCAACTTTCACCGGTTTGAAATGGCACTGAGCAGCAGCCAGCCTATAGACTGAGTGCTGCTGGGCTGGATGAACACATGGAAAATGAGATCAGTGACCTACAGCAAAGGTTAGACTTCAGTAAGCATGAGCAGTCAGATGATGGCTGGTGTAGGGGTTGGGGGTTTAATAAACTTCTGCTGGCCATAAGCCTATTGTTTTAGTCCTCTGCTCGCAACCTTGTGTGTGTGTGTGTGTGTGTGTGTGTGTGTGTGTGTGTGTGTGTGTGTGTGTGTGTGTGTGTGTGTGTGTGTATTCTGATGTGACTGCAGCCCTCACTAAGGCTAGCTGTGTTGAAATGCTGTTATTGATTACACACGAAGGTTGAGATGGAAAAGAAACAGAGCGGGAATGGGCCGAGCTCCAGGTGTGTGCATTTGATATGTATGCATGTGTGTGAGGGCGGTTGTGTATGTGAGCCACAGCTGTGCTGTCCGTCAGCCGCTGGCTTATCCATTAGGGGAAAAGGGGGCTGGGGACTTTGGCAGAGGCACATACCAGCGTTAGGGAAAGAGGAGCGTTTCAGGCTGAGGCGGAAAATAACAAAGCAATTGTACTGTACAGTGAGTGCAGTATTAAAGTGAATATACTTGAATATTTTGTGAGACTTTTCAGAGGGAGCTGTTCTTTTTATTTCCTACATTTATTTTTCAATTCTAGCTATCACTTCCTCTGCAGAGTTTGAACATAAAGTATATAGTAAGTATAGGAATATGAAGCATTCCTGCATTTTCGGCTACCTAAAGGCTGTGGAGTAGTTGGACCAAGTAACGTGGACCAAAACGTGGTTTTTGCATTAGTAATTCAACACTCTGAAAGGGACCGTCACATAACGACACTTGCTGTTAATGTTTTAGTCCTTTCTTAAAATGTATTTTTTAGTACCCTCTACATGCACATGCATACACACATGCTGCTAGGATGTACTCTTTCACACTGTCTTGCTGCCTTTCCTTTGCAGACACCTGTGGTTAACCATACACACACTCTCTTCCCCTCTCACACACACACACGTGCACACACACACACACCTGGTCTCTCCCACCTCTCTGCTAGAGTGTAAGTCTCTTTATGAGAGGCCTGCCTGGCGCCCAACTGTGAGGCCCTTTTAATTAGAGCCCTGCTGTTAAGCACAGGCCTCCTCCAGTGGTTCCATCCACTCCTTACCACCTCCTCACATTTACACACCCTGTATCACATTCACCACCACTATGCTCCTCTTCCTCTCCCTGTTTTCATGGCCTGGTCGATACATAGTTATACATATATGTGCTCCTGGTGTGTCTAGAGACCCTCAGGCTATGAGAAATTTTCTCCTTCTCCATATTTCAGTAAATGTGTGAAAACATGCTGTTTAAGTTTGGCCCCCCTTCTGATGTCATATGCAAGGATCTGTTGAACATGTGACTTCCTCCTGTCCCTCAGCAGGCTGATGGTCCCATTCAATGAAAACCTGAATCCACCTTGCTCTCTGCCATTTTTGTTACTTTGTTGGTTCTGGTAAAACTAAAAAGTTGAAGGTTCAATCTAAGCATGCAAATTGTTCTGCTGTTGATTGCAAAAATCAGCACAACAGTCGTCATGTCCTCCCACCATCTGAGGAGGTGAAGACCCAGCAGATTTACTTTATATTTGAAATCACTGAAAAACTGGAATGTGAAACGTTATTTTCCTGTGGACCTCAGATTTGGAAGCTGTATGTTTTCCGTGTTATATGTTGTTTTACTGTTCTGCAAGTTAGTCTGTTGAATTTGGGTTAGCGTGTTGCGCGGCTATTGTGGCTCGCCATCGGAAACACAGAGTTGATGCAGGAGTTGTTGGGCGGTGCCTGATCAGGCCTGTTGGAGCTGACCAATCAGAGTGTTGAACCAGTATGAACCTGAAAGTGAGCATAATATGAATGTCTTAAGGTGAAAATAAAACTGGTAGAATGAATAAAGTCAATTTATCAAGGAACACCGTTAATGGATCTACAACCTCATCTGACATAGAAGCACAATAGACTCAACTCAGGAGAGAAAACAGGAATAGAATTGACTTAAAGAGAAAAAATTAATTTTTAACAAATTTCCAATTTTTAACAAATTGATAGGCAAACAGGATTTTTTTAGAAAACAAAAAATATGTATATTTATACAAAAGTTAATGTATATTGTTATACTGTTGTAGATCCCTTAAAAAATGGTTTGGGGGGTGGAGGGTTATCAGTGCAGAGATGGTGATATAGAATGACAACAATCACATAAAACCCTCAGCTGTGCAGCCACAGTCAACTTCTGCAGATAAAATATTCCTGGAACTCGAGCTGTTCCTTTGCAATCGTAACCTGAATTCCTCCGTTTCCCTTTAAGCAAGACCGAGCCCCTTTGAGAAGAGACCAGGTCTCCCACATTCATTGATTCTCTTCTGCATCTGGCTGCCATGATCAAAGAGCTATTGTGTTTGGGGGGGCTCCTCTCTAAGCTGCTTTTGTAAGGAACTTCCACAATCAGGGGTAAGTTGATTAGAAACAATGGCAGGTGGGTTTATGTTATGTTGAACCGGCTCTGGAATTTCGAGCTAAACTTCCCAAAGCTGCTGCAGTGTGTGTGTCAGCCGGTCCCTGGCAGAGGAGGGGATTATAACCACACAGCATACACATAATGCATGCTAACCTCAGTCAGAAACCTTAAGATGGGGGTTACAGTACAGCTCTGTTACTGTTCCACAGAAGACATGAAATAAGTGGGTCTAATAATCCATTAGCCTGGAGTTTCCAACAGTAAATATTCCCTTAAAGTCTCCTGCCTATAGATTTGAAATTAGTTTGGAGGAAACACTGAACGCTCTCTGCATCTGTGACTGCTTGTCTTCAGCTTGATGTGGGAAGACAGGTTGTTTAGGACCGTGGGGAATGAGGGATAGAGAAAGAGTAGGGTGGAGGAGGAGGAGGAAGGCTGCAGCTGTTGTTGTGTGTAGTTAATGTTTTGGTCTGGTGTGGCTTGGAAGGAATCACAGCAGAGACTGAGAGAGGCACAGCCTGTGTTGCCATAGATAGATAGATAGATAGATAGATAGATAGATAGATAGATAGATAGATAGATAGATAGATAGATAGATAGATGTCATCTTTCACGTCCTTCCATCCTCCTCACCTTTGGGGTTTATGTGCTAAAGACCCGTGCAATCCCAGGGATTTAGCATGAAAGGCAGAAAACAAAGCACCTTCTCTGAGCCACCTTCCTTTTCTTCCTCCACCTTCAGCGTAGCAAATGTCACTTCCTCCCCTGTCTGTGTCTGTATCGACCCTTCCTCTTCCTCAAAGGAACAGACAGCCAGCTCCTGCAAGGCCCCTTTTCCTTCTGTTCACAGGGCGGGAGTTTTTATATTATGATTGTTTTTAAAGATTTTTTTTTCCTGTCTGCCCAGGGTTGCGGATATTGCTGAAAGCAGAGGGGGAAAAAAAAAAAAAGACGAGGAGGAGGGGAGACGAAGAAGAAGAGCGAGAGAGAGAAGTTATTTTGCTGAAGGACATTTGCAGAGGCAGCTTTTAACACCCTCCCCTCCTCCCCTCCCTTCCTTTCCCTCCATCCCTCTTTAAACACACTTCTCCCTTTTCTGCTCTTTAAATATTGAGAATCGTTGCAAATTCCTCTGGCCTCTCTCTTTTGATGCTGCTGGCCTCCCAACGGCTCAGCAATAGAAATGCACTTGGAAGGGCTGAAATGTTCAGTCCAGCCAGCAACAGCAACAATTCCCCCCTTGCAGGACCTCCTTGCCCCCCCCTCCGGGCCCCAGTAAACGGGTCTGAGCTTTGATGGTACCCAGGATGCACCTCTTCCCCGGCTCCCCGTGTTCTCCAGTCTGAAGGCCAAGCTCTCCCTCTGGGCTGGCTTTGGCTGCTCATTTTCACTCTAACAGGGGGTGGCTCTCCGCAGGCCTGGCTTCTTAGCCTGCATGCGCGCACACACACACACACACACACACACACACACACACACACACAAACAAACACACTCCACGCTGCTAAAACTAAGACTACAAGTGACCTGGCTGACTCCTTTCACTTTATTCTTTACTTTTCACCGCTGTCCCGCCCCGAGTGCACACATCACAGCACACTGTTGTCCTCATTCCTCCCTGATTGCTTTTCCTTTTTTCTTTTATTGCTCAGATGGCAGCATTTTAGATGCTATTTAAGATTTTGCTAACTAGTAGGGCGCAGACGCCTGTGTTGTGGGTAGCCCAGAAATAAAACAGCGCTTGAGTTTAGATGCAGAACAAGAGCTTTTCTTAAAGGCTGCATTCCTGAGCGAATGTAGTTATTGCTGTCGTTTCTCTAAAAGGAACACAGTAAATAGCTGCTAAATAAAGCCAACGCTGTTTAAGTTGCACTGCATCTAGTGCTAACCAACGGTCAAAACGCGGCTGGAGAATCCCTCCCTCCCCCCCCGCCGCTTTCATGTAAAACAGGAGAGTGAATCCTGAGCAGAAACCAAGTGCAGCAGACTGAGATCATAGACGTGTTACTGCTTAACAGCCCACTTTATAGGACTGGCTCTCTTTGTGTTTTAATGAGGGGGCCATGGATGGGTGGAAAGGCAAGGAGAGAGAGAGAGGGAGGGAGATAGAGAGGTGGGGGGGGGGGGGTGAGTCTGTCGGGGACGATGAGAGATTGGAAAAGATTGAGAAAGAATACAGAATGTTAAGAAGAAGTGGGAGAGATGTGTCCTTCTCTTTTCAGGTCTAATTAGGAGTGAAAGCAGGAGCTGAGGGGTCCCCTTAAAGTGCTGCTGTTAATTTTTCACACCACAGGTACACTTCATCATCTTCTCTTCTCTTCTCTTTTCTTCTCTTCTCTTCTCTTCTCTTCTCAGTGTCAGTTCATATGATCGCTCCTTTTCTTTGTTTCATTTTATAGCCTCAAGAAATAAAGTTTCTCTCCAGGATATTTTAGTTGAACAGGTCACTTTTTGCAAACAAACTTTGAAGCCTGTGTGTGTGTGTGTGTGTGTGTATGTGTGTCTCATTCCTTTCTATATTTACCTGCCTCTGAAAAGTGTTTTGAGCCCCTGGTGCAGTGGCACGAGATTGGCAGTTTGCTGTGTGCTGATAAAGTCACGATCTGTGTGTGTGTGTGTGTGTTTAAGTGTGCATGCTGGTGAAAGGGAGGTAGAAGGAAGGAGTGAAAGCTGGACACCTCAGGAATGTTTTTTCGATAACAAGTTCCCCCAGCTCACTAGAGCTCTGTTGTGCAATTTTGTGTGTTTTCACCGTCTCTGTCTGTGTGTGTGTGTGTCCTGGGGGAGTGGGAGGTTCTGCTGCTTTCTTGCTGTGCTGTGATTGGCCACATGTGTACCATGCGCATCTATTTGTCAATTACCACACACGTACAAAAATTAAAAAACCCACTCACAAGATGCTACTTTCTTGTCATTATTGGACATTTTGATGCTGTTGAATTTGTTCTCTGTTGCAGTTTTTGATTCTAATCCAAGTCCACACACCAAACAGTCACGCTCACACATTCCTACCTGTGGAGCGTGATTCCAGGTCGCCGCTCATGCCTTGTGTGCATCAGTGCAGCGTTGTGCAACAGCAGAGCCGTCACTAACGCTGATGTCCTTTACACTGCACTCCTCTCTGCAGGCTGCCTCATTAAACTTTCAGCTGAACAGTTAAAAACTCCTCTGCCGTTCAGTCCCAACTGGCCACGGCATAAGAGGAGTAAATTAAATTCAGTCTGTCCATTGGGTTTGAAGTCAGATGGAAGGATGGCATTTGCCAGCTCAGTCCGCAGCAGTGCGGCGTGGCCACAGGTGGTGCTTTGTGAGCCCTGACATCAATCTCACAGTCTGCGATGACCGAGACTGAGCTGAAATATAAATGATCTTTGTTTTTTTTTTTCTCTCATACTACCTACCTCTGTTTCCTTGTTGCTAGTCAATTCTGGAGATGGCATCGACTACAGCCAACAGAAGAGGGAGAACGTCGGCGACTTGATCCAGGAGACTCTGGAGGTGTTCGAGCGATATGGAGGGGACGACGCCTTCATAAACATCAAGTATATGGTGCCCACCTATGAATCCTGCATGATCAACTGAGGGGGTCCCATCACCCCTGATGCTGCACAGACTCTTGGCTTTAAGTCTTTGTCAGTCCTTTATCTGCCCCCCAACCTCTAGATGAAGTCTTTATCTTATCCCACTCGTTGTCTCAGAGCCATCCTAATCTCAACTTCACTTCAATTGTTCGCATTTTGTGTCTGAACCGACGTCTCACACTACTACAACCCACCCATCCTTCCTCTGCTCTGTTTAGCTCCACTCTCTGCTCTACCTCTCTACCCTCTAAATCAGCAAGTTTTTCAATTCATCACTATAACTTGTTCAAACCAAAACCAGCTTGACAGAACAAATTCACCTCAATAAAACATACTGGTGTGTTTAATATATTATCCATGTATTATTATTTTTTATTACTGCAGTGATTTATTGAGCAAGCCGATGAAGAAACCTTGATCTAGAGTGACTTTTATTTCAAACAGAGATGTATCACATGAAAAATGCGACACGGTCTTTTAAAATGTATGAAAAGATAGCATTGTAAATTTTATTGACGGAATTTCACACGAAATCTATCTTTTTAGTATCAAACGCTCACCCCCACATGCTTGACTGTTGGCTGGGAATAGTTTGTTTGTTGTTCCCTCACAAAGGGAGCAGCAGCTTTAAGTCATGTCAGCTACAGATCCTACAGATCCCTCTGCATGGGGACAAGATTTCAAGGCACAAAAAAGGGGTCCAGAGTGAAAAAAAAAAAAAACATTTTCTGCTTTTTACAGCCACCGTCCAAGCCTGCATGGTGTGAATGCAACTCAAAGTGTCACTTAAATCATATGTGATAATTTGGAATATGAATTGTTAAGTACTTTGTTTTCCTTTGCTGAGACACTAAACATCTGAAAGCTGTTATCTCTACCCTGTGAAGCTTTTAATTAAAAGGTGATAATGCAGCTGTAAAAAAAGTGAGATCAGTGAGATCTCAGTAATACAGGCCTGTCTGTCCTGTGTCAGTGCTGCAGCCCGAGTTCTCTCTTAAGTCTGGGTGCAAAATCCACAATAGAACATTGGAACAAGTTGGTTTGATACTAAACTTGAGTTGATGCTTTGTTGCACCAAAGAGACATAAGGTTCATCTTCGCTACTCTGGTGTACAGTCCACTCTAACCAAATTATTGTCACAGAAATAAAGCAGTGTTTAGCACATTGTTGTCTCACATGGCCAATTGGCTTTGAACACTTTGATACACAATAACAAAGACACTAATAACTAATGTTAATCACCACAAAACAGCGCTGCGTATCATGTAAGTCTGCTGCCAGCAGGTCAGTAATCCTCTGTGTCTCTGCTCAAGGAAAACGAAAGAAGAATGAGTTTAAAATGAATCTGTCATGGAGAACACGTTGCAGATGCAAAACAGCCAGCATAATTTGCTCCTCCTCATCCTCTAAGTTATCCCACCTTTCAAAATGATGCGCCATGACAGCCGGTATTTTACGGAGGACTTTACGTCTACTAAGGGCTAGGTTTGAGATTTAAGTTGTAACGTCTGCCTAGGTTGGAACTATTTCAGCTGTTGCAACCCTTAAAATGTTAGAAGCACATAAACTGCGACCTAAATTAGAAATTATGTTCAGACTACGGGCTACGTTTGAACTTAAGCTGTTGCAACCCAGTCCTGTTCTGCGACTGCTTCTATGCACAACTGTGGCGCTGGTTTGTATTGTATTGTACCACTGTACCCATTCTGTCACAAACCCAGCTGGAGACAGAGCCTGTCTAAACATGCAGGGAAAGACGAACAGGAATGACGGTCGACAGCATTCCTCAAGACAAACACCCTCTCATGCGCACATACATTTGGTTAACATCCCTTGAACTCAAATACCCAACAGTGATCTTGCTGTTGCTGGTGTGCATCTTGGTGTGCATGTGGGCTTCTTTTCCTTTTGTTTATCCAGACAAGCCAATCTCACACTGTGCAGATTGAAGATTCTCTCTCCCACTATCCTCTCTTCTGCATTAAAGTCACAGTGGAAACTTCTTACCTGCCGCATTAGAAGTTTGAGCAACTATATTTCCCCCTCATGCACAGACAGACTCTTGCATATATACATATACAACCCTGCAACCCACAGGGGAAACATAGCGTAATTGATTTCTGACACTCACAAGGACACTTGCACCGTCTCTTATTGTAAGTCATGTCTCCAGCAAAAGCAACTTTACAGGCCTGCGGAGGAATCTATTCTCAACCAGAAGACAGGTTCATAATGCTCATATTTCAACCTCAGCACATCTTGAAAAGAATGTTACTGAATAGCTGTTCCACACTGCTGAACCCGGCCGTGCTGCATTCTGTCTGCTGCTTGATCTGTGCAGTGGAAGTCGAAAAGGAGTGCAGTGCTGGTCCCCTTTCAGCACAAAGCACATATTTCAGCTTATTAAGCGCAGCTGCATAATAAAACAAATATAGCAACAGTGTGGGCACATGAACTGCTTTTAATGTTGGGTACAAATTCACCTCTGTTCTCGCTTGATGAGCTTATCGAACTCTGAACAGCCTGCGGTTCTGTCGAACTGTATCAGTGACGCCCTGCTGTCCCGCTTCACCTGTCCAATTTTACTGAGCCACAGGCTAGTAGCTGGCCAGCAAATGAAGGAGAGCTTAGAGTTAGAGAGGACAACTACAAAAAAGGACAAAGTGAAACATGGTGAACATTTTTTGTCAAGCTTTTTTTCATAGGCAGCTTCAGATATTATTTTTCAGAACAGGACTCGTCAGAAATTTTACTCACAGCTCTCCCTCTGTTAATCATAGCATTTTGCTTCAAGCTAGCACGCAATGTCACACAAGCTGTGATGTACAGAAACTAGAGTTCACTTCACTTCTGCACACTTACAGGGCCAGCCAATCTGATTGCTTTGGCTCAATTAGGTCACATCACAGGCACTAATGGGCATTAAATGCTAAATGGTGTCCGTTTCGACGACTTCAGGAACACGCTGAAGCTCATTAAGAGGGATGACAGTCTGGAGAGGAATATCAGAGAATATGGCCTCCATTCAAAAGCTGCACACACACACACACACACACACACACACACAATAATGGCAAACAATACCAAACAACAACACCCAAGCTGTAATTGCTCATGCAAGTAATAAAGTCAACTGTGAAATGAACAGGAATGGAGGCAGCCAATAAGGTTATCTGGCCTATCAAAGGCATCAACGCATGACTGGTCCAGACCTACAGGGCGGAAAGCCCAAGCATGACATTGCTTGAATTTCTCCCTTATCTCGCCCTGTGCTCGGACATGAAAAAAGGGCCTCAAAAACAAATTCACCATAGAGCAGAAATTGTCCTGATCATCATATTCTAACCTTTTCCCCTTAGTCATAATGAGCAATTGATCATTTTGTGACTGCAGGTACCCCGACATACACAAGGAAATAAATTGCCTCCTATTCAGAATATTTCCTCCAGTCATAGAGCACAGGTTATAACATCATGCTCTAGTTCCCTACAGCAGATAGTATCTGTCACAGATAAAGCCACATTATTATTTTCAGTTGAGAGGATTCCCAAGGTTTTTACTCCTTGTCTATTGTGAAAGATCAGCCTGATGGCATGTGCAGGAGATGGTATCAATCTAACATGTTATTCAGCCATTTTGCAGCGTTTTTGTGCTTGGCCACTGGCCTTTTGCTATTTTCTCCTCAGCCCAGTAAGGTGCTGAAGAGATAAAGAAAATTCTGTCTTTGTTAAACATACCTCAACATACCTGAACAACTTGCTGATAGTGTTTAGTTTCTCTGCTCTTATGTATGTGTATTCCAGTTTGTTTGTGGTCAGACACTCAGCTGGATTTCCGCAGGCTACCAAAGTGGCAGTTCAGGATGTTCAGGGTGTTACAACCCCAGCGTTAACCGCTAAGTGTGTAGCATTCCTGCACACCTGCCTTTGTCCTTACAAGGGTGAAATAGCGTCCTCTAATCCACGACCTGGTCTAATCCTCACTCTCCACTGCAACTGGACTCCGAGGGTCAACCCTAGACGATGTGAGGCCTGTGGGCTCTCGCTCAGCTCCGGGGTTATTATTAGCCAGGCTAGCTCAGCCCCTCACAACAGCTGCCACTGCCCTGCAGCCAGCAATAACTCCCACTGAGGAACACATGCAAGCCATTCCGCTGATGGAAACACTAAGCATTGCACCACCATGGGAAGATTTATACACAGAATTCATACAGCCTTACAGATCAGTCGACTACACAGACAAGTGTTTACACGCGTGTCTGGCGCGCACCCCACCAGCTACTCCAGCCTTCAGGTTGAGCCGTTATCTCAGAATGAACAGTGACTTTCTGAAAGCTGGCTCCACGGAGCTCAAGTTTGTCCTTGTGCATCTCCCTCTCACCACATCACAGCAGTGGCATGCCAACAAAAGCTTTTGTATTGTAGTGAGCTGTGCAACAAAAGCTACAGAAACACGCAGATAGCATTCTGTTGACGGAGGGGAAAAAAGAGATTGAGAAAAGTAGTGAAAAGGCTAACAGTGAGGAAGGATGAAAAAGGCAATTTTGAAAGAGGAAAGGCAGCACGAAAATGTTGGTGGTATGCGTTTGAGAGAGAGAATTGTTGAGTAAAGAGCAAGACAAGAGGAGATACATTGCACCCTGGCTCCGAGACAGATCGGCGGTCCAAGATGAACTCAGCGTGGAGAGAAATGAAGGGAAGAAGAGACTGTGTGGGCTGCGTTGAGATGGATGGATGGAGAGAAGTGGGATGTTGTGTCACCTGGTAGAAGAGAGCTGTCTAGCTCCGGCCAGAACTGAGATTTAGGAGCAGTCAGCTGCAGAGAGAGGAATAAAAGAGCGAAGAAGAAGAGGAGGAGGAGGACGCAAGTGAAAAACAGAGGAGAATTGAGGCGACAACTGGCACTTAATGACATCACCACACTTCTTTATCTGGACAAACAAGCCGAATGCCCCCTTTTTATGCACGACGTCTCCCGGTGTTGAAAAATCAAATAATTCATTCATGTGGGTCACGCTTAATATGATCAAAGTTGGGTTGCGTGTCACAGTTTGTAACATAACCCTGTGTACGCTGAAGGATTTATTAAGCATTCAGGAAGTCTTCGTCTGTCATCCCCTTTATCACTTCCTTCCCTCTTCTCCTCTTGTCCTTTCTTCTGCTGAGCTGTCTCCTTTATTCCAATATTATAGTCTCAAAAGGCAGATTGTTAGGACCAGCAATGAGGGGATTGTGCCGTGCAACAGAAATAAATGCCCCCCTGGGAATGATTCGTCTTGTTCATGTCTGCCCAGCGGAGTCCGCGCTCATCCAGGGTGCTACACTGAGCATGTGCGAGACAGGACAGAACAATGGAGACTTTTCTATCTGCCTCTCCATATGCCAGGTGTCTGATTCACAGGCTTAATTGCATGAGTGGAGGAATAATATAAACACTTAGTAAGAAAGAGGAGATCATATTCTGTTTTCCTTGTGCAGCTCTCTGTAAAGCTCCCCTTAAATATTAATAAAGTCTGCTGAAATCTCACATCCTGATTTACAGTTTAGGTTTGTGAGCGATTTTCTTATCTGCGCTTGTGTGTCTGTGGGTGATTGTCAGCTTGATTATGTGTGTGCGTTAAGATCCCAGAGGAGACCACACCGCAGGATCAATCCTCCTCTGAACAGATGTGATCAATGAGGATTCTCTGCGTCACCATCTCTGTTCTTCTTCCTCCTCTTCCTCTCTTACAGGTCTTATCACTCACAAACACTCATTTCTTTCCCCGCTACGGGCTGGCAGGCGTGCACAAACAGGCAAGCGAGCAAGTAAACAAATACAGGCATCTTCAGTAGGAGCGGGAATGGATCCACACTGTTAACAATTGGCGGGGACACATGTAGCATCGGCTGGACTTCTTTAAGCCGTATTGACACCAGTGTGTTCTCCACGAGCGAAGGAAGGAGGAAGGAGGAGTGGGTGAAGCTTGTTTTTCCTCAGTCGGTTTAAGTGCCCTTTTACTGTAAAATGGTAAAGTGTGAATTTTGTGTGTCATTTCCTCCTGTTGATTTATGATTAGCAGGTTGACGGTGGGAGTTTGGAGGTGATGTTTTCCAATCCTTCTAACACAAGTGGCTCCAGCTGTCCTCCCCCACTTCTAGTCCCCCCCCCCCCCCTGTCTGGGTGACAACAGGCAGGCCAACAGGCATTTTCATCGCCAGATTGCCAAACCACTGGAGCATCTAGACTACAACACCCAAGGTGACCTTTAACAAAATAGCGAATGGTGAATAGCTGTGGTGGTGAGACTAGAATGGGTTATTGGAAATGCCGGAATGTTTCAGCTTCAGACTGAATTGTGACAGATTTTTCCTCATGCTGCTTCACATAGTAAAACTCCTCCAGCTGACACTCTTTCCTTAAAGTATAACCTTTAGTGTGTGAGTAGTTTACACTCCTTCATGCTTAGTCTAACTTGTGAGGGACAAAGAGAATAAAACAAGCCTGTCACAGTTACATTCTCCTCACTTTTCTTAAACTTGCTGCCTATGTTGCATGCGCGCACCTTTTCTGATCCACTTTGCATCCCTTTTCTGTCTCCAAATTATTCTACCACCACAAATGGGCCAAAAACATCTGCCGAAAAGTGTAGAATAGCTCAAGCGAGGTCAAAAACATGCCACCTATATTTGAAAATGCATCTCTTAGTATGTATGTTGCAGGTAGGTGTCAAATTTAACATGATGGATAGAGGTCTCCCTTCCCCCACCCAACACCAGACTGGCCCCTCACTCACAGCTGCAATGGGACTCAGGGCACTGCAGATGTTTTTGGTCCCGGAGTACCAGCCATCAGATTAAATCCATACCAGGCTGCCTAAACCTGAATCAATTTCAGGCAGTTCTCCATCCTCAGTGACCAACAAGAAAACAGCAAATTCTTCATCTTTTTGCTCCCTTTTGGCAGACAGCCACAGTTCTGTCCATTCCCGCTCTCCTTGATCACCTATAATGTGTTTCAGTGCAGCCTCAACTCACAATTTACCTGTTCTGATTTCTGATTTTCTTTCTGTTTTGCGTTGACAGACGACAAGCGATTTGATCTCCGCTCATAAATGCAGCCCGTTAACCACCACGAGCAGTAATTGCTGTGCCGCTGCACTGGAACTCTGATCATTTTATGGTCGCAAAATCGTCAGAATAAAAATTGTTAAAATTAAAAAGCAACAACTCTAATGTGTACTATATTGACATTTACAGTGAACGCTCCTTAAACAGATTCTTACAGATTAAATGCACAAAACCACTGAAGTAAAACTACAAGGGAAAATGGTTGATTTCACGTCATCCCAGCATGTCCCAACATCACTTCTACTTACACATCCTTCCTCTTGATCAGTGATTTCATAACAAGTAACATCACTGACAATAACAGATGCACACACACCATTCAGCACGAGCACACACAAACAAGTGGGAGCACAACAGTGCATGAGCGCATGCATACGAGCACAACGGGGCATTTATCATGTCATGCCTGTGATACGAGTTAAAATGAATAATAGCTACATTATGTTTTTCTCTTTATATGCTCTCTATATGCTGTGGTTGCTAGAAGGACATTTATTTCTGTTGCGCTGTGCTCACACCTCCCTCAAAATGTAAATGACCCAGATTCTGCCAGCACTTTTTTTCCCCACAGTCCCCAAACTAGTAAGTCAAAAGAAAAAGGAAAAAAATGTTGTTCTTGTTTGTATGTATGCATGTTATCAGAGCCTGTGGGCCTCTGTTTGCCTCCTCCAGAGCTACAGCTGTTATCGCAGACAGCCTTGCCTCGACAGAGTCACCGGCTTCCGCTCGCTTTCCTGCGTCTGTGGCCCCCGAGGCAGGCTACAACCAGCTACGGGGCCCCCACCAAGGGCCCCATTGTCTCTGTCAGCATACTTTCAGCTGAAAACCCAGGGCGCTCTCCAAGCTCATTGTGAGTGAGTTAACAGCCTCTCTTCAAAAGGGGCTAAACGCATGTTCATTAATTATCTGGATCCTTGTTAATTGGATTAATTGTTGAATAGAAACCGTGTTATTAAAAATGACGAAAGCACAAGGGCAGGGGGAGCAAAAGGGGGGATTAATATCGTTTCTGTTTACTCTCAGGCTGTCAGAAGACACAAGCACACGCACACACGCACACACACAAATTTAGGTATTCTCTGCCTGTCTGTCGCTGCCTCTCTCTCTCTCTCTCTCTTCCACTTACTCTGTGTTTCTATTTCACACACATATCAACACACACACACACACAGAAACCGTTTGTGACCCAACTCAGAAGAATGAGCGCAAGGCAAGGTGCAAATTACCATGCGCACCGCTGAGATAAGAACTAAACCCATTTTCAAAGCTCAAAATAAATGCCAGATTCTTTTTGATGCAAGAAGTCTGTGACTTTTTCCATCGCTTATATTCAAAGATTAAGGGAGGAAATAAAAGAGAAACATAAAGTCAACACCATGAACAATTTAGCTATCTCCAAGTCACATGAAAAATGAAGTTTCTCGTTCCGTCTGCCTATCTATACACTCTTATCTGCCAAAATCACTTATCAGTGTTTGACTTCAAGGGATGTTTTATCATTCTGGCTTTTAAGATAGCCCGCTGATACTGCAGACCATTTGGATGACAGGACTAATATGACATGTCCTGTGTAATTGGTGGAGGTGCGAATGACAAGCCATTACCTCTCTATCTGTGTTTTACTGCGGTCACAGGTTGAAATTATGACAGTCAAATGCTTAATACCAGACACTCCAGAAGACAGTATTGGGAATGGGGGCACTTCACGTATTAAACCCAACTAAGGAACATCATTTTAATGTACAGTTACAAAAGAAATGTGTAATAAAAGCTTGAGAAATGGTGATTTCTGTTGAATCCTGAATGATCACTCCTTAAACATTTTAAACATGTGAAGTGATTCCAACGTAGATGAGGAGGACAATAATCATAAGCTGCATCCTCGCCTTGCTGCAAGTGTTTCTGCAACCTTTCTTTGCAATTTAGCTCAAATGACTGATGTAACCAAGCTTATCAGACCTGCAGAAGCCTGTGTAAAATCATTCAACATTAACAGCTTAATTTCTGGAGATTTTTTTCCCCCATCTGCACCAGGCTTGGCTTGCCTGAGACTCAACTGAGGCTCGACAATAATTATAGCAATAACATACTCTGGCGTACTGCGTAGATGCTGGCTGAGGGGTAGAGAAACAGGATCCAGAAGATGTGTTGCGCTGGTTGTTAAGGCAACTGTATCTGTCTTCCTGCTTTGATGTGGAGGCTCCTGTCGCCAGCTGCACTCCCAAATGCTGTTTTCTGGGTCTGGAAGACTGATTGCAAATATTTTTGTGTGGATACATGTGATTTTTGTGAGTGTGTAAGCAACTTCTAAGTTTGCTTGCATGTTTAGTGTGGCACACAATATGTCTCGTGAGTTAATGATACATAGACACCATCTCAGTCTAATTAAGCCTGTCCAAAGGCATCACCAGATCTAGTTAGTTTTGTCTGATGGATTTATTGGACATGCTACGCCGATACTAAGAGTTTGGACTTAATTTACCTTCCTCTATACCAACACTGTGTCAACAAACTGCGGCTAGAAGGTCGTAGTGCAGCTGTTTGAGCATTCATGCACCCAGTGTGGAGACTACGTTTACAAAGACATGAGTGGGTGAGCAGTAAGTGGACAAATTGAATGAGGGCCAAGGTCAGGGCTCAGATTTAGCCGGGCCCCTCTCCGCCAACAGCTGTTTAAATCAAAACAGACCAGTTGCGGTTTATTTTCACACCAAGCAGGATGAAAGAAACCAGAGGTAGCTGGTCTGTGTGTGTTCCATTGATCAGGGATGTTAATCTTCGG
This sequence comes from Pempheris klunzingeri, assembly GCF_042242105.1. NCBI lineage: Eukaryota > Metazoa > Chordata > Actinopteri > Acropomatiformes > Pempheridae > Pempheris > Pempheris klunzingeri. The sequence goes on along the minus strand of NC_092024.1, from coordinate 14,857,856 downwards.
GGGGATATGTAGAAAGGTCCTCTCAAGGACAGGACAATAAAAAGGCTTTATTGATTACTGGAATGTTGATCAATCGGTCCCAAGACAGATAACAAGATGTACAAGTACTTAGCGACAAAAGGCATCTGGTATCATATGGACTGCACAGGTTAATCTTTTTTTTTTTCATATTCTGGCTCTCTAAAATGAAGCCTACGCCTGATTCATAGCCTGGTCTTGGCAAGTGCTCTCCCACTATTATGCAGTGGGAAACTGAACACAATTCCAACCCACATATGAATATTCAAACCAGATCACTAGATTGGTAGACCTATGCACGCCATTGTGAAACCATAGAATTATTCCAGACCTTGTAAAATCTAAAGCTGCTGTGCTTCCAAGTATTCACTGGTAAGTAATTTTCACACTGGTTTGGCAACGTAAAGGGCCCCATGCTCTAGGGGGGAAATGGAAGGAACCAAAAAACACTTCGAACTGCCAGAAAAAGAGAAAAAAAACTTAATTTATTGAAGAAGCAGATCTTTTTTTAAAACAATATGAACTAACAAACAAAAGAGCTGAGCTACAGAGGGAATGGGGCCTGTGGGTGCTGATAAGTCAAAAGAATTAAATATAACAAAAATAGGACTCCTAACTCAGGATTCTTTAAAGGATTTAGCCTGCTGTCTAAAACAAAGAAAGATCAGCTGACTCCACTTTTCCCTCACAGCGTGACACTGCCTTGGGTGTTAAAAGTTATGAGACTATTGATGACAGCGCCATACTTTTTGAGGAACAAAAAAAATAATGTTGATGAAAGGTCATAACTGCTGTAGTGTCGCTATCAGCGAGGAGAGAAAGAAATAAGTAAGCGTGAGCTGTTCTGTGTTGACAACACTTCAGTGGCGTTATGTGCATTCCTGCGCACTACACGCCATTGGCTCGAATTCCTCTCCATCATTCCAGAACCCGCTACGCCCCGCCCCCTCGGCTCAGATCTGAGCGCTCATTGGTTCTCGGGCTAGTCCCATGGAATCCCCGCTGGCCAATGGCAGCAGAGGAGGACGGAGCCTTTCCGGTGGAACGGTCTCTCGCGCCTACAGTGGTAGAATCGAACGTCCCCGAGCGCACACGGCGTAGAGGAGAGAGCAGCGCGCGGGTCTCTGGGAGGAAGATAACGGTGTCTGATTTTCCCCCTCTGCTCTCAAACAACAAGAACAAACCAAACCTGAATTTTTAGGGGGGTTCACACAGTCTTCTCGTCTCAAGGAGGAGGGAAGCGAGGGATTGGAGCCGCAAGTTTTTTTTTTTCTTTTTCGGTTTTTTTTTTTAAATTCTCCTTTTTTCCCCCTAAAAGAGGATTCTGTGTTTCGCGGTGGTTTGTTCTTCGCTCTCGCCGCAAAGATGATGGTCGGAGAGGTCGAAGTGAAGGAGCGACCGAGGCCGAGTCCCGACTATTTGATGCAATTATTAAACGAGAAGAAGCTCATGACCAGTTTGCCGAATCTCTGCGGCATCTTCACACACCTGGAGAGGCTTCTCGACGAAGGTAAGCGCCAGTCCCGGAGCGACGGGAGGCAGAGACGCCGGGGAGAGGTGGAGGGGGTGGGGGGGTGGAAGCGTGACCACGGCGCAGTCCGGTGTCGGCTCGGCTCCGCTGGGCGTCCCTGCTGCAAAACGTCCTAGCACCGGCTACACCAACACTGCTGACCGTGGCAGGCGTAGTACTAACACTTACAACTTCCCCCTGAGTAACACCCCACCTCCTAAACGGGAGACACGGTGGTACCTGAGTGAGTTTAGACCACGGTGGGTTTGGGAGTTGTGTTGCTAGCGTCAGGCTCCCCCGGAGTTTGCTCCTGCACTCTTGACTTCGTGGTGACAAGACGAAAACTTTCTCTCACCTACTTAGAAAAACCAGAACCGACCACCAATGTCGGTGCATGAACAAAAATCGCTCACGGAGAAGTTTTGTGGCACACTTTAGCTTTATCAAAGCCGAATCTCTCTTAATTTAGACGGGGGGCCCGATTCCACATGTTCCACAGCAATTTAGCTTGTGTTAGCCACATTTTAAGCTAGCGAGCCTGGCTGAACTCTCTTGAAACAACGGCGTTAACTCAGCTACGCCTTTTTATATAAAGACTTCACCACTCAGTGGAGCTTTTCGGGTGAATGCCAGTAAGTAAAAGTTGACTTTCCCTCCTTGTTGGTGCTTCGGGGTCTGTGTTAGTTGTTGCCCAGCGGCCGAGCTTCAAAGCACGGAGGAATGTGTCTGCTTGTTGCCCAAACAATGGCCAGTGAGTTTCAGCTGGGGAGGGGGAGTCCACGAAGATTATTTCAGGCGTCTAACTTTTTCATTAAAAGAGGCTCCTCTTTGTTTGTCTCCCTCCACCTTCACACCACAACATTTGTCTTCAGACGAGGCTACGCTCCTGTCGATTATATTTCCTTCCCTTGCTGCAGCAGTCGTCGTGTTTTTTTTTTTTTTTTTTTGCCAGTCAAGCTTGCCCTACCACCAAAACTGCGTCGCCGTTTGTCCTCACGGGATTCATCTGTCTGCGTGTATTTTTCACGCGTTGTCACTTATCCTCGTACGAGCTGCTGGGCTGATGAACGAGGCTTATTCGGCGTTAATGTTGATAGTATCAATAACATAAGCTGGTCTAATCGGAAGGTTGGACCTATGGTTTATGTAACTGAGCTGGGGACACTAGAGAGCGCCACAGCCCCCCTAGCAGACCGTCCCCATGCCGTGTGCACTGTCGAACTGGACACCATGACACGAGGATGAATTAAGAATAACAGTCTGGCTGCTTCACGTGATGAAATGGGTGATTTCTTCATCGACAATACAGGATGCGTAGAGCCCTGCGGACCTCACAGTTTCTGTTGCATGGCTGGATGAGTAGGCTCAGGAGTATGTAGTTGCTAAACCGGTCTGCAAAGATTTTCTTGCTTCCTTGATGGGTGTAAACAAGACACTTTCCACGTCGAGAGTGGACTGTTTGCTCCCTATCCCTCTAGAAAAGTACATCAATGCACAAATAAATTTGTAAAACACTAAATAAGGTAAAAGAAATCAATACAAATACCCCTGAAGTTTAACTTTAGTGTTATTTTGTAGTAAATGCCCTCCAAATCTGAGGGTTGGATACCACACAACCGCATGACTGTCTATTTCAATATTATAGTACTTTTCAACTGAAGAAACTAGCAGGTTGAAGCCTGCAGAAATGTATGTAGTTAAGCACAAATCACTGTTTTGAGAAATAAGAGGGAAATTTTTCTTGGGTGCGATGACAGCACTCCACATGTATTTTTGCGACAATACTTCCCCATTAAAATCACGCCACATAGATGCCTAAATTCCAGAAGAGCCATTTGCTGTACTAGTGTGAGTTGGGAACGACGATGTTTTCACTGAGAGGAGAGTCAGGAAGCAGACCTGTTTTCTTTTTCACCCCCATGGTCATAGACGCTAACAATCATCTGAACAAGAAAGGAATCATGCACACAGTCTGTGCACAACTCAGCCGTGCAGCCGTTGGCACGCTGAGTGAACCCGTTGAAAGCAAGAAATTGTTCTTTAGCTTCTGTGTGCGCAACAGGGAATTTTTCTAATCTGGCGTTTAACACATTTTCCACTTATTGGCTTTTACTTTGTGAAGCAAACTAATAAAATAATCTGTTTGCAACCCTGATTGGCCTGAAGTGTTGTGCTGATAGGTATTTTAAAATGGGCCGTTAACCCAAGAAAAACACTACATTTAGCTCTGTCACATGAACATGAGGAAAGTTTGTTTTTCTGTGACTGCCTAAACCCTCTGCTGTTCAGAAGGAACATAACATCTCTAACAAAGCTGAGGTATTGAGTCAGGCTGTTTGTCTGGGGGTGAATTGTCTCATATTTTGTAAAAGGCGCGCCGTCACTTTTCTTTGTGGTTTTTCTGTGTTACCTGCTCATATAAACCACCAAAGCTGTGCATTAACTGTGGAGCTGAGGAGTACGAGGGGAAAGACATTGGTCACAGAGGAGATGCTCTGTGCTGAATTTGGCATAAGCAGTAAGTGCTTGAGTACATTCAAACACATGTAGCATGCATGGGCACATTATAAATACTGCAAAACTGCAAGTACTAATTTTGACCTGTGGGGATTTGCTGTCATATTCTTTGCTTCATTTAGAAAAATAAACTTGTCAGAAATAAAATAGTGGAACGGACTCGCTTGTCATTGTTTCTGAATAGGCTGTTCCAGCATATATTTCAGTCTTGCACCATATGGTTTTGAGGCTTTGAAGGAGCTGGTTTGTCCGGGGTTCAGAAGTCAATCCAGTCAGGCCGGACCGGTCTGACGCCTCTACACTGCGCTCGACTGATAGCAAATGGATAAAATGCCCCCCCCCCCCCGGTGTTCTAAGAAATCATGACCGGAACACTCACGGCTCTCAAGCTTCAGCCTGACTCCTCTGAAGCCACACAAGTCTGAGGTTTACAAGGGTTTCCACGGCACCAGCCCAAACTTTACCCCGCCGCCAAAAATTACGTGTGTGTGTGATGAAAGCCACCCGAGTGCAGAGGAGGCCTGTCTGACTGTCTGGTTCCTGTTAGGGCTGTTTGGTTTGCTTTCCCCATTTGGATTGGGCTGAAACTCTGATACGATATTCGGGGCCAGCCTCCTACCGCTCACTGTCCTGCACTGCTGTAATGTGACCCCACCCAGGTTAAAACTAAATGCACAATCCAGTCCGTGTGACTGTTATTAAACTTAAAAAAGTGAAGAAAACAAACAGCAACAGTGTTCAAAATAAAAGCCCTTCCCTTTGGCAGAGTACTCTTAGTAGTGTGCGTTATGTTCAGTGTAGCACAAGTGTTGACTTTAATGTGTTGCTTCAAGTGAACTTCACTGTTGCAGTTCTAGAGGCTTGGAAAAATATTTTTAATTGTTTTTTAATGGTTGTTTGAGGTTGATATTTGTGTGGAAAAAACTTGAATAATCATGAATGGAGTGTGTTTTTCCACTGTGGTCTTTGCCAGCTGTAAAGATAAACAGCACACTTGACTGTGACTTCCAGTCAGAGAGGGCAGACTACAGAAGAGAACGTTTAACTTGTGGTATTGTGGTGTAAATTACGTTTGATTTAAAAAGTTATTTCTTTAATGTGTGTGTGTGTGTGTGTGCACAGTTCTCTCTTCAGAGTGTGTTGCAGGTACAGGAAACTTCTCAGTCAGCTCTGTCATTTTCAAAACTGATGTCTTGTCAAGACTACAAGGAGAAAGCAGGTACTACATGAAAAGATAGGAGGTCAAAACATAACCAGTCAGTGTAGACTTTATAAAAAAAGAGAAAAAGTTAAAGGCTGTTCTAATCTGGCAACAAAGCCCCAGATGTCTTTTTCCTGAAGGATGAAAGTTAATAAAATTGCTGAAATTACGACAGCACGTATTGACATGTGATGGGGCATCTTAAATGTCATCCTTTGCAAAACTTAGTGCACCCTTTTAAAATACAAAAAAAAAGGAGTTTGCCGCTCTGACAGCTGCACATGTCTCCCTCACCCACCCAGTGTTTTGAGCATGTCTACACAGCTGCTTCCATGGTGGAAGAAAGCTGACACTGCCCTTGTGTGCGAAGACTGCGCCCACCCTGCTTTGGTAGTGCGGACGTCCCTGTTGTGTTCCCAATATGTGTCGAGTCCCTCAAGGTCACGCTGTCCGATTGACAGCTCCCCTTTGAAATCCCCTTGCGTTGCAGTTGTTCATCTCCCTGAGGTGACACCTGCTATGGAGGTTTTTTTTATTTCTCTTTACGATCTGCCAGCCAACAAGCTGCTTCAAATTGCTATATATTCTCTTGGCAGGAGGAGACAGCCCATATAACATCTAGAGATGTAGCCTAGTAGTGAAGTGCAGGCTCTGTGGCAAGGTAGCGGAGAATAGTCGGATTGATTGGAAATATTTATTCCAAGCTCCCCTTACCTTTCCTTACCGGCTCATTTTTAAGCTTTTTGTATAATAGATTAAATGGTCCGTTGTTCCATTGCTCGCTGTGTGGCAGAGCCACGTGGTGCATGTGCAGTTCTCTGTGTGCCATGATTTAACGGGACCCTCCCGAGAGAGCTGTCAGCATTCAGAGGACAAACTGTCTGCTGTCCACTGTGGTGTCTGCGTAGAGAACTGGTCCTTTGGGAGCAGCTGATCTTGATAAATGGGGGAATGTGTTTAGTTTCCTATCTGATGTCCCATATTTCTGTCAATCTGCATACGTGTTTCTTCCCCTTTTTTCTTTGTCTGTCTGTCTCAACATTGTACTCTCGCACTGTAGGTTGACCCTTGGCATTCCTCCGCTCAGGGCTAGACCTGCACTAACCTTTGACATGCAATCAATTTAGCAGCTAACAAGATTGAGCACCACCCACGGAGTAAGATACAGCTAAGAGGAGCTGTGAGGGAGCACAGAGACTGATGGGAAGAGAGAATTGGGGGTGTTAGGCCAGGACAGTTGTTGCAAGCAGAAACCTGTTAAATCTCCGCACCCCAACCCTTTCTCCTCTACCTCACGTTCTCTCCCAAAGCGCCACTTATAAGCTAGAATTTAATTAAGCAAGCCATTCGGTGAGCTGGTTTACGGAGTTGTTGCCACCAGTGAGAAAGCAGAATTGGAGGCTTTGTGCTGTTTTTCTGTCTTCCTCTTTCTTGCCCTCGTGCGGCCCCCCTCTCTCGGTCTCTCCTCCCTGGTAATAAATTAGGTGGTAGCATGAGTCTGACAGGGTGAGGGTGACACTGGGCAGGACCCAGCGTTGCCTTGCCCGTCTCCACTCTGACGCACCTCTGCATAGCAGCCTCCCTTTCCAGTAGCCCCACCACAGTGCCCATGTGAGCTTCAGTCCCAGTTCTGACTCCAACCTCCAACCCATGGTGCTCCCCTGGCCCCACTCCAGCCGCCCCCCAGCGGGCGCAGCATGATAAAGTCATCCAGCGACAGCTCCGGGCTCTTATCTCACACCACAATCCCGTGAGTGCTGGGGCCTCCTTATCGCTGCTGCCTCTGCCTGGCCTCCTGTCTCCGTGCCCTGCCCTGACTGCCTGGCCGACTATCTGGCTCACTGTCGCCAAAACTGAGTGTCTTCCCTTCTATTAGTGCCGGCATTGCTCGAGGCAGTTTATCTCTCAAGCCTTACAGCAGAGCAGTCATGTAAGAGTTAACAGTGAGTAAGGTAACCAGATGCACAGTGAATCTCACTGAAGGAATTTTACTGTGGTTTCTGTCAAAGCGAGAGCCATGGCCCCGTGTGTTTGTGTGTGTGTGCTAGATGATAACAAGCAGTGTAAAAGCAGAAGATGAATTAGGGGATGTTGTAATAATTATGTCACAACTGCCCCCTGACGACAACTTGTTCATTAAACTGGGTTGTTTACTCCTTGTTCTGAAACCAAGACTCCTCCTATTGCCCTTGACCCCAGTTGTGTCAGCTTTTACCAGTTTTTTGTTCCTCAGTTTTTTGCGTCTCATGCAAAAACATCTACGGGAAGTAACGCCCGGCTCAGACAGGAAGGGACCATGGGGAAGGCCAGTCTGTGGTTTGTTTTTCCTCCAGACGGACGGGAAGAACGGGGGTGGCTTTTTTTTTTGCTGTGGTGACAAGAGAAGCCTGCTCTTCTTTTGTCCTTTCCCATAGAGGTGGGTCTGCCCCCCAGCTTTCTTTTGACAAATTTAAATTGCATCATGAATCATAGCTACTTTCCCTCCACCGCACATTTGTGTGGATACTCACCACACCCATAAAATAAAATATTTCTTAGGTTAGATATACTTAGTCAGTGTGTGTGTGTGTGTGTGTGTGTGTGTGTATGGGCCCCACCCTGTAACATTCTTTGAGTGCTTCAAATAGCGCTCCCACCCCCCTCGCTCATAGTAGTCCCCTTCTTGCCTCGCTCTTCTTTTGTGTCTTCATTCCTAAGTCTCTGAACTGTGACAACAGATATAGTGTCGTACAATTAGGTTTTTCAGGAATCACAACAGCAACATTTGTCACGGTTTCCTGTTTCCTTCCCCATTTTTTTTTATCATAAAAAGGAGGTGAAAAAATGAGCTGAATGCTCACTCTGTTCCTCTCTAACTCGCCCACCCCTCTGCATTCATTTTCTCTCTCCTTTCAGAGGAGGAATGGCAACCGAGCGTTGGCAGCCAGCTCAGGAATTTTACCGGGAGCACAGTCAGAACACTTAACCTCCAGCCTGGTGTTTGTTTTCCCCACACACTCGCTCATAGTGTGCTTTAACTCCGCTTAATGCCCTCCACAGTGAGGCATAGGAACCTCTACTTTGCTTAAAATATCTAAAAATGTCGAATGCATAATTTGTCTGTAGTCTGTCAGAGTTTTTGCTTCGCAGCTGGAACTTGCAAGCTCCTTTCTACTTGAGTGAAAATATAAAATGTCCAGTAATGTTTTTTTTAAACCTTCTAATTTTGTGCCACAGTCTCACTGTTTACTTTGCAACACCCCCCTCCGTCATCCTTGTCCAAACCCTGTAGTGCAACAGGTTCACTAGCCCTGTCCTCCTTAGAAACACCCCAGTGGATCAGTCTGTCTGCGGTTTGCAGCCTTTGCCTTGGATTCTCACTAGCTACAGGCTGGGCGATAAATCAAAGATGAATAATTTACCTGTCCCTCAGCAGCCCGTGTTGTTTCTGTGAGGCTTGGCAAGAGCAGGCAGAGCTGCCATAACCTTCCCTAAGGGCCATAGAGAGTTAGGTGGCAACAGGGGTCGCAAGACTTCTCTCTCGCGCTCTGCCGTCAAATACGAAGCTCCGGGAATGCCAGCCTCAACCAGCCTGCCCCTCTGAATTTTTCGGTCCTTACCTGTCAAAAAATCCCTGTTATAGGCCGACTATTCACAGTACACTGTTGCTCTTCCCGCTCTGCTCTTTGATATTGTGCAAAGCACAGTGAGGTCCTCTGCCATTGTTTAGTCTACCCAATAATAGCTAAAAAGACACTGATACTGTAAACAAGCTTTCCAGCATCCAGTCTGCACTAGAGGAACTGTGATATTGTTTGGTCTGTCCTTAACATTTAGAGTTGTTTTTATGTTGAAGAAATGTTTTGGAAACAGCTATACTCCCACAATAAAGTTTCAGTTTGCCAACGATGCGTTGTTTGTAGTTTACCTAGTGCGGTTGTTGTTGGACTGACTTTGTATCTTGAATACAGATGATGTCTTGTTAAGAGGTTTGCTACGCTGCTTTTAGACGGCACTGTCCCTTTGGATTTCGCCGGTCTCGTTTTGAATGAAATTGACATTGTGTGAAAGTCTTTCTAGCATGTGTTGGGACACCTTGGGATAGCTTTTCAGCACCAAGGAGAACAAGTCTGTGCCAAAGTAGTTATTGTACACATCTAACTATGTATGTGTCTGTCTGTCTGTCTGTCTGTCTACATGTGTCTGTCCTTCGATTTTCTTGTCACCCACTCATCTGATCGGCTTCACACTTGGCAGGATTACTGCTGAGGTCTCAAGGAAGGACAGTGTTGAGTGTGAGCTCTTGAGATGAAGGGGTTCAAATTTATTAGTGGTGCATGATTACCACCAGAACATGAGCGTTTCTCAAAAGAGCTGCAAGCAGCCACAGCGATGGCTGAGAAATTGGCTTGTTTTGAAGGGGCACTGCACGTGTTGTTCCAAACAGCTGTAAGTATATGTTGGATGTTTGACATTGAGGTGGTAGCAGTAGTGATAATAGGTTATTTTGAATTTTGGACTTGCTTTATGCAGATATGTTAAATAAGCACAGTTTCTACTTTATTTTTAGGTGAGGTACCTGTGGTGCTTGCAGCAAGGGTATTTTAAAGACGGTTAAACACATGTCAAGTATGATGAGTGTAAAGCACAGCTGTAGGGGAAGGAGAGCAGCCTCAAAGCAATTATGCTGAAAGGCTTTCTGTAAGTACACTGAGCTTTGTGTTAGCATTCAACTTTGACATCTTGTTTTTTAAAGTTCATCTTACGCTGGAGTTATTTGGGTTCACTGTGTTTTTACCACCTGTGCCAGCCTGCTCTACTCTCAGTCGCCTATGTCACTGTGTATGGGCTTGCGAACGGATGCCATTGCTTAAGTCATCGGATCAGAAAGGGTCGTAAGTACTGGTATTACTTGAGTAGCAGCACTGCTCCCTGCTTGTATTGATGGAGTGTATGCTGATGTCTAGGAGGAAGTTTTCTGAGATTTTCAGAGGCACTCAGTCACCCACTGTATATTCACATAGGTTTTTAATCCACTGCCCTTCTACTCATTCAGCCATGCTTTGATTCCTTGAACATGGTCTTCTGTGTTTCACTGACACAGGCCCACATAGTGACAGTCTAGCCCAACTAGAATTACATGTGTTGCACAGTTGTCTGTTACGGTGGCTGGCTGCCCCACAGTCTTGTGCTGTAATGTAAAACATGATTTGCTTAGCATAATTTATGCCTATGTTCAGCACGTCCCAACCCAAAGTAGCAACACATGAATCAAGTCGTACAACTGGAAGTGAAGCAGTTCTGTCTCTGTTTTGTTTGTTTAGTGTTTGTCGCCGGTTGTCTGTGGTGAGGCTTAAGTCTGTCTGTCCTTATCAGTTCAGTGGCTGGGAGGAGATTACTGCGCAGAAACAATGGTTGGTTTTGTATGATTAGGCTTTAATTGGTGAAACAAAGAGCCTCTTTACCACCGTGTGTAACATAGGAAAGACTGGCATAAAAACCCACAGATAGCTGGCAGGAAAGAATGTGCTGTGTATATGAAAGGGTTAGTGAGCATGAGGCTCGTCCCTGCTCAGTTGATTGATTGTATTCACTGAAAGGAAAAAGGCGAGCAAGGCTGCCGAGAGTGAGGGGAGGATGGTGAATGTGATAAAGAACAGTGGGGGGAGACAGAGGATTCCTATGTGCTGTGAATGAGGTCATGTGGTTGGTTATGAGGAAGGTCACTGACCCCTCCCTCAGCTCCACACTCCACCCCTCTGTCTCTCCCTTCCTCCCCCTCAGCTAATGATACACAATGGCTTTTTGTATTCTAATGGACCAGACACACACACACACACACTCTGGGTCAGTCCTGCCAGTTCACATAGACGTATGCGCAAGTGTTGCCTGTGAATCAAGCCCAATACATTGCAGCGCATTTTTCACGTATGGCATTTGTCACTTGGTTTATTGCCGTAGCTGACTGTACAGTGCTGAATGTACTGTTCTCAAAGCTGCTGAGTGATGCAGTTCACGCAACCCAAGACCCTCCCATCTTCCCATCTACACTGTTGCTCTCACAGTTGAATGATGATGGTGGAGAAAGTCTCTGTAGTCTTTTTCATATTTTTTCTTGTCAAAAAAAGAAACCTCCATGAAGCATACAGTTTTACTTGACTTCATTTTTGTTGTTGTGGCTGCAGTGTGGCAAGGAGGGTATCTCCTCTGAATTGGTAGAGTTCATGGACAGCAGCAGCTTTTTTCGGTTCATCCTGTAACTATCCTCTTTTCCAAGATACAGGGATGCCACAGTACAAACATGCATTGTTGTCTCGATGTTGATGACTGGCATAGAAATGGACCATCAATGTCAATTCACAGTAACTTATGTTTGCAGAGGCAGTTTTTTCTGCCTCAGGTCACACAACTGCTAATTGGGCTTACAAATGTTATCTTTTTTTTTTTTATTTCAAAAAGCTGGCACAGTTGAACTTGATGCTGCCCCAGTACACTTAAGCCTTACCTTCCTCCCCGTCAGCCAGTGTCATTACATAGGAATGTTGATCATAAAAGACTTACAAGGTGTTGCTTTATTGTCGTCTTGGATAAAATTACAGCTGCCCCTGTCTGTCTGGTGCATATATTTTCTGATGGGACATTCCAGGACAAGCTCACTGACATGAAGTGCAGTGATTTTTGAGCGATGGAGTCATTGACTAAATTTGTAATTAAACTTTGAGTATTTGATCGTATATATGTTTGTAATCACCTGCACTGTGTAGGTGAAGTAAGTTTATTTTCCTTAGTGGTCCTCTAGGGAAAGGCAGCTGGGGATGGACGGTGTGTGGACACAGCAGGGGAGACAGGTGTGGGCATGAGCAAGGTGTCAAGGTGCCAGCTGTTGTTGACACCGCAAGGTGAAGAATAGTCTGCCAGGAGATGGACTTGTCTCTCCGTGTCCCCTCCAATCCTTCTCTCCCCTTCCCTGTTCCACCCTCTCCTCTCCCCTACTCTGCTTTCTTGGAGAGTGTTTGTCTGACACGAGTTTAGGGTGTTTGTGATGGGAGCTTTTCCTGCAACCTTATTTTTATTGAGTGTCTGACACTTTCGATGAACCAGACCTTGGTTTTATCTCCCCGCCTCCTCCCTCATCACCATGTAGAAAATCCTGCTCTCCCTGCCTGCACCCCAGATGCACAAACACATATACAGCTTGCTCTACTCTCTCCCTCCTATCTCATCCTCTATGTCTTAAACATGCCCATGCATCCTTCGCATTTGTTTATGTTAAATTGCCTTCCATAGCTGTCAGTGTTTTCCAAAGGAGAAAATCAGTATCTGTTCTCCCAAGGGAATGACTAATTTTTCCTGGCTTTGTCTTTTTGCCTGCTTATTTTAGAAGAGTGACTCTACATTTCCCATCACCCTCTTTCCCCCTCTGTCTTTGTGTTCTCTCCTCTCATCTTCTGTTTCTCCACATTTCTCCTCACCCGCTCTCTTCCATCCATTTGTTTTCTCCTTTTCAGCTTCCCGCTCTACTCGTATGTGAGTATGTGTGGCAAAAATCCAGCCCTGGGGCTACATTGCCTCTTTCATGTGAGGACCAGTGGTGACATTAAAGGCCTGCTACGTGGTCTGTCGGTTTGCATCAGCCGCGCTCTAGGACCCGAGTATGCGCTTGGCTCTCCATTCACTCATCATTAAAATGTTGGTTGGTACAACATGCCTGCACCCGCTGGCTGTAATTGTGCACATGTATATGCACATGCAGATTTGTTAATCCCTCACACCCAAACGCTTTGAGGCAGATCGATGTTTAAAGGCTTAAGCATAGTGGAAGCCTGGTTTATGACAGTCGAGTCAGTGATTCTCCCTCTCCTCCCGTATGACACTCTGACCCAGTTGTTACATCCCCTCCAACATCTTTGTTTTTTTCTAAATGCTTTAAATGGTACATTCAACATGACTTGGCAGACAAAACAGATCAAACGGTTGATCTCGAGGACCAGACAACTAGACCAAACACACAGCCAAAGAGCAGCTCCTCTGATGATCTGCAGACAGAAGGGAGTAGGTCACAGGGAGTCTTTCCCTCTTCTTTTCATTGTCAATCTTAATATTGGGAAGTGCGTCAGACACCAAGAGAGCTTTTCAGCATCTCTAAACAGTGCCAGGTCTGTTTGTACTTCATAGCGTGTACCACTTTGACATACGACTACCAACACTTGCACACAATCTGTCCTTGGATACTTGGCCCAGAACAATTGAGGTTTTTGGCAGAGGACCATGCACATCCATCCAGATATTTAACACATTTCTTGTACATCTAATTTGTATTTTCCATGAGTAGGCGTTTGAAGTGGTAAGTTTCAGTTCCTGGAGAAGTGGTACGTCAGGCTGTGAAAACAATGAAGAGCTGGCACAAAGACACAGCAACAGCTGTGATGTGAGGCTGTGTGTTGTCACACCCAGGATCAGCGACTGAGTGGCTGTTGGACTTGAACTTAAGATGGTAGCTACAAGCCCCAGCAGGCCCTGGGCCTGGGGATGAAACATCATCTGAGACACACAAACACACACACACACTTTGTGATGTAACCTGTTTGTTCTGTGTTCATGTCCTACCCAGGGTTTTTCTGCATAGAGAATTCAAATTCTGCATCGTATTAAATGCATTACTGCCACCTGTAGTAATTGCAACAACAAAATCACTTAAGGTGTACATAGCCAATATAGTAAGATAACACACTAGCTAATTAGCAGTGGCCACTAAAACAAAAAATCATAATTTGTTATTACTAAGAAAAAGCACTAGTGTTACAGATCAGCTATTAACTGGTGACTTTTGTCCAAACGTGGTAGGTACTTGTGGTGATGGGATAGAGTGCACTATATTGAGTGCATCAGTCTTTGACAAAACTATTTTAGAGAGAAAGTTTGACTCAATGTTATGGCCACTTTAGAAGATTTTACTCTGGTGCAGTTCAATTGTTTGTGTTTTAAAAAGGGAAGATGAAGATGAGCTCTCATTAATGCTTTGTTGTTTCTTTCATTAAAATGCAATCTACTACAGCGAGAACACAAACGACAGTACGTTAAGCAACCATTGAGTTGAATGATTCCTCTATGTGGTACACTCTTATCAACAGCTGAATATGATAACATTCATAAAACATTATTGCAGGGCTGATGTATTTTATTGCATCAGATTATAACAATATACTCTTTGCACTGTTTATTTTATCCTGAGTGCATTTATCTAGTTAAACAGTTAAACTGTGCATGTATTAACAACATATCACTGTTTTTCAATGACAGTGTTTCAGATGATTCAATTATAGCTGTGCTGCCTAGATAAGGTACGGCAGATGGGCCCCTGCACTTGATCTGCCCTTTAACATCCCTTTTGAATAAATCAAGTATCAGTAGGTGACGAGGTGTCTGAGTTACCACATTTATCCAGTTTTGATCCAGGAAAACCCCCCTTGCAGTAGGCCAGTGTTCAGCTTCAGTTTTGCTATTTGTGCCGATGATGAGACCGTGCATGTCTAACTGTCTGTCACAGAAAACAGAACTGAAGATTGATAGCTAATGAAACGTACTTGAAGGCAGTTGTCACTCTGTTTGCTTCTGTCTCTGTTTTGTGGTATCAAAGCGCTCTTGTTGTAATCAAGTGACCTCATTCCCTGATAATGAAAGGGGGAGAGGAATGTGGTTGTTCCTCATTCTGTCACTCCCTCACCTACCAAACACACATTAAATAAAGAGATTGTTTTCAACCTGTTTGTTGACATTCTCGATACTACACTTCTGGCAGGCTCCTGCTGCTCCCATCTGTTCCTCGCCAAAAAACGCTGGAGTTACATGTGATGTAAGGATTTGCCGATGGTTTACTGCTGAAGTGCAGCCCCGGTGTTATCTTTCCTCTGTGTTACTATTTGGCAGTGTTTAACTTTGATGAAAACAACCATCTGAATGTTACCATCTCCCATTTATTTAAGTCAATTCATTTTGACCATTCAGTTATCTGTAGGTAGACGTTACAATCCCACCGAAAGCACTGTGCTTTCTGAAGCATTATGAAGCACGAGTAAATTATCCCTTTGGATCAGAGGACAAAGACAGAGGTTAGATCACGTAGAGACATAATGTCAAATCTTTTTTTTGAACTGATAGTGGGGAGTATGACAAATTGTCCTCCCTCCTTCCCTCCCTCCCATCTTCCCCATTGGTTGTCGCCACTGTGGTCTCCTTAGTTACAGGGGTGGGGACAGGAAGCACACTGCTTGTTATCTTCTCCAGTCACATTGACAGTCAGAGCCTTTCCTTCCTCCCTCTTCCTCTCTTGTTTCCTCTCCTGACAGCTGGACCTTTCCTGCCATTGTTGCATGACGGAGGGGGCAGATGTGTGTAAGGGTAGACACAGCCAAGATGTGTTCAATAGATTAATAATGCTTTGTACATTTAGATACTCCGACTGGTCGTCTGTAGTTTAAGAGCAATTATTTTGCCTAACTCGTTGCTCACTTTTCAAGGCATAGTCTTTCTTTCTCTCCCAACAATAGACTGTCTGTTTACTCGCAGGAAACGTCAATCTTTCCGTCCATGTAGTGCGCAAAGGAAAGGGATACCCCCTTTTCACAGGCCAGAGGAAATGGTTCCAGGGCAACAGTCAACACAAAAAAGGGCAGGAGGACAGCTCCTCTAATCCACAGACAAACACCCCATCAGCATGCATCCTGACTCTTCATCCTGTTATTCTTCTAATTCCTTATCTCGTATTCTCACATCTTGTTGCGCTCACAACATGCATCCTGTGCTTCATCTTACATAGTGCCCCCCCCCCGCTCCCGCAACCCTGCATTGTCGTGGGTTGCTTATGCTGTGAATGCCTGGGGCCTCAGTGGATAAATCGGTTGTGTTTCTAGCTGCCTAAGTTGTGTGTGTACATCCACCGAAACACTGAAAGTAGAGTTAAATGGGTTAAAGCAGAGTGAGAGGGATTCGTCAGTAGCACCGTGCAGCACGGCTCAAGTCTTGCTTTTGTTTGCCTGCTTGATTTCACTGGCAGGTAAAGTCTGTGAAATTAGTTCCCACGAGATGCAGAAGAACCAACAATCTGTTTAGCTGGTTGTGCGCATGCTTTGTTCATGCTTTGAGGGTGCGTTTGTGTTCAAGCTAATTAATCTGCCCATTTTGACTGCTCCTGTCATAAATACCCCTTTTTAGTATGCACAGAACCACACAGATACAGGTTATGTCTCATGGAAGTAGAGGGTGGGCTTCTTCCTGGTGTTGTGTCTTAGTTGAGGCAGACTTTTTTTTTTACCAAGTTTGTCCTCCCAAATTTGTGAAATAATTTCCAGCTCATGAGACCTCTTTCTCTCTCTCTCTCTCTCTCTCTCTTTTTAAAGCCAGCCTGTTAAATGACTATTGCTGTGGCTTCCAATTTAACGCTACATATCGCTCCCCCTTTTAGATGGCAAAAGCAGCAGTAAAATAGCCTATCTTTGCTTGGTATTTCAGAAGGAGCCTGAGTCTGCATTTGTGTGCATTAAGTTGGCTGTTTCAGCTGAGCTAGGGCATTGGGCTGCTTTAAAAGGTGAACCGAGGAGAGAGGAGGTATTAGCACAGAAGTCGAGCTTCTGCTCTACTGGATCAGAATATTTTCACAATCGCTGAATAATTAGCGATATTATAAAAGTACCCTGAGAAGGAGCTTTAAGCATTCTGTTAACTACCACACTTAAACTCCCCCGGTGCTTCCTGCAAGGGAATTGTATTTGTGCGATTGTGTGAAGGAAAGAAAACAGTTTCTGTAGCTTTCTGCCTTGCTCACTTGCCTTGGGGTACCTCCCTCAAGTTTAAGTGTGTTTGAGTGTGCATGCACTCACAAGGTTCACCCCAGGATCTTGTAGAAAGTTCCCCCACACAGAGAGTAATGAACGTTGGCCCCTTGCGGCAACCATTAAGAGTAAGCCATTATGGTTCAGTATTGAGCCAGCCCTCCCTGCCAGTTTCACCTCATTCTTTGGTAGACCCCACTGAGTGCACAAAAACTGGCAGTCCTATGGCTCATTGAGCTGCCCCCCCACCAGCACACAGCCCCATAAAGCAGTTCCACATCATCAAATGTGATGATCCTTTGTTCTAATTTTAGTCTGAGGTCTTAATAGCTCAGTAGATAGTGTCTGAACCTCTCATGAACTGACAAGTCTGGCATCGGGAGAGTGAGGAGGATAAGATTTTAGAATTTGCTACAACTTTATGAATCCTTTAAATTATATACCAAGTGAAGCTAAATGTGAGACACACGTCTGAGAAAGTGATGCTACTTTTCTTTTTTTAGTACCAAACCATGGGGTCGATCTATAAACATTAAATTACATTTGGAAATCCCAATAAATAATTGTTCTTCTATTAGCAATAACCACACTCCTTTCTTTTGCCTGCCTTTGTTCCTCTGCCAATCGGTTTATTACACTGAATGAATGATAACTCTGACGTAACAGTGTAGGAGTTCAAGAGAGGGATCAATATTCTTAACATCATGAAAATGTAGTGCCAAAAACGGCAAATAAAAAAGAAATGAGTTAATAAAGTGGTCACATTTTTAACTTGGAATTTTTTTAATAAAATGCAGTAAAAACCCAGCAATAATGACCTGTCAGTCTTTATACTTCTATTTTACCATTTCAAAGACAGCTGGCATTAAGCAGTGGATGAAGCCTTTTGGCAACTTCCGAGTAAACAGCTCTAGTATTCACCATTCTGCCATTTCATTTTTCTGTCACACACTAACACTCTGGGAAGCTGCCAGGTTTGACACCAGCTCAAGATTTTCTCTGACTGTTAGCATTTTTAAGACTGCATTTGTAGTTTCACCATCTAAGGACATCTTCTGTATTTCTTGGCCTCTTGACAGTTGATTAATGACCATGTCTCATTGATTATCTTCATCTCAAAATTGGCATCACAAGGCCCTCTCAAGCCTGTTACTTGGCCTACTTTTGAGTCCTGTTTTCCAGGGCAATTGCTGCACCTGTTCATCTGTCACCGCTGGTGCTTGAGTTGTCAAGTGGCAGTAGTCGACCTAGCCAAACGGCAACTTTTGTTTTTCAAGTGCTGTTTGCTGTTGTGCAAAGATATAAACATTTTGTCAAATGTCAGATAACCCAACTTTTTCAAATCTAATTTTTTTTCTACAGGCGAATATGGTATTTTTGGACAGGAAAAGACGTACCCTTTGCTTCCCAGTGTACTGCGTCCCTTTTGTCCCACTCTATTGCTATTTCTGCTGCTTTCCTTGCCTTCCCTCAGCTCTGCCTTTCCTTTGGCCCGTCTCTCCTTGTCTGCAGTGTCTGTTTGCTTTGTTTAATCACCAAACTAACGTGCTATGACACGTTCCTATAGCGCACCGTCACCGCTGCTGCCAGCAGCCACAGAAAGCCACATTCAGCTTGGCACCTCTTCCCCTTCCTGCATGTAGTCACAGTGACAGCCCCAGAAAACATTGCGTTTGCCACCGGTTATGATTAATGGCTTTGCTGATTGCTGTTCTTGGCCATCACCACACCTACAGATTCTGCTTTTAGCATACATATTCTCAGGGGTTCAGCCAGAATAGAGGAGGAGATAAACTGTGTGTCCAACACCTCAATGTCTCTGATTTAATTAGAAATGTATGGATGTTTTCAACTCCTGGCTTAATTTTATGGATCAATGTTATTTCAATGTTAAAGGGGATTTCAACAAGCTAAAATGAAGTCCTGTGCTTTTTTTTTTTTGTAGGCGTAGCCCAACAATACATAGTTTTACTTTACACTGAATTACAGTTTTTCATTTTTATATCAAAATATCATTCATGTGTGACATTCATAGTTTTAATAACTCTGATGTGACCCATTTATCTTTGCTTTATATCAACTAAACATTTGTGGCACCGGTTGCCATGACTGATGGTCATCATGGTGAAATAATTTAATTAGTGAGAGTGGAGATAGTGTCGGGCCGATGTGTAATAAATGTGCAATCTGCGTTTTCTTTTTGTCAGTAGGCTAAATGTGTGGCAGTGGCCAGTAAAGCAAGGTAGAGGACAGATGTAGCACTATTTCTTGCTTGTTTCCTGGCGTATCGGTTAAGCAGATTCTTCTCTAAGGCAGTTTCCCTCCTCCTTCCATGTGGAGTGTTATTTCTGTGGGTTCACTGTCTTGGGAGAGCCTTGCCTACAAACACACAAAAGCTCATTACCTCATGTGCGTGGGTGTTTCAATGTTTAGTTTCGTGTTTGTTTTTGTATGTATTCTATTTACTTAAATTTGTGTCATGGCGCACACACTCCTGTGCATTGTTGAGCATAGCTAGATGCTGTGTGTGTGTGTGTTTGTGTTCAGGCAGCTTCAGCTCATTATTGATGACCAGAAAGCGGAACGTGCTGCTCTCGGGGAGGTAGTTGGTTGAGATGTAAACTTGTATGTGTATATTCGTCAACTTCGTATGTATATAGTTTCTGCAATTTCTGCACCATAGTGTGTCCCTTTAAAAAGAGATTGTGTTACTGTAAGTGCGTGTCAGCATTTTATCAGTGTAGAAATGCATCAACCGTGCGCTCTCAATTCAAATGAAAGCACAGTTTCTCTGTATCTTGGCTTGCAGTTTACCCATGAGATGAGTAAGCATGTGTGTTTGGGAGTATTTTTCTGTAATTTAATTTTTTATTTTTTTTACCTGGCACAGGGAGGAGAGAATCCAGAAACCTTGTTACACCACTCGTTTATTTAGTGGCCTATCTACTTAAAGACCTGACGCTGGAGCTTTTTACCCAGCCTGCCTTAGGAGAATCTCTGACACACAACATAAATCTCTGCCTCTGGCTGCCAGCAAACCGCGCCGTCATTTCTGTCTAGAGCCATTTAGACCCCTCAGCCTGTGGGGGCCTGCGCTGATATCCACATCACGTCAGGGTTCAGGAACTGTGTGGATGAGTCACTGTAAAGTAAAGCTGAGATGTATTTTTCAGTGCCACAGTGGTATTATGACTTTGATAGTTGAAATATATTGTGAGAACATTAACAAAGTTAAATTTAAGGACTCAGTTGATGCTTTTCCAAGTCAGACTCATAATACTCACCTGCCATGTAAACACTGGGAAATTCGTGGTGCCCTAAACTGTGTATTCCTCCTGTCCGTATGGGCTGTGAAATGATCCTCATTAGTGCAACTTCATGGAAGAGACAGGCGACAAAATCCTCTTATCGTTTGTACCAAATTGCCACTATGTGCCAACATTTAGCCAAAGCCAATATGAGCTTCAGCAGTCTGGGTGGTCAAATCAAGTGTGTATCTTGCAAAATTTTCCGTTTGTTACTATCCCTCTGCTACACCTCAGCAAGGGATTTTTGTGCTCAGAAGACATATATTTGGAAGTTACTCAGTAAGTAATCTATTGAAAATAAAAGACAGTATATCTGTTTTGCTCCAGCGTAATAATGAAATTATTCAGATATGAATGAACATTATCAGGGAGACTTTTCTATGACTGAGTAAAGTCACACATGCACAGTGATAAATACTCTCTTCTCTCTCTGAATCTGTTGAAAGAGGCTGCTTGGATGCCACGGGGAGAACGACCTACACAACAGTGTGTGCTAGACTACTGGAAGTAACAGACGCATGAGTTGGTGTGTCTGATGCAGCCATTTCTAAACAGAACATTGCCTTAGTTGGGCTGAAAAAACGTTGATGCACAGTTCGCATGTTATCATGTTTGCGCACTCCTCAGAATCTACAAAACCGAACGGAGCATCTTGTGCTGAACATTATGTGATTAGCATGTGTACTGTCACTCTCCTACCATAACACTCCATTATATTATATTTGGTGTCTGGGAAATTGTAAACAATGGCAACTTACATTCTGACCATCTGGCTACAGGAGGTTGACATGAAAGTTCAGTGATACAAATGTTCCCTAATGCAGACTAAGGACAGTATATTTCAAACTTAAACCTGGTGTTTTCCTAGTAAAATGGAAACACATATGCTAAGTACGCTGATAATGCAGCAAACTCATTAACAGTGTCGAAATAGCTTGTGTATGAACATCAAAGGATTGTGCAGTGTAGGCCTACTGTTAAATCATAGATTGGGAAGTAAAAATAAGACAGAAGCATAAGGAAACATTTTTTTTCCTTCACAAAGAGGGAGGGGAGAGAGAGAGAGGCAGCTGCGAGTTGACGATAAGACCCAGAAATGCATACGTTTTCATGGCTCAGTCACCCCCACCAATGCACACTATACTACTGCTCTCTCCCTTAAAAGAAACCTCCGTCTTTCATATGCTTGGCCTGCCAAACCCCTAAACTGTTGAAGTGGAGTGTCGTCTTGGATAAAGTCGTCTGTGCTGTGAATAAAGGGCAGGAATGCATTAAACGCCCAAATCCTTTAGCTTGCAACGGTTACCCAGGCTTTGTGATTGCTAAAGTGCGCAGCTTTAAAGTGAAAAGGCTTGTTCCTCGCCTGAGCCTTGTTTCACTCAGTGCCGGCACATTTAGGTGTATCTGTGATTGCTGTAGTATTTTTTTATTTTATTTCATTTTTTTGACAACTGACATTCTTTATATCTATATTTACCTCATCTTCCTAGTGTGTTTTTTCTCTCACCTGTGTAAATGATGAATTGACCGTGCATGTGCAACCCGTAAAAGATGGAATGATTTTGAACACTAGAAGTTTTTGATCTGAAATCTGCCTAAACAAGGAGGACTCATTCAGTGTCTCTGCAGAGCAAAACATTTGATCATTTTGGCTTTAAAATTAATTGGTGTTGCACTCAATCTGTTTCAGGTGCCAGATATTATCAGCCTAATACCAGGCATCACAAGGCATCTAAAGCTGCTTTCCCCAGGCAAAGCTGATCACACCGATTACTCACCCATTACAATTCTTTCGCTCTCTCTCCCTCAATCTCTCTCTCTCTCTCATACACACACATAATGTTGGGTATGGACAGATGTGCTCTGCATGGTCAGAGGACGTTTTGCTTTGAGCTACAGGGTGAGGACAAAGCAGTTATGGAGCAGGTCTATTTTTGGGCTCTTAATGGACTTGCTCCCATTCTCTAGTGGAGCAGGTCTAGCTGAATGATCTTCACCGGTCTTAAACCTGATTACAGTATCTCCTTCTGGACTGCTCCATTGTTTTTAATTTTTCTCTGCCCTCATTTTTTTTCTCTCCGTCCATTCCCCAAGTTTGTCCTCCTGCTGAGTTTATCTCCATTAGATCACGTTAGATCAGAGTGGCTGCAACATTTGAAAATATTCCTACCTCATTTGGCTAGTTTTCCGCCTTCTGCCTTTTCTCTCCCCATTTCACCCTCTCGTGAGCTGCTTTCCTTCATTCTGCTAGTGCCGCTTGTGTGTGTTATCATATTTTTTTGGCATCAGGGTGGGTAAATAAATGAGAGGCTTCCCTATCCCATGGTGCTGAGTTCACGGTGGCTGACTCTGTCAAATATCACTCATTCAGATGAGTAGATACACTTAATGGGTTTGTTTTTTTTCTTCTCTGCCCCGTCTATCTCTTTCTCCTTTGTGCATATTACTCTCCAGCCAAGGCCCAGTTCTACTCTGTGTGGTACAAATGTGACCTCACACTGTTTCTCACAGGTGACTTTTTGTATGGCGATAAATATTCTGCCTGTTAATGCAACAATCATGGCGGTGGTTGGAGCTAAGAAAAACGGCCAGTCCTGAGAGTGTTTGCCAGATGTGGCAAGCTTTGTTAAATGATGTCAATACATTTCATATACTTTTTCAGTAAATTCATTTTTGTAATGCTAAAAATATAGCTGTTTAGTCTGTCAGTGTTATTGTTGTTGAGAGTACTAATGATGGGTTTGTAACTTAGAACAATTTATTAGCTGTATCGTATGTTGTAGTCAATATCATAATCTTACCAGCAAACAAAATTAACTTACTAGCTCACTCATTAGCTTATCATGTGTCCGGGGGTTTTGTATATCTAAAAAGATATTAAAGTTTAATAACTGTCACATGATAGCAACTGAGCTGATTAACTGCCCTCTGAGGGGGGAAGTGGTGGAAAGCGCCAAAAAAAGCCAGTAAGTGGACCTTGATTCTATTTGTTTATTTATGTGTTTTTTGTTTAAACCACCACGGTTTTCAAGGTCAAGAATGAACTTTGACCCTAATATCCCCCCAACCCAAACCCCACACCTGCCATTCTCCTCTCCCATAGCCCCCCTTTTGGGTACTGATCTCTCCCTACTGCCAAGATCACCAAGAAGATGATAAGAAACTGTCTCTTTATATGAGCTTACAAAGGGCAGATAGATCCGCAGCCAGAGCCCATGACATTTTCTTTTTTCACTGCAGATTTGAGAAGAAAGGGCAGAATTTGAGAGAAACAAAAGAGAGGGATGAAATGAAATGTGCGTTAACTTACATTGAGGCAAAAAGAGCACTGTGAGTCAAGAATACAGCTGCACTCTGCCTGCTCAGCAATGTGCTTATAATTCTCCCTCTTTCCTCCTGTCTTTGTTTCATCAAACCTTCTTCCACCCTGCCCTGCAACTACTCTCAAGGTTGATTTTTGTTTCTTCCTGACAGATGTCTGGGTGAAACACTAAGCAGAGATATTATAATATCTTCCTGAGTATGTATATTTGTGTGTGTGTGTGTGTGTGTGTGTGTGCTTGTGTGCATGTACAGCCACCCCCTACAGGTAAATAGACAGATCTGACAGAAAGTGCTGTCTGTGTGTGGTTTGCTGAGTCAGGTTGTGGATGACACAGTGGCACTGAGCTGAGAAATGGCTGAAGGGGAGAAACAGGGGATCTATTACTGCCCTCATACAGCTGTTAAATACGTACATACTCCAAATTTGTGCCATCTACTGCCAAAGCTCAAGAAAAGTTCTCATTTGACAGTCTGCGCTACTCTTACTCCACTTGATTTACTTTTTTTCCCAATTTCTTTGTTCCTCTCCACCATTGTAACCCTCAGTCTCCATCCCTTCTGTCTTTCTCACAAAATCAGCCATTTCTTCCAGGGTGGACAGCTATACAAATGATTTTGTCGGCCGTGCAAGGCAGGGGGTAATTTTTAGGTGAGCGTAGCGCTTCAGAGAGGACTTGCCGCGCTGAAATTAGAGGCTGTCAAAAGCTGCACGTCTCTGCTGATGGCCCAGCACGGCCCCCTTATGTTAATGTGGCATTTCAGCAAGAGGAAATAGAATTAGATGGAGGAGGGGTGCAGCAGGTGGTGGTTGGGTAGCGGTGTCACATGTACGCTCTTCTTTTTATTGTTTTTTTTATTGTTATCTGAAGGATGAATGTTCTTGGATGTAAATAACATCAGTATATTTGCTTTTGTTGTGCGTTATGTTCACAGAACTGGTGTTTGAACATTCAGAACATCGGCTCCTCCTTCGCCATCATCGATGGCTCCTACACACATGCTTAGCACACCAGTAGTGTGTTAAATAGTTTGTTTGTTTATTAATGTTAAAAGAAACAAACACAGCAAGGAAGCCTCTGAGATTTATACTAAGGAGGAGCGTTTTTATAAAATACCATTTTGTAGAGCTCTTTTTGTCCAGAAATGCTAACTATGAATGATTAGACTGGATAGATTTGCATAACCATCAAGGAGCTAGAGATTAATCTTTAAAATACTGTCTCTTTTACCACTAGGCCATCTTTTTTAAGTTTTATGGACTTATGGTTTCTTTTGGACACACAACACACAATCATTTGTAATTAACTGTCCTGTTTTTCACATTCCCATTACTCCCTGTGCTATGCTGTCCTCATCTCCTCCCTGTACGTGGGATGTGTCACTGCCAAGCCCCTCTATTCAGACGCAAAGCCTGGATGTGGCTTGAAGCCGCTGGTTTCAGTTATGGCTGATGTAATCTGTCCTCTGGGCTACATACCATGAGGATGAATTCATCTTTAGGGAGGGCTGGGAGCATCTGTGTGGACCACAATGTCCTGAGGTCATGTTTTGGGAAGGAGTCGCCCTGGGCTGAGTCTCCTGGCTTCTTTGTACGATTCCAGTGCGTCCCGCAGGTGTTGTCCACACAGCTGCGGGCCAGATGTTTATGTGTATCCATGTCAGTGTAGGTGAGCCCATCAATCACACATTTGTCAGCCTGTCATCGACAGAATCCAGAGAACACTATTTCAGCCCAACAGGAAATCCCCACAAACGGATTCCTTGACTACATCCATGATATTTTTCAGTGTCTTTTTTTTTTTCAACTTAAAACAAAGACAAGAGTTACACTAAAACCTAATTGTGCAAGTTTGGCCCACCCGTCCAATTTTGCTTAAGTGTAAACTTAAAGCTTAGAGGTCAGACATGCTCCACTAAGGGCGTCCACAGTGGAGTGTCAGGTTCCGTAGTGAGAGTTTAATATAGAGCTCCCAATTGCGTTAAAGCCTCATGAGAGATGGAAATAGTGCCCAACTCCCACCCACATTTCACCGCACACACATTGTTCCCCGAGGCTTTACTGGACCAACCATTTTGGGTCAGCTGTTTTACACTTAAACTTAAAAACTTCTGTTTTGTAGATGCCACATTTCTCCCATCCTTCACTGCTGATTAACTCTTTGGTTCAGCAGTGGCATGACTGTTCTGTGACAGCAAACGTGGGAAGTTAGGAAGTGTGACCAGTGTGTCCCCCATTAACGGGTGTTACAACTGCAGCTGCCGATCTTCATTCAACTGTGACACACTCACACATATAGACACACAGACACATGGGATGTGCGGGATGAATGAGTGCCTTTTCTCAACTTGCATAGCACTGCCTTCCCCTGGTGTGTGAATTTGTTAGCTACAGAGGCAGTCAAAGTCTGATGCGTGTGAGAGAGAGTTGTAACAGTTGTCTCTGTTGGCTGTGTGTGTGTGTGTGTGAGTGAGAGAGAGAGGTCCATTAGTTTTATCTGACAGAGGGATCAGATCTGAAGGCATGTACCTGAGTCTGAGCGATTCTCTGCGTCTCTTCTTCCCATCTGCCCAGCTGCTCGCACAGGCTACTCTATTAGAGAGCAGCCACTGAGGAGTACCAGACAGAAAGGAAAGACAATGGCCTTAACCCCAAAATAATGCTGTGCTTAACTTTTGTCTCTGGCACATATAGACCAACTTACTTGAACTCTCCAAAAACAAACTTACACAATTGTTTGTCTATAAATACAAACAAACACAAGGCGAGTGACACATTTCTGCAGTTTTTTTTTTTTTAAACAATGAAGACTTATGTGCCACATTAAGCCTTTGCCCAGAAGTCAAAATCAATATGACAGTGATGCATCAAATACACAATAAAAGAAACGTTCAGTTTTACTGTTGTTGTTCAGTTGCTTACCATAGTGTACACGTTTTTTGTGTTTCAGAGATCAACAGAGTGCGTAAAGACATGTACAGCGACACAGTGAATGGCCTTGTGGACAGACACCCTCTGGAGCTGCCTGAGCCTATCGGACCCATCGTCCACCTGCAGGAAAAACTGTTTGTGCCTGTCAAAGAGTACCCCGACGTAAGTGGCTGGTTTACACATCTCACACAGTGCCAATAATATTGGTGCATTTGCCTTGTTTGCACTGCATTGTTTTAGGACTAATATTTACACTGGGACCAGCAGATAGGTTCTTTAAAAAAAACATGGAATAAAGAACTGTGAGGTATGTAACATTAGTGATATAGCATGTCAGCAGAAATATACTGCTTGCTTTTCTTTCTTCAATTTGAGTGTTTGAGTACTTTATGCTTTCCTCTGCAAAATGTTTTTATTAACAACTAAATCAGCTGTTGTAATAGAAGAATTTTCAATCTGTGATATGAACAAACATGCATGCGCACACACGCATACATAGTTGGCCCTCTTGCCTTAGGCCATGTGTCTTTGTGGTGTGTCATCATTGGATGACAGCTGCCGGTAGCTCAGCAATCTGTCAGCGCTGAGGACATACCTGTTGTTTTTCTCTCAATCCTTCTGTTGTACATTCTTGTTCACTCAGTAGTGCTTAACTCGTGCACTCGACTCTAAAATCCGCGTTCTTTCTGCTCCTTTTTGCTATGTTTTTCTCCCTGTTTATGATCGGTAAACTCTCAACTCTCACAAATGTTAGTTAGTTGCTGGACCCAAAGATGTGTACCAAGTTGTGTACGGACTAAGGTTACAGCTGTATCAGGTGACAGTCTAAATTGGTCCTGGTCCCAGGAAAACGTTGCAGGCCAGGGTGTTTAGGGGCCAACTCAGTGGAAGATTAGTGCTGAGAGGGGGAGAAGGAGGGCATTGAGAGGAGGAGTGTCATGAAAAGTAAACTGCAATTCCATAAATATTCAGTTAAAGGAGATGGAAATCTTTTGGACTTACCACTCGCATCGGTTAGAGCGGTGGTGTAGATGGCTTTTCACAGATGGAAAAACATAGACATTTACATGCACACACACACACACAGCAGGAGCAGAATGGTACGCGATGTCAAGCTGGTTTAGAGATGAGGAGGATGGTGGCAACACTGTATATGCGAGTTAGCAAAAGCCATTTCTGATGACAGGTGTGTATGTGTCTACTATATGTAGAGTGTGTGTGTGCGTGGTTAAGGTTTTGACACAGTCAGTCAGCCCCCTTCCTGTCCTCGTGGTAATCTTCAGCACACACATGAACGGTTGTGTCACGTCTTGAGGAGCAGCGTTTCTCTTCGTAATCCCAGTAAGTTGCAGTGAGGAAATGAATGGAGGGAGGTGACGAAGGATAAGAGACACTGTAGAGCGGGGCAAGGCTCAGCCAGGCGTGGATTGCATTTTCCCCCTGACAGAATTGATAAAGGGCACCAGGGACTGGCTGGGATCAGCTTAGCTCAAGCTGACCCCCAGACCAGACTCAGCCTTTGAGTTCAAACTCAATCAACCAACCACAGCCCAGTCACCCTTCATCTAAAGTGCCATGTCCTTAACTGTCCCCTAATTAGCTTTGCACTTGGTGCTGAATTTGTGTCCCAATAGCTTTATTTTTGCTTTAATTATTCTTATTATCCTCAATTTGTACAAACAAAATCATGATTGGTATGGTAGTTCATAGCAAAGTTCATACCTATTTGACATTGTAAGTACATACTTTTCATTAACTTAACTAGTGTACGTTATTACAAATTAAAAATGTGGATAAACATTTCCTACTCTGACAGGGGAAGTGTCTCTGTGGTAGGAATGACCCTATCTGGTCGATTGATCAGTTAGATGATGTGCAGTTTTCTGGTCAAAATTGTTGTTGCCAATTATTTTATTCTAAATAACATGTCTGATATCTGCTCTCCACAGAACATGCTGTTAAAAGATCACCTTTGTTATTATGTGAGCTTAGTATTTACTACTGAAATCACGGCTGTGTTAGGGTGCTGTGCTAACCCTGTAAATGGCCGTATATGTTCTATAGAAGAGTGAGAGAGGTCTGTAAAAACATGAGGAACGGTGGGTGTCACCTGTGGCTGTTAAGACACTATTGGAATCACAGTCTCTCACACCCACGAGCACACAAACTATTAAAAGTGTGGCATCCTCAGATGACCTTTGTGTCCCCTTTGCTCGATGTGCTATGTTGCTCTTAGAGCAGGGCTGTAACTCAGTATGCTGTTTACGAGCTGCCATGAAAGCTACTAAATTAATTAGGCTTCCCCCTGGTGGCCAAGATGACTCACTGATGACCCTAGTAGACAAATTTAAACACACTTGCATGATCACAAAGATGTGCAAGTGGAGACAAGCTCTCTCTCATCATGGTGCAAAAATAGCACATATTTCACTCTTATGTTATTTGACTTGATTTTAGTACACAGCTCCTTCCACCCTGTATGGTCGTTATGTCTGCATGAAAAGGAGAAATGCCAGATCAAATAATGATTGAATCCAGGGGAAATCGGCAGCAGGTCTAAATCGAATTATTTTGATTTCTGATTTAACCTTTTTTTGTTCCTTCCTCCCTGTTGTCTGAATACATGTCTGTTTGGGACGGGGTTTATGCATATAAATGGTTGAACTGGTTACAATAAAACATGTTTGTAGGCACACTGGTGTCTGGGTGTTTTAGAGCACAGAAATACTGCCCATCACATCCACATTGACTACATTTTGAAATTAAATTGACCCTTTTCAAATGTGAAAGATTCAAGATGATTATAGTGACTCTGTTCGCTAGCAGTGTGAAATTCTGTGGTCGGGAGCTCTGTTACAGAAAGATGTATAGAAAAACAAAAAATATATACTTATAAGGATCTATAAAGACAGCTAATTAATATAATAAACTGAATATGAAGTAATGACGTAAAATGTAATAAAGATAAGCATGTGTATATACATCCTATAAATATAAAAAATACAAAAGATGTAGAACGCCCTAACATTGGAAAAATAATAAAACAGCCTGAAGTATTTGTCAGTGTAACTTGCAATAAGTTATGTCTACACTCTTTTGTTTTCTCTGTTGCTCTCACTGCCCTCTGCAATTTTGAGCTAATGGGGTGGGAGGAGAGAGAATGAAATTGGGGATTTCATTATTTGAACAGCAGACAAGTGGCAGATAAAAGTGTTGCTGTGTGTTCAACGGACTTCCACACAGAACTTAGCTCGTCTGGGGACTCTGTGTTTAGAAACCGACTACAGAGTGAGCTACTGTATCTATATGCAGTTAGTGTTTTCAAGGAGGATGGATTGAAATGATTTAGTAGTGGGGTAAGAGGGGAGATGATGTAGGATCAGTCTGAAAGGAAGAGAGGAAAGAAATGATGAAGGGAAGAAAAATGTCACTTCCTATCCCCATCTGCCCACTGCTAAAAGGAGGGGAAACTGTAATGATGATTATTAGACTGGGGAATATTTTCCCCCCTCTCACATTTCCGTCTGATTTCCCAGATTCCCTCCATCGAAAAAGGCATATGCATATGTGTGTGCGAGCTCGTGTGTGTGTGTACGCGTCTCTCGCTGACGCAATTCTTGGTTCTCCCGAGAAAGCTGGGAACGATGGTCCAAGTCTCTGTTTTGTGTTCTTGGCATCAGCTCACCTGCCACAGAAGATTTGTCATCGCTCATACTATTTCCCCATCTTTCCCGTCTTTCCACACTTCTTGTCGTTTTGGAACAACTACAATCCACTTGCCTCCCTCTACATCTCCATTTTCACTTCAAAACAGAACTCCCACTTTCCTTTACCCACCATATCCTTATGCTGAGGTCACACCAGCTCGATGGGGTTTTCTCTCTCACCTACGTGTCCCCTGCTCTCGTTTCACAAGTAGATAATTAGATTGTCCTAGCGCCAGGATGCAGTGCAGCATGTCAATTTTACCAAAATAACTTGCCTTGCCAGCATGCTTCTCCTCTAATTCCCTTAAGTGTGTCCCTCCTCTGCCCTGTGTGCCCCACATCTGCCTATAAACGCGTTTGTGTGTAGGCCTGTGTCTCTTTCTGTCTGCCGGTGTGCCTGTCTGCCCACTCCCTCGCCGTTCCTCAAAGTCAGCCATTTCCTGATGTCGTCAGTGGTGCAGAGCGCTGTGAAGCGTCACCGTGGTGACTGCATCTTGACTGACAGCTGAGTCGCAGGCTATCTGATAACTTCAACCTTCAATTAAATGCTATCTGTGGCTCAGCTTCTCTCCCGAGCACACGCTCACACACACACATTGATAGGCTGCTGACTGACAGCTCAGCATGTCATTTCCGTTGACCTTCAGGCATCTGATACGATGTGTGACATGTCTTTTAAGTGTGTCTCTGTCTCTGCTTTATTCCCAGTGTATTTGTATTTGCCAACTGTTGGGTTGTGGGCAGGTCAGTGGGTAGTAAGAAATGCTTAGGAGTGAAAACACACATGCACAGACACCACCTTTGCTGTGCTGACTCTATGAAATGAGACCCTCAGTTAGACGTAGGCCGTTGAGTAACTGCTAAACCGGACTGTCTGAAGTCCTCTCAGCAGCTTGACAGTGTCTGACACAAGGTACATACATAGATCTGTAAAAAAAGTTTTGCAATAAATACTGGTGGTGTTTCTGTCCTAGTAGTAGTGTCCCTCTTCTACTCCACCTGTCGTCTCCAAACTAAAGATTGTCAATGTTTGATTCCCCCGTCAGTCTACAGTTTACGGTTGTGAAGGCAAATGAATCCAGTTCAACACTGCAAATTACTTGGTTGATCAATATAGGCTCCATGCACACTGCATTTAAGCTAGAAGAAAGATCCTCATCAACTTTGCCTTGTCTCACAAATTTTAAACTGTAAATAGTTAGTTTTTTAGTACTTACCAGAATAAAACACAGCTACACATCATGTAATTAAAATAGAATAAAGTACAAATGCATTGGATGAAAATATATATATTTGGTCAAATGTTAATTCATGAACCAGTAACACTCATGCAGTACAAATTCAAAGTAATTCGAGTATATTTGTATTCTGCAGTGCCTACAATTGGGATTAAATTTAGTTTGCCCTTTGGTGAATCCTACTGTGATGGGGTAAAGACATTTTCAACTACCACTCTTAAACTTTCTAAAATAACTTTGTCAATTTTATACCACAACACACTGCATTTGTGTACATGAGTTTTTGCTTTGTCAATTTTTTGAGAGCTTGCAAGGTTTTTTGTCATTGCCCGAAGTTTCTTCACTTCGACAGCAATGCTCAAAGATTTGACGCACCAAAAAAGCTCTGGCGATTTGAGCAGACAGGATGTCCTGGACTTTTCTGTTTCGCTGCAGTAAAATCGCCCGGACCAAAGCAGCCAGTTCCCGGCACAGGGAAAGTCATTAAGCTTGTTCCCATGAGGGTGTCATCACTTATCATGCCAGCTCCTGATATCCTTCTGACCCCCTTAAGTCATTACCAGTCCTGGAAATGTACTGCCCACACCTCACCTCACCCCACTGATAGAGCAGCAGAGTAGAGGATTTTGATATCTCTAGCTAGCCAGCCATGCATGATGATAATTTGATGAACGGATGGCTTTCTAGTTAGCTATTTGATGATGAGGGTAATTACAATGATAATTTAAACAGAGAGGACTCTATTTGTTGTAGTCAGTTAACATGACGAAGGGCAACAGTGTGTTGCTGCTTGGTGTGTATTTATAACTGCACTAATGTTAGTGGTTGCTTGCATATCGCCAACTTGTGTTTGTATACTGTAAGTGGACGGTGTTTAGTGCTCCCTTGGCCTGTTCCTCCCCGCAGTCATTAAGACGAGAGGCAGAGAGAGGTGAAAACAGAGAATGAAGGACAAAGGAAGCAGGTTGACCACACAGGGATCATAGACTTCAGCAGGGACGTAGTGTCAGCTTATACAGTGTCTGTGTGCCTAAACTAGATCCCACTGATATAGGACTTGAAGACCACCACCAGTATCAATATTTTTAATTTGAGAAGAATCGCTTAAACATTAATGCTGATATTCCTTTTTTCCATAAACACGTTTCGCAAAGGACCTCTTATTAGTCATTAAAGAGCTTTAACAAAGATGTACAGAAGAAGGGTATTTTACAGCAGAACAATAAACGCTACTACCAAAGATTATGCACTGATCCAATGTACTGGATGGTGGTCTGTGCCAATACTGACCTTTTTTCAATCAGACACTTGTCTCAACGAATTGACCATTTATTGCAAATGGCTTAGCAACACAGACTTTGCTATTAGAGAACTAATCCACCAGTATAAACACTTGAGCTATGGCATACAGAGTTTGGAGGTAGTAGTAAACATACATAAACCTTTGATCTGAGCATCGTCAACGCCACTAATAACTTACTATAGAGGGGTTTGGGTTTGTGGTGTAAGTCCTCTGATTGGCTGTTGATTTATGATTGCTCCTCAGCTGATGTATGAGTCTAAGATCACGACGCATGAGTAAAATAGCTGATGGCTAATGAGCTGATGCAGCTTTGTGCTTTGCCTGATCTAACGCAATTATCTAGTAAAAGGATTCGCTCTTGGCCAGGTGTGACCAATCTTGTGTTGATACTGTCTCTCCTCTAAGTAATGTAAGGTCGCACAGCATGGCTACTATTAGTCCACACCTTTGTCAAAGGGGCAGTGATTGTCTTACACTTAAATGAACACTAACAGAGAGACCGGCTGTTATTTAGCATCCCCTTACTCGTTTTTCATCTTTGCATCTTTCTGATGCACGCTTATCCTACAGTTCACAAACTTTGCATTGTGCCTCCTTGACTCACGTCGTCCAAACTTCCAGCTGATCTTAATGCTTTCCGTCTCTCCGCCTCCCTCCTCTGGATTTTAACCCTGCATGCAACCCCAAAACATACCCAAACAGAATTATCAAAGGAGCCGTGGATTAGGCGCTAAATGCTGTGCTGAATAGTGAGCTTTGAAGTCTATAGGGCTTTGAGGCAAAAATGTCACTACTGGAATCGAAGTATAATTTTCACTCCTTCATCACCCCAGCCTCACCTCCTCTGTCCCTCCTGCAGATTAAGCATGCAAACTGCTGTGGGTTAGCCACCTGTATGCTCCTCATCTCCATATCCCTTCCCTCCTGTCCTTTTACTGTGCGGAGGTATGCAGAGCTGCTGTGTTTGTGTGTGTGGGGGGAGGATCAGGCCACAAGGTAGTAGCGAAGGTAAATAAGATAGATTAATTGAATGATGGAACATTTCCGCTCAAAGATGAATGAGTGATGAAAGGCAGGCAGCCATCAGGTGGCAAGGGAGGTTGCATGCAGTCAGAGAGAAGCATTGATTTGTGCTGTGAGACCCATACACTATGGGAGGATGACAGATATGCTGAGGAGGAAAGGCAAGATCCTGTGTACTAAGATAAAGAGGAAAAGGAAGCCTGCTCAACTTCCAGAAGCTATGAATGGTTTCATAGGACAGAATGCTTCTTAGGTATGAGGAAAAGGGGAGTTTTACTATGATAAGTGGTTAGACATTACTTTGATATGAGCCGTTTCACTATCATTACACATTAAGGCATGGCTAAATTCACGTGAACGAACTGTGAAAAAATAGGGAGAGATAGAAAGCAGGGGAGAGATGGTGTTGCCTGGTGTAACCATAGATTCCACCTTGCTTTGATACATTGCACTGAATGAACTGTTCCTCATTTCCATAAGCCCGGCGAGGCCAGCTAATAAGTGATTGGTATTCTCCTCCCGGCGTGGCCCTGCTTTTCGATAAGCTCTGCGCACACACAGCAGAGCCCTCAGCATGATCTCATTTCCTGTCTCCCCAACACCACAAACAAACACCGTCAAAGGCACAATTGTTCTGCTTCTCTGAGCATTGTTGGTGGAACTACTGTTGTTTCCCAGTCGGTCACACAAAAGCAAACCGCAGTGCACGCGCGCACAAACCCATGTGACAATCAGCTCTGGGTGTCATGGGTGTCTGCAAGAGTTCACTCCATACAATGTGGTTTCACAGACACTCGCGCTCAGACACACAGTTGCATAGACGTAGATACGCGCACAACATAACCCGCCTGTGGAGTAGTGATAACTGGCGCTAAACAAAGACCCTTTAATGTCAGTGTAAGCCCTTGTCCTGAAGGGGGCTTTGTGTGTATGTGTAAGTGTGCGTGCACGTCTGTCGACCTTTCTGTGTTAGCACACAAACTGTGTTTGTATATACTGTATGTGCCTCTCTTTATTCGTGTGTTTAAAAAAAATTGGAGAACTGAGATAACACGAGACTGTAACAGAAGAGTGAGGAAAATAATTTTTCCACAAAAGGTCCCAGTGTCTCTAAACTTCTAATGCTGTAAATGAGCAGAGGAAATAAGAGAGTGAAGCAAACCGAAAGAGACTGCTGGGAGTTTCCTTGTCAGCAAAACACATAGTTTATGCATGTATTCTTTTCACCAGATGGTTGCTGACAGTAGTGCTTGATTAAACAGAGCTGGTACATATACATACTTTTTGTGGTAATTGTTTTGTTCAGTCTTGGAATGGCCTACTGCTCTCTATTTGTTGGGAAAATGTAGCTATTGATTATAATCATCACAATTTTACTTTGTTGCATTTTGTATTTGTATTATCTATTGTTAAAACCCTATTAAATTCCAACAAATTTCCCTGTCACTTGCGTCTGCTTCAAGGGCTGCTAGATGGTACAGAGCTCAGAAATCCAGGCAAAAAGCCACAGTGGATTCCAGACATGATTTTTTTTTGAAGACCTCAGCCTGGGGAGTTGATGTAACAGCAGGAATATAGAAGATGAAAACTAGCTTTTTTTAGTAGGTGCGGAGGAGGCCAGATAGTTTAGCAAAAGGAGGTGAGGAGTGCAGTGTGTTTGGCAGTGAGGGCACTATATCCACCCTACTCCTCTGGCTGTACTGAGTGGAGTTCCTGGCAGAGTCCGTGGCCCTGCACCCTTCTGATAACTCACCAGCTTGGCTGTCCATTGTCTCTACATTCCAGTGGCTTAAAATGGAGGTCGCCTTTCCTAACCGCATATCAACATCAAGGAGAAGAATGTCAAACCCTCAGGAGAAAGCACTACAGCCAACACTGAGCTTTATTCCATCACTGAGATGATTTTGGTATAAATTTTTTTACTGTAACGTTACACTTTGATTTTATTAAGATGAGGAAGTTTTATCTCTTGCTACAGTGTGTGTGAGTGTGCGAGAGTGACACTGCCTGCCCCTTGCCACGCCCCCGCCCATGTTTGCGCACATGCCTCTGTCAACATTAAAACACATCTGACACTGGCACACCAGCCTTAACCCACAAGCCCTTACTCCACAGGGGTGGTGGCGGTCATAAAGCTTGAGCCACACACACGTAAGAGCCTTCCCCAACGCTACAACCCCAAGCGCCCTGTCAGATGGAGTTGAGTTCCACATCCAGAGTAATAAAACTAAGAACGTGGTGGCAGTGCTTGCCTTCGCCCCTCTCTCCCCTAGTGCTGGAAAAACAAGACGATGCGACTCTATCCCCTCTGCTCTTGTGTCATCAACTCTCTAACCTTTTCCCTCTTTGTTTCTCTCGGCTTTCCTCCATCAGGCTGTAGTCACTGTCAAGTGCAATTGTCATCAGCATATTCATGTCCACTGAGAAACACCTTCCACTGTCAGGGAATGCTTTATTAGCGACAAAGTAAGAGTGGCAGAGAATGAAATATTAAATGCACTCTCTGTGTATCATTTTGGGATTTACCAACTACCAACCACCTCATATTTTGGATCAGATGTAGTTTTTCTCCTTCTCTAGTGTATTTGACATCTGGAGCTTGCTCTGTAATTCATCTACTCTGTATTTAATATATTCATGGTGTGTAAATCTGATGGGATTTGGACTGATGGAAGATATTGTAGCCTGTTAGGCTGGTGGGAAATGTTACATGTGCTGTCTGCACGGACACAGACATAAATATAGAAACTTATTAAACCTCGTAGGTGTGCATTTTGTGCATGCCAAATGACAACCATCATTTTTCAACTGTGGTACTGCAGTTGCTAGCAGGGTAGACTGTATAACAACACCCAGGACATTGTCACTGTAGCTTCTGTGTAATAGGTTAGAGGCTGTGTGTGTTTGTGTGTTGCGTAGGAGTACCACAGCACCACTATAATGCCCAGAGCTTGGGGTTCACCCTTGTCTGCAGCGGGTACTGTGATGCAGACAGACAGCTCTCTCCTGTGCTCCTTGGGGCTGTGTATTTGTATGTATGTGTGTGTGTTTTACGTACGAGTCAGAAGCAGGCCATTGTTGGTGGCTGACCTCCGAGGACAGGTGCCCCCTCATCCCTCAGTAGGCGCACACACACTCACAAATAGCCCCTGCACCAATTTCCTTGATTCAAGTCTACCAAACAGACAGTTGCCTTGTGACAGAAAAACACACACATAAATCCTTTGTAGCAGCATGCTAAGATCATCAGTGAGGACTCCAGCATTTCTCCAGCCACAGGGCGTCTTTCCTGCCAGAGACAGACAGACTACGGTTGCAGGCGAGCCCCATGACAGGGACAAGGAAAACAACAGCCTAGAGGTTTTGACTGTCCTCACTAGCGTTTGTTTACGTTGTTTGGGGGAAATACACCAACACCATGTTAAATTTGTAATCCCTCCGTAATTAAATGTGACTTCTCTGATGGCCTTTTGGATTTTGCAGAGGCGTTGGTGCGGTGGAGTGCGTAAGCAGATG
This sequence comes from Pempheris klunzingeri, assembly GCF_042242105.1. Taxonomy (NCBI): domain Eukaryota; kingdom Metazoa; phylum Chordata; class Actinopteri; order Acropomatiformes; family Pempheridae; genus Pempheris; species Pempheris klunzingeri. The sequence continues at coordinate 14,820,455 of NC_092024.1, read as the reverse complement.
TGACTGCGTTTAAGAATTTAATGCAGCAGTGTCACGGCTCATTGTAACAGTTCAAGACACGAACAGTTGTGCTTCTCATTGTCAGTGAAAGCTTTTCACAATGCCGGTGAGCATTTAAATATTTCAGGTTTGAGAAATTCTAATTGAGTAAAAATATCCCATTGTAATAGTGTCAGAGATCTCATACCCATCATGCTCTCCACCAGCCGTTGTGCGCCCTGTTTAAACACGGGTGGTTTGTTTACCTCTTTATGCATCACTGTGCTCCCCTCTCACCAGCTCTCATCCTTTCCTTCTGTTTTTATTTTGGCTGAAAATTGTGTTGGATTATTTCAACACATTTTCCCTTTATCCCGTTGAAAGTCAGTTTCAAGTGGAGAGGATTACGTCGTTAAATACGTTTCCTTTTGGTACAAAGCTCCAATGCCACACACCAGAGAAAGGGGGCTTGATAAGAAAATTGTGTCAAGTACACTACCTCACCTCACAACTCACCTCCCCCACAACACCCACTCTCATTCACACCCATTTTCCCCTTCCGTCCTACCGTTCTCACCCAGTTCACTTCCCTGTAGTTAATGTTTTGGTTTTCTATATGGGACTATTTTGAGCAGGGGTGAGAAAGGAAAGGCAAGCCAGGCCCTCTGTGGCCTGTAGTTGGAAATCAAAAAAGTTCAGCAGTAAAAATGAGTTAAAACAAAACAAAAAAAGAAAATGATCTTAAATTAACCTTTAGGAAGCCCTTGTAACATTTGAACACTCGTCTTCTATGGTTATTTGATAGATTCTAATTGCTTATAAAATATTTCTCCATTGTGGTCTGATTTCACGCCCTTATGTAAAGGAAATTTAAATGTCTTAATCTCTCACGCTCTATATTCACTCATTGACTCACTGGTTTATTTCTGTCTCTATCTGCAGTATAACTTTGTTGGGAGAATCCTTGGTCCTCGGGGACTCACAGCCAAACAGTTGGAAGCAGAGACGGGATGCAAAATCATGGTGCGAGGCAAGAGCTCCATGAGAGACAAGAAGAAGGTAAGCCTGTCAACGTGGCAGTGTGCCCAGTGTGTTTAATATGTTTTGTCTCCTGATAACAGTTTTACTCAGTAGTTCAGATTCCACTCACACAAGTCAAAAAGTTCTATTCTCTCGCGCTCTTCCCCCCCCGCCCACCCCCACCCCCACCCCCCACCCCCACCCCCACATGGATTAATCCTCTGTCTTGAGATATTACACAATAATGTGAAACTAGCCAGGACTGCTGTCACACACAGATATCCCACTAACCCCGTAGAAACATGAGGCAAACACAGTGCAGTTGATGCCTGTTGGCTGCATTCTGACATCTGATAGGGCTGTTTGCAAAACGCTGTGCAGTGGAAAGTACAGAAGGCAATAGTAAAGTAGACTGCTAAGGCCAGGGGCAGCCTCTATTTCTGGACCTACCGAGCTGAGGCTGGAGACATAAAAGGCTAATGTTGCGTGTCTATATTTCCTTAGACCTAGGGGTGAACTTGTGCAAAAATTACGTTATTTTACCTGCAAATTTGTATCTATAACATAGTGCACAACATATTTTGGCCTTAAACAGCCACATCACAGCATTTGAAAATCTAGACGGACTGACTGTTGCAAAATTTTGTTGATCAAAGTCAGACCATGTTTGGTTGTGCTGTATTGCACCACTATCAGGTCATCCGTGCTTTAGCATGTCCTTGCAGCCTACAAACTTTGCTCATGGCATATTTCAACAGCATACATATTAGATTTTGATACACCATATCATTTAGCCAAAGCAGATGATTAAACAATCAAAACATAGACTTTCAGCAGCAGCAGCAGCAGCAGCAGCAGCAGCCTACATGAATCCCCAAAGGCTTCCAAAGTGTGTCAGATCAGATTTTGTGATGCACTTTGAAGTTACTGTGAGGACAAATTGACAGTTTTGAAAAATGTGGTATTTCAAGCATCTGTGCATGTTTTGCCCATGGGCATCAGCCATGCTATAATGGCTGCTTTTGGCTGTTTTTCTGTTGGGTTTTGTTTAGTTGTTTTTTCTCTTTTCTTCATTGAGTGACACCTTTTTTGGAGATGAGTCTTTGTTTTTAAATCTCTCCCTTTTTCCTTTTGTCTCTCAGTTGTTCAGATTTGCCAGGTAGTGGTGCTATATTACAGTGTATTCGCATAAGACAGAAGGAGTGTGTTTCAGCCTTGTATGGGAATCACCTTCTCTGCACGCACACTCACACAGTCCACAGTGCATCGTAGCATAGTTCACACACAGAGATATACACAGATTTTCGGCTGAGTCATAATCTTAGAAGCTCCAGTTTGCTGCAGGGCCAACATTTTCCTCCCTCTTTCTTATTTTATGGCTCCTCTATTCGTATTTCATTAATTAATTTCTATCTCTTCCTCTTATTTCCCTTGGAGTGTGTTCATTATCACAGAACAAGATGAAGACACTCTGCTTTGGTTCTTTCTTTAGAATTAGACCCAGAAGTAGTTAAATGGAAGTGAACATATTTAAGCATGTGCAATCTCACGCTCTTTCACACACACGCAGACGCGCATACACTTTTAGTTTTAGCTCACTACATGAATCTATGATGACCTTCATCATCTTTTGCCATCTTAAAACTTAATGACGTGCGCCCGTTTGTTTGGACGGGATGTGTCAAAGGCCCTGTGCAATTAGTATGCTAACAAAGGCCCAATACAATTAAACATTTATGCAACAATAAAGACAAGCAGGACAATTTCATTACTCAGTGTTTTGAGATGATGAAGTCAAGGAATACCTGTTTTAAATGTTTCATAAATAGTCCTTGCTGCTATTCAAGTATTTACGAAAAATTTGAAAAGCAGCAAATTGTGTTTTTGCACATAATTAACTAATAATTGAATAATTAATTGTCCTCCATTAAAATCTTATTTCTTTCACTGCCTTCCTGTCGCTTACCTTAGACTACAGTGGTGTCTGGTTGAGGTATTTACATTAACGTTAGGTTAAGCTGGGGAAAAGATGATGAAAAAAAGGTCAAAGGTCTGCTGGTTTTTACATCCTTCACTGCCTCCACTGTCATTAAATAACAGGAATCGATATCATGTTAGCTCCCTGTTCACCAAAATCTTTTGGAGGGGACGGGTGTGTCATAACTGGGGCTGTGCTCCGGACAAAGCTGTAGCCTCCAGTTGCTGCATCCTCAACCTCAGTATTTTCAGCCTGATGCCCCGTGGCAGCAGAGGAAGCCGCGGGAGCAGCTTAGCCAGTGTGTTTATTCAGGATCCATTAGCGGCAGCGTTTTTATGCTCTCAATAATTCAGCTGGTTGCTCCCTCCTGGCCCGCACTGCCTGGCGGGGAGTCAGCTCACTGGAGCTATGCAGTGGGAGAGAGTCGAGCAGAGGAAAAGAAAGAACAATGGCGAGAGAAGAAAAGCAGATCAAGTAGAAAATGAGGAGGAAAGAAGCAGATGAGGAGAAAAATGTTGAATTGTACTCTTTTTAAACAAGGCCTAAAATAATGCTCAAAAGTAGAGATGTCCCGATCACTTTTTCACTCCCAATCCCTTTCTAATTGTTTAATTTTGTTTTTGTTGAATTTTATTTTTTCATGTATAATACAGCTCATAATACACACTTAACCTACACCTACCCTGCATTACAGATTTTACAGATTTAATTGTTTCCTATAGTATTTTGTGGGCAGTAAAGTATTTTAAGCCTGCTGTTACTGAATACTGTCCTGATGTCTAGGTCCTTTTTAAGATGGTCTTTACTTTGTATTTTCTCATGGAGTCGTTCTTTCGTTTATCTTTTAATGTAAATGGAAAATCTGAAATTAATGTCTGCTACTACTGTAGTTGCATGTCAAATTTGAGCATATTGTCATTTTAACAAAGATGAACAATGGAAATTATGTTACCATTTTTGTCACATAAGTTGCTGTCATTGTAGTGCTGTCATAGCAACTGTAATTGTTAAATACCCACGTACTAATTACTGTGGTCTATATGGATTTCCCTAAATTGCATGGTAGTAGTAGTAGAGAGAATCCCACAGAAAAATATTTATTTATCATGTATTTATTGACATGACAGTCATAATCACAGTATGAAAATGCTAAAAATCAGTAAACCCACCAGTGTCTGTGTGTGGGTGGGACTTGGCGTTCATCTCAAATAATAAGACGAATGCAGGATATTAACCTGTCCCAAAACTGCACTTCACACTCTGATCAAACAAAACCAAATGTAACGTGTCTGTGAGAGTGACAGAGCAGGTGCAAGTACATTCCTGTAACTTCTCTGGATAGAGACTTTTAAAAAGGCCTTTTCCACACATTTGTTGAAACTGGATGGATCACACACTAATTCCATAAAGAGCACTTCTTTTTATGGTGTTTGACACTACTACACTCCCCTCTTTTCCAATCTCTTGTATTTAGGAGGTTTTCCTTGTTGCTAGACCGTATCAAGTCTTTAGATACTGCCCAAAGGGATGAAGCTTGTATACCATGGCCCTTTTGACGATTTTAGTTTAAACGGTTGGATGGAAAAATGATTCTTCTTGGAGGCTGATTCCAATCAAACTTTCATCTAATGTGGCAGCTGGAGTCCCCTTGGTTTTTACTCTTACAATCATGCTTAATTCAAAACAACAGCAGGAACAATAACGATTAAATTACAGGTACGTTGTATCGACCATTGCACAAGTAGAGTAGGGATTTCCCTCTCTTTTTGAAACAATTCCCTAATTCTGTTTTGGCTACCACAGTTGGCACCACAGACAGCTGTTTTAGTTTACGCCGTGCTAAGTGTCATTCCAGACTTAAAGTGCTCTATATCAAATTAATTTCCTTTTGATTTGTGTTTTTCGCTGATTGTACCGACACATAACAGCTAAAATTGTGGCATCAGCACGGTCACTGGCAGAACAGAATAGGCCTCAGACTCGAACCTTCAACTTCTGCCAGCCAATAGACAGTGCCACAGCACAGCACAGCACAGCACCCACATTTTATTGCTTCAGAACAAATTTGCACATTGGCAATCAATATGTTAAACTTAATTGGCCTGTTGGCGCTGCTGCAAGCCCACTTGTTTTGTTTAAAGTTTAAGCTGACTTGTTTGTGTCTCGTCTCTTAGTTTCTGATTACTTGACCCAGTGCAACTGATCCATTGTTAAGAGTTTACAGAGAGCTGTTATGATGATGAGAAAAGTAGAGCAATGCCCAGTTGTTACTTTTGATGCCTCAGGGATTATTGGCTGGAAATGGGTTTTAGGGAGGAGATCTTACAGGAGCCAAGGATGGTAAATAGCACAAGGTGTAGCAGCATCTGTGACGTGGTTCACTGGAGCTATGACTTATATCATTTCCTTTTTTCACACAGAGCTCGGAATATTAAGATTTAGGTGACCTCAGGATTGCCCAGGACTCTCCTCAATCTGTCCTTTTTGTCCTTTTACCTGTGGACATTTCATATAGTGGTGTTCTATATAAAAGACCAAAAGATTATTGGTCTTGACCAAAATCATCAAGCATTAATAAGTCATGCTACATTTCCTTCATTCTTTATTGATTCTATTTGAAGGCAATCTGTCTTGCTTAAAGTGAAGGAGGTCCTTAAAAGTTGTGATTTATTTTATTTGGTATTTTACTCTATATTTTCTATTCATTGTCATTCCTCTACAGCCCCGCTTGCACTCTCTTGTCCTTCCATGCCCCCACAGCTCCCTACAGGACCTGTTTGGCCTTCTGGCAACGATCCCAGTTGATCCTTTAGGATCAAGAGAAGGGTCTGTTCAGAGTGGGCGAGGCAGTGGCAGATTTGAAACAGTGCAAATAATTCTAGTGTTGAAGTGCAACATTGCCAGGACAAATCTGTGGTGCCACATAGTCCTGTTGAGTCAGCAGTGTGGTATATTAAGGAGGACTGACCTTCAGCCACAACACCAAGGATCGAAAGCTTTGCGTCTGTAAATGTGCACCCTGTTATGTGTCTGAGAGCAATGCAATAAATTTCCTCCAGCTTCACGGGTGTATCTGACCATACGGTATAACCTCCCTGTGGAAATGGGCCGCCGAACCGATGGTACCAACAGGATCAATAAAGTAGCATGAGAACAACAAGATTAAGCTAAAACACTGTTGTTTTTCAGTACAACCTAAAAAGGTCAGAAGGAGAGGGTCAGAAGAAAAAGATGTCTATTTCTGTAACCTTTTTGCACGTGGTGCCATCCATGTTGAGAATTGAGGCCTTAAAATCTATCAGGCTCAAGATGAGGGGTGTGAAAGCCAGCAGGCAAACAGGTGCTGTACAGACGATGGAGGTCAGGCAGCATAACTGACCAGCAGTCTTTCCTTCTGATCCTAATAATAGATGTTGTTTCTGCAGTGTCTGCGCTGTGTATTCGCGCTACATATTTTGCCAAAAACGATTACCCTCTGGTATGTGGTTTTTGCAATGGCATTTGATGTCGGCTAGTGTGGGCATTCTCTGCAAAGGCCTTTCCAGTATTCCCTTTCGCACTCCCACCTCACCTCCCCTCTCTTTTTTCCCCTCCCAACCTGCCTCCCCCTCCACCCTCCCTCGTGTTTGTCATGCTGTCACTTTCTCTCAGAGGGCACACAGTGACCTTGTTCACAGGCAGTCATGCTGGTGTGAGGTGTGTGTTTGTGTGTGTGTGTGTGCACTTAAGTTTCTTTTCCCAGATCTCTTTGACCACCATCCTAATCAAATCAGTATCTGCCAAGCACACACAGACACGTGATTGACTTATCTTGTTGAGACCAATTTAAACAACAATCAATAAATGTCAATAAATGTGCATTTATGTATCTACCATATGCTTTCAAACAGAAGCAGCTCTGGTGGTCTGTCTGTCTGTGTCCCCTCTAGCAAATGCTGAGTCACCTTCTAGTCCCCATGTCCCCTAATAGGCCATAAGCAAACAGCCATGGTGAAATAATGGCCCGGCTGCTGAAAGTAGGCCCTCCCCCCTGTGTGGAAAAGAGGAAAACGAGAGTGGAATATTGAACTTTGTGTGTGTGTGAGTGTGTGTGTGTGTGTGTTGTAAAGAGCAATGCCATGGCAACAGGTCTCTGGAGTGCAAAGCAGGTGGGTGGCACTCAGCTTAAACTCTATGTGTGTGTGTGTGTGTGTGTGTGTGTGCATGCTCCATCTCACTTTGTGGTGCTCGTTGAGTGTATTGAAATCATGTCAGGGGGACCCCCTCCAAAGCACCACAATGCATTGTTTGTAGTTAGACACATTCACACTGGCTCACTACTCACGAATGAGCGGTGATCTGGAGTTGAGGTGGTTTGTATGGGTGGGATTAAACCACTCAGTGTACATCAACGGTCTGTGCAAACCCGCAGCAACAGCAGGAGGGGAGAAAGCTGGGATGTTGTTGACTTCCTAAAACTCGGACCTCCTCTGGAAAAGGAAATAGCAATTCTGATTTTGAAACAGTTTTGATTTTACATTCCTTTTGACATTGCTGTTTTGCCTTCATAAAAGCAGCCAAATATTAACATTATAATCCAGTTTTAATGTGGTGTCACACATCAGAGGAAACTGAGGTTGTTTCTTTTTTCAGACAACCTAGACCTCAACTCCTCACCTCAGGGGGAAGTAGTCAGCTTTCAAACCGCTGGCTTTCATGGTTGTACAGTGACATGCGATACAACCTCAAAAGCTTTTTAGAGCGCTCTCAGTGTCTGCTCAATGCATTTACTGTCAGCAGTAACTAGAACAGGGAGGAAAGTAGCTGTGATAAGTGGAGAACCGTGTTTTTTCTTTTTTTTTATCTCCAAATGTGAGGCTACTCCATAATTGTCTCTACATATCCCATTTTACCTATTCAGAAGAGTCAGGTGTGACTGGGCTTTTCACATAGGCGCCTAAAAAATGGAAAACATTGTGCACAATTTCTCAACCTCAGCCTTCCCAAGTCCAATCTTTGAAACTGCTTCCTATTTAACCATGTTGAAAGGCTATAGAGCAGTGATGTTCATTTTGAATACAGCCCATTTTGCCTTTCAAGTAGTGCTAGTGCTACAATTTGGCGCCCTCCAAGTGCTTTGGCTCTGCCTTTTCAGGAGGGAAAACGACTCCCTCAAAGAGCTATTGTTACCCAGACAGTATTGTCCAAGCAAACACAAGTCAGAGACAGAGGCACACACTTGCACACCTTTACACACCATCCTGCACCCCTTTGAATTATATCTATGTAGCGTAACGGCATTCCTACTAGTTGAGCTGGTGTGGCTTAAAAAATCCCCATCCATCTCTCTCTGATCCCTCCACCCATCCATCTTTTACTGATATTAATTGCTGCAGGGCTAGCTGTCGTCTTTGTCTCTGTAGAGTGAGGGATCTATTAAAGAAGTGTGTCCTTTCAAAGTTAAAGCTAAATAGCTGACTAAAGGGCCGCTCCTGTCATCCTGCTTCTCTTCACAGGGCCCCGTCGTCCTCTGTGTATTCCTGCCTCTCGCCTCCGCTTCCTCTGATATACTGTGTTACTGCACTGGTGCTCCAACACACCCACACTGTCACATTCACTCACCGTCTCTCTCCTTCTCCCTCTATCTCTGTCCAGGAGGAGCAGAACAGAGGGAAGCCAAACTGGGAACACCTAAACGAAGACCTTCATGTCCTGATCACAGTGGAAGATTCACAGGCCAGAGCTGAGATCAAGATGAGGAGAGCAGTGGAGGAGGTCAAGAAGCTTCTCGTACCTGCTGTGAGTACATACTACACGCAGAGCTCACACACGTCACACACACAGTGGTAGTTGCCTATGGCCTATAAGTTAATACTGCTCTCCACAAGTAACATCATTTGAGTTTTCAAGGAAGTTGATACAAAGGACGGGGTTTCGCTCTGATTTAGTAGTGCTGAGACAGGCCTTTTCGTGCTCTACTATCTCGGTCCAAACAACAGGATAATAGGGCTACATATGGCACACCACCTCTTTCCCACTGTTAGCATCCTGTTTACTTCCATATATAAACCAGGGGAACAGGTTGGCTGTACCCCCAAAGGAGTGGAAAAACATATCTAGCTGCACACACCTCCTATGAATTCCACACTTCATCTCCGCCTCCCCTCTGACCCAACTTCCTCATATACTGTACCATTGGCGACAGCTGCTGTTAGTTTTTTGGCATGTGACGTGTATTTTCCCCCTCTACTGTGGTGAGCAGGTGGACAGGGCAGCTGAAGGCCCAGGCTTGCCATCAGGTGGCAATGTGCAGGGCTTGGTCTGCGGAAATGGGGCCAGCCCATGCCAAACATGCAAAGCTAAACAAGAGATGCAGTGTTACTTTAATTGTAATGTTGAGCTCATTTCCCTTCATTTATGTCCTGTCACTTGAGAAACAAATGCAGCAAGGACGATGTTTGTCCTAGATGTAGCTATATTATAATTTATATTTTAAAAAATTTCAGCAGCAGAATTATGCCTTCTGCAACTGGGTAAGTGACACCACAAGTAAGGCGACCCCCTTTAATTTAACAGTTAAACATTAACAAATACATAAAGAGTAGAGGAGGACAGAAAGACTCATCAGTGAAATTGTAGAATGATAGCACTACTTTTTTTTTTTAGTTTTTTTAGAGTTTAATATGACAACATGCCCGAAATAATAAAGTGTATCTGATCACATGAATATGCAGGCTATATCTAGGGCCATGAACTGTAACTTTTTGTTCAACTCATCCAAACCACAGCGGGTATGGATGTAAGATCTGACATAAGAGGTGCCATCATGCCTGTCTAGTATGATCGGTACTCTCTGTCTGTCTCAGCCAGGCCTCGGCCCAGCCTGACAATGTGGAAAGCACTTCAATTCATGTCCTTTTGTTTAAGGATTGCTTGTCTCTATTCAGCCAGCCTGTCACTTCTCTAGGCACTTGTTTTGTTTCTGAGTGCTGGAGTGTTTCAGATCTCCTCAGCCTGTATGTACACACAGAGGATGTTGACACACTTAAACATGCACACACTCACGCCTGCATACACAAACTTGAGCATGAAGCCATCTCTGGAAGCGGCCGTGTCCTAAAGAGTGATGCAGAATGAGTCATTGTTAACACACATGTATACACGCACACAACAAAACCCCTTTTGGCATCCTTTTAAGTCAATGACAGCTCTCAGCAGCTAACAATCATCTGAATGGAGTGCTACAAAAACGGCTTCTTCTCGTTTCTAAAAAATGTCTACGCATTTTGCAGTCTAACAAGCGCATTAAAGGCAGTCTGTTGATTCACTACCTGAACTGTTTATTGGGTTAAGGAGTTTTCCTCTTATTTGTCAAACACAAGAAACCAGCTTTGAGCTCCTTTGAGACAGTGATGAAATCTTGCTCATAAAAAGTTTGACTCTACACTTAACTCAAATAAGGGTTTTACATAGCTAATTAACGACCCATTGTAATCTACCAGAGGCTGTTTTTCCTTCAAGCAAGGCATCTTTGTTAATTCAAATAGAATGAAATGATTCCTCCAATAGGTAGACATTGTGTGTTGGGTGTTCTTGTGATCAAATTTACCAAGAAATGCTTTGATTCTTGTTAAGTTAAATGTCCCTGCCGGGTGTAGTAATATAGTTACTACACACTACTACTGCTGTTAGATATAGTTTCTACCTTTTAAAGGTTAGTACTCCAAAACACATTTTTTTTTTACTTGGTTTATTTCTCCTATCAAAACAAATTAATCAGAATGGAGAATTAATCATTTTTCTATTGAAAACTAGACTTTATTAGTTTTCTAAAGACCTAACCTTTCATTCGGGTTACATTATAGGCCAGATCCTTGCACATTACCTAAATGGCCTGACACTAGCCTAGGGTGTAACAAATTTAAATATCAATAGAAGTGACATAGTTTCAGTGTGGTGTCCAGTAGGCTGTTCCTGAATGTTGGCTTGGTACTTAATCTACCCATGAATCCCTTAGCACACTGTATTGTCTTCATGTCACTGCGTTCACACGCATGCACACATATCATGAGTGGGTGGGCAATAGGGCTGGCTGGCAGTAATGCCCTTTATCATGCTAAACTAGATTGGATTAAAGTACGGACACGCTGGGTACGCACTGTTCTAATGAAGGGCATCTTTTCCACATTTGACAGCGTAAAATCGCCTTTATTAAATCGCACAGGAAACAAAATGAGGTCATGCTTTTTATTCCCTTTCAAGGAACAGGCTTTACTTGTCATTGACGACAAACGTAAAATAAAGAGGCAGAATCGAGTAATAGTCAAAAGGTTGTTTTATCTGCAAACCTGGTGGTAAATTGAAGTTAAACATTTTTAAATAATAGTTTTGTTCTCAAATAATCTTATAAGTGACTCTGGATTAGTAGCCGGGAGGTATGGCATGGAGACACCCATAATTAAGTGGGTAAGCTAAACTCACAGGGACATAACAATCAGACTTGCAGCATTTATTTTTGTTTTGATAGAATTATTTTGCATATAGAATATGGTTTCCCAGTACAGGTTTCAATTTGAAAGTTATACTTTGTCTTGAAGAATCACTAAATTAAGATACATTTTGCAATATCAATATGTACTAAATATTCGTGACATTTTTCAGAAAGTTGTGGGACCAACCAAGTGTGCTGTACCTTAGATGCACACGCTGTCAATACATATGAGCATGTGTATGTTGTAAATACATTTTGACTTTGTCTGAATAAATCAATGTTTCAATGGTTGACATGGTTACCAAGCAATTATTGACTATTGATTAACGCCCTGTCAACGGCTGGTCCTTACGCAGAGATTGATTGACAGTTGGTAAAGGGTGCTGGTGGGAAGTGTTGAAGGTTCATACTTGTTCCTCTTTGCCCTCAGTAGCACTGATTTGCTCCCTAGTTGTGTGAACTCTTCAACTCTCCATGAACTGGGAGCAGAGGAACATCGGCAAGATGAGAGAGACAGAGGGAGGGAGGGAGAGAGATGGGTGGGAGAGCTTGATTGAGCTACTCTTTCAAGTGTGGATTTACTCCACTGATCCTGCTCTAGTACACACACACACACACACACACACACACGCACAGATACACATAACCCAAAAAATGCTTCCACAAGCATGCACGCACACACACATAGACACTTACTAAAATGCCTGGCTCATCCCTTCAGTCTCTGGTTAAGGCCCTCAAACAGAGCCGGCAGCAGATCCCCACTGCACTTTAGGTAACCCCCACTTAGATACTTGCAGAGCTGTATGCATGAACCCTGACTGGCCCATTCCACTTCGCCTCTCTGTCCCTAGAAGGGCTTGAGAGCAATAATGATTGACCTATAAGCAGGTACTGTCCTGAGATTTACAGCAAACCCTGGCCAATTGTGAGAGAAACAGAAAAGCTGACTCATGCATATGCCGTGACTATTTAGAATGACATTCCAATTACAAATAAGAATCAGCTCTTTGCTGACTTGTGCAAACAGGCACCCAATTAAGTTAAAATCCATCTGAATTACCTTATATGTTATTAATGATCCTCTGCTGAGTTGCACTCCCCAAACACAGAATTTCTTGTTTTGTAATAAGACCTGCACCGTTGGCCAATGGAACTGCATGAATAGCAGGTATTTTTACCTTTTGACAACTGCTTTGACAGCATTAAATTAAAATTGTGGCCACAGGTAAAAGATTTGTTAATGTTTCACCACAACCCGTGCAGCAGCAGCTGTCTATAAATTAGTAATAACACTACTAATAATGTACTCTTTAATCGCCAATACTGTACACTTAAGTATAGAGATGTATCAAAATGGTAGTAACTTCCATTCAAATGCACAGAATGTTATACAAAGTGTGGGAGTGGTCTGAGTCTGATTGACGAGCTGTCTTCCTATACTGGTTAACAGACATAACCACAATTAAATGAAACTGTCCTCTTTGCCCACCATGTATGCTTTTCACAAAGTGACTTGAATATGTTCTTTTGGTGCGTTATGTAGGTTACAAGCTGTGATGTGAACATTCAGTATAACAGCTTATTTAGATCTATCACCGATCCTCTGTTTATGCAGGAAGGCATTGGCAGACATGATGATAGATAGGTGACATTGTGCTTGTGTCTGTGTCCACACACACATCTGGCTCTGTTTGGCTGTATTTCTATTTTTGTGTGCCTGTTTATGCATTTCTGTACGTGTGTGTGTGATTGACAGGTGTACGCACTGGACATTGTTAAGGATATAATAAATTCTCATTGGTCCTCCTGGGTCACAGCACTGTTTGAAAGGCTTATGGGAAAATGACAGACGGGCAGACAATTGGACAAAGCCATCTGAGACCAGACAAAGGCCTTGTCCTTAGGTAACCCTGAGTGCTTTCGCCTAAAGACACCTTTTCTTATTGGAGATTAAGAGGGCTGGAAACATCTTTATGTTTACATTTTGCTCTTAGCAGAATCATAATCTGTTATGGGATTAAAACACATCTTCATGCTTGATGTGCTTTAAGTTTAGAGGACCCTTAAGCCATTCTGCTTTTCTCTTTTCCTTCCTGTTTTTCTGAGTGATAATTTTAGTGCAGTATGGAATTGTCAAAATGCAATGGCTTCGACCTTCGCATTCTTTTCAATTATAATGCTGCCGATCTAGAAAATGAAGCGTATAGTTCTGTCGCATTCAATTGCAAAGTGCACTGTAAAAATCCTAAGGCTAAAACTTGAACTGTCAGTATTCACACGTTGCCCTGGAAACAAACCCCCAGTACAGCACCTCATGCTTAGCGAGAGATCAAATTGTTATGCTCTGTATTGAAAAGTGAGTTATTTACAGAATTTATACTCTGGGGAAAAGACTGTTGATTTTGGTCTTTTGTTTCTGTTTGATATGATTTGATTGAAAGAAAGCAAATCATTTTCCGTTTTCAAAAGGTTTTACAGAGGTCGTTCCTATAGGGACAATCATGTGCATGTTTTGTACATGTTCAAGGGTGCACAGTATGCTGTTTAAGTTGAGTGAGATTGTTTGATGAAGGCAGCTAGAGACAATATTATCCAAACTCTTCATTTGACTCAGCGCAGTGATGACAGGCACCCACCACAAGGTATTGTGGCGACATTTACAGACCACCCGAGAAGACAAAAGGTTGGATTTGAAAGTAGAACAGCACACAACAGAGAAAGAAAGCACTAGTTGGTGCAGGGGCACTTGAAGAGCCAAGTGCATGTCTCCCTGAATGAAACTGTTATTGCAGAGGACCAAGTGAGCTTGGTAGTGGCCTGAGCAGATCAGCCTCGAGCACTTCTCTCTATTTGCAGCATGGTATGAACCCAGTCGTGCTCTCTTGCTCCAGCTTACTACTCCCTCTTGTGCTCCATCTCGCCACTTTCCCCTCCATCCTTCATATGCCGCTTTTCTATTTTTATATTTTTGTCACTAATGTGGCTCTAGTCCACATTATGGAAATATGGAGGAGATGGTTTTGCTGTGCCTCTTTCCTTTTTTTTTTTTTTCATTTTTACAAATGCCTTGGCAGTGGATAGCAAAGTGAGAGCTCTCCATCAGTTGCCATGTTTGGTTTGCCAGTCTCATTGTAGTCCTTCTAGTCAAGACAAAGTTTTCCTTTTAGACAAAACTGTCCGCCTGCCCCTTTTTGTTCTTATTTCTGTCTTTTGCTCCCCTGAGCCTTCCATCTCTCTTCCTCTTTTTTTCTCTCCTCCTTCTCTCTCTGCTATGGACTACCTTTGAAGAAGAACATACAGTAGATGGTGTTTTTTTTTTTTTTTTTTAAAAGCCAGACAGATGGACCTTCATGGACGCCAAGTTTGGCAATCTGCGGGGTGTTGTGTCTGTACTCGGCAGTATGCATCCGGCTTGGCAGAGTGCTACAATGGCAGCACCATCAGAACCACTCAGGCAGGAAAGGCACAGGCACAGAGAGAAGATGATGCAGAACAAGCAGAGCTAGATGGAGCAGTGGAAGTCTGTTCTAGGCAGCAGTGTAGTGACTTTGCAATCAATAAACACCTCTTTTTGTTTTTCTCTCTCTCTTTCGAGCCCTCACTCTCTTCTCCTCTCTCTCTCTGTCAGCAGTGTCTGACAAATGAGTACAAAACACCATCTGGCTGCATCCATCCATGTGTGCCTCTCCAATTAATGATGTTTATTCTCTGTTAGGCCTACCTATCACTACCATTCTCCTCTTATTTACTCTTAATCTACCCTCCCACCCCACCCTCCCCTCACATCCTCTGTCATGCATGATATCAATCCATACCCATAAGAACAGAAGCTCACATTTCTCACTGAGCCTGATTGATTGGCTTGGATGGTGCGTGTTTTTGCTTCTTGCACATTATGTTAATGCTCCTAAAGGAAATGGCCTTCAACAGGTGCTGTGCCTACTGTAGTGGAATTCCTTTAAAACTGTAATTTTATGCTGAAAGTATGTAGGAGATGTATTTTAAGTTCCTGAAAGGAAAAGAAAGTTTGGGGTATGATGAAGCTAGCTTGTTTCTATCATCCCTCCACATCTGATAACCACATAGCTTTTTGTTTGTCCTTTTTAACATAGTTACAGCTGCAGAGAAAAGGCAGTCACAGACACACTCACAACACTGTGACAAAGACTTCAATATCTGTTCTTGTCCTATGTACTGTACATTTGTTCACATGTAAATGTGATGAATTATCTCGCTATGCCAGCCTGCCCAAGTAGGCTTAGGCGCCTTGCAGGGAGCAGTAGGTGGATAGTTTTAGCCAACCTTGCAGCCTCTCTGTCCCTATAGGCTGTTATTACCTTCATCAGGCTAATGAAGGAGTTGGATTGGATCATATTAACCTCCTGATCTCCACCTCCCAGGACACCACAGTTACAACAGGCTGGACTGCACTGTTCACTGCTCTCATTATGTGTGTGTGTGTATATATATATATATATGTATGTGTGTGTGTTTGAGAGAGAGTCTGGTGAGCCCATCCCACCTGCACGTAGACACTGCATCTCCCACATGAATGTTAATCATCTTTTTAATTGGCTTCCTTGACTTGGTGACCTCTACTTGAGACGGCAAGACTGCATCACGGTGCTCCTCCTCCTCCTGTTATGCTGTTTTCTTACTTTGCCGTGTGTGTGTGTGTGTGTGTGTGTGTGTGTGTGTGTGTGTGTGTGTGTGTGTGTGTGTGTGTGTGTGTGTGTGTGTGTGTGTGTGTGTGTGTGTGTGTGTGTGTGTGTGTGTGTGTGTGTGTGTGTGTGTGTGTGTGTGTGTGTGTGTGTGTGTGTGTGTGTGTGTGTGTGTGTGTGTGTGTGTGTGTGTGTGTGTGTGTGTTTCTGTATGCAGTCTCTTCAGCGTCTATTCACTCTCAAACAGTAGAGATTGGAGCAGGCCTTGAGGCAGTGTGACCCTTGACTCTCAGCCATCCTCTTGTCCTCCACTTTCATCATTACCCATCCTCGCATCCTCACACTCTGTACTCATTTATCCAGCCTTTTGGTCCTCATATGCCCTCTTATTACATTTGAGACAGGTACTTCACAGACACCTATTGAAACCCTGTAGCCAGGAGAGCAAACGCTAAAACTGTGACATATAAATCACCTCTGATTAATGATCTAGAGGTGATAAGTGGGTAATTGGAATTGACCACTTAAAGTGTTTAACCACAGGAAACAGATGTGGCTTTTCTGACACTTATGCCAATAATGATTACTACTGCATGTCATTTGATTGGATAGCGTGTGAGAAGTGATCATGATTCGTCATGTCAGGTGAAACAGTATTTACTCAAGCATGCAAGCAGACATTTATACATCACCTGCTAACGTCCTCATTTCTTGAACTTCTTCGTTACATAAATAATTGGCAAGCTTAGGTCCAGCAGCCACTCTTAACTTCAAACACCTGAAAGTAGGCTCAAGCAAGACCTTGACTGGCATCCTAGTACAGACTAGGTTGAAAATAGACACAACTAGTCTCACAGAGAACCGCAAAGGAAAGAAATACACAATTATTGGCAGAAGAGTCTTAGAGCTATTTTTACCTGGACCTTTCCTCTGTACCTCTGAGACAGGACGGAGGTCAGGACCAAAGAAAACATTTGGATTTTCCAGCTCAGAAATGTGTGGGAAACCACCATCCTGTTGTCTTCAGCAAGTCACTTTAGAAGACCAGGGTGTTTGGCATAAAGTGTGTACTTCCTGTATTTTGTATTCATACTTTTTTATTTACAACACTGTCATTTGTTGTGTTCATAGATCTTCTAGGTTAAGGTATTTGCAACATCATTGTGCACTGCATAATGTGCAGTGAAAGACAACTCTTTATTTTATTTGCCTTCTCCCTGGCCTATTAAAGATGTGCACTTTTTCTTCTGTACTAGTTTCTTTATTCTGTTTTTCCCTTACTTTCTTCCTACCCATCTTTCCCCAACCTCTATTTCCCCTCAGTGTGTGATCGTGCTTTCTGTGTTTTACCCATCTCTTGCTGTCCCCTGCGCTCTCTCTTTCTTTCTTTCTTTCTTTCTTGGTGATTGAAGGGACAAGCCATTCACCACTCTCTTCCATTATTGTATCTGAAGGCCACCACATATTGTTAGCAACACACAGGTTACAAACCACAGAACAGGCTGAAGCTGTCTGTCTCAACTGTGCAAGCCGCACAAAAAAACATCACAGAGTCACTCATGCATTATGAAACTATATAAAGATGTTTCTCCAATAGATTGTGTTGAGAGGATATGCAACAAAAATCCACTCTTACTTGTTTGGACCTAATTTTAATCATACCCAAGTCGCACACATTCCTCCAGTCTAAGCTTTTTATTGCTGTACTACATACGGTAACTATTGAGTCCATGTGTGCCAAGTGCCTCCTGTCAGCTCAAACCCAACAGGACGGGCTTGGTCTGGTCTTGGCCCAAGGGTTCCTCCCCTGCCATCTCTTCCCTCCACATCTCCATCTGCCCATCCCTCCTCATCTCCAGCTCTATGGCTCTCCTGGGGGGTGGACAGGTGGTTCTAACCCTAAAGAAACTGTACCCCTGTGGGCAACAACCTGCCTAAGCCTGGCCACCTTCCTTAGTCTTGTCCTCCTCCCTTTTTAATTTCCTGGCCCCGCGACTGAAAGGCAGGCAGGCTTATTTTTCAAATATCACTCTAGAGAGGCTTGGCCACACTGCCTCATATGTCGGAAGAAAAACAATCTCAGGCATGATCAGATAAAGCTGCATGTCATTTAAATAAATGCTAATTATCATTTGATAACCAACAATTTAGAGCGTTCCAACAAAGAGACTGCTGATTATAGTGGCATTGTGTTTGTGTTTAATTTCGATAAAGGTAAAATTTCTTGTGTATGCGCATCGCTTCAGGGGCAGACCTATAGTATGCTCATTAGTTGTTGTGGAGTTTGTGTTTCAGGAATGTGTGCTTTCACGCACATGGTGACATAAGAACAAGGAAAGAGGCAGTATGACTTTGAATTCCTGTCTACCTGCTGTTCTCTTCATCATCAGGAGTCTACTCACGGAGCCAGCCACAGGAAATGGGGAAAAGTCTAAAGCGGGGAAAAGATTCAGATTGCAATAACATTTGTGCTGAATGGCATCTTTCATCACTTGTTTTATCCCTCTGTCATTCACAGAGTCACTGGTGTGGACAATTGGGGAAGAAAGGGAGAAGCACAGTAACGTGCATATGTATTGCTACTGTCATGCAGCTGTATGGAACTCAGCCACTGAAAATATCAGCACATAAGGAACGAATGAACCATAGACAAAGTAATACAAGCGCACACTGTAAAGTCTGACTAGTTGAACAAGCCTAAATGTCAGGAGTGAAGAAGACTGGTGCTAAATATCTCAGGTTTAGAAACTTGTCATCCATGGTCCTGGACCAAACCTCAGCCTCATCATGCTGCAATTAGCAGTTTCTCTCTTACACTCTCTCCTGAGTTCTTCCTTCCCTTATTTCTCCTTGAAACATCATCCTGTTGCTAATCCATCTCTTTCATTTCCTCCCTCTAAGGGGAATTAGTCCTGTTTCTCCTCTTGTCTCATTCATTTAGATTTTTAAGTCAGCCAAGATCCCCAGTGAAAGTGCATTCTGTGTACACAGGACCTTTGCACCACTTACAAAATTGCCTTACCCACTTGTACTGTCCTTTTTAATTTCAGTTCACACACATACACATGCACTTGAGTCCCTAACCACCCAGGTCTCTTACATTATTGTAAAATAACCTCTTTCCTAATCCACCTGGTTGTGCTAGGCTCCTCCAGGGGTTTTTTCAAGTGTCCTAATACACTACGCAGAAAGAGGAGGCGGGTAACAAGCAGGCTGAGAGGCCCGGGCAGTTTTAATCTGCCCTGGTCGTCCAGTGGCAAGGAGAGGGACCCTGCAAGCCCCTAGCCAATCTCTCTGCCTCTCTTTGAAGGTCTCCTTAATCCCCTTACAGAGAGGCAAGGAAATGCAGATGTGGGTGTATGTTGGTGTATGTGTGTGGATGTTGTCCTGTGTGCGTATGCCTGTGGGTCGATTGTAGGGGAGCTGCTGTTAGAACCCTGCATCTCCAAAGGTCCAGTGCTGATTGAGACTTATGCACATTGTCTTTCTGCCACTCCGTTTCTTTGTCTCTCACACACAGTCCACTTTACGTTGTCCACCCCCACTACTTTCTGCACTTCCCCAGGGGCCTTACTAGGGCCAAGCTTCAACATCTGCGAAGTGGGAACACACACACACACACACACACACACACACACACACACACACACACACGTAGCGCTTTCATCTCTGGCTCTCCAGCGACTGTTTCCCAGTGTTTAGGCAGGAAAATAGGATTGTGTAGAGCTCAGCGTTTAGAGAGCCCAAAGGCCGCCCGTCAAATTCAGCTCCTACAGTCTGTGATGCCTTGCTTTGCCAACTGTCGCTCAAGTCATTTCAAACTCCATTCTCTCAGTCCCATCAGCCAACTCTAGACTGATGGCTTTGTTTGCCTCCCCCTTGGCGTCTCGAGTCTAGAAGTTTTGGGTCTTTTTTTTTTTTTTTTTATCTCACTTGGGTTCATTTGCTTTGTTTATCACAGCCCCCTTCTTTTCTCTTTTCCTTTCAAATTTGTATTGTTTGTTAGCGTTGATGTTTGCGATACTTCACTTGCTCTCTATTGCACTGACTCGTTTTCCCATGGTGGAACTTGGGTTGTGTTCAGTAGGACACTTAAAAACTAAAACCAAAACAATTCTTTTTTCTGTTCAAAAAGCTTTGTTGAGATCACAGTGTTTTTTTTCTTGGTAGAGAAGGCGCACAACATCTGTAACACTATCATAGTAAGAAAATAGAATATCCTGTTCAGCAATACATTGTAGGGGCTTTACACAAAACTGAATTGGCCCTGCTAGCTTGTTAGTGATCCGAATCACAGTAAAAGTTGTCTTTTTGGTAACAGGGTCACACATTTTTTACACTGTAGTGTTCATGTGAATGAAATAATTCCCAGGTCTGCTCCTTAGTCAGCCCTGCTTGTTCACATTGTTGATGTGAGTAATTGGAGTTACATGGGGGACATTAGAAGGCTTGTTGACTGAATTGAGGCATGCACCTTTGTGGTGATGGGAGTTTGGAGCTTTGTCAGGTTTCATGGAACCAGATAAGCCAAGGACACCCAAGGAAGGTGACTCAAAAATAGGTAGTTAAAAAAAATGGTGTTCCTTGGCTGACTGCTTATGTCCAGGTAGATCCATCCAATGGGTTCCAGGTTTGAATCCCGTTCTTAGATCCCTGTTTTATGAGAAGGCTTCAGTGATCAGCTCTGAGTCAGGATCTCTGAATGATGCAAATCCCCTAGCAGTATTTAAAGCTCCCAAATCATCCCTGGCCAAATCCCTTCAAGATATTCCCTGCTCGATTGGATGGCATTAAAGGATCGCAGGGACAGAACAATACACCGTCTGGCAGCCTAGTGGAATGAGGGATAAAGGGAAGGGAAAAATAGAATAGAAGTGGGTGAACAAGGTAGAGATTGAGGGTGAAAATTTGGCATAAGGGACTGATAGGTCATAGGAAAGGGGGAATTTTATTGGTAGTCAGGAAACAGTTGATGTTGTGAGAAAGGGGAGCGGAGACAGAGACAGCTGTTTGTTGGGCTGTACAACATGGTGGGACTGAGTGATCCTTCCTGCTCTTAGCCTGTAAAATCATCTGTTTGTCAAAGCCGGTGCAGGCCAGCAAGCTTTACTAATATATCTAAATCTTGTTGTTAAATCTGTATATATTTTTCTAGGTTATTTATATTACATTTAATCCGCATTTAATGCTGTTATGTTACATGGAATACTAGCCCAGTTTCTGGGGATAAACAAGATCACTCAGAATTTCCGCACAGCTTTTTCTCTTGTACCATTTGGAAATGTTTTTGATGGGAGAGAAAAAACTGTTTCCCTTTTCAGTTCTACAGAGTGCAGTGAGCTGGTAGAAAAACATATTTTCTTCCCTGCTCTCTTTTTCCCCTCCTTTCTCCTGTCGGTGGCACTGAGTCTGTATGTGTGTGTCAGTTGATATTGATGGGGCTAGCAGAGAGCACCAAGGCTGCCCACTTCACTCTTCTCCAGCACAATAAAAGCCTATTATAAGCCCCATAGATCCAGGAGCCAGAGCCAGTGCCAATGCCAGTACCCAGACTTCGTCGGCCACCCGTATTCACTTTGCATGCTGAGGATAGCCCCAGAAAAGTTGTGGGAGTAAACTAGGCTCTTGTTTTGGTGTTTTCTCATGCAAAATGATTTAAGTTTTTTGATCAGGTTTGTCCTGTTCTGATTTGGTTTTCAAATGGCATGTGAATTAGGTACTTGCTCGTCCAGCAGTATGTGGATCTGATTGAGAAAACTCCTCCGCATGATAGAACACACCTGTGTTATATTGCCAATATAAAGTTTGCTGGGCTGTTGTCACTTAAAACACTAAGAAAAACTTTCATGTCAAACGTTGGTATTTTTAAATGCATTTTGTTTGCAGTGTGGCTACAAGTGTGCGACTCCCTTCTCCTACATCTGTATTTTCAATGTGGTCAGCAGCTCTCCAACATGGGTGTGCATTCCTCATCTCTCTAATCCGGTAAACTAGGCTGTAACAATTGATATTTCTCTGCAACATATAGTAAGACCTTAAGCACCCACCAAGGATACATGAGACAGAACAGAGGCAGCATTTTAACTCTGAGGTCTTGGCACTTATGAGCTTTGTTGTGATGCAGAAAGTGGAGTATTAACAGGAGAGTTAGTTCCTGACTTTGTAATGTGCCACTTTCAACTGTACCTCAGTAAGCTACGTGATTGACAGTAATGGGGCGGAGCAGCTGTGATGTGTTTGTAATAATCTGACTGGAGTCAGGTTCACTTCTATGCTAATGAGCTAGTGTGTTGGTGGTTTAGCATGACTAATGGGCACATTGCTAACAGAGCTGTCTGGGAGCGAGGAGGGGAGCAAAGGAGAAATAAAGAGGCTTTACGGGAGTGTTGTGAAGGTATAAGAAAGTCAGAGAGGGGAGTTGCAGGAGATTGCGTCGTTAGTCTTTGGGGGGAAAGGAAAATACAGTTGAGGCCTGATTCCCTTGGCAGATATGTTCACAAATGCCAAGAAGCAAGGCAAGGCAAGGCAGAGGAAAGAAAATTGCCTTTGAAAATGCAGCAGTGAATTTGAGAGAGGACATGCAGCACTTACTTTAAAGGTGCTTTGTATGAAAGAGAAAAGGAAAAAAGGTTATGAGTTTGTGTTTTTTCCCGCTGTCGATTGATACATGGTCTAGTCATCAAAGTGAAAAGGGTTGGATACGTTGTGTATATGTATGCATTTTTACTTTCCTTTTAGTACTTAATCAATGCATGGCCATTTTCCATGAAAAAGAACTGTGTGTGTGTGTGTGGTATATATGTATTTTGTATTTTTGCTGAAGAAGTTGTTTGATTGATAGACTTGTCTTTGAAAACATAGCAATCAGGCTTGCTGCACATGTGTTTTCATTTCTTAGCCCAATCCAGCTTCCAAGTTTGCTTTAGTTGACTTGAATTGATTAAACTTTCTCGTCACTTATTTATTTAGCATGGAGATGTTTTGAAGCTTGCTACAAGTACTCATTCCTTCCTCTTCTCTAACCCTATGCTTCTGGAGAGTGTGGAATTGTTGATAAGTCGTCTTGGCAGCGTGGCGAGAGTAATCATTTTCCTCCAGATGTTGGAGTTTGGGAAGGAACCAAAAGGGAGGCGAGAGAGGGAGGGGAACGGGAGAAAAACCAGCTGCCGCCACTACCAGTTCCATCCTCCTACATGAAGTCATCTACTCCTCCCTCCCCGAGGCTCCCAATACCACCTCCTTCACTTCGCTCTGCTGAATTTTTCCCCCTCCCCTCTTGCTCTCAGTTCTACACATTCTGCCTCTCTATATCCCAGGAGGCAGTCAGGGCAGGCTGTGTTTACTGCTGAGGTAATTGGAGTAGTTTGGAGAGCGCCTGACCCTGGTCCTGCTAAGACCTAAGATACGTGTGTGTGTGTGTGTGCGTGTGTACACGCATGTGTGCATACGCCTGTTTGTGATGACTGGCAGTGAGGCCAGGGAAGGCGAGCAGGCCTTAGCCAGTGTCAGCCCACTAGGGAATAGACAAATTGGTTTTCACTATGCTGTCTGTCTTTTCTTGTCTCATATTCTCCAGCTATCCCTTTCTTCTTCCTGTATATCTCTCCATCTCTCCACCAACTCAAAGACAATCATTCACGATTTCTCTTGTACTTGCTCTGCAGTGCTTTTTCCCTCCTGGTACTCTTTTTGTTCCACCACTCTTTCTATCTCTCTCCCGCTCTGCTCATCATTTCATCTCTCCAAGCTCAGCTCTGAGCTGAGCTGCATAGACAGTGACTCTTGCCAGATATGAGCGAAAACTCCCCCTCATTTGCAGCCATAGACATGAGGAAATGCATCCAACCTAATCCAGGCGCCTGCTGTGGTGAAATGGATGAGAAAGGACCTGGAGTCGGTGTGTCATGGGGGAAAGTGAGGATGCAGCCCTATAAACAGTCTTAGACAGCCAGTCATCTGTTGCTTATTGTCATCCACATGCACATAGTCTGTTGTCTGTAACAATTGGCATTAGCTACAGTTTGTATTCATCAAAATATGAACACACGCTTTGATCGGGAGTGAGGCACAAAAGAGTGAGGCATGACAGTGATTTAGCATGCATCTAGTGACCTCATCGCAGGGTTGTCAGGTAGTGGCACTAGGACACGGCTCACCTATTTTAGCTCATCGCGCTCCTGTCTGCCTTCTCCTCCCTCCTCCCCCTTTCCCCTCCTTCCCTCATCCCTCTGTCTTGCTCCTCCCTGATAGCTTTTACCGCTCTGCTGATTTCACAAATAGGCCTCATTGATTGAATCTGATTCTTCTGGATAGAGCAGCTTTATTGAGTGGCTTTTCCGCTGATGGACAGGAGTGTGTGGGCGAGTGTGTTTGTTACGCGCATCCATGTGTACATGTTAGGGATGATAAAGGAAAACTTCCTTTCCTCATCCCTCTCATTTTATAATGCAGTAGCTATTCCTCTCCAGGGAATTCCAGCACTCAGATCATTACAGACAGACGCATACACACACACACACACACACACACACACACGTGCGGCATGCTTACACACACACACACAGTCCTAGTGAATGTTTTATTATGGGTGGTGCATGCTGACTGAGGAGTTTGCTAATTGTGGCAACACCTTGAGCAAGGCAACATTAAAGTGTTAACTGCTCTCCCTGGCACTGTTCATCAAACATTCATCTAAGCTGTGCTTCTCCAGTAGGAAACTGGCCCAGTGCACCCAGGGCTGCAAGATTTAAGTCAATCCAACTCCACTCCAGCGGTGTTACCACCATTATCTTTTGGTTCATCCTCATCTCACAGCTCCTGTCTGCAGCCATTTTGGAACTGCCATCTCACTCGTTGTTTAGCTCAAATCAGGGCACTAACACTGCCAACACTTCCCATTCACCGAGTACTACAGAGAACAAAAACGGATAAAAACAGGGAAATGTTGCAATGGGGAATTTGTATTATGACAGGGAAAAATTAGCTTGTTTCAGATGTAAAATGGAAATGATCTGGCGGGGTTTGGGGGCTTTAGCTAACAAACTATGTTAGTGAGAAGATGGAGCTATATCAGCGGCACTCCACTGGGGATACACACACATTTCACACACAGCAGCGCACACCTCATCCTAGCAGCAGCATCTGTGCTCTTCCCCTCTCGCTGCCCTCTATTTTGTCTCTCTCCTCTCAACAGGCAGTGTGCCACCTATGCAGAATTGGATGGATGGTGGCACCCTCTTGCCCTGTGCACATTTAACCCTCACAACCAAGCAAATCCATCACGATGCAGCACACCCAAACACACATAAGCAGCCCCAACACTCATATCCCAGCATGTCATCGTCCTGAGCCTGCATCTTTCTGTTGAGCAACCCCTGGTGTACTCTTAGGCATACATCTTGTGAGAAACCAACCCACCTCTAACAAACCCCCAAATGTGCTCATTATTTTGTCTGAATTTTAAAAGGTTAGGCTTGTCAGAAAGTATTTTAGTATACCCACAAAGACACCAAGGATCTGTGGTTCTCCAAGTTGCACTCATTCTGCTGGGATACACCTTGCTCATGAGAGGAAAGACTAAGGAGCCATTTAAATTATAGCTGGGAGACAGCAGGCCCGTGTGTTAGAGAAAGCTAGTGACAAGTATGGCTTCAGCAGAGTGGATAGTGTTTATACAGCTCTCCATACAGTGACAATAAAGACAAATGTTTGATTTATTATTGTCACAAATGGTGTTAAGCTTTGAAGCATAAGACATTCAGTCCCCTGCATGATTTGCATCGGGTGAAGTTAAGCACTTATTTTGTCTAGTCTTTTTCCCTTTCCTCCCCATATTTTTCTATTTTCTCCAGCAAGTCAGCTTGGCCCACTTCCAAAGAACAACCGACAGAGTTTTTAAGGAGAGACACACACACACACACACACACACACACACACACACACAATGAAAGAAGAAAAGAAAAAAAACTGCTGTTCAAGGTCTGATATAACTTGTGATGTAAATAACTAAAGGAAGTGGGAAAGGAATCAACAAATATAAAAATGGGGAATTGATAATGTTTGCTTTGCAGTCTACTTGATGTGACAGGCCACTATTTCAAGACTTGTTCGTTCATGTGTTTACACAGAGATTGTGGCATCTAATTAGTAGTGATTTTGGCTCTCCATGGAGGAGGGTTTACTTTCCCATGTTAGCCTTGCAAGCCATTGACCTAGGTCACGTTCAATTAGCGTAGTATGGTTACCATTGTTGACACATTATGTCAAGTGGCCCTTTCTTCACCTTAGTGAGGGGACACAAGATTTAACTAACAACTATTTAAGAGCAATGCCTGTGTGTGTGTTTGTTTTTGTGTACGTTTTAGAAAAAGTCTTTTTGTACATGACTGTTGTTTTGAACAGAATTAATAATTGATTAGTAATTGGACTGTAATATTTTGTTACGGAAAACCGTTTGTTTAGTACCATCTTTTGATGTTGGGGTGCATTAAAATTGTCAGCTCTGCGTTGCATATCACCAAAATTTGATGACCAGAAATATTTATATGTTGCATCACCAGTGTTTGTGTCACTAGCTTTTTGTCTGTCTTTGCAGGAAAAACTGTTAGCTTAAAAAAATGTTGGTGTCATTTTTGTGCTTCAAGACTTCCCCATTAAAAGAAAAGGGAGCCGGAGCACAGTGGAGGTAGCGAAGGAGAAAAAGCAGTAGAGAGACTTTTTCTTGCTTCGTTAATTGGCAGCTCTGTGGTACACTAAACATTGCACAGACACACACAGACGCAGTTGAATACTGTGACTGCTCTGAAGCCACTGCCGTATATTTAGTCAAGGGAGACCAGCCTCTGTCACTTTTTCTCTTGCTTAACCTCGCTCTTTCTCTTCCTCTTTCTGTGGCTGTGTTGAAGAGAAATCTCAGGGGAGGGCTTAACTCTGAGCCCCCGTTCTTTTTTCTTTTCTTTCTCTCTTCCCTTCCATGTCTTTCTTTCCTTATCGTCCTCTGAATAGAGCAGCAGACTGTTGTTAAACTTAGTCCAGGAGACACACTGCACAGAGATAGTATAGAGAAACGGGGGTAGGTTCAGTGTCTGTCTTCCTGCGTTTATTACTGCCACCACTAACAGGCCAGTCTGCCTTACTTTGTGTGTATATGATGGGTTTACATGCAGATGCAGAGTGTATATGCACAAGCTACCTTTGCATTTGATAGTTGAAATGATGAGTAAACAAGTGTCACGGTTTTACCTTTTTTGGTACAAAAGGCATTAAATCAATAGTTCACTTAAGGTGGATCTGAGGTCAGCAGGGCTTCCCATGTCTGTCTTTGCACCCTCCAGTTTGGAGAGTAATTCACAAGGCCCTGCTTAAATTATGATGTACAACCTGGAAAATCACAGGGGCTTTTCTGTTGTCATGGTTATTGAGTGCTCGGTAGCTTCAGGGGAAATGGAATTTGGGGGCGGAGGTGAGGGGAGTGCGGAAAAGAAAGGGGGAGGAATGAATGGGTGGGAGTGGGAGGAGGGGTGCTATCTTAATTGCTTTCCGTGAATAATTTCAGTCCCCTAATTTGGCGATAATGACAGTGGCTGCGGCTTTTGTATTTATTTATCCAAACATTAATTGACAGGACTGACATTAGCCAGGGCGGTTATTGCGCATTTGATTGCGCACAAGGGAGCAAAGAAAATTACAGTAATTATCATTCTGATATGCATTATGAATATGCATTCCCACACTTAATGTCACTGTCAGCATTTTGGTAACAACGAGGCACTCTGCCATGACAACAGCACTTTAGCTTATCTCCATCTCTGTTTCCCTAAACCCAATCCAACCGGTGCTTGTGGAGAACAGATGACATGTAGTGTCGAAATGATTAAGCTGCCCCACTGTAGTCTTTTAACAATTCCCAGGCATGTTGTTAGGTGAAATGTTCGTCATGTGGATTGTTTCAATTGGCCTTAAAGGGGCCCCAGCTTGTGTGGAATTAGTGTGTTATTGCGAATGGACATTAAAGTTTCTGTTTCTCACAGGCGGAGGGAGAAGACAACTTGAAGAAGATGCAGCTGATGGAGCTTGCGATTCTCAATGGGACATACAGAGACAACAACATCAAAACACGTAAGTGAGCTGCCATGAACACGCATATCCATGCATATTGACGCGATCCATCTGTTTTACACCATTCATAACTAATGTTTTAACTGCTTAGACCATACTTAATTATACAAAAAACAACCCCTTTTCTGTATTTTTCATTAACTAATACTTTGTGCCTTTATTAAATAAATGTTTAGTCATCTCCTGTGTACATAGCATCATATTATCTCTGACCACTAGCAGACCTTTCTCACTGTGAAGCTCTCCAAACATCTCATGTTTACCTACCCAACCATGAGTAGGACAACTTCCATTTTGTTGTACTCCGTATTTCTTTCCTCTTCAGCCATTCCTCCTCCTGTCCATTCATTCCCCCACCCCTGCAATCCAGATGCGATTTCTATGTGTCACTTGCTCTTGGCGGACTTTCAGCACATTGCTGTATTCCACTTGCTCTGCATGTTGGTCACCAGCTCTCACATCTACAGTGTTTGCTCCTTAATCATCAAATGCCATGTCTAAATGCATATGCACATGTATGATTTGTAATATTAAATCATAGAGAGACCCCAGGACCCTTGGTTATGTTGTTCATTATCATTAAAAATGTCATTTAAGCATGATCATGAGCTGGGTTCTTCTATATACTTAAAACTTATGAAATGAAGCTCAACATGAATAATTTCACTGTTTAATTTTCCTTATTTATCATTTGTTCAAATGATGATGATAAACTGGCCCACCACCTAACCATAGTTACCATGGCGCTTGATTTAATTGACCTGCCTGTGGGGAAGCTTGTGTAGCGCTGCTCACGGCACATGCTAATGCAGAACCATATGAAAAATGATTTTTGTCTGTTCAGTTGTGCATTATCCAACTTAAATGGACTGCTGGCTATGTGGGGGGGGGGGGGGGGCAACAACTTTGAAGTTGCTAACAATTCAATTGTTGTATGTTCCCATTGTGGGCAGTGATCTTCATTTTCAGGCCAAAATTCCTGATCAGTGTTATGTGAAACCTGCTCTTCATTGAGTGTCTCTCCTCTACATCTAGTCAACAGCTCCATTTCTGTTGGCATGCGTGTTGTTTACCTCACCTATGCCATTTCCAGTAGATGAATGTGTAGCTGCCGTGGTGATATGTTTGCTTTGAATGCATTGGGATGACAGCCGCATATTGTGCTTTTGTGTTTTGGTGTGAGGGTTTATTTTTTTGTTATGTTTGGCTATGTTGACTTTTTTTTTTTGCAACAGATTATGGCTTTTGTGGTTCACCCCCATGATCATTGCATGGACTAATTTTCCCTTTTGCCCCCCTCCTCTCCCCTCTCCACCTGCCACTTCCTGGTTCCTCTTCTTTTCCTGCTTTTGTCTTTTCATCCTTCGCTGTTCATCTGTGATTATGATCAACCACACAACACTTTATCTCTTGTCCTTCTCCTTTCTTTCTACTTCTGTCCTTTGCTCTCTTGCTTATGGCAGCCACCCTTGCATTCTCTCTTGCAGCAGCGGCAGCAGCCGCTCAGGGCCCCCGTCTCATAGCGGCCCCCACAGGTCAGGTGTTGCCTCCCCCGGCACTCCGGCCCCCAACACCAGCTGGGGCCCCCATCATGAACCTCATCCGGCCCACTCAGATGGCTGCCATGCTGCCCAATGGCACCCCCACCCTGGTGCCTCCCACACCGGATGGCGGGCTTATCTACACCACCCCATACGAGTACCCTTACGCCCTGGCACCCACCTCCCTGTTGGAGTACCCCATCGAGCACAGTGGGGTTCTAGGTAAGAGAACCTGGGGAAGCATGGGAGCAGGTACAGCGGCCAACTTTAGCCAGCCTGGACATGAGGGCAGCTTGTTTTACCCTGGAGCTGGGGTGCTGGACGCAGCTTCCTTGAGCCACAGTCAGGACTTGTTGAAAGGTAAATATGTCGTGTCCACCTGAGGATCAAAAACAAACTCACAGGAGTGGATGTGCTGGTGAAGTTCTTGGTAATGGGATGACCAGCTGTGTGGCTCATATGGACACTGTATTAAAATGGTAAAGGGGGACAAAAATTAACTTGTGAAGGTTAGGCTCTTGGAAAGTTGTCTTTATAATTTAGACAAAGGTTACTTCACTGTTTTTTAGTTATGCTATCGGCAAACAGTTATGCTCTCAGGTTTACACTGCCTCTTTTCTGCAAGGTTTATATAGGAGGACTTGCCTCGGTGTGAAATGAGGCACACAGACAGAAACACGTTCGCATACACGCAGCCTGCTCTCTAACCCTTTCATGCACTGGCCTGGAGGCATATTCAGTCTGGCGGCAGATCCCCTCGGATTTCTGCAGCTTTTGAAATCATTTCTCTGTGCTGTTCTCTGCAGGCAGGCCTTGATGCCTGTAGATAGTCCCTCTCTCACTCCCACTGGGGATGTTCATTAAATTCCTCCAGTCTTCCCTTTTTTCTTCTCCTTCCCCTCTCTCCATTGTCTTAGATTCACCCCTCTTGAACTTGAACTCTGTGCTAATACCTGACGCTCCCCCTAGTTTCTGTGTCAGGAGTACAGTTCAATATGAGGGCCTATGTATTATATTCATTCTCAATGGTGCTTTAAGTTCAACACATTTGCTACCAAAGAGACAACTGAACTTCCCCTGATGAAACGGAGTCCAATATGATCACCATATGTTGTATTGAAGCTGTAGTGAACAAAAGCAAAGCTGTTTCCCATTTTAAGACAGAAGAGGCCTTTGTCAGTTGCTTTCCAGCCTTAATTTGACACATTACTCCTCTAATGTTGTCTGCAGCATCATCTGGCAGCAGCAGACACAAATGTGATTCTAGCTGACCTGTGTATTTGAGGTGCCTCTGGGAGTTATGTGTAGAACAGACGGGCAGCTGACTGGCTTTTCTCTCTTTAACTTGCAGGGTTACACCAGCTTAGTGCATTTTATTTACTCACACTATCGATTGGTGCCTTCAGCAACACAGGGCCCTGTGGAACACACTCTCATACTCACACACAATCATGCACAGCCACTGCTGGCATCTCTAAGAATAAGGAAATGTCAGGCCACCTGCTTCTTCAGAGTAGTGTAGGTGACTGTGTAGTCATAAGCCAAAACTCACTCTTGACTTGACAATGCCAGAACAAAATGAATTTTATAACTTGTTTCACATCCCCTCTCCCTCTGGGAGGACTTGGTTTATTTTTCTAAATTCCTGCACGCATTTCATTTTTGCAATAGTGGAGCATGCAGTGACTAGTTTGTTTGTGTCATGGATACGAGGCAGCATCAAGCACTGCAGTAGGAAGAAATCAGTTGTGACAAATCTAAAAGGAAAATGACAGCCTCTGCTGCCAGTGAACAGATTGACCTGGAGAGAAATGGTGAAAGAGGGAAAGAGAAAATGAAAGAGAGAGGGAGAGGCAGGTGGTGTCTGGCACTATTCAATTACCATCAGAGCTGTATTGGATTTCCCCAGCTTTCAAAATAAAGAGACAAATTTCTCTCAATCCCCCTCTGGATCCCAGAGGAAGAATCACATTATTTTTTGCAGACAGCCCCGGAGCCTGTACACTATACCTGTCCCCTTCTCAATGAGTCCTCCATATAACTCTGAGCACTGTGGAATTTTATTACTTAAGTTATGCATTTTTAAATACCAAGTAAAACTCCAAAAAGGTGTATTATTTTTTTTTCTACTGCATTTTTCTAAAGTTAAAAAAAAAAAAAGATGTGTGTTGTGTGTGTATATGTACTATAATCTGTATTATGTTGCTATTTTGTGTATTGTTGTATTATCCAAACATTATAATGATAATGGTTAAAAATGTGAATGTTGTTCCTGTAAAAGATGACTGTTTTTCCCCTGCTCAAAGTGACCGGTTTCTAACCTTGTGGACCTGTTACAATCTAGGTGCAATGGCTACTAAAGTGAGACGGCATGACACGCGGGTCCATCCTTACCAAAGGATTGTGACCGCTGACAGAGGTCAGTTTAGTCTCTTAGCTACACTCTACTATTGAATTTCAATGATTATTATGCCTATTATGCCTCGATGCCTTAGTTGGGAATTTGTATATTGTCTGTGTTGTATTTTTTGTTTTCCTTTCCCCCCACCACTTTTCTTACCCCATACATCCACACACCAGCTAAATGGTTGCTTGTGGTCTGCACATTTTGTTTACATTTAGTACTTAACATATACAGTATATCTAGACTGTTGTATTTGTCAAAGCTCAGGCAAAAGTGATCTTAACAGCTTTTGGTTCATGCAGCTGTGAAGCCAGGACAGGTAGTACTTTGCAGGCAGTGTCGAAGGTGTATAATGACATTCCTCTGATGTGAGATTAGAGCCTAAAATGGGGCAGGCTTGTTCCCATACATGATTTATCTCCTCGGCTCATAAGGAGCAAAGAAAAAGGAGAAGCATTTCTATACTGTATCTGAGAGACCTAGTAAGCGAAGACAAGTAGCCATGCTGCTACAAGGCACCATTTCACCTTGAAATTTAAATTTATTTTGCATTTTATTTTTCTATGGAAGACAGACAGGCACAGACATAAGCTGAGGTAGCTTGCATTCTCTCCAGTGTATTGCAAATAGATTGAAATAAAGCTAAAATACATTTTTTAATATTTCAGTTGTACATGAGGTACTGTCATTTTATATTTGAGCATTTTATATCAAATGTATTTATGGTTCTTGTGTATATTTATATTATATAAAAATATACTGCTAAATAAAGAGAAAGAATCGGAAAACATCGATTCATCTATTCATTGCACATTTATCACTAGTCACAGTTATCCCTCACATAACATTAGTCATTGTAAGTCTCCTTACCACTAATCACACTGTTTATAACTTGCACTCCAACTTGACAGACACTAAAACACTAGATTTTTGTTTTTCTTATTTTGTTTGTCTGTCTGGCCTCTCTTTGCTTCTGTTTTTTTGGGTTTGGGGGCAAAGTGCGCTTAAATTAAACCACCAAGCTACCTGATTCGGGGGTGGGGGCTTAGCTGTTTGGATCATGATGTGACTACGTCATGATTATAATGAGATTAGCTGGGTTCATCTCACATTGCCAAGGGAATTAGGAGCGGGGGGGCGACATAAGAGATTGCATTCATTTTATTGTTAAAATGATGTCATTCCAGTCTCTTCTTGCTGACACTAATATCCTTTCTATCTTTTTTTTCTGTTTGTTTTGTTTTTGTTTCTAACCACCTAGCCGCCACCGGCAACTAACACATGACCTTCTGACCTCTGAACTCTTCACCCAATGACGAGCCGCCCCAAGCCTGCCTGCTGATCAGTTAACTGGTAATTGCCTTTGCTAGCCTCTCGGACGCAAGTGAGAGAGAGAGAGGCGCCTGCCCGTACAGTTACCCTAACACGTTCTGACAAAAATAGAAACCAACGCAGAATCTTCACAGAAACACAACAAAACCCAACAAAGTTGTGTAATATTCATTTTTTCCCTCTGTTCATTGAGTTCAATTCCCATTCTTTCTCTTTCTTTTTCTTCATAAATCATATACTGGGTGGATGTGTTTGTGGTATTACTCATAAATCTGCACTGAATTATATAGCAATAAAGACCCCCACCCGCCCTCCTTTAATCACCCTAATTTGGTGACCTCACTCGTATGAATCAAAGTTCAAGATCTATTTGACGCAAACCATTTGGTTTCAGAGTAATGACATAACCCCCCTCAAATGTAAGGGCCCCTACCTGCTCCCACCCTGTTCCAACACCCACCTACTGGGAGAGAAAAAGAAATAGAAGGAAAGAGAACACACACTCACATTAACTTGTTTAATTTCTGTCATTTTTCACATGTAGTGCATTTGTTGAGCTCTAAGATGTAATTATGAGCTGACACATTCTGGGTGTGCACCTCCAAACAGCTTTCTGTCTGTTTTTAAAAAGCATGGCTGAAATGATTGCAAAAAAAGCTTTTCATGATTTATGTGTATTTTTTTTCCTCTGTCTTTTTAATTTTTTTTTGGCTTTACTTTTGAGTCATTTTCCTCACTTGGTTTTAGTTTGTCTGTTCATATTTGACTAATTAACGTTGCTACAAGTCAAAATAAGGCAGGTGGTTATCCCTGGAAAACAAAAACACAATCTGATGTTTAAAGCAGGCTGCAGAAAGTAAGAAAAGATGAAGGGCAAGATGGGAAGGTTACTATTTGGGATGATGGGTTTGTGTGTGTGTTAATTTTTTTTTTTTTTAATTAATACTACAATGAAAGTAGGGTGTGCTGAGGCTTCGGGGACACTGGAGCAGTGCTTATTAGCTACTGACCATTGCTACGCCCCCACTCACACTACATCCATTATACAGTGCCTGATGTATTTAGAAAAATATCTCAATGAGTTAGCAGAGCTGTGATTGAAAAGACAAAAAAAAGTATTACGTGTGCATATTTAGCCAAAGGGTTTTCCAATGAATTATATATCTGCAATTATGCATCTGTCTCACGGAGGGCTCTCTTTGTGATTTTAGAGTTTGGAAAGGTGTGAATTTGTGGTACCTGCCTTCAGCTGGAACAGACAGCCACTCAGTTAGATGATTTTTGACCCATTAATACTACTATTTTTTTCTGAGGAGGTGAACGCAGGCAATTAACACTAAACCAACATGCTACTCAATTACAGTACATTGCCAGGGGGAAGGGCACTTTGAAGTTCTGTACATAAATGCTTTTGTCATGATACTTGGCTTCTATATTGAGTTGTTTCATCAGCCACATTGCCAAAAGAGTGTTTGTTTTTTGCTGGGTTTTTTTTTTTTTCTCATTTTTGCATCTCAACATTTGGCCAATTTATGTTTAATTGTGTTTTTTTTCTAACCCCAGTGAAATCATTTTCTCTTACAATCAGGTGGGCATAATCTGAGCCCCCCTGCAAATTAGAAAAGCATTTTGTTAAGTCGTATCATAGTGATGAAACATTTATTTTTCAACACATGATGAACCATCCAAAGCGCATCCACAATGTGTCACACCTCCCTGTGATCGTAGTCCAGCTCCTGAGCCCACAATCTTTTGTTCAACTCTCTCAAGAAAAAATAGGATGTGAAAGCCATGCCTGCCTGTTCAAATTGCTTTATACATACGTCTTATATATATATAAATATATATATAAATATATAAAAATGTAGATATCTGTCATTGCATATACAAATACAGAAGAGAACAAAAAATAGATAATTTTACAGGGTGCTGGAGAAGAGAAAAAAATTGAAAAATCTATTTTTGGCAATTTTAGCTTTTGATACTTTACTTGCAGTTACAAAATCTGAAAAAAATAAAATAAAAAATGTTTAAAACAGTATAGGGGGAAAACAGAAAATCTGAGTGGGTGAGGAAAAAGTGCTGTTACTTTGGATATGATTGGAAAGGAAGACGAAGACCAAAACAGTCAGAACCCTTGAAAAGTTAACGAGGATCAGAGGCGAGACGGACAGGATCAAATCAAAGTGCCTTATCAACAGTGGTTTCTGTTTTCTGAGTATTCCAGTTGTGTTCAATAATATCCAGCACCCACCAAGATGGCGCAGAGAGGAATGGCTAGTGTTACACGCTCTGAATAGTTGAGCAGGGTAGCTCCCACCGTATCGTGGTGTTACCGAAGTTATTCTATGCAAAAAGAATAGCAGTCGTTTTGACCAGCTAAAATATGTGCCATGGTTTTGTCTTCCTGAAATTATTTTTTCTTTTCCTTGACTTGATGGCCCTTTACTCTGCTGTATGTGCAGGTTTTGTTCTCTCTTTATTTCGATTTTAATGGTCATATGAAATATTGTCTTGATTTTTTTTTTTTTTTTTTTGGTGACTGTGACTAACTTCCTAGAACAAATTGAACTGCCAGTAGCAATGCAGTAGTCTGCCAGAACATATTTTGATCATGAGCTGAGAAAAATACATAACATTCGAGGGAACGGATATGAAACAGGGTTCGTCCCCGTTGACATTGAGCCCGTTTGTTTCACCAGCTGCAAACTGAAAGCATCCAGTCCATGTCTCTCGGTGTCAATTCCACAACAACACCATCAATACAATCATGAGATTTATAATGGACAAATAAAATGCTGGATAATGAAACAAGCAACTCTATTTCACAGCCAAATAGTTTTCAGTTATTGAAACAACTGACAGTTTGTTGCTGGAAGGTGAAATAAACTCATAATATTAAATGGCGGAATTCGTAAATCCCAATATTACCCTTGGCAGTTTGTTTTTCTATTCATAGCTCTTTCATCATGCTGTTACAACGAAAGGTCAATGAATTTTTTTCTTTTTCAGTGTTATTATTTTAAATTGAAATGCAATATTAAAGTGGAGCAAGAGATGGCTTTTCAGCATTTGACAGTATTAAGAAAATTCCCTCTGCAATGTTACAACATGCTGTGTCATTGTGAAAGGCTGGATAAGTCCATCAGGTGAAAGGTTAACTCTATACCTACCGTATTCTCTCTGGCCTGCCTACTACATGTATGATAATGTAATTAACAGCCATTGTTACAGGTTTATAATGTATTTTTCTAATCTCATTTTATATGTATATTAATCATGTTTCTGAGTGCTTTTTCTTTTTCTTTCTTTTTTTTTTTTAAATTAAACCCACTGCAACTCCCCCCTCCCTCTACCCCAAACCGCCCTCTCTTCCTCCCCCCCGCCCCCTTCTCTTTAAATCTTGAAAACTGTCTCTTGTGGGGAGTGTTGCCTTTTCCCTGTTATATTTTGTTTTGTTTTCTTGCCAATTCCCAGCTTGTTTAACTCATTAGCTACTTTATTAGTTTTCTTGTCATAAGTATTTTTACATGCTTGCATTTAGTTTTCATGGTGTATGCTGTTATTTTTCTTATTAACCTCTTGGCATTTATTTTAATAAAACATTCTTAGTAAGAATTTTACTAACTTGCTGATATTTTGTCTTGTGTTTTTAACCAGTTTCATGAATGTATTACCTTGGTCTGGTTCACGGACTAACACAATTAAAACTGGTGTCTGGCCATCACTTACACTGACTGATTGACACGCACACTACATGAACATGAACACTAGTCAGCTGCACATATGCTCCACATACAGTCACTCATCTCGCACACACACAAGCGCACACACAGCCTAACTGGAAACTGCACGAGTTGATAAGCGTCCCTCACTCCCGCTCACGCGCTCTCACCTCTGTGCTGGAGAAATCTGCTGACACTCTTCATACTTGCCCTCCCCGCTCAGTTCCAACACTGCTGCTGTGTCTCGTCGTCTCTGTTAGAGACAACTCTCTTGTTAGTTGTCCTGTCCTTCTGTGTCACTGACCCCGTGAGACGACAAGAAGTGTCGCAGTGCCGGGGGGAGGGGGTGGGGGGTAGAAGCTGCACGTTACTTGAGGTCACTGATAAACTTCTGGGAGATGTTCCCTCTTTAACAAAGCGCACTCTGATTAAAAGGGTCATTTGTCTGTACACTCATAGTCCAAAAAAAAAAATCCCAAATCTCTAAAGATAAAACTTTCTGTAGCCATTAGTTAGTGCAGGACTAGTCATAATCTGTGCAGAAATACTGCGTATTAATCATCTCAAAAGGATTAATTTTACTGTGAATTATGGAAAGCAGGACATCTCATCAGCACACATTATAGATGTAGTGAGTTATTTACAAGAGACATTCTGCAAATTTATAGATGACAGTTGGGTGATAGTCTAAAGCTGTTCCCCGGCCTTTTTTTCTTTCTCCATTGCTTCCATGGCTTGTTATGCCTGGATAGCAGCATTACAGTTATCACCAGCTGTTGTCTGTTTGGTGAACACTTCTCCCTGTTCGGCTTATTGATATAACGGCTAATACTGGACCATTTGGGAGCGTCCATAATGCTTAGACACACACCAGTACACCATGCCAATATGAAGTACTTTGGGATCAAAACAACCTTACTATTCCTTCCAGTGTAAAATGCTGATATGGATTTCAGCTAGCTAGTATTTATTGGGGGTTTTTTTGGGAGGGGGGGCAGTTTTTTTTTTTTTTTTTAGTTTTTGAAGCGGTGTGTGTCGTTCATTCTTGTGTCAGTGCACTCGTCCCTGGGTTCATTCAGCTCCTTTCTCTCTATTCAGCTTTCTTCCTCCTCCACTAATTCAAGGTATTGACACTGACACAAGCAAAAGATTAACTTCATTAATCCTGATTATTACTTTAACCCAATGAGTGATGCCTCCAGATTTCTTTTTTTTTCTTCTCCTTTTTTTAAATCTGCACAACAAAAACAACTTGGCCTTAACTGTTTCAATTCTCTTCATGTCTCAGCAAGCAAAGAACAAGGATTAAAAGTGTCTAACATCAAACTTACCATTGCTCTCTTCTCTGGAATTAACATTTTGTGTCTTTGATCTAAACACGGGTGTTTTCTCCAATAACACCTGCTTGTACACCAGCAAGTAGAGACAGAGATTGGATTACTGGCAGCCAGTCCAGATCGTTTTCCCTCCTGTATGCATTTAGTGTCGCGAGCCACAAGCTTTTTAATGTATTAATGTAGGGCTGGCCTTTAATCTTTTACATTGCCCCCTTTGTGCCGTAATGAGCAACTTAAGCTAAAATCCGTCCATTAGATATATTTATGCTGTCACAATCCTCTCCTGTTATATGAGAGAGGTTTTCAGTGCCTCTCTTCAACCACAAAACTGATGAAAAAGACATGAAGTGGCAAGTTATTTTCCAGAGCACAACGTATTACCAACACTGCCTAAAATATTGCATCTGTGAGTTTAAAAAGTGCCTTTTTTCCTGAGATTAGGAAACTATATTTTTCTACCTTGTCATCCAAGTGCCAATTTTCTGTCTCCCTTTATCTCGCCAAAAGCGAGTGTACATATCTTTCAAATAGAAACTGGTCAAAGTTTGACTAAAAATTGGGAATTTGGTCAGATATTTCCCACCATTAAACTCTGGTTTAATGGGTCCTGTTTTGAGTTTGATAAACTGAGAACTATTTTATTTATTTTTTCTGATTGGACCATAGTATGCAGTAAACGTGTGTTTGCATACTGCTGCCATCTCTGGCCGAGTTCTCAGCGCCTTTCCAAACCTGTCGCAGGGCATTCAGTGTATTTATCTACTAACTACCTTTTCACCTGTCAATCTTTTATTTTTTCTCTGTTCTGTTTAACAAACATTCCTCCAATGAGTTAAACGGCAGGTTTTAACCAATCAGTATTGGTCTCAGCGATGTAGCACTCAGGTGGTTAAAGGGCAAATGCTACCAAAATACAGAATGAGTAAAAAAAAAAATTAGCCCCACTGGATATTTCTTTTTTTTTTTTTCTTTTTTTTTGACTGTGATAAATATGCATAAAAAGTATAATATTTTTTCCTAAAATCTTACTAGTATGGTATATACTGTAAGTTCCTCATCCATATAGTGGTGCACTAAAATCTGTGAGATTTTTTCTTTTTGTGGAGTTGTAAGTTTTTATGTGAAGTAGCCTTTATTTTGTTTTGTGTTACCTTGTTTTTATAGAGGGTTAGACTGAGAATTTTGAATAGGGTGTAAAACATGTAATGCCAGTTTTTGTTGCTCACACCAAAAAAAAAAGAAGAAAGGAAAACAAATGTCATGTGTGCAATAAAGAACCATATTTACAAGCCTCCCTGTGCCTGCTCTACCTGGACTGGTCTCTGCTTCTTTATCGGTGACATCAGTTCTTTGGATTTGCTGTGACTTTTGGTGCTTAAAGGTAGGTGCGCCGCATTTGCAGGATATAAAATGTGAAAGTTCAACACTGGCAAAATAACTCCCGCCTAAGCCTTCAAAGTGAGATCAAGCCCTCTCTTGGATTTTAGTGTGATGTTGTTGAAATGCTGGAAATGTTGACCTTCTGCGCGGGTGAAAGCAAAAGCTTTCTCTCTGGAGATGGTATTTAGCGGTCGAATCCATTTGTGACTGGAGTCATTTTAAACTGACTTTTAACATCTGGGCTGAGGAACAACTGGCAAGTAAATCCTCAGTATTTCGCTCCAGTGTAGCTCAGCCAATCGTTTTGCACCTCCAACACTCTCAAACATGACTGATGACATGACGTATTCAACAACGGAAGTTCATACCTCAACTGCAAACTGAACACTGACTCTATTTAGACTCTATTCAAAGCTGGACACAGTGAACTCATCGCAGAGGTCAAAACTTTTCTTGTAGAAGGAGTCCCAACACTGTGATTCTCATATTTAAAATTCAGTGCTTCATTTCACTCCAACATTAAAAGAACGGATCAATTTCAGACTGATTTTCTCCACTTAACCTTGAAATTCTGTCTGGGGGCCAGTTAAATGTGAGCGGCCTATAAATGAAAACATGACAGAAGATGTCATTACTTCTGTTTGGGGTCAAACCACAATGGATTTTTATGTGCTCTTATCTGAAATTGGAATTTGACCTCTCTAGGGTCTAATTGACCCTAAACATTGGTAACAACTGTCTATGAAACCACACTGTACATTTCCTTGTGTCTGTGAGTGACTTTTTGATAACTAAAAGAAATAGATATTAGTCCATGTGTGCCCTTTTCTTGGTGAAACAACAGTTTAACAACATTTGTAATCATTCCCCTGTCTGTTAATAGTTTTCTTGCCTTTCAATTAGGTTAGATAAACATTTTAAAAAGTATTTAAAGGATACTGATGTTGCAATTAATTTTACACAAACCAGCGAGGGGGATCCCAAACACTGATGTGAAAATAATTAGCAATGCTACACCTTGTGTCTACACCTGAGACTATTAACTGCTGCTGCTGTCATCTGAACACTGTTTCCACATTGACAGAATGAATAAAGGAGTGCATGCTTATATTTTATTCTGGTTTCTCTTCATTTTGTCTCTGCACACATGCCAGTTGATGTGTCTATACATCAGCTCATGGCAAGCACAGGTGAAAAATGTAAAGTCCCTCCATTTTTTTCCCCCTCTCACCTCTTTGCGGTGTCAGTTTGAGGTGTTTCCTGAAGGCTACCGCACCTCCTCCAGACATTTACTCTGAATATCAAACGCATCATGTCAACCCTGGGTTACTGGGGGAGTCAGGTGCATGTAAATGTGCTGACAGAAGCAACAGAATTCTTAATGCTGCAGTGAAAGTAAGGGCCACATGCCGCTTCACTAGTCAATTATCACTTTCTTCCTTGTCAAATCGATGAGTCAGTGCTGCAGCTTGTTCTCATTTACACCAGTATGCAACTCCTATGGACGTCCTGATGACTTATGACCTGTTAGGAGGAAAAGTGAACCAGCTGTTGTCACAGTGTGAAAGTAGAGCAATGCTGATGTACAGTTACATCTATTCACCATCTAATTCCCACTCCTTTGTTTGATGTGGTAATAAATACAAAGGACTTAATAAATAAAAAATGGCCTGTTGAAACCCGTCTCATTATGCCTCAAACCAGCAACTCTGCAGGAAAAAGTCCAAACGACAGGGACAAATCTTCCTCCCTCTGCTTCTCTCTTCTCTCTCATCCTCACGCTGGAGGACAGAGCTTCTGCTGAATAGAATGATGGGGAGTAACGGTTCACGAGGGGGCTGCTGAAGTGACTTTAATATCATGCAGGA
The DNA here is from genome assembly GCF_042242105.1 of Pempheris klunzingeri. Lineage (NCBI taxonomy): Eukaryota > Metazoa > Chordata > Actinopteri > Acropomatiformes > Pempheridae > Pempheris > Pempheris klunzingeri. The sequence goes on along the minus strand of NC_092024.1, from coordinate 14,778,640 downwards.
AGTGGGGAGAGCGCGCAAGAGCGGAGAAGTGGAAGGGAGAAGGTGGAGGGTGCTGATGGTGGCTTTGGCCCCCGGGAAGTTGCATCAAAGGAGCGTTTGTCGCAGAGACCAGCTGGGAGTCTAATCAGAGAAAGAGAACTGGAGTTGGTGTGTGTGTGTGTGTGTGTGTTTTGAAGGGGTGGAGTGGAAGGGTTGCATCAGTAGTGACAGATGAACCAGCTTCCTGTGGAATGAATGTAGGGCATTCATCAGAGTGCAGCTGTTTCTTTCTCTCTGTCTGGTTGTGTGTGTGTGTGAGTGAGTTGTTTTAGAGTGCACAGTTGTTGCAGGATTCAAGCTTAGACTGATGAATGAAACTCTATAGTTCTTTGGGCACCTGTGCCGAGTGACAGAATCTAGCAGCTGGATTTTGTGTGTTTGCGGCTGATTGTGAGTGAGTGTGTGTGTGTGTGAGAGAGAGAGTCTTAGAAAGAATGAAAAAGAAAGACACACAGTAGAGGGAAGAGCAGCAGTTGTATTTATTTTTGTGGCTAGGGAGAGTATTTCTCCTTCAGGAATCAGTTAAAGAGTAATGTTGTGACTGTCTGAACGTCATCGCTCTGTATTGTAACGCAATACAGTGTCCTCTGAAGAGCACCTGACTTTCCAAGAAAATCTCCCGAGTAAATTCCCTGCTTCTCTTTGATATTCGCAAATAAATAATAAATATTGGAAACAGATAAGTCATATGATCTCCTGCACCAGAAGTGTTCGCACCAAGGAAAAACTCCTATTTCAACTTCAAACATTTTCAGCGTGATTTGTCCATGACTATGTCTAATCAGACAGATGAGCTGACATTTCCACGGTCTGTCATGTCAATCACGACACACAAATGTCACTGTAAGAAGTCAAATTGTCGGCCCATCAGTCACGTCTCTCCAGCCCGGACAAAACGATGGATCTTTCCTCGCCAGCCTAGCAGACCATCCCGCTGTTTTTGTGTTGAGCGATCGAGACAGGTGTGAATACTGCAGGCCTGCGGTGTCACCTAATGCTGACAGAGAATGTCTAACAGGTGTGTGTGTGTGTGTGTCTGTGTCTGTCTGTGTGTGTGTGTGTGTGTGTGTGTGTGTGTCTGTGTCTGTCTGTGTGTGTGTGTGTGTGTGTGTGTGTGTGTGTGTGTGTGTGTGTGTGTGTGTGTGATGTCTTCTGTCAGCTGTGTGTCTTTCAGTGCCCACTGTCTACATGGCCCCCACTCACAAAAGTTACTAAAAAAAACATCCATACTGCATGCTGCATTTATCTCAAGTTGAATTCATTGTAAAAGTGCAGTGTGGGGCCAAGAAACCACAGGTTGTGTCAGCTATGCTGAAAAATACATGGCAAGAGATTTTTGGTGACAGGAACATTTCTGTGATTGAGGAAATGTGTCAACATAGTGAATAAACGTTCAAAGTCTGAGATAATAAAAATCGGAGTCAATTTATACGTCAGCAGGTGAAATATCTTCTATCCAAAAACTCTTCCCTTTGCATTACTCATTGTTACTTTCCCGTCTGAAGCTGTTTACAAGAGACAACCACTGAACCACTGAGCTCTCAGCCGGTGTTCACAGCAGTCATTTTGACAGCTGTCATTGCTGAAAAAGCACAAGTGTAGCTAATAACACTAATGATCACTTTCATTTAACCGTCCCACTAATCCAAGCCTGCATGCACAACACCAGGACTGGAACGCCCACCCAGAATGCAGCACTTCATCAAAATCAATTAATGTCATTAAGTAGCTATACCTGTGCTTTTTCTACCACAACAGGTCAGAATTTCTGCTGTGAGGAGGCCTGTTGGTCTAGTTTTGCTTTTCCCAGCTTCAAAAAATTAGCATGGTGCCAAGTATTTCTATTTACTGTCATGCTTTTATAAAGTTTAAGCCACTCTGCTTTTTTTGTCAACAGCTCAAGAGAAGTCTTCTAAGTCAGGTAAGAAAACATTGAAGTAACCAGTAAAAACTCTGAACAGACACCAGATGACAAGGACGTTCTCTGATTGATACAGTACAGTTTGCTGTTGTTCTTTAATGTGGTTGCAGTATGTATTCGCTGTCTGTGGAGTGTGAGCCACAGTTCTGGTGCCAGTCCTCCTATTAGAAAGCTATTTTGTGGTTCAAAATCAAACGCTAGTCAAATGTAGCACTGCTGACTTGCCCCAAGTAGAAAAATGTAGGAAACAGGTTGCTGTCCTGCAGCACACAAGCTAGCTGTGTGCTGCTTTTGATGTCTTTTGACATGTTTTTATGTTCCAGTGTGTCCTCTGTGCCTTTTGTTAGGCTTCCTCGTACTGTATGTTTTTGTTGGTTTCTGCTATTGTTGTCGCTGTTCCAGAACAGGCTTTCATGGTTTCAAAATAGACTTCAGTGATGTGACGGTGAACATCAGGAAAGGTGGTCACCCCAAAGCCGTCATACACAAGCACGCAAAGTTCGAACTTTGCTTTCTTTTTACAGAAGCTCAGGCCTGTTTGAAACAAATAGATCTTCCTCTGATGCGAATCCCCTGTGGCGTGAAGTGTGGACATAGCAGCACCCAAACATTATTTTTCCTCACATGTATACATAAACACAAACAGTCACAAAAGGAGCTATAAAAAACTGCTTCCCTCCATTTTGGTGTGTCTGATTCAGGTTGAAAATCTTTGTCTGGATACAAGAATAACTCTTAATCCTACTTATGTGTGAAGTGTTAATGTGTGTACGCATACATGCATACTGAGCTCTGTGGGTGTATTCCTATGCATGGCATGTGCAGGTGTGTTTATCAGGGTTCACTTTGAAATAGCACAATTCTGTTAGTGTGTGTGTGTGTCAGTGTGTGCTCACCCTGGGAAATGAAAACGCTGACCCAATTTAATACACCTGTGTCTCGCTGCACTCTGGCCTAGCACTCAATCACACACACACACACACACACACACACACACACACACACCTCAACCTGACTCGACCCGACCTGAGTACAGCTCTCCAACGCCACATAATCCCAGAGCCCTGCCTCAGCTATACAGATAAATTCAGCCAATTCAAACATAAGTGTTATTTCCCACTTTTTTCCTTTTTTTTTTTTTCACTTCAAAGTCAGAAAATAATAAAGCTCCAACACGAAGATGGAGTTATAACTTCTCATGACGTTTTTATCAGTTTCACTTTTCTTCATATGCAAGATTAAGCGGTGTGTTTCAGAAGAAGATTTACAGTTTTAATAATTATAAAACAAATTTTGTCGTTTAAAACAAAACTATTCGTCTCAAAGTGTACCTGGCCATAGTAAATATTTAATAATGCAGGGAGTATTAATAATGTGTAAAAATTTACAGCGGCAACAGCAGCTTCGAGTCAGTCTGGGATTATTTGTTCTCGGATGCATGTTTCCATGTTTGTGTTCTACGTGTCTGCTGTTAAAGATGTGCCTCCAAACTGGGTGTGTTTCCCCTCAGGCTGAGCTCCCAGCATGCCGTTCAGGTCCCTGTGAGTCACTCTGTGCCGGGTGGCCTCACACTGAGCAGCAAGGCAGTAATGAACTTCCTGCCATTTGACTTCCACACACACACACACACACACACATAATTGCGTCAACATCTCTGTGGCACCAAGAGATGTCACATTAGCACTGGTGCAATTTTTTTTGTGTGTGTATATGGGGGGTGTGTGAGTGGGTTCAGGGAGACAAATTACTACGTTGTCCCTGGATGTTTACTTCCCGTGTGTGTGTGTGTGTGTCTGTAATTAATCTGGGCACGCAGCGGGTGTAAACACAAGGAAGGACAGTTTTTTTTTTTTTGTTTTTGTTTTTTCCTCAGATGAATCTGCCTTGTCAGATCTACACACACACAACACAAAGACACACACAATAAAACAATTGTCAGTAGAAATGATTCTATTAAAATGCTACAAATTATTAATGTACTTCCGAAATCTTCCTAAAATAAAATTAACTTGCATGTTTCCATCCAACTACCTTCATGTAAATACATTTGATATAATGTGATGAGATTACAGAATTAATGAAGGGCTAGTACAGTAACTCTGATACTTCACAGCATTGTTGGGTGTTTCCCATCTGAGATGCCTTTTGTAGTTTTTAATGATTCATACGCACTGTGTATTATTATCCACTATGGTGATACAGAGTGTGACATGCGGCACGGCCCCCCCATCTGGGCTATTCTCAATCTTTTTTGGGAGCTTTTCATTTTGATATCAGGCATTGAATAGTGAGTGGCAAGATGGCATAAGTGGTGTCTACAGTAACAGAAGCAGAGGAAAGGTTTATTTGAAAAATCTGTTTCATCATCATCGTACCTTTATGTTGGGATATGCCAACTCTTCAACCTCAGCCAGCCTTTTTTTTTTTTGCATTCATTCTTTTCAAAGTCCATTTAGTTGCTGCTCTGCTCTTTCAAATTGTCCTTTTGGTCTGAGCTCTCAAACAGCTTCACTTTGAGGTGACATACACTACTCACAAAGTTAGGGATATTCGACTTTCAGGTGAAATATATGGAAAATGTAAAAAGTGAATGCTACAGTGATATTATATCATGAAAGTAGGGCATTTAAGTAGAAGCATGCAATGGTAATTTCTTCATTTTAAACAATTTATTGAAAGAAAATCTAACAACAGTGGTGGGTATACCACAACAAAAATTTTTCAGTGTCTCAATAAATTGGGATGTGGCCAAAGGACGTCCACTCCTCTCCTTTCTGTGACTCTTCCAGTCTCTGTATCACTGTTACAACCTACTGATGACACTCTGTGACCCTCTAAGCTCAGTGAACACCTCCGTCTGAGGACTTCCTGTTTGAAGCCTCGCAATGGCGAGGTGCTGCTGATCAATAGTTAGGTGTCGTCTTGGTCTCATGATGTCAGAATGTGAACAGCATGATGAGGAGGACTGTTTAAATACCAATTCTAACTGAAGCAGGAAATGTATTGGTCGATTCATGGATCAAACCTGTTGTGAATTTTGCTGTTAATCACCTTGTTAGAGAACAGCAACTTGTGCAAAAAGTACTGAAACACTGAACAGTTGGACATGTGCATTCAAAGGTTTAGAGAAGGTCACATTAAGTTCACCTGGAAAGGTTAGAATGCATTTTAGGTTCATCCTGAAATTTCACCCGAAAGCCGAATATCCCTAACTTTTATCTTAGTGTATCTTTGTCGACTGCTGTTCTGAAGGTCAAGAATTAACTTTGAGCTACAACCTTTTTCCCCAAAAAACTTGAAGGCTTGTTATGTGCAGAGCAGGTGGATGGAAACAAATGTGCAGCCATACAGGTCTGTCTCTGTCTGTCTGTCCCTTTCAAGAGGTGTCAAAGAAGCTGAATGTTTGCGTACATCAGAGGAGCAAAAGCTGGATGGACCACAACACCATTAGTCAAATTTCTGTCCCTTCTGTGACAGACCAGTGTAGCTGCAGCCATGCACACAGCTGTAGTTTCAACCCTGTCTCTCATCATTAGCCCCAGTGTTGCTTTTTAATCTGTAACAAAGCTTTTCTCCCTAAACGTTTACTCCTAACCCATCCCCAGCTTCTCCCGTGACCTCCTCACAGTGGCTCTCACCCTCTGGCCTTTACTCCCCCCTCAGCTGCTGCACTTGAGCCTGAGTCAGTATGGTTCCTCCCTATGACCCCCATTTTTCCTTTACCCCTTCCCTGGCCCAGTCCCGCTCCTCTGATCCAAGACATTACATCTCTAATTGAAGCTGACAGCCACATCAATTTTGCAGCCTGGTGTAATGTAGAACCAGGTTGTGGCTGTTACACACACAGTTACACACTGGTTCAAATCAGTGTAGAGCCGAGAAAAACCAAGTGAGCACATGGAAAGCTATAATATTACCGTATTAATTATTAGGATGGCACATCTGGGGTCTTCATCAATGCGGCTGTAATCGGCACAGGAGGGAGAAATGATTATGCTGTGATTAGCGAAATGAGGGAATTTGGAGCTTCTTACCTCTCACTGTTTCCGTATTAGAAGGGTTACTACTGACTTTGTTTTGGTAACTAATGATGCCTCCATGTAAGCAACTGCAGTGTTTATCTGTGACACCTGGGAGAGACTCTCACCTGAAGGACATAAAGACACAGACGCTCATGCATGCATGCATGTGGGAGATGAAATAATAAGATGACAGAATTTCCTTCGTTCACTCATTTACTATTTCCCAATTAATATGCTCTCAATGTATGGAGAAAAGTAAATGGAGATTTCAAACACTTAAGACATTACAGGTGACAGGTGTGCTGTCAATTACGTGTGTGGCATTGCACTGTGGGATTAACTGAAAAAATATGTACATACTATGGCTGCAACATTTTCTGTTCCTCTGTTGGAATTTTTTATGGTACTATATATAAATCATACATGAACAAACTTAAAATGGCATACTCCGACACAGCCATGGTGTCATTTTGGAGACATTTTGGTGAGTCATAGCACAAAAAAAGGCACAAGTGGAACTGAGTCCTGGCGTCATGCATGGCTGCATAACTCACTGGGACACCAACGGAACAGAATCTTCATTAATTGTTTTTCACTTCTACTTTTCCTAGTATGAGAAAAGGATACGTCCTATAAAAAGAGATCCCTCCACTGCCAAATGTGCTCTGATAAATGCTTCTAACAAATCTTTTTCTGAGGATTTATTACTCTGTATATTAATATGATTATTTCTTGATGAACTGATTAATCATTTAATCTAACAATCTGCCCAAACTGATGCTTTCAGATTTCTAAATCTCTTTCAGCAACAGTCCAGACCTCTAAGATATGTAACATACAATATGATTATAGAACAGACAAAAACAGCTAATGCTCATAAAACAGCAAAATTCTGGCCACCATCAAAATATCAAAACTTTTGCTACTATCAAAATAGTTGCAGATAGTTTTGGGTTTTTTTTGTCCAAGTAATCATTTCAACATTCTGCAGATTTGTTCATCCGTTTGTTATAAATAAACAAAGATCAAGTGTCACCTAATGTTAATCTATTTTGGAGAAAACAGACATATCACTGCTCTTTATATATTGCTGTACAGCACAGGAGACTGACACACTTGTTTCCTTTCACTGTGTCATGATTGTTAGAGGGAAGTCTGCTCCATGTGCATGTGGGAGACTCAGGCCACAGAGGACCTTGTACATGTCTGCTCTTATCACAGTCTGCATCTCCCTCTCTCTGTCTGTCTCACATTCTGCCAATATCTGCCCATCCAGCTCCTTTCATATCAGCCTGTACAGCAGCTCTCTGTCCTGTTTCTTTCATGTTTTCCACCTCTCCACCGCATCACTTTGTCTAATGGAAAGAAGGTGAAAAGGACAGACACAAGATCTGCTTTAAATGTGGCTTTGCCGTCTGTTGTCATTCATTTTAATGCCAAGGTTGAGATGTTTCTGCTTTGATTAATTGGCACTGCTCTGCTTAAAAGGGTAGCAAGGAGTGTGCGTGCATGTAAGCTGATCTTTAGAGACCAAGGCTGGCTGATTTCGATAAAGACAGGGTTGAGTCAACTTTGTTCACACTTCTTTTTAATACTTTATAACAGGTGCAGTGTACCTGTTCTCAGTACAGTACTTTGACCCCCTGACAATATAAGAAAAGTTCTTTGGATAAATCCTGTATTGTGTACAGTCCCTTTGGTTTGACAAGAAACACAAGAATAGAGTATCCTAAAGTGTGTTTTTGTTGTTCTGCATGGTGTTAGGCACCCCGTCCTATATTTAGAGTAAATTTGCTGTACCTGCAGGGACTCCTTCTGTAGCTTTATCTGACATTGCAATAAGACTGCATTTTAATAATAAAACCCTACAGAAACAGAGAGGTTTAAAAGTGGAGAGAGGGCGGCTGCACAAATAACAATACATGTTTTAGAAAGGCAAGTTTGAGAAGTATTTGCATGTACTGAGCTGAACAAGATCAAACGTGTTTCCAAGGTCATTAGAAAGTTTATTAGATGCAGCTCTGCCAGTGCAGATAAACCACCAAACATAAAAGAGCTTAATTAAATGTGTTATACTATACTTCTGCTTTAAGTGTCTTTGAAGGACAAAATGAATAAGATTGAATATATACATAGATAAGCAGACTTTAACAAAAGTCTGTGTTTGCCTGGCTGAGTCAAATCTCCACATGAATGAGCAGTCCATACAACACACACACGTATATTAAGTTACACACACACACACACACACACACACACATTAAGTTATAGTGAATAAATGCTAAAAATAAACCACAACATATGGCCATGAATTCATAGCCTGACAAAACCAATCAACAAATAAAAACAACAGAAGACAATAACATCCATTCTTACAATAGAGCGTTTTCAATGAGCTATGTTAAGCACAGCTTATCGACCAATCTGCTTCCTCACGTGCACACACACACAAACATGCACATACACACACACACACACACACACTTCCCCACCCAATCATGTAGGCCTGGGGCAACTTTTCATTAACGTTGTGGTATTACTTCAAACCCATTAAAATAGGCCCCTCCTAATCTAAATCCAATAATTTGTGCACTTCTCCCTCCCTTCACTGGCATCATGCTTTCCTCTATCTAACCCAATACTAAAAGAGAAGATTCATTATCTCTTGTTTGGACAGGGATTATGCTGATCGGGGCGGCTTAAGGCAGAAGATATAAAGACTCTTAATAAAATTCTTCAGCCGTTGCAGCAATGTGCCATCTAATTTAAAGCAGTCAGACCCCTTAACACTCACACACACGTCCCTTCCATCACCTTCCCCTTCTTACCTAAATCTCAACATAGCTTCTTCTCATCTCCATTTCCACCCCTCTCAGATCATTCCAATTTCCTTGTCTTTTGTTACTAAAACCTACATTGAAATGTTGGCCGGGGCCAGCTTTATTATCATACTGACTTTCTACATAAGTAGACTGTCAGTATCAGCTCCCATTTAAATGTAGCTCCCCCTTTTTACCCCTAAAACTAATGCAACATCTAACATAAAAGTTTATTAAATAATTTATTTGTTGAATACTGTTTCTATGTACAGTATGCAGATGATATTGGATGTGGAAAAGCAAAAGAAGATTAAGAAAAGTCAGCTTTTTTCCTCATGTCATCTCTGTTGCCCAGGAGCAGCTGGAGTGCCTTTTTATTGGTTTCTGTTCACAGGGGCATCAGAGTTAAAGTGTGTGGAAATCAAATGAAGTGTTCATTTCCAAAAGGAATCATATCCTTCACTCAGCTCCTGAACTTCATCATTCAACACTTGAAAATGTAGAGCATTCTGTTTATGAAATTTTTTTTTGTCTGTGTCAGCAAGGGGCACAAAGTTAAAAAGTGCCATAATTTTATTTGGTATAATCAGTCATTTTTAAGGTTAGCTGTCACTATATTTCATGAGGAGGTGCAGAATAAAGCAGTACATTTTTTATTATTTTGAACTTTTTGGAAGCGGAGCGCAGGAGGACGACTGCATTGCATTTAGATGTAGCAGATTAACCCATTTAATCCCATCGGTCACAATAGTGACCGGAAAAAATATCTTGATTTATAGGGCTCTTAAAATGTTACTAAGAGACGTTTCAATGCAATTCCATCAAATACTGAAATAATAAGAGGTCTCAATGCAATATGTGAAGTGTCACATGTTTAGAGTAAATTGTCACACGACCAGAGCTGTTTATTTCCTGGGTGCACCATGAGAAGAGGATGGCGGTATCAAAGCTCCAAAACAAAAGGTTAGTAAAGTATGTTAAAATAAAGATAGCAAAAATATTTTTGATACACATTATCTCTAAGGTGTCTAGTAATGATATATGCATTTGCAATTACTCAATATTGTTCAGTGTGGTCATAGAATGTGTAAACATGTTGACGGTCACAATAGTGACCGATGGGATAACAAATTGTGCCTAGGTGCACTCAACTTTCATATACATATAAATGTGAAAAGTTCCCATTCTACCTAACTTTTGCCTTTTTTTTCCCCCTTTTAGATTCACTTTGAGTGATGTTCTGGATATGTTGGATGTAGGTGATGGCCCAGACAAAGCATGCAGCATTGCAGTTATCCCTCAAAATGAGAAAGATGCTGTCGTCAGTGATTGCGACAGTGATGGGTCAGATATGGACTATCAGGGGGACACAAGCCATTTGCCAGCCAGGATGGTGAATGCATATGCTGAACTTTTGGAAACAAATAATGATAGGAACAACAGTATCAGTGATGATTATTTCCCCCTCCCCAACATCCCTCCCACACAACCCTCCATTGTTGATAATGAAGCCACTGTTGGTAGTGAGGGGCCAAGGGCCACTATCTGCCAGAGGAGACAGCAAAAAGGGCATCCAAGGACTTCCAGCTGCCTCAGGGGCCAGCAAGAAGGGCCTCCTAGGGCCTCTAGCCTCCAGAGTGGCCAGCAAGAAGGGCCTCCAAGGGCTTCTAGATTGCGTGTTCAAACGATCAAAGACCGCTAACATCCCCAAACACACAGTATACAGCCCAAATGCTGCAGAATTTTTAAAATAAAATCGTCCCAACCCAATGGATGTTTTTCTGCAAATGTCTAAGAGAGATGACCATTGAAATGTCCAACCTCTACTCCATCCAGACAAAGGGCAAGCCACTGGGTCTGAGTATTGCTGATCTTCTTACATTTTATGGGATTCTTATAGCATCTGGCTACAGCAAGAAGACATATGCACTGGTCACTTGACAGTGATGTACACAACGAAAGCATTTCAAATGCAATGCGGAGAAATCGGTTTGACGAAATAATGGCTTCAGTACATCTTGTTGACAACTTGAAGATCACTGATCTCTTAGATGTTCCCTTCACCCCAAAGACCAAATTCATGCAGTCACCCCGGGGAACCTCTGAGGTTCTCACACAAGGAGAGAGCTTGACAACAATATTGTCACTGTGGCACCAAACATGGAGAAGTATTCTGAGACTTTTGTCAAGCGATGGAACAAGCAGCGACGTGCGTTTGACCAAATCCCACAACCAAAATGCATCAAGCAGTACAATGTGCACATGGGAGGTGTAGACCTTCATGAGCAACAAGCTTCAAGATACAGTATCACAATCAGGTCTAAAAAGTGGTGGTGGCTTGGTGATCATAGTTCAAAATAGTGATGTACAAACAAATCGGGCACTTTGTTCTGAGGTTTACCTTACCAGTTATTTGTGAATGTTGCACTAAAATATCACAGTGACAATGAATATTGCACTAAAGTACAAGTTCAAATGTTACAATAAAGTTACAATACAAATGTTTCAACATATGTTACACTAATGGTATACTATGTGGAAATAAAGTAACATTGATAAATAAATAAAGTGACAACACACTATCCCACCGGTCACAATTGTGACCGACCAAAAAACTAACTTTTTTACCTACTCATCCATGAATTTAAAAAAAAATAATGATTGATTATTTCAAGGGGATAGTAATGGCATGTTATTTGAATATTTTCATGTCTAGGAAATTCGGGATTAAATGGGTTAATGTGGTAAGTCGGCCTGAAAACAAGTGGCAGCCAAAACAGTGGAGGAGGGGGTTTGGCCAAAAACGCTGACCCCGGGGTCAAGGAAATGGCCGTTTTGGGAGCGGACGCAAAACTGCCTCTTTTTTGCCTCATCCACCTCCAGACCTGTTGGGAAACAGTTACTGATCACTTTTAATGTGGTAAGTCGGCCAGAAAACAAGTGGCAGCCAAAACAGTGGAGGAGGGGGGATTGGCCAAAAACGCTGACCCCGGGGTCAAGGAAATGGCCGTTTTGGGAGCGGACGCAAAACTGCCTCTTTTTTGCCTCATCCACCTCCAGACCTGTTGGGAAACAGTTACTGATCACTTTTAATGTGGTAAGTCGGCCAGAAAACAAGTGGCAGCCAAAACAGTGGAGGAGGGGGGATTGGCCAAAAACGCTGACCCCGGGGTCAAGGAAATGGCCGTTTTGCATCCGCTCCCAAAACTGCCTCTTTTTTGCCTCATCCACCTCCAGACCTGTTGGGAAACAGTTACTGATCACTTTTAATGTGGTAAGTCGGCCAGAAAACAAGTGGCAGCCAAAACAGTGGAGGAGGGGGGATTGGCCAAAAACGCTGACCCCGGGGTCAAGGAAATGGCCGTTTTGGGAGCGGACGCAAAACTGCCTCTTTTTTGCCTCATCCACCTCCAGACCTGTTGGGAAACAGTTACTGATCACTTTTAATGTGGTAAGTCGGCCAGAAAACAAGTGGCAGCCAAAACAGTGGAGGAGGGGGGATTGGCCAAAAACGCTGACCCCGGGGTCAAGGAAATGGCCGTTTTGCATCCGCTCCCAAAACTGCCTCTTTTTTGCCTCATCCACCTCCAGACCTGTTGGGAAACAGTTACTGATCACTTTTAATGTGGTAAGTCGGCCAGAAAACAAGTGGCAGCCAAAACAGTGGAGGAGGGGGGATTGGCCAAAAACGCTGACCCCGGGGTCAAGGAAATGGCCGTTTTGGGAGCGGACGCAAAACTGCATCTTTTTTGCCTCATCCACCTCCAGACCTGTTGGGAAACAGTTACTGATCACTTTTAATGTGGTAAGTCGGCCAGAAAACAAGTGGCAGCCAAAACAGTGGAGGAGGGGGGATTGGCCAAAAACGCTGACCCCGGGGTCAAGGAAATGGCCGTTTTGCATCCGCTCCCAAAACTGCCTCTTTTTTGCCTCATCCACCTCCAGACCTGTTGGGAAACAGTTACTGATCACTTTTAATGTGGTAAGTCGGCCAGAAAACAAGTGGCAGCCAAAACAGTGGAGGAGGGGGTATTGGCCAAAAACGCTGACCCCGGGGTCAAGGAAATGGCCGTTTTGGGAGCGGACGCAAAACTGCCTCTTTTTTGCCTCATCCACCTCCAGACCTGTTGGGAAACAGTTACTGATCACTTTTAATGTGGTAAGTCGGCCAGAAAACAAGTGGCAGCCAAAACAGTGGAGGAGGGGGGATTGGCCAAAAACGCTGACCCCGGGGTCAAGGAAATGGCCGTTTTGGGAGCGGACGCAAAACTGCCTCTTTTTTGCCTCATCCACCTCCAGACCTGTTGGGAAACAGTTACTGATCACTTTTAATGTGGTAAGTCGGCCAGAAAACAAGTGGCAGCCAAAACAGTGGAGGAGGGGGGATTGGCCAAAAACGCTGACCCCGGGGTCAAGGAAATGGCCGTTTTGCATCCGCTCCCAAAACTGCCTCTTTTTTGCCTCATCCACCTCCAGACCTGTTGGGAAACAGTTACTGATCACTTTTAATGTGGTAAGTCGGCCAGAAAACAAGTGGCAGCCAAAACAGTGGAGGAGGGGGGATTGGCCAAAAACGCTGACCCCGGGGTCAAGGAAATGGCCGTTTTGGGAGCGGACGCAAAACTGCATCTTTTTTGCCTCATCCACCTCCAGACCTGTTGGGAAACAGTTACTGATCACTTTTAATGTGGTAAGTCGGCCAGAAAACAAGTGGCAGCCAAAACAGTGGAGGAGGGGGGATTGGCCAAAAACGCTGACCCCGGGGTCAAGGAAATGGCCGTTTTGCATCCGCTCCCAAAACTGCCTCTTTTTTGCCTCATCCACCTCCAGACCTGTTGGGAAACAGTTACTGATCACTTTTAATGTGGTAAGTCGGCCAGAAAACAAGTGGCAGCCAAAACAGTGGAGGAGGGGGTATTGGCCAAAAACGCTGACCCCGGGGTCAAGGAAATGGCCGTTTTGGGAGCGGACGCAAAACTGCCTCTTTTTTGCCTCATCCACCTCCAGACCTGTTGGGAAACAGTTACTGATCACTTTTAATGTGGTAAGTCGGCCAGAAAACAAGTGGCAGCCAAAACAGTGGAGGAGGGGGTATTGGCCAAAAACGCTGACCCCGGGGTCAAGGAAATGGCCGTTTTGGGAGCGGACGCAAAACTGCCTCTTTTTTGCCTCATCCACCTCCAGACCTGTTGGGAAACAGTTACTGATCACTTTTAATGTGGTAAGTCGGCCTGAAAACAAGTGGCAGCCAAAACAGTGGAGGAGGGGGGATTGGCCAAAAACGCTGACCCCGGGGTCAAGGAAATGGCCGTTTTGGGAGCGGACGCAAAACTGCCTCTTTTTTGTCTCATCCACCTCCAGACCTGCTGGGAAACAGTTACTGATCACTTTTAATGTGGTAAATCGGCCTGAAAACAAGTGGCAGCCAAAACAGTGGAGGAGGGGGGATTGGCCAAAAACGCTGACCCCGGGGTCAAGGAAATGGCCGTTTTGCATCCGCTCCCAAAACTGCCTCTTTTTTGCCTCATCCACCTCCAGACCTGTTGGGAAACAGTTACTGATCACTTTTAATGTGGTAAGTCGGCCAGAAAACAAGTGGCAGCCAAAACAGTGGAGGAGGGGGGATTGGCCAAAAACGCTGACCCCGGGGTCAAGGAAATGGCCGTTTTGGGAGCGGACGCAAAACTGCCTCTTTTTTGCCTCATCCACCTCCAGACCTGTTGGGAAACAGTTACTGATCACTTTTAATGTGGTAAGTCGGCCAGAAAACAAGTGGCAGCCAAAACAGTGGAGGAGGGGGTATTGGCCAAAAACGCTGACCCCGGGGTCAAGGAAATGGCCGTTTTGGGAGCGGACGCAAAACTGCCTCTTTTTTGCCTCATCCACCTCCAGACCTGTTGGGAAACAGTTACTGATCACTTTTAATGTGGTAAGTCGGCCTGAAAACAAGTGGCAGCCAAAACAGTGGAGGAGGGGGGATTGGCCAAAAACGCTGACCCCGGGGTCAAGGAAATGGCCGTTTTGGGAGCGGACGCAAAACTGCCTCTTTTTTGCCTCATCCACCTCCAGACCTGCTGGGAAACAGTTACTGATCACTTTTAATGTGGTAAATCGGCCTGAAAACAAGTGGCAGCCAAAACAGTGGAGGAGGGGGGATTGGCCAAAAACGCTGACCCCGGGGTCAAGGAAATGGCCGTTTTGCATCCGCTCCCAAAACTGCCTCTTTTTTGCCTCATCCACCTCCAGACCTGTTGGGAAACAGTTACTGATCACTTTTAATGTGGTAAGTCGGCCAGAAAACAAGTGGCAGCCAAAACAGTGGAGGAGGGGGGATTGGCCAAAAACGCTGACCCCGGGGTCAAGGAAATGGCCGTTTTGGGAGCGGACGCAAAACTGCCTCTTTTTTGCCTCATCCACCTCCAGACCTGCTGGGAAACAGTTACTGATCACTTTTAATGTGGTAAATCGGCCTGAAAACAAGTGGCAGCCAAAACAGTGGAGGAGGGGGGATTGGCCAAAAACGCTGACCCCGGGGTCAAGGAAATGGCCGTTTTGCATCCACTCCCAAAACTGCCTCTTTTTTGCCTCATCCACCTCCAGACCTGTTGGGAAACAGTTACTGATCACTTTTAATGTGGTAAGTCGGCCAGAAAACAAGTGGCAGCCAAAACAGTGGAGGAGGGGGGATTGGCCAAAAACGCTGACCCCGGGGTCAAGGAAATGGCCGTTTTGGGAGCGGACGCAAAACTGCCTCTTTTTTGCCTCATCCACCTCCAGACCTGCTGGGAAACAGTTACTGATCACTTTTAATGTGGTAAATCGGCCTGAAAACAAGTGGCAGCCAAAACAGTGGAGGAGGGGGGATTGGCCAAAAACGCTGACCCCGGGGTCAAGGAAATGGCCGTTTTTCATCCGCTCCCAAAACTGCCTCTTTTTTGCCTCATCCACCTCCAGACCTGTTGGGAAACAGTTACTGATCACTTTTAATGTGGTAAGTCGGCCAGAAAACAAGTGGCAGCCAAAACAGTGGAGGAGGGGGGATTGGCCAAAAACGCTGACCCGGGGTCAAGGAAATGGCCGTTTTGGGAGCAGACGCAAAACTGCCTCTTTTTTGCCTCATCCACCTCCAGACCTGTTGGGAAATAGTTACTGATCACTTTTAATGTGGTAAGTCGGCCAGAAAACAAGTGGCAGCCAAAACAGTGGAGGAGGGGGGATTGGCCAAAAACGCTGACCCCGGGGTCAAGGAAATGGCCGTTTTGGGAGCGGACGCAAAACTGCCTCTTTTTTGCCTCATCCACCTCCAGACCTGCTGGGAAACAGTTACTGATCACTTTTAATGTGGTAAGTCGGCCAGAAAACAAGTGGCAGCCAAAACAGTGGAGGAGGGGGGATTGGCCAAAAACGCTGACCCCGGGGTCAAGGAAATGGCCGTTTTGGGAGCGGACGCAAAACTGCCTCTTTTTTGCCTCATCCACCTCCAGACCTGCTGGGAAACAGTTACTGATCACTTTTAATGTGGTAAGTCGGCCAGAAAACAAGTGGCAGCCAAAACAGTGGAGGAGGGGGGATTGGCCAAAAACGCTGACCCCGGGGTCAAGGAAATGGCCGTTTTGGGAGCGGACGCAAAACTGCCTCTTTTTTGCCTCATCCACCTCCAGACCTGCTGGGAAACAGTTACTGATCACTTTTAATGTGGTAAGTCGGCCAGAAAACAAGTGGCAGCCAAAACAGTGGAGGAGGGGGGATTGGCCAAAAACGCTGACCCCGGGGTCAAGGAAATGGCCGTTTTGGGAGCGGACGCAAAACTGCCTCTTTTTTGCCTCATCCACCTCCAGACCTGCTGGGAAACAGTTACTGATCACTTTTAATGTGGTAAATCGGCCAGAAAACAAGTGGCAGCCAAAACAGTGGAGGAGGGGGGATTGGCCAAAAACGCTGACCCCGGGGTCAAGGAAATGGCCGTTTTGGGAGCAGACGCAAAACTGCCTCTTTTTTGCCTCATCCACCTCCAGACCTGCTGGGAAACAGTTACTGATCACTTTTAATGTGGTAAGTCGGCCAGAAAACAAGTGGCAGCCAAAACAGTGGAGGAGGGGGGATTGGCCAAAAACGCTGACCCCGGGGTCAAGGAAATGGCCGTTTTGCATCCGCTCCCAAAACTGCCTCTTTTTTGCCTCATCCACCTCCAGACCTGTTGGGAAACAGTTACTGATCACTTTTAATGTGGTAAGTCGGCCAGAAAACAAGTGGCAGCCAAAACAGTGGAGGAGGGGGGATTGGCCAAAAACGCTGACCCCGGGGTCAAGGAAATGGCCGTTTTGCATCCGCTCCCAAAACTGCCTCTTTTTTGCCTCATCCACCTCCAGACCTGTTGGGAAACAGTTACTGATCACTTTTAATGTGGTAAGTCGGCCAGAAAACAAGTGGCAGCCAAAACAGTGGAGGAGGGGGGATTGGCCAAAAACGCTGACCCCGGGGTCAAGGAAATGGCCGTTTTGCATCCGCTCCCAAAACTGCCTCTTTTTTGCCTCATCCACCTCCAGACCTGTTGGGAAACAGTTACTGATCACTTTTAATGTGGTAAGTCGGCCAGAAAACAAGTGGCAGCCAAAACAGTGGAGGAGGGGGGATTGGCCAAAAACGCTGACCCCGGGGTCAAGGAAATGGCCGTTTTGCATCCGCTCCCAAAACTGCCTCTTTTTTGCCTCATCCACCTCCAGACCTGTTGGGAAACAGTTACTGATCACTTTTAATGTGGTAAGTCGGCCAGAAAACAAGTGGCAGCCAAAACAGTGGAGGAGGGGGGATTGGCCAAAAACGCTGACCCCGGGGTCAAGGAAATGGCCGTTTTGGGAGCGGACGCAAAACTGCCTCTTTTTTGCCTCATCCACCTCCAGACCTGTTGGGAAACAGTTACTGATCACTTTTAATGTGGTAAGTCGGCCTGAAAACAAGTGGCAGCCAAAACAGTGGAGGAGGGGGGATTGGCCAAAAACGCTGACCCCGGGGTCAAGGAAATGGCCGTTTTGCATCCGCTCCCAAAACTGCCTCTTTTTTGCCTCATCCACCTCCAGACCTGTTGGGAAACAGTTACTGATCACTTTTAATGTGGTAAGTCGGCCAGAAAACAAGTGGCAGCCAAAACAGTGGAGGAGGGGGGATTGGCCAAAAACGCTGACCCCGGGGTCAAGGAAATGGCCGTTTTGGGAGCGGACGCAAAACTGCCTCTTTTTTGCCTCATCCACCTCCAGACCTGTTGGGAAACAGTTACTGATCACTTTTAATGTGGTAAGTCGGCCTGAAAACAAGTGGCAGCCAAAACAGTGGAGGAGGGGGGATTGGCCAAAAACGCTGACCCCGGGGTCAAGGAAATGGCCGTTTTGGGAGCGGACGCAAAACTGCCTCTTTTTTGCCTCATCCACCTCCAGACCTGCTGGGAAACAGTTACTGATCACTTTTAATGTGGTAAATCGGCCTGAAAACAAGTGGCAGCCAAAACAGTGGAGGAGGGGGGATTGGCCAAAAACGCTGACCCCGGGGTCAAGGAAATGGCCGTTTTTCATCCGCTCCCAAAACTGCCTCTTTTTTGCCTCATCCACCTCCAGACCTGTTGGGAAACAGTTACTGATCACTTTTAATGTGGTAAGTCGGCCAGAAAACAAGTGGCAGCCAAAACAGTGGAGGAGGGGGGATTGGCCAAAAACGCTGACCCCGGGGTCAAGGAAATGGCCGTTTTGGGAGCAGACGCAAAACTGCCTCTTTTTTGCCTCATCCACCTCCAGACCTGTTGGGAAATAGTTACTGATCACTTTTAATGTGGTAAGTCGGCCAGAAAACAAGTGGCAGCCAAAACAGTGGAGGAGGGGGGATTGGCCAAAAACGCTGACCCCGGGGTCAAGGAAATGGCCGTTTTGGGAGCGGACGCAAAACTGCCTCTTTTTTGCCTCATCCACCTCCAGACCTGCTGGGAAACAGTTACTGATCACTTTTAATGTGGTAAGTCGGCCAGAAAACAAGTGGCAGCCAAAACAGTGGAGGAGGGGGGATTGGCCAAAAACGCTGACCCCGGGGTCAAGGAAATGGCCGTTTTGGGAGCGGACGCAAAACTGCCTCTTTTTTGCCTCATCCACCTCCAGACCTGCTGGGAAACAGTTACTGATCACTTTTAATGTGGTAAGTCGGCCAGAAAACAAGTGGCAGCCAAAACAGTGGAGGAGGGGGGATTGGCCAAAAACGCTGACCCCGGGGTCAAGGAAATGGCCGTTTTGGGAGCGGACGCAAAACTGCCTCTTTTTTGCCTCATCCACCTCCAGACCTGCTGGGAAACAGTTACTGATCACTTTTAATGTGGTAAATCGGCCAGAAAACAAGTGGCAGCCAAAACAGTGGAGGAGGGGGGATTGGCCAAAAACGCTGACCCCGGGGTCAAGGAAATGGCCGTTTTGGGAGCAGACGCAAAACTGCCTCTTTTTTGCCTCATCCACCTCCAGACCTGCTGGGAAACAGTTACTGATCACTTTTAATGTGGTAAGTCGGCCAGAAAACAAGTGGCAGCCAAAACAGTGGAGGAGGGGGGATTGGCCAAAAACGCTGACCCCGGGGTCAAGGAAATGGCCGTTTTGCATCCGCTCCCAAAACTGCCTCTTTTTTGCCTCATCCACCTCCAGACCTGTTGGGAAACAGTTACTGATCACTTTTAATGTGGTAAGTCGGCCAGAAAACAAGTGGCAGCCAAAACAGTGGAGGAGGGGGGATTGGCCAAAAACGCTGACCCCGGGGTCAAGGAAATGGCCGTTTTGCATCCGCTCCCAAAACTGCCTCTTTTTTGCCTCATCCACCTCCAGACCTGTTGGGAAACAGTTACTGATCACTTTTAATGTGGTAAGTCGGCCAGAAAACAAGTGGCAGCCAAAACAGTGGAGGAGGGGGGATTGGCCAAAAACGCTGACCCCGGGGTCAAGGAAATGGCCGTTTTGCATCCGCTCCCAAAACTGCCTCTTTTTTGCCTCATCCACCTCCAGACCTGTTGGGAAACAGTTACTGATCACTTTTAATGTGGTAAGTCGGCCAGAAAACAAGTGGCAGCCAAAACAGTGGAGGAGGGGGGATTGGCCAAAAACGCTGACCCCGGGGTCAAGGAAATGGCCGTTTTGGGAGCGGACGCAAAACTGCCTCTTTTTTGCCTCATCCACCTCCAGACCTGTTGGGAAACAGTTACTGATCACTTTTAATGTGGTAAGTCGGCCTGAAAACAAGTGGCAGCCAAAACAGTGGAGGAGGGGGGATTGGCCAAAAACGCTGACCCCGGGGTCAAGGAAATGGCCGTTTTGCATCCGCTCCCAAAACTGCCTCTTTTTTGCCTCATCCACCTCCAGACCTGTTGGGAAACAGTTACTGATCACTTTTAATGTGGTAAGTCGGCCAGAAAACAAGTGGCAGCCAAAACAGTGGAGGAGGGGGGATTGGCCAAAAACGCTGACCCCGGGGTCAAGGAAATGGCCGTTTTGGGAGCGGACGCAAAACTGCCTCTTTTTTGCCTCATCCACCTCCAGACCTGTTGGGAAACAGTTACTGATCACTTTTAATGTGGTAAGTCGGCCTGAAAACAAGTGGCAGCCAAAACAGTGGAGGAGGGGGGATTGGCCAAAAACGCTGACCCCGGGGTCAAGGAAATGGCCGTTTTGGGAGCGGACGCAAAACTGCCTCTTTTTTGCCTCATCCACCTCCAGACCTGTTGGGAAACAGTTACTGATCACTTTTAATGTGGTAAGTCGGCCAGAAAACAAGTGGCAGCCAAAACAGTGCAGGAGGGGGGATTGGCCAAAAACGCTGACCCCGGGGTCAAGGAAATGGCCGTTTTGGGAGCGGACGCAAAACTGCCTCTTTTTTGCCTCATCCACCTCCAGACCTGTTGGGAAACAGTTACTGATCACTTTTAATGTGGTAAGTCGGCCTGAAAACAAGTGGCAGCCAAAACAGTGGAGGAGGGGGGATTGGCCAAAAACGCTGACCCCGGGGTCAAGGAAATGGCCGTTTTGCATCCGCTCCCAAAACTGCCTCTTTTTTGCCTCATCCACCTCCAGACCTGTTGGGAAACAGTTACTGATCACTTTTAATGTGGTAAGTCGGCCAGAAAACAAGTGGCAGCCAAAACAGTGGAGGAGGGGGGATTGGCCAAAAACGCTGACCCCGGGGTCAAGGAAATGGCCGTTTTGCATCCGCTCCCAAAACTGCCTCTTTTTTGCCTCATCCACCTCCAGACCTGTTGGGAAACAGTTACTGATCACTTTTAATGTGGTAAGTCGGCCAGAAAACAAGTGGCAGCCAAAACAGTGGAGGAGGGGGGATTGGCCAAAAACGCTGACCCCGGGGTCAAGGAAATGGCCGTTTTGCATCCGCTCCCAAAACTGCCTCTTTTTTGCCTCATCCACCTCCAGACCTGTTGGGAAACAGTTACTGATCACTTTTAATGTGGTAAGTCGGCCAGAAAACAAGTGGCAGCCAAAACAGTGGAGGAGGGGGGATTGGCCAAAAACGCTGACCCCGGGGTCAAGGAAATGGCCGTTTTGGGAGCGGACGCAAAACTGCCTCTTTTTTGCCTCATCCACCTCCAGACCTGTTGGGAAACAGTTACTGATCACTTTTAATGTGGTAAGTCGGCCTGAAAACAAGTGGCAGCCAAAACAGTGGAGGAGGGGGGATTGGCCAAAAACGCTGACCCCGGGGTCAAGGAAATGGCCGTTTTGCATCCGCTCCCAAAACTGCCTCTTTTTTGCCTCATCCACCTCCAGACCTGTTGGGAAACGGTTACTGATCACTTTTAATGTGGTAAGTCGGCCAGAAAACAAGTGGCAGCCAAAACAGTGGAGGAGGGGGGATTGGCCAAAAACGCTGACCCCGGGGTCAAGGAAATGGCCGTTTTGGGAGCGGACGCAAAACTGCCTCTTTTTTGCCTCATCCACCTCCAGACCTGTTGGGAAACAGTTACTGATCACTTTTAATGTGGTAAGTCGGCCTGAAAACAAGTGGCAGCCAAAACAGTGGAGGAGGGGGGATTGGCCAAAAACGCTGACCCCGGGGTCAAGGAAATGGCCGTTTTGCATCCGCTCCCAAAACTGCCTCTTTTTTGCCTCATCCACCTCCAGACCTGTTGGGAAACAGTTACTGATCACTTTTAATGTGGTAAGTCGGCCAGAAAACAAGTGGCAGCCAAAACAGTGGAGGAGGGGGGATTGGCCAAAAACGCTGACCCCGGGGTCAAGGAAATGGCCGTTTTGCATCCGCTCCCAAAACTGCCTCTTTTTTGCCTCATCCACCTCCAGACCTGTTGGGAAACAGTTACTGATCACTTTTAATGTGGTAAGTCGGCCAGAAAACAAGTGGCAGCCAAAACAGTGGAGGAGGGGGGATTGGCCAAAAACGCTGACCCCGGGGTCAAGGAAATGGCCGTTTTGGGAGCGGACGCAAAACTGCCTCTTTTTTGCCTCATCCACCTCCAGACCTGCTGGGAAACAGTTACTGATCACTTTTAATGTGGTAAGTCGGCCAGAAAACAAGTGGCAGCCAAAACAGTGGAGGAGGGGGGATTGGCCAAAAACGCTGACCCCGGGGTCAAGGAAATGGCCGTTTTGCATCCGCTCCCAAAACTGCCTCTTTTTTGCCTCATCCACCTCCAGACCTGTTGGGAAACAGTTACTGATCACTTTTAATGTGGTAAGTCGGCCAGAAAACAAGTGGCAGCCAAAACAGTGGAGGAGGGGGGATTGGCCAAAAACGCTGACCCCGGGGTCAAGGAAATGGCCGTTTTGCATCCGCTCCCAAAACTGCCTCTTTTTTGCCTCATCCACCTCCAGACCTGTTGGGAAACAGTTACTGATCACTTTTAATGTGGTAAGTCGGCCAGAAAACAAGTGGCAGCCAAAACAGTGGAGGAGGGGGGATTGGCCAAAAACGCTGACCCCGGGGTCAAGGAAATGGCCGTTTTGCATCCGCTCCCAAAACTGCCTCTTTTTTGCCTCATCCACCTCCAGACCTGTTGGGAAACAGTTACTGATCACTTTTAATGTGGTAAGTCGGCCTGAAAACAAGTGGCAGCCAAAAGAATGGAGGAGGGGGGATTGGCCAAAAACGCTGACCCCGGGGTCAAGGAAATGGCCGTTTTGCATCCGCTCCCAAAACTGCCTCTTTTTTGCCTCATCCACCTCCAGACCTGTTGGGAAACAGTTACTGATCACTTTTAATGTGGTAAGTCGGCCAGAAAACAAGTGGCAGCCAAAACAGTGGAGGAGGGGGGATTGGCCAAAAACGCTGACCCCGGGGTCAAGGAAATGGCCGTTTTGGGAGCGGACGCAAAACTGCCTCTTTTTTGCCTCATCCACCTCCAGACCTGTTGGGAAACAGTTACTGATCACTTTTAATGTGGTAAGTCGGCCTGAAAACAAGTGGCAGCCAAAACAGTGGAGGAGGGGGGATTGGCCAAAAACGCTGACCCCGGGGTCAAGGAAATGGCCGTTTTGCATCCGCTCCCAAAACTGCCTCTTTTTTGCCTCATCCACCTCCAGACCTGTTGGGAAACAGTTACTGATCACTTTTAATGTGGTAAGTCGGCCAGAAAACAAGTGGCAGCCAAAACAGTGGAGGAGGGGGGATTGGCCAAAAACGCTGACCCCGGGGTCAAGGAAATGGCCGTTTTGGGAGCGGACGCAAAACTGCCTCTTTTTTGCCTCATCCACCTCCAGACCTGTTGGGAAACAGTTACTGATCACTTTTAATGTGGTAAGTCGGCCTGAAAACAAGTGGCAGCCAAAACAGTGGAGGAGGGGGGATTGGCCAAAAACGCTGACCCCGGGGTCAAGGAAATGGCCGTTTTGGGAGCGGACGCAAAACTGCCTCTTTTTTGCCTCATCCACCTCCAGACCTGTTGGGAAACAGTTACTGATCACTTTTAATGTGGTAAGTCGGCCAGAAAACAAGTGGCAGCCAAAACAGTGCAGGAGGGGGGATTGGCCAAAAACGCTGACCCCGGGGTCAAGGAAATGGCCGTTTTGGGAGCGGACGCAAAACTGCCTCTTTTTTGCCTCATCCACCTCCAGACCTGTTGGGAAACAGTTACTGATCACTTTTAATGTGGTAAGTCGGCCTGAAAACAAGTGGCAGCCAAAACAGTGGAGGAGGGGGGATTGGCCAAAAACGCTGACCCCGGGGTCAAGGAAATGGCCGTTTTGCATCCGCTCCCAAAACTGCCTCTTTTTTGCCTCATCCACCTCCAGACCTGTTGGGAAACAGTTACTGATCACTTTTAATGTGGTAAGTCGGCCAGAAAACAAGTGGCAGCCAAAACAGTGGAGGAGGGGGGATTGGCCAAAAACGCTGACCCCGGGGTCAAGGAAATGGCCGTTTTGCATCCGCTCCCAAAACTGCCTCTTTTTTGCCTCATCCACCTCCAGACCTGTTGGGAAACAGTTACTGATCACTTTTAATGTGGTAAGTCGGCCAGAAAACAAGTGGCAGCCAAAACAGTGGAGGAGGGGGGATTGGCCAAAAACGCTGACCCCGGGGTCAAGGAAATGGCCGTTTTGCATCCGCTCCCAAAACTGCCTCTTTTTTGCCTCATCCACCTCCAGACCTGTTGGGAAACAGTTACTGATCACTTTTAATGTGGTAAGTCGGCCAGAAAACAAGTGGCAGCCAAAACAGTGGAGGAGGGGGGATTGGCCAAAAACGCTGACCCCGGGGTCAAGGAAATGGCCGTTTTGGGAGCGGACGCAAAACTGCCTCTTTTTTGCCTCATCCACCTCCAGACCTGTTGGGAAACAGTTACTGATCACTTTTAATGTGGTAAGTCGGCCTGAAAACAAGTGGCAGCCAAAACAGTGGAGGAGGGGGGATTGGCCAAAAACGCTGACCCCGGGGTCAAGGAAATGGCCGTTTTGCATCCGCTCCCAAAACTGCCTCTTTTTTGCCTCATCCACCTCCAGACCTGTTGGGAAACGGTTACTGATCACTTTTAATGTGGTAAGTCGGCCAGAAAACAAGTGGCAGCCAAAACAGTGGAGGAGGGGGGATTGGCCAAAAACGCTGACCCCGGGGTCAAGGAAATGGCCGTTTTGGGAGCGGACGCAAAACTGCCTCTTTTTTGCCTCATCCACCTCCAGACCTGTTGGGAAACAGTTACTGATCACTTTTAATGTGGTAAGTCGGCCTGAAAACAAGTGGCAGCCAAAACAGTGGAGGAGGGGGGATTGGCCAAAAACGCTGACCCCGGGGTCAAGGAAATGGCCGTTTTGCATCCGCTCCCAAAACTGCCTCTTTTTTGCCTCATCCACCTCCAGACCTGTTGGGAAACAGTTACTGATCACTTTTAATGTGGTAAGTCGGCCAGAAAACAAGTGGCAGCCAAAACAGTGGAGGAGGGGGGATTGGCCAAAAACGCTGACCCCGGGGTCAAGGAAATGGCCGTTTTGCATCCGCTCCCAAAACTGCCTCTTTTTTGCCTCATCCACCTCCAGACCTGTTGGGAAACAGTTACTGATCACTTTTAATGTGGTAAGTCGGCCAGAAAACAAGTGGCAGCCAAAACAGTGGAGGAGGGGGGATTGGCCAAAAACGCTGACCCCGGGGTCAAGGAAATGGCCGTTTTGGGAGCGGACGCAAAACTGCCTCTTTTTTGCCTCATCCACCTCCAGACCTGCTGGGAAACAGTTACTGATCACTTTTAATGTGGTAAGTCGGCCAGAAAACAAGTGGCAGCCAAAACAGTGGAGGAGGGGGGATTGGCCAAAAACGCTGACCCCGGGGTCAAGGAAATGGCCGTTTTGCATCCGCTCCCAAAACTGCCTCTTTTTTGCCTCATCCACCTCCAGACCTGTTGGGAAACAGTTACTGATCACTTTTAATGTGGTAAGTCGGCCAGAAAACAAGTGGCAGCCAAAACAGTGGAGGAGGGGGGATTGGCCAAAAACGCTGACCCCGGGGTCAAGGAAATGGCCGTTTTGCATCCGCTCCCAAAACTGCCTCTTTTTTGCCTCATCCACCTCCAGACCTGTTGGGAAACAGTTACTGATCACTTTTAATGTGGTAAGTCGGCCAGAAAACAAGTGGCAGCCAAAACAGTGGAGGAGGGGGGATTGGCCAAAAACGCTGACCCCGGGGTCAAGGAAATGGCCGTTTTGCATCCGCTCCCAAAACTGCCTCTTTTTTGCCTCATCCACCTCCAGACCTGTTGGGAAACAGTTACTGATCACTTTTAATGTGGTAAGTCGGCCAGAAAACAAGTGGCAGCCAAAACAGTGGAGGAGGGGGGATTGGCCAAAAACGCTGACCCCGGGGTCAAGGAAATGGCCGTTTTGCATCCGCTCCCAAAACTGCCTCTTTTTTGCCTCATCCACCTCCAGACCTGTTGGGAAACAGTTACTGATCACTTTTAATGTGGTAAGTCGGCCAGAAAACAAGTGCCAGCCAAAACAGTGGAGGAGGGGGGATTGGCCAAAAACGCTGACCCCGGGGTCAAGGAAATGGCCGTTTTGCATCTGCTCCCAAAACTGCCTCTTTTTTGACTCATCCACCTCCAGACCTGTTGGGAAACAGTTACTGATCACTTTTAATGTGGTAAGTCGGCCAGAAAACAAGTGGCAGCCAAAACAGTGGAGGAGGGGGGATTGGCCAAAAACGCTGACCCCGGGGTCAAGGAAATGGCCGTTTTGCATCCGCTCCCAAAACTGCCTCTTTTTTGCCTCATCCACCTCCAGACCTGTTGGGAAACAGTTACTGATCACTTTTAATGTGGTAAGTCGGCCAGAAAACAAGTGGCAGCCAAAACAGTGGAGGAGGGGGGATTGGCCAAAAACGCTGACCCCGGGGTCAAGGAAATGGCCGTTTTGCATCCGCTCCCAAAACTGCCTCTTTTTTGCCTCATCCACCTCCAGACCTGTTGGGAAACAGTTACTGATCACTTTTAATGTGGTAAGTCGGCCAGAAAACAAGTGGCAGCCAAAACAGTGGAGGAGGGGGGATTGGCCAAAAACGCTGACCCCGGGGTCAAGGAAATGGCCGTTTTGGGAGCGGACGCAAAACTGCCTCTTTTTTGCCTCATCCACCTCCAGACCTGTTGGGAAACAGTTACTGATCACTTTTAATGTGGTAAGTCGGCCTGAAAACAAGTGGCAGCCAAAACAGTGGAGGAGGGGGGATTGGCCAAAAACGCTGACCCCGGGGTCAAGGAAATGGCCGTTTTGCATCCGCTCCCAAAACTGCCTCTTTTTTGCCTCATCCACCTCCAGACCTGTTGGGAAACGGTTACTGATCACTTTTAATGTGGTAAGTCGGCCAGAAAACAAGTGGCAGCCAAAACAGTGGAGGAGGGGGGATTGGCCAAAAACGCTGACCCCGGGGTCAAGGAAATGGCCGTTTTGGGAGCGGACGCAAAACTGCCTCTTTTTTGCCTCATCCACCTCCAGACCTGTTGGGAAACAGTTACTGATCACTTTTAATGTGGTAAGTCGGCCTGAAAACAAGTGGCAGCCAAAACAGTGGAGGAGGGGGGATTGGCCAAAAACGCTGACCCCGGGGTCAAAGAAATGGCCGTTTTGCATCCGCTCCCAAAACTGCCTCTTTTTTGCCTCATCCACCTCCAGACCTGTTGGGAAACAGTTACTGATCACTTTTAATGTGGTAAGTCGGCCAGAAAACAAGTGGCAGCCAAAACAGTGGAGGAGGGGGGATTGGCCAAAAACGCTGACCCCGGGGTCAAGGAAATGGCCGTTTTGGGAGCGGACGCAAAACTGCCTCTTTTTTGCCTCATCCACCTCCAGACCTGCTGGGAAACAGTTACTGATCACTTTTAATGTGGTAAGTCGGCCAGAAAACAAGTGGCAGCCAAAACAGTGGAGGAGGGGGGATTGGCCAAAAACGCTGACCCCGGGGTCAAGGAAATGGCCGTTTTGCATCCGCTCCCAAAACTGCCTCTTTTTTGCCTCATCCACCTCCAGACCTGTTGGGAAACAGTTACTGATCACTTTTAATGTGGTAAGTCGGCCAGAAAACAAGTGGCAGCCAAAACAGTGGAGGAGGGGGGATTGGCCAAAAACGCTGACCCCGGGGTCAAGGAAATGGCCGTTTTGCATCCGCTCCCAAAACTGCCTCTTTTTTGCCTCATCCACCTCCAGACCTGTTGGGAAACAGTTACTGATCACTTTTAATGTGGTAAGTCGGCCAGAAAACAAGTGGCAGCCAAAACAGTGGAGGAGGGGGGATTGGCCAAAAACGCTGACCCCGGGGTCAAGGAAATGGCCGTTTTGCATCCGCTCCCAAAACTGCCTCTTTTTTGCCTCATCCACCTCCAGACCTGTTGGGAAACAGTTACTGATCACTTTTAATGTGGTAAGTCGGCCAGAAAACAAGTGGCAGCCAAAACAGTGGAGGAGGGGGGATTGGCCAAAAACGCTGACCCCGGGGTCAAGGAAATGGCCGTTTTGCATCCGCTCCCAAAACTGCCTCTTTTTTGCCTCATCCACCTCCAGACCTGTTGGGAAACAGTTACTGATCACTTTTAATGTGGTAAGTCGGCCAGAAAACAAGTGCCAGCCAAAACAGTGGAGGAGGGGGGATTGGCCAAAAACGCTGACCCCGGGGTCAAGGAAATGGCCGTTTTGCATCTGCTCCCAAAACTGCCTCTTTTTTGACTCATCCACCTCCAGACCTGTTGGGAAACAGTTACTGATCACTTTTAATGTGGTAAGTTGGCCAGAAAACAAGTGGCAGCCAAAACAGTGGAGGAGGGGGGATTGGCCAAAAACGCTGACCCCGGGGTCAAGGAAATGGCCGTTTTGGGAGCGGACGCAAAACTGCCTCTTTTTTGCCTCATCCACCTCCAGACCTGTTGGGAAACAGTTACTGATCACTTTTAATGTGGTAAGTCGGCCAGAAAACAAGTGGCAGCCAAAACAGTGGAGGAGGGGGGATTGGCCAAAAACGCTGACCCCGGGGTCAAGGAAATGGCCGTTTTGGGAGCGGACGCAAAACTGCCTCTTTTTTGCCTCATCCACCTCCAGACCTGTTGGGAAACAGTTACTGATCACTTTTAATGTGGTAAGTCGGCCAGAAAACAAGTGGCAGCCAAAACAGTGGAGGAGGGGGGATTGGCCAAAAACGCTGACCCCGGGGTCAAGGAAATGGCCGTTTTGCATCCGCTCCCAAAACTGCCTCTTTTTTGCCTCATCCACCTCCAGACCTGTTGGGAAACAGTTACTGATCACTTTTAATGTGGTAAGTCGGCCAGAAAACAAGTGGCAGCCAAAACAGTGGAGGAGGGGGGATTGGCCAAAAACGCTGACC
Source organism: Pempheris klunzingeri (assembly GCF_042242105.1). NCBI lineage: Eukaryota > Metazoa > Chordata > Actinopteri > Acropomatiformes > Pempheridae > Pempheris > Pempheris klunzingeri. The sequence goes on along the minus strand of NC_092024.1, from coordinate 14,749,505 downwards.
CCGGGGTCAAGGAAATGGCCGTTTTGGGAGCGGACGCAAAACTGCCTCTTTTTTGCCTCATCCACCTCCAGACCTGTTGGGAAACAGTTACTGATCACTTTTAATGTGGTAAGTCGGCCAGAAAACAAGTGGCAGCCAAAACAGTGGAGGAGGGGGGATTGGCCAAAAACGCTGACCCCGGGGTCAAGGAAATGGCCGTTTTGCATCCGCTCCCAAAACTGCCTCTTTTTTGCCTCATCCACCTCCAGACCTGTTGGGAAACAGTTACTGATCACTTTTAATGTGGTAAGTCAGCCAGAAAACAAGTGGCAGCCAAAACAGTGGAGGAGGGGGGATTGGCCAAAAACGCTGACCCCGGGGTCAAGGAAATGGCCGTTTTGCATCCGCTCCCAAAACTGCCTCTTTTTTGCCTCATCCACCTCCAGACCTGTTGGGAAACAGTTACTGATCACTTTTAATGTGGTAAGTCGGCCAGAAAACAAGTGGCAGCCAAAACAGTGGAGGAGGGGGGATTGGCCAAAAACGCTGACCCCGGGGTCAAGGAAATGGCCGTTTTGCATCCGCTCCCAAAACTGCCTCTTTTTTGCCTCATCCACCTCCAGACCTGTTGGGAAACAGTTACTGATCACTTTTAATGTGGTAAGTCGGCCAGAAAACAAGTGGCAGCCAAAACAGTGGAGGAGGGGGGATTGGCCAAAAACGCTGACCCCGGGGTCAAGGAAATGGCCGTTTTGCATCCGCTCCCAAAACTGCCTCTTTTTTGCCTCATCCACCTCCAGACCTGTTGGGAAACAGTTACTGATCACTTTTAATGTGGTAAGTCGGCCAGAAAACAAGTGGCAGCCAAAACAGTGGAGGAGGGGGGATTGGCCAAAAACGCTGACCCCGGGGTCAAGGAAATGGCCGTTTTGCATCCGCTCCCAAAACTGCCTCTTTTTTGCCTCATCCACCTCCAGACCTGTTGGGAAACAGTTACTGATCACTTTTAATGTGGTAAGTCGGCCAGAAAACAAGTGGCAGCCAAAACAGTGGAGGAGGGGGGATTGGCCAAAAACGCTGACCCCGGGGTCAAGGAAATGGCCGTTTTGCATCCGCTCCCAAAACTGCCTCTTTTTTGCCTCATCCACCTCCAGACCTGTTGGGAAACAGTTACTGATCACTTTTAATGTGGTAAGTCGGCCAGAAAACAAGTGCCAGCCAAAACAGTGGAGGAGGGGGGATTGGCCAAAAACGCTGACCCCGGGGTCAAGGAAATGGCCGTTTTGCATCTGCTCCCAAAACTGCCTCTTTTTTGACTCATCCACCTCCAGACCTGTTGGGAAACAGTTACTGATCACTTTTAATGTGGTAAGTCGGCCAGAAAACAAGTGGCAGCCAAAACAGTGGAGGAGGGGGGATTGGCCAAAAACGCTGACCCCGGGGTCAAGGAAATGGCCGTTTTGCATCCGCTCCCAAAACTGCCTCTTTTTTGCCTCATCCACCTCCAGACCTGTTGGGAAACAGTTACTGATCACTTTTAATGTGGTAAGTCGGCCAGAAAACAAGTGGCAGCCAAAACAGTGGAGGAGGGGGGATTGGCCAAAAACGCTGACCCCGGGGTCAAGGAAATGGCCGTTTTGCATCCGCTCCCAAAACTGCCTCTTTTTTGCCTCATCCACCTCCAGACCTGTTGGGAAACAGTTACTGATCACTTTTAATGTGGTAAGTCGGCCAGAAAACAAGTGGCAGCCAAAACAGTGGAGGAGGGGGGATTGGCCAAAAACGCTGACCCCGGGGTCAAGGAAATGGCCGTTTTGGGAGCGGACGCAAAACTGCCTCTTTTTTGCCTCATCCACCTCCAGACCTGTTGGGAAACAGTTACTGATCACTTTTAATGTGGTAAGTCGGCCTGAAAACAAGTGGCAGCCAAAACAGTGGAGGAGGGGGGATTGGCCAAAAACGCTGACCCCGGGGTCAAGGAAATGGCCGTTTTGCATCCGCTCCCAAAACTGCCTCTTTTTTGCCTCATCCACCTCCAGACCTGTTGGGAAACGGTTACTGATCACTTTTAATGTGGTAAGTCGGCCAGAAAACAAGTGGCAGCCAAAACAGTGGAGGAGGGGGGATTGGCCAAAAACGCTGACCCCGGGGTCAAGGAAATGGCCGTTTTGGGAGCGGACGCAAAACTGCCTCTTTTTTGCCTCATCCACCTCCAGACCTGTTGGGAAACAGTTACTGATCACTTTTAATGTGGTAAGTCGGCCTGAAAACAAGTGGCAGCCAAAACAGTGGAGGAGGGGGGATTGGCCAAAAACGCTGACCCCGGGGTCAAAGAAATGGCCGTTTTGCATCCGCTCCCAAAACTGCCTCTTTTTTGCCTCATCCACCTCCAGACCTGTTGGGAAACAGTTACTGATCACTTTTAATGTGGTAAGTCGGCCAGAAAACAAGTGGCAGCCAAAACAGTGGAGGAGGGGGGATTGGCCAAAAACGCTGACCCCGGGGTCAAGGAAATGGCCGTTTTGGGAGCGGACGCAAAACTGCCTCTTTTTTGCCTCATCCACCTCCAGACCTGCTGGGAAACAGTTACTGATCACTTTTAATGTGGTAAGTCGGCCAGAAAACAAGTGGCAGCCAAAACAGTGGAGGAGGGGGGATTGGCCAAAAACGCTGACCCCGGGGTCAAGGAAATGGCCGTTTTGCATCCGCTCCCAAAACTGCCTCTTTTTTGCCTCATCCACCTCCAGACCTGTTGGGAAACAGTTACTGATCACTTTTAATGTGGTAAGTCGGCCAGAAAACAAGTGGCAGCCAAAACAGTGGAGGAGGGGGGATTGGCCAAAAACGCTGACCCCGGGGTCAAGGAAATGGCCGTTTTGCATCCGCTCCCAAAACTGCCTCTTTTTTGCCTCATCCACCTCCAGACCTGTTGGGAAACAGTTACTGATCACTTTTAATGTGGTAAGTCGGCCAGAAAACAAGTGGCAGCCAAAACAGTGGAGGAGGGGGGATTGGCCAAAAACGCTGACCCCGGGGTCAAGGAAATGGCCGTTTTGCATCCGCTCCCAAAACTGCCTCTTTTTTGCCTCATCCACCTCCAGACCTGTTGGGAAACAGTTACTGATCACTTTTAATGTGGTAAGTCGGCCAGAAAACAAGTGGCAGCCAAAACAGTGGAGGAGGGGGGATTGGCCAAAAACGCTGACCCCGGGGTCAAGGAAATGGCCGTTTTGCATCCGCTCCCAAAACTGCCTCTTTTTTGCCTCATCCACCTCCAGACCTGTTGGGAAACAGTTACTGATCACTTTTAATGTGGTAAGTCGGCCAGAAAACAAGTGCCAGCCAAAACAGTGGAGGAGGGGGGATTGGCCAAAAACGCTGACCCCGGGGTCAAGGAAATGGCCGTTTTGCATCTGCTCCCAAAACTGCCTCTTTTTTGACTCATCCACCTCCAGACCTGTTGGGAAACAGTTACTGATCACTTTTAATGTGGTAAGTTGGCCAGAAAACAAGTGGCAGCCAAAACAGTGGAGGAGGGGGGATTGGCCAAAAACGCTGACCCCGGGGTCAAGGAAATGGCCGTTTTGGGAGCGGACGCAAAACTGCCTCTTTTTTGCCTCATCCACCTCCAGACCTGTTGGGAAACAGTTACTGATCACTTTTAATGTGGTAAGTCGGCCAGAAAACAAGTGGCAGCCAAAACAGTGGAGGAGGGGGGATTGGCCAAAAACGCTGACCCCGGGGTCAAGGAAATGGCCGTTTTGGGAGCGGACGCAAAACTGCCTCTTTTTTGCCTCATCCACCTCCAGACCTGTTGGGAAACAGTTACTGATCACTTTTAATGTGGTAAGTCGGCCAGAAAACAAGTGGCAGCCAAAACAGTGGAGGAGGGGGGATTGGCCAAAAACGCTGACCCCGGGGTCAAGGAAATGGCCGTTTTGCATCCGCTCCCAAAACTGCCTCTTTTTTGCCTCATCCACCTCCAGACCTGTTGGGAAACAGTTACTGATCACTTTTAATGTGGTAAGTCGGCCAGAAAACAAGTGGCAGCCAAAACAGTGGAGGAGGGGGGATTGGCCAAAAACGCTGACCCCGGGGTCAAGGAAATGGCCGTTTTGGGAGCGGACGCAAAACTGCCTCTTTTTTGCCTCATCCACCTCCAGACCTGTTGGGAAACAGTTACTGATCACTTTTAATGTGGTAAGTCGGCCAGAAAACAAGTGGCAGCCAAAACAGTGGAGGAGGGGGGATTGGCCAAAAACGCTGACCCCGGGGTCAAGGAAATGGCCGTTTTGCATCCGCTCCCAAAACTGCCTCTTTTTTGCCTCATCCACCTCCAGACCTGTTGGGAAACAGTTACTGATCACTTTTAATGTGGTAAGTCAGCCAGAAAACAAGTGGCAGCCAAAACAGTGGAGGAGGGGGGATTGGCCAAAAACGCTGACCCCGGGGTCAAGGAAATGGCCGTTTTGCATCCGCTCCCAAAACTGCCTCTTTTTTGCCTCATCCACCTCCAGACCTGTTGGGAAACAGTTACTGATCACTTTTAATGTGGTAAGTCGGCCAGAAAACAAGTGGCAGCCAAAACAGTGGAGGAGGGGGGATTGGCCAAAAACGCTGACCCCGGGGTCAAGGAAATGGCCGTTTTGCATCCGCTCCCAAAACTGCCTCTTTTTTGCCTCATCCACCTCCAGACCTGTTGGGAAACAGTTACTGATCACTTTTAATGTGGTAAGTCGGCCAGAAAACAAGTGGCAGCCAAAACAGTGGAGGAGGGGGGATTGGCCAAAAACGCTGACCCCGGGGTCAAGGAAATGGCCGTTTTGCATCCGCTCCCAAAACTGCCTCTTTTTTGCCTCATCCACCTCCAGACCTGTTGGGAAACAGTTACTGATCACTTTTAATGTGGTAAGTCGGCCAGAAAACAAGTGGCAGCCAAAACAGTGGAGGAGGGGGGATTGGCCAAAAACGCTGACCCCGGGGTCAAGGAAATGGCCGTTTTGGGAGCGGACGCAAAACTGCCTCTTTTTTGCCTCATCCATCTCCAGACCTGTTGGGAAACAGTTACTGATCACTTTTAATGTGGTAAGTCGGCCAGAAAACAAGTGGCAGCCAAAACAGTGGAGGAGGGGGGATTGGCCAAAAACGCTGACCCCGGGGTCAAGGAAATGGCCGTTTTGCATCCGCTCCCAAAACTGCCTCTTTTTTGCCTCATCCACCTCCAGACCTGTTGGGAAACAGTTACTGATCACTTTTAATGTGGTAAGTCGGCCAGAAAACAAGTGGCAGCCAAAAGAGTGGAGGAGGGGGGATTGGCCAAAAACGCTGACCCCGGGGTCAAGGAAATGGCCGTTTTGCATCCGCTCCCAAAACTGCCTCTTTTTTGCCTCATCCACCTCCAGACCTGTTGGGAAACAGTTACTGATCACTTTTAATGTGGTAAGTCGGCCAGAAAACAAGTGGCAGCCAAAACAGTGGAGGAGGGGGGATTGGCCAAAAACGCTGACCCCGGGGTCAAGGAAATGGCCGTTTTGGGAGCGGACGCAAAACTGCCTCTTTTTTGCCTCATCCACCTCCAGACCTGTTGGGAAACAGTTACTGATCACTTTTAATGTGGTAAGTCGGCCAGAAAACAAGTGGCAGCCAAAAGAGTGGAGGAGGGGGGATTGGCCAAAAACGCTGACCCCGGGGTCAAGGAAATGGCCGTTTTGGGAGCGGACGCAAAACTGCCTCTTTTTTGCCTCATCCACCTCCAGACCTGTTGGGAAACAGTTACTGATCACTTTTAATGTGGTAAGTCGGCCAGAAAACAAGTGGCAGCCAAAACAGTGGAGGAGGGGGGATTGGCCAAAAACGCTGACCCCGGGGTCAAGGAAATGGCCGTTTTGGGAGCGGACGCAAAACTGCCTCTTTTTTGCCTCATCCACCTCCAGACCTGTTGGGAAACAGTTACTGATCACTTTTAATGTGGTAAGTCGGCCAGAAAACAAGTGGCAGCCAAAACAGTGGAGGAGGGGGGGATTGGCCAAAAACGCTGACCCCGGGGTCAAGGAAATGGCCGTTTTGCATCCGCTCCCAAAACTGCCTCTTTTTTGCCTCATCCACCTCCAGACCTGTTGGGAAACAGTTACTGATCACTTTTAATGTGGTAAGTCGGCCAGAAAACAAGTGGCAGCCAAAACAGTGGAGGAGGGGGGATTGGCCAAAAACGCTGACCCCGGGGTCAAGGAAATGGCCGTTTTGCATCCGCTCCCAAAACTGCCTCTTTTTTGCCTCATCCACCTCCAGACCTGTTGGGAAACAGTTACTGATCACTTTTAATGTGGTAAGTCGGCCAGAAAACAAGTGGCAGCCAAAACAGTGGAGGAGGGGGGATTGGCCAAAAACGCTGACCCCGGGGTCAAGGAAATGGCTGTTTTGGGAGCGGACGCAAAACTGCCTCTTTTTTGCCTCATCCACCTCCAGACCTGTTGGGAAACAGTTACTGATCACTTTTAATGTGGTAAGTCGGCCAGAAAACAAGTGGCAGCCAAAAGAGTGGAGGAGGGGGGATTGGCCAAAAACGCTGACCCCGGGGTCAAGGAAATGGCCGTTTTGGGAGCGGACGCAAAACTGCCTCTTTTTTGCCTCATCCACCTCCAGACCTGTTGGGAAACAGTTACTGATCACTTTTAATGTGGTAAGTCGGCCAGAAAACAAGTGGCAGCCAAAACAGTGGAGGAGGGGGGATTGGCCAAAAACGCTGACCCCGGGGTCAAGGAAATGGCCGTTTTGGGAGCGGACGCAAAACTGCCTCTTTTTTGCCTCATCCACCTCCAGACCTGTTGGGAAACAGTTACTGATCACTTTTAATGTGGTAAGTCGGCCAGAAAACAAGTGGCAGCCAAAACAGTGCAGGAGGGGGGATTGGACAAAAACGCTGACCCCGGGGTCAAGGAAATGGCCGTTTTGCATCCGCTCCCAAAACTGCCTCTTTTTTGCCTCATCCACCTCCAGACCTGTTGGGAAACAGTTACTGATCACTTTTAATGTGGTAAGTCGGCCAGAAAACAAGTGGCAGCCAAAACAGTGGAGGAGGGGGGGATTGGCCAAAAACGCTGACCCCGGGGTCAAGGAAATGGCCGTTTTGCATCCGCTCCCAAAACTGCCTCTTTTTTGCCTCATCCACCTCCAGACCTGTTGGGAAACAGTTACTGATCACTTTTAATGTGGTAAGTCGGCCAGAAAACAAGTGGCAGCCAAAACAGTGGAGGAGGGGGGATTGGCCAAAAACGCTGACCCCGGGGTCAAGGAAATGGCCGTTTTGCATCCGCTCCCAAAACTGCCTCTTTTTTGCCTCATCCACCTCCAGACCTGTTGGGAAACAGTTACTGATCACTTTTAATGTGGTAAGTCGGCCAGAAAACAAGTGGCAGCCAAAACAGTGGAGGAGGGGGGATTGGCCAAAAACGCTGACCCCGGGGTCAAGGAAATGGCCGTTTTGGGAGCGGACGCAAAACTGCCTCTTTTTTGCCTCATCCACCTCCAGACCTGTTGGGAAACAGTTACTGATCACTTTTAATGTGGTAAGTCGGCCTGAAAACAAGTGGCAGCCAAAACAGTGGAGGAGGGGGGATTGGCCAAAAACGCTGACCCCGGGGTCAAGGAAATGGCCGTTTTGCATCCGCTCCCAAAACTGCCTCTTTTTTGCCTCATCCACCTCCAGACCTGTTGGGAAACAGTTACTGATCACTTTTAATGTGGTAAGTCGGCCAGAAAACAAGTGGCAGCCAAAACAGTGGAGGAGGGGGGATTGGCCAAAAACGCTGACCCCGGGGTCAAGGAAATGGCCGTTTTGGGAGCGGACGCAAAACTGCCTCTTTTTTGCCTCATCCATCTCCAGACCTGTTGGGAAACAGTTACTGATCACTTTTAATGTGGTAAGTCGGCCAGAAAACAAGTGGCAGCCAAAACAGTGGAGGAGGGGGGATTGGCCAAAAACGCTGACCCCGGGGTCAAGGAAATGGCCGTTTTGCATCCGCTCCCAAAACTGCCTCTTTTTTGCCTCATCCACCTCCAGACCTGTTGGGAAACAGTTACTGATCACTTTTAATGTGGTAAGTCGGCCAGAAAACAAGTGGCAGCCAAAACAGTGGAGGAGGGGGGATTGGCCAAAAACGCTGACCCCGGGGTCAAGGAAATGGCCGTTTTGCATCCGCTCCCAAAACTGCCTCTTTTTTGCCTCATCCACCTCCAGACCTGTTGGGAAACAGTTACTGATCACTTTTAATGTGGTAAGTCGGCCAGAAAACAAGTGGCAGCCAAAACAGTGGAGGAGGGGGGATTGGCCAAAAACGCTGACCCCGGGGTCAAGGAAATGGCCGTTTTGGGAGCGGACGCAAAACTGCCTCTTTTTTGCCTCATCCACCTCCAGACCTGTTGGGAAACAGTTACTGATCACTTTTAATGTGGTAAGTCGGCCAGAAAACAAGTGGCAGCCAAAAGAGTGGAGGAGGGGGGATTGGCCAAAAACGCTGACCCCGGGGTCAAGGAAATGGCCGTTTTGGGAGCGGACGCAAAACTGCCTCTTTTTTGCCTCATCCACCTCCAGACCTGTTGGGAAACAGTTACTGATCACTTTTAATGTGGTAAGTCGGCCAGAAAACAAGTGGCAGCCAAAACAGTGGAGGAGGGGGGATTGGCCAAAAACGCTGACCCCGGGGTCAAGGAAATGGCCGTTTTGGGAGCGGACGCAAAACTGCCTCTTTTTTGCCTCATCCACCTCCAGACCTGTTGGGAAACAGTTACTGATCACTTTTAATGTGGTAAGTCGGCCAGAAAACAAGTGGCAGCCAAAACAGTGCAGGAGGGGGGATTGGACAAAAACGCTGACCCCGGGGTCAAGGAAATGGCCGTTTTGCATCCGCTCCCAAAACTGCCTCTTTTTTGCCTCATCCACCTCCAGACCTGTTGGGAAACAGTTACTGATCACTTTTAATGTGGTAAGTCGGCCAGAAAACAAGTGGCAGCCAAAACAGTGGAGGAGGGGGGGATTGGCCAAAAACGCTGACCCCGGGGTCAAGGAAATGGCCGTTTTGCATCCGCTCCCAAAACTGCCTCTTTTTTGCCTCATCCACCTCCAGACCTGTTGGGAAACAGTTACTGATCACTTTTAATGTGGTAAGTCGGCCAGAAAACAAGTGGCAGCCAAAACAGTGGAGGAGGGGGGATTGGCCAAAAACGCTGACCCCGGGGTCAAGGAAATGGCCGTTTTGCATCCGCTCCCAAAACTGCCTCTTTTTTGCCTCATCCACCTCCAGACCTGTTGGGAAACAGTTACTGATCACTTTTAATGTGGTAAGTCGGCCAGAAAACAAGTGGCAGCCAAAACAGTGGAGGAGGGGGGATTGGCCAAAAACGCTGACCCCGGGGTCAAGGAAATGGCCGTTTTGGGAGCGGACGCAAAACTGCCTCTTTTTTGCCTCATCCACCTCCAGACCTGTTGGGAAACAGTTACTGATCACTTTTAATGTGGTAAGTCGGCCTGAAAACAAGTGGCAGCCAAAACAGTGGAGGAGGGGGGATTGGCCAAAAACGCTGACCCCGGGGTCAAGGAAATGGCCGTTTTGCATCCGCTCCCAAAACTGCCTCTTTTTTGCCTCATCCACCTCCAGACCTGTTGGGAAACAGTTACTGATCACTTTTAATGTGGTAAGTCGGCCAGAAAACAAGTGGCAGCCAAAACAGTGGAGGAGGGGGGATTGGCCAAAAACGCTGACCCCGGGGTCAAGGAAATGGCCGTTTTGGGAGCGGACGCAAAACTGCCTCTTTTTTGCCTCATCCATCTCCAGACCTGTTGGGAAACAGTTACTGATCACTTTTAATGTGGTAAGTCGGCCAGAAAACAAGTGGCAGCCAAAACAGTGGAGGAGGGGGGATTGGCCAAAAACGCTGACCCCGGGGTCAAGGAAATGGCCGTTTTGCATCCGCTCCCAAAACTGCCTCTTTTTTGCCTCATCCACCTCCAGACCTGTTGGGAAACAGTTACTGATCACTTTTAATGTGGTAAGTCGGCCAGAAAACAAGTGGCAGCCAAAACAGTGGAGGAGGGGGGATTGGCCAAAAACGCTGACCCCGGGGTCAAGGAAATGGCCGTTTTGCATCCGCTCCCAAAACTGCCTCTTTTTTGCCTCATCCACCTCCAGACCTGTTGGGAAACAGTTACTGATCACTTTTAATGTGGTAAGTCGGCCAGAAAACAAGTGGCAGCCAAAACAGTGGAGGAGGGGGGATTGGCCAAAAACGCTGACCCCGGGGTCAAGGAAATGGCCGTTTTGGGAGCGGACGCAAAACTGCCTCTTTTTTGCCTCATCCACCTCCAGACCTGTTGGGAAACAGTTACTGATCACTTTTAATGTGGTAAGTCGGCCAGAAAACAAGTGGCAGCCAAAACAGTGGAGGAGGGGGGATTGGCCAAAAACGCTGACCCCGGGGTCAAGGAAATGGCCGTTTTGGGAGCGGACGCAAAACTGCCTCTTTTTTGCCTCATCCACCTCCAGACCTGTTGGGAAACAGTTACTGATCACTTTTAATGTGGTAAGTCGGCCAGAAAACAAGTGGCAGCCAAAACAGTGGAGGAGGGGGGATTGGCCAAAAACGCTGACCCCGGGGTCAAGGAAATGGCCGTTTTGGGAGCGGACGCAAAACTGCCTCTTTTTTGCCTCATCCACCTCCAGACCTGTTGGGAAACAGTTACTGATCACTTTTAATGTGGTAAGTCGGCCAGAAAACAAGTGGCAGCCAAAACAGTGGAGGAGGGGGGATTGGCCAAAAACGCTGACCCCGGGGTCAAGGAAATGGCCGTTTTGCATCCGCTCCCAAAACTGCCTCTTTTTTGCCTCATCCACCTCCAGACCTGTTGGGAAACAGTTACTGATCACTTTTAATGTGGTAAGTCGGCCAGAAAACAAGTGGCAGCCAAAACAGTGGAGGAGGGGGGATTGGCCAAAAACGCTGACCCCGGGGTCAAGGAAATGGCCGTTTTGCATCCGCTCCCAAAACTGCCTCTTTTTTTGCCTCATCCACCTCCAGACCTGTTGGGAAACAGTTACTGATCACTTTTAATGTGGTAAGTCGGCCAGAAAACAAGTGGGCAGCCAAAACAGTGGAGGAGGGGGGATTGGCCAAAAAACGCTGACCCCGGGGTCAAGGAAATGGCCGTTTTTGCATCCGCTCCCAAAACTGCCTCTTTTTTGCCTCATCCACCTCCAGACCTGTTGGGAAACAGTTACTGATCACTTTTAATGTGGTAAGTCGGCCAGAAAACAAGTGGCAGCCAAAAGAGTGGAGGAGGGGGGATTGGCCAAAAAACGCTGACCCCGGGGTCAAGGAAATGGCCGTTTTGGGAGCGGACGCAAAACTGCCTCTTTTTTGCCTCATCCACCTCCAGACCTGTTGGGAAACAGTTACTGATCACTTTTAATGTGGTAAGTCGGCCAGAAAACAAGTGGCAGCCAAAACAGTGCAGGAGGGGGGATTGGCCAAAAACGCTGACCCCGGGGTCAAGGAAATGGCCGTTTTGCATCCGCTCCCAAAACTGCCTCTTTTTTGCCTCATCCACCTCCAGACCTGTTGGGAAACAGTTACTGATCACTTTTAATGTGGTAAGTCGGCCAGAAAAACAAGTGGCAGCCAAAAACAGTGGAGGAGGGGGGATTGGCCAAAAAACGCTGACCCCGGGTCAAGGAAATGGCCGTTTTGCATCCGCTCCCAAAACTGCCTCTTTTTTTGCCTCATCCACCTCCAGACCTGTTGGGAAACAGTTACTGATCACTTTTAATGTGGTAAGTCGGCCAGAAAACAAGTGGCAGCCAAAACAGTGGAGGAGGGGGGGATTGGCCCAAAAAACGCTGACCCCGGGGTCAAGGAAATGGCCGTTTTGCATCCGCTCCCAAAACTGCCTCTTTTTTTGCCTCATCCACCTCCAGACCTGTTGGGAAACAGTTACTGATCACTTTTAATGTGGTAAGTCGGCCAGAAAAACAAGTGGCAGCCAAAACAGTGGAGGAGGGGGATTGGCCAAAAACGCTGACCCCGGGGTCAAGGAAATGGCCGTTTTGCATCCGCTCCCAAAACTGCCTCTTTTTTGCCTCATCCACCTCCAGACCTGTTGGGAAACAGTTACTGATCACTTTTAATGTGGTAAGTCGGCCAGAAAACAAGTGGCAGCCAAAAGAGTGGAGGAGGGGGGATTGGCCAAAAACGCTGACCCCGGGGTCAAGGAAATGGCCGTTTTGGGAGCGGACGCAAAACTGCCTCTTTTTTGCCTCAATCCACCTCCAGACCTGTTGGGGAAACAGTTACTGATCACTTTTAATGTGGTAAGTCGGCCTGAAAACAAGTGGCAGCCAAAACAGTGCAGGAGGGGGGATTGGCCAAAAAACGCTGACCCCGGGGTCAAGGAAATGGCCGTTTTGCATCCGCTCCCAAAACTGCCTCTTTTTGCCTCATCCACCTCCAGAACCTGTTGGGAAACAGTTACTGATCACTTTTAATGTGGTAAGTCGGCCAGAAAACAAGTGGCAGCCAAAACAGTGGAGGAGGGGGGATTGGCCAAAAACGCTGACCCCGGGGTCAAGGAAATGGCCGTTTTGCATCCGCTCCCAAAAACTGCCTCTTTTTTGCCTCATCCACCTCCAGACCTGTTGGGAAACAGTTACTGATCACTTTTAATGTGGTAAGTCGGCCTGAAAACAAGTGGCAGCCAAAACAGTGGAGGAGGGGGGATTGGCCAAAAACGCTGACCCCGGGGTCAAGGAAATGGCCGTTTTGCATCCGCTCCCAAAACTGCCTCTTTTTTGCCTCATCCACCTCCAGACCTGTTGGGAAACAGTTACTGATCACTTTTAATGTGGTAAGTCGGCCAGAAAAACAAGTGGCAGCCAAAACAGTGGAGGAGGGGGTATTGGCCAAAAACGCTGACCCCGGGGTCAAGGAAATGGCCATTTTGCATCCGCTCCCAAAACTGCCTCTTTTTTGCCTCATCCACCTCCAGACCTGTTGGGAAACAGTTACTGATCACTTTTAATGTGGTAAGTCGGCCAGAAAACAAGTGGCAGCCAAAAGAGTGGAGGAGGGGGGATTGGCCAAAAAACGCTGACCCCGGGGTCAAGGAAATGGCCGTTTTGGGAGCGGACGCAAAACTGCCTCTTTTTTGCCTCATCCACCTCCAGACCTGTTGGGAAACAGTTACTGATCACTTTTAATGTGGTAAGTCGGCCTGAAAACAAGTCGCAGCCAAAACAGTGGAGGAGGGGGGATTGGCCAAAAAACGCTGACCCCGGGGTCAAGGAAAATGGCCGTTTTGCATCCGCTCCCAAAACTGCCTCTTTTTTGCCTCATCCACCTCCAGACCTGTTGGGAAACAGTTTACTGATCACTTTTAATGTGGTAAGTCGGCCAGAAAACAAGTGGCAGCCAAAACAGTGGAGGAGGGGGGATTGGCCAAAAAACGCTGACCCCGGGGTCAAGGGAAATGGCCGTTTTGGGAGCGGACGCAAAAACTGCCTCTTTTTTTGCCTCATCCACCTCCAGACCTGTTGGGAAACAGTTACTGATCACTTTTAATGTGGTAAGTCGGCCAGAAAACAAGTGGCAGCCAAAACAGTGGAGGAGGGGGGATTGGCCAAAAACGCTGACCCCGGGGTCAAGGAAATGGCCGTTTTGCATCCGCTCCCAAAACGGCCTCTTTTTTTGCCTCATCCACCTCCAGACCTGTTGGGAAACAGTTACTGATCACTTTTAATGTGGTAAGTCGGCCAGAAAACAAGTGTCAGCCAAAACAGTGGAGGAGGGGGGATTGGCCAAAAACGCTGACCCCGGGGTCAAGGAAATGGCCGTTTTGCATCCGCTCCCAAAACTGCCTCTTTTTTGCCTCATCCACCTCCAGACCTGTTGGGAAACAGTTACTGATCACTTTTAATGTGGTAAGTCGGCCAGAAAACAAGTGGCAGCCAAAAACAGTGGAGGAGGGGGGATTGGCCAAAAACGCTGACCCCGGGGTCAAGGAAATGGCCGTTTTGCATCCGCTCCCAAAACTGCCTCTTTTTTGCCTCATCCACCTCCAGACCTGTTGGGAAACAGTTACTGATCACTTTTAATGTGGTAAGTCGGCCAGAAAACAAGTGGCAGCCAAAACAGTGGAGGAGGGGGGATTGGCCAAAGACGCTGACCCCGGGGTCAAGGAAATGGGCCGTTTTGCATCCGCTCCCAAAACTGCCTCTTTTTTGCCTCATCCACCTCCAGACCTGTTGGGAAACAGTTACTGATCACTTTTAATGTGGTAAGTCGGCCAGAAAACAAGTGGCAGCCAAAACAGTGGAGGAGGGGGGATTGGCCAAAAACGCTGACCCCGGGGTCAAGGAAATGGCCGTTTTGGGAGCGGACGCAAAACTGCCTCTTTTTTGCCTCATCCACCTCCAGACCTGTTGGGAAACAGTTACTGATCACTTTTAATGTGGTAAGTCGGCCAGAAAACAAGTGGCAGCCAAAACAGTGGAGGAGGGGGGATTGGCCAAAAACGCTGACCCCGGGGTCAAGGAAATGGCCGTTTTGCATCCGCTCCCAAAACTGCCTCTTTTTTGCCTCATCCACCTCCAGACCTGTTGGGAAACAGTTACTGATCACTTTTAATGTGGTAAGTCGGCCAGAAAACAAGTGGCAGCCAAAACAGTGGAGGAGGGGGGATTGGCCAAAAAACGCTGACCCCGGGGTCAAGGAAATGGCCGTTTTGGGAGCGGACGCAAAACTGCCTCTTTTTTGCCTCATCCACCTCCAGACCTGTTGGGAAACAGTTACTGATCACTTTTAATGTGGTAAGTCGGCCTGAAAACAAGTGGCAGCCAAAACAGTGGAGGAGGGGGGATTGGCCAAAAACGCTGACCCCGGGGTCAAGGAAATGGCCGTTTTGCATCCGCTCCCAAAAACTGCCTCTTTTTTGCCTCATCCACCTCCAGACCTGTTGGGAAACAGTTACTGATCACTTTTAATGTGGTAAGTCGGCCAGAAAACAAGTGGCAGCCAAAAGAGTGGAGGAGGGGGGATTGGCCAAAAACGCTGACCCCGGGGTCAAGGAAATGGCCGTTTTGCATCCGCTCCCAAAACGGCCTCTTTTTTGCCTCATCCACCTCCAGACCTGTTGGGAAACAGTTACTGATCACTTTTAATGTGGTAAGTCGGCCAGAAAACAAGTGTCAGCCAAAACAGTGGAGGAGGGGGGATTGGCCAAAAACGCTGACCCCGGGGTCAAGGAAATGGCCGTTTTGCATCCGCTCCCAAAACTGCCTCTTTTTTGCCTCATCCACCTCCAGACCTGTTGGGAAACAGTTACTGATCACTTTTAATGTGGTAAGTCGGCCAGAAAACAAGTGGCAGCCAA
Source organism: Pempheris klunzingeri (assembly GCF_042242105.1). Lineage (NCBI taxonomy): Eukaryota > Metazoa > Chordata > Actinopteri > Acropomatiformes > Pempheridae > Pempheris > Pempheris klunzingeri. Next base: position 14,734,111 of record NC_092024.1, on the reverse strand, counting down.
AACAGTGGAGGAGGGGGGATTGGCCAAAAACGCTGACCCCGGGGTCAAGGAAATGGCCGTTTTGCATCCGCTCCCAAAACTGCCTCTTTTTTGCCTCATCCACCTCCAGACCTGTTGGGAAACAGTTACTGATCACTTTTAATGTGGTAAGTCGGCCAGAAAACAAGTGGCAGCCAAAACAGTGGAGGAGGGGGGATTGGCCAAAGACGCTGACCCCGGGGTCAAGGAAATGGCCGTTTTGCATCCGCTCCCAAAACTGCCTCTTTTTTTGCCTCATCCACCTCCAGACCTGTTGGGAAACAGTTACTGATCACTTTTAATGTGGTAAGTCGGCCAGAAAACAAGTGGCAGCCAAAACAGTGGAGGAGGGGGGATTGGCCAAAAACGCTGACCCCGGGGTCAAGGAAATGGCCGTTTTGGGAGCGGACGCAAAACTGCCTCTTTTTTGCCTCATCCACCTCCAGACCTGTTGGGAAACAGTTACTGATCACTTTTAATGTGGTAAGTCGGCCAGAAAACAAGTGGCAGCCAAAACAGTGGAGGAGGGGGGATTGGCCAAAAACGCTGACCCCGGGGTCAAGGAAATGGCCGTTTTGCATCCGCTCCCAAAACTGCCTCTTTTTTGCCTCATCCACCTCCAGACCTGTTGGGAAACAGTTACTGATCACTTTTAATGTGGTAAGTCGGCCAGAAAACAAGTGGCAGCCAAAACAGTGGAGGAGGGGGGATTGGCCAAAAACGCTGACCCCGGGGTCAAGGAAATGGCCGTTTTGGGAGCGGACGCAAAACTGCCTCTTTTTTGCCTCATCCACCTCCAGACCTGTTGGGAAACAGTTACTGATCACTTTTAATGTGGTAAGTCGGCCTGAAAACAAGTGGCAGCCAAAACAGTGGAGGAGGGGGGATTGGCCAAAAACGCTGACCCCGGGGTCAAGGAAATGGCCGTTTTGCATCCGCTCCCAAAACTGCCTCTTTTTTGCCTCATCCACCTCCAGACCTGTTGGGAAACAGTTACTGATCACTTTTAATGTGGTAAGTCGGCCAGAAAACAAGTGGCAGCCAAAACAGTGGAGGAGGGGGGATTGGCCAAAAACGCTGACCCCGGGGTCAAGGAAATGGCCGTTTTGCATCCGCTCCCAAAACTGCCTCTTTTTTGCCTCATCCACCTCCAGACCTGTTGGGAAACAGTTACTGATCACTTTTAATGTGGTAAGTCGGCCAGAAAACAAGTGGCAGCCAAAACAGTGGAGGAGGGGGGATTGGCCAAAAACGCTGACCCCGGGGTCAAGGAAATGGCCGTTTTGCATCCGCTCCCAAAACTGCCTCTTTTTTGCCTCATCCACCTCCAGACCTGTTGGGAAACAGTTACTGATCACTTTTAATGTGGTAAGTCGGCCAGAAAACAAGTGGCAGCCAAAACAGTGGAGGAGGGGGGATTGGCCAAAAAACGCTGACCCCGGGGTCAAGGAAATGGCCGTTTTGCATCCGCTCCCAAAACTGCCTCTTTTTTGCCTCATCCACCTCCAGACCTGTTGGGAAACAGTTACTGATCACTTTTAATGTGGTAAGTCGGCCAGAAAACAAGTGGCAGCCAAAACAGTGGAGGAGGGGGGGATTGGCCAAAAACGCTGACCCCGGGGTCAAGGAAATGGCCGTTTTGGGAGCGGACGCAAAACTGCCTCTTTTTTGCCTCATCCACCTCCAGACCTGTTGGGAAACAGTTACTGATCACTTTTAATGTGGTAAGTCGGCCAGAAAACAAGTGGCAGCCAAAACAGTGGAGGAGGGGGGATTGGCCAAAAACGCTGACCCCGGGGTCAAGGAAATGGCCGTTTTGCATCCGCTCCCAAAACTGCCTCTTTTTTGCCTCATCCACCTCCAGACCTGTTGGGAAACAGTTACTGATCACTTTTAATGTGGTAAGTCGGCCAGAAAACAAGTGGCAGCCAAAACAGTGGAGGAGGGGGGATTGGCCAAAAACGCTGACCCCGGGGTCAAGGAAATGGCCGTTTTGCATCCGCTCCCAAAACTGCCTCTTTTTTGCCTCATCCACCTCCAGACCTGTTGGGAAACAGTTACTGATCTCTTTTAATGTGGTAAGTCGGCCTGAAAACAAGTGGCAGCCAAAACAGTGGAGGAGGGGGGATTGGCCAAAAACGCTGACCCCGGGGTCAAGGAAATGGCCGTTTTGCATCCGCTCCCAAAACTGCCTCTTTTTTGCCTCATCCACCTCCAGACCTGTTGGGAAACAGTTACTGATCACTTTTAATGTGGTAAGTCGGCCAGAAAACAAGTGGCAGCCAAAACAGTGGAGGAGGGGGGATTGGCCAAAAACGCTGACCCCGGGGTCAAGGAAATGGCCGTTTTGGGAGCGGACGCAAAACTGCCTCTTTTTTGCCTCATCCACCTCCAGACCTGTTGGGAAACAGTTACTGATCACTTTTAATGTGGTAAGTCGGCCAGAAAACAAGTGGCAGCCAAAACAGTGGAGGAGGGGGGATTGGCCAAAAACGCTGACCCCGGGGTCAAGGAAATGGCCGTTTTGGGAGCGGACGCAAAACTGCCTCTTTTTTGCCTCATCCACCTCCAGACCTGTTGGGAAACAGTTACTGATCACTTTTAATGTGGTAAGTCGGCCAGAAAACAAGTGGCAGCCAAAACAGTGGAGGAGGGGGGATTGGCCAAAAACGCTGACCCCGGGGTCAAGGAAATGGCCGTTTTGCATCCGCTCCCAAAACTGCCTCTTTTTTGCCTCATCCACCTCCAGACCTGTTGGGAAACAGTTACTGATCACTTTTAATGTGGTAAGTCGGCCAGAAAACAAGTGGCAGCCAAAACAGTGGAGGAGGGGGGATTGGCCAAAAACGCTGACCCCGGGGTCAAGGAAATGGCCGTTTTGGGAGCGGACGCAAAACTGCCTCTTTTTTGCCTCATCCACCTCCAGACCTGTTGGGAAACAGTTACTGATCACTTTTAATGTGGTAAGTCGGCCAGAAAACAAGTGGCAGCCAAAACAGTGGAGGAGGGGGGATTGGCCAAAAACGCTGACCCCGGGGTCAAGGAAATGGCCGTTTTGGGAGCGGACGCAAAACTGCCTCTTTTTTGCCTCATCCACCTCCAGACCTGTTGGGAAACAGTTACTGATCACTTTTAATGTGGTAAGTCGGCCAGAAAACAAGTGGCAGCCAAAACAGTGGAGGAGGGGGGATTGGCCAAAAACGCTGACCCCGGGGTCAAGGAAATGGCCGTTTTGGGAGCGGACGCAAAACTGCCTCTTTTTTGCCTCATCCACCTCCAGACCTGTTGGGAAACAGTTACTGATCACTTTTAATGTGGTAAGTCGGCCAGAAAACAAGTGGCAGCCAAAACAGTGGAGGAGGGGGGATTGGCCAAAAACGCTGACGCCGGGGTCAAGGAAATGGCCGTTTTGGGAGCGGACGCAAAACTGCCTCTTTTTTGCCTCATCCACCTCCAGACCTGTTGGGAAACAGTTACTGATCACTTTTAATGTGGTAAGTCGGCCAGAAAACAAGTGGCAGCCAAAACAGTGGAGGAGGGGGGATTGGCCAAAAACGCTGACCCCGGGGTCAAGGAAATGGCCGTTTTGCATCCGCTCCCAAAACTGCCTCTTTTTTGCCTCATCCACCTCCAGACCTGTTGGGAAACAGTTACTGATCACTTTTAATGTGGTAAGTCGGCCAGAAAACAAGTGGCAGCCAAAACAGTGGAGGAGGGGGGATTGGCCAAAAACGCTGACCCCGGGGTCAAGGAAATGGCCGTTTTGGGAGCGGACGCAAAACTGCCTCTTTTTTGCCTCATCCACCTCCAGACCTGTTGGGAAACAGTTACTGATCACTTTTAATGTGGTAAGTCGGCCAGAAAACAAGTGGCAGCCAAAACAGTGGAGGAGGGGGGATTGGCCAAAAACGCTGACCCCGGGGTCAAGGAAATGGCCGTTTTGGGAGCGGACGCAAAACTGCCTCTTTTTTGCCTCATCCACCTCCAGACCTGTTGGGAAACAGTTACTGATCACTTTTAATGTGGTAAGTCGGCCAGAAAACAAGTGGCAGCCAAAACAGTGGAGGAGGGGGGATTGGCCAGAAACGCTGACCCCGGGGTCAAGGAAATGGCCGTTTTGCATCCGCTCCCAAAACTGCCTCTTTTTTGCCTCATCCACCTCCAGACCTGTTGGGAAACAGTTACTGATCACTTTTAATGTGGTAAGTCGGCCAGAAAACAAGTGGCAGCCAAAACAGTGGAGGAGGGGGGATTGGCCAAAAACGCTGACCCCGGGGTCAAGGAAATGGCCGTTTTGGGAGGGGACGCAAAACTGCCTCTTTTTTGCCTCATCCACCTCCAGACCTGTTGGGAAACAGTTACTGATCACTTTTAATGTGGTAAGTCGGCCAGAAAACAAGTGGCAGCCAAAACAGTGGAGGAGGGGGGATTGGCCAAAAACGCTGACCCCGGGGTCAAGGAAATGGCCGTTTTGCATCCGCTCCCAAAACTGCCTCTTTTTTGCCTCATCCACCTCCAGACCTGTTGGGAAACAGTTACTGATCACTTTTAATGTGGTAAGTCGGCCAGAAAACAAGTGGCAGCCAAAACAGTGGAGGAGGGGGGATTGGCCAAAAACGCTGACCCCGGGGTCAAGGAAATGGCCGTTTTGGGAGCAGACGCAAAACTGCCTCTTTTTTGCCTCATCCACCTCCAGACCTGTTGGGAAACAGTTACTGATCACTTTTAATGTGGTAAGTCGGCCAGAAAACAAGTGGCAGCCAAAACAGTGGAGGAGGGGGGATTGGCCAAAAACGCTGACCCCGGGGTCAAGGAAATGGCCGTTTTGGGAGCGGACGCAAAACTGCCTCTTTTTTGCCTCATCCACCTCCAGACCTGTTGGGAAACAGTTACTGATCACTTTTAATGTGGTAAGTCGGCCAGAAAACAAGTGGCAGCCAAAACAGTGGAGGAGGGGGGATTGGCCAAAAACGCTGACCCCGGGGTCAAGGAAATGGCCGTTTTGCATCCGCTCCCAAAACTGCCTCTTTTTTGCCTCATCCACCTCCAGACCTGTTGGGAAACAGTTACTGATCACTTTTAATGTGGTAAGTCGGCCAGAAAACAAGTGGCAGCCAAAACAGTGGAGGAGGGGGGATTGGCCAAAAACGCTGACCCCGGGGTCAAGGAAATGGCCGTTTTGGGAGCGGACGCAAAACTGCCTCTTTTTTGCCTCATCCACCTCCAGACCTGTTGGGAAACAGTTACTGATCACTTTTAATGTGGTAAGTCGGCCAGAAAACAAGTGGCAGCCAAAACAGTGGAGGAGGGGGGATTGGCCAAAAACGCTGACCCCGGGGTCAAGGAAATGGCCGTTTTGGGAGCGGACGCAAAACTGCCTCTTTTTTGCCTCATCCACCTCCAGACCTGTTGGGAAACAGTTACTGATCACTTTTAATGTGGTAAGTCGGCCAGAAAACAAGTGGCAGCCAAAACAGTGGAGGAGGGGGGATTGGCCAGAAACGCTGACCCCGGGGTCAAGGAAATGGCCGTTTTGCATCCGCTCCCAAAACTGCCTCTTTTTTGCCTCATCCACCTCCAGACCTGTTGGGAAACAGTTACTGATCACTTTTAATGTGGTAAGTCGGCCAGAAAACAAGTGGCAGCCAAAACAGTGGAGGAGGGGGGATTGGCCAAAAACGCTGACCCCGGGGTCAAGGAAATGGCCGTTTTGGGAGGGGACGCAAAACTGCCTCTTTTTTGCCTCATCCACCTCCAGACCTGTTGGGAAACAGTTACTGATCACTTTTAATGTGGTAAGTCGGCCAGAAAACAAGTGGCAGCCAAAACAGTGGAGGAGGGGGGATTGGCCAAAAACGCTGACCCCGGGGTCAAGGAAATGGCCGTTTTGGGAGCGGACGCAAAACTGCCTCTTTTTTGCCTCATCCACCTCCAGACCTGTTGGGAAACAGTTACTGATCACTTTTAATGTGGTAAGTCGGCCAGAAAACAAGTGGCAGCCAAAACAGTGGAGGAGGGGGGATTGGCCAAAAACGCTGACCCCGGGGTCAAGGAAATGGCCGTTTTGCATCCGCTCCCAAAACTGCCTCTTTTTTGCCTCATCCACCTCCAGACCTGTTGGGAAACAGTTACTGATCACTTTTAATGTGGTAAGTCGGCCAGAAAACAAGTGGCAGCCAAAAGAGTGGAGGAGGGGGGATTGGCCAAAAACGCTGACCCCGGGGTCAAGGAAATGGCCGTTTTGGGAGCGGACGCAAAACTGCCTCTTTTTTGCCTCATCCACCTCCAGACCTGTTGGGAAACAGTTACTGATCACTTTTAATGTGGTAAGTCGGTCAGAAAACAAGTGGCAGCAAAAACAGTGGAGGAGGGGGGATTGGCCAAAAACGCTGACCCCGGGGTCAAGGAAATGGCCGTTTTGGGAGCGGACGCAAAACTGCCTCTTTTTTGCCTCATCCACCTCCAGACCTGTTGGGAAACAGTTACTGATCACTTTTAATGTGGTAAGTCGGCCAGAAAACAAGTGGCAGCCAAAACAGTGGAGGAGGGGGGATTGGCCAAAAACGCTGACCCCGGGGTCAAGGAAATGGCAGTTTTGCATCCGCTCCTAAAACTGCCTCTTTTTTGCCTCATCCACCTCCAGACCTGTTGGGAAACAGTTACTGATCACTTTTAATGTGGTAAGTCGGCCAGAAAACAAGTGGCAGCCAAAAGAGTGGAGGAGGGGGGATTGGCCAAAAACGCTGACCCCGGGGTCAAGGAAATGGCCGTTTTGCATCCGCTCCCAAAACGGCCTCTTTTTTGCCTCATCCACCTCCAGACCTGTTGGGAAACAGTTACTGATCACTTTTAATGTGGTAAGTCGGCCAGAAAACAAGTGGCAGCCAAAACAGTGGAGGAGGGGGGATTGGCCAAAAACGCTGACCCCGGGGTCAAGGAAATGGCCGTTTTGGGAGCGGACGCAAAACTGCCTCTTTTTTGCCTCATCCACCTCCAGACCTGTTGGGAAACAGTTACTGATCACTTTTAATGTGGTAAGTCGGCCTGAAAACAAGTGGCAGCCAAAACAGTGGAGGAGGGGGGATTGGCCAGAAACGCTGACCCTGGGGTCAAGGAAATGGCCGTTTTGCATCCGCTCCCAAAACTGCCTCTTTTTTGCCTCATCCACCTCCAGACCTGTTGGGAAACAGTTACTGATCACTTTTAATGTGGTAAGTCGGCCAGAAAACAAGTGGCAGCCAAAACAGTGGAGGAGGGGGGATTGGCCAAAAACGCTGACCCCGGGGTCAAGGAAATGGCCGTTTTGGGAGCGGACGCAAAACTGCCTCTTTTTTGCCTCATCCACCTCCAGACCTGTTGGGAAACAGTTACTGATCACTTTTAATGTGGTAAGTCGGCCAGAAAACAAGTGGCAGCCAAAACAGTGGAGGAGGGGGGATTGGCCAAAAACGCTGACCCCGGGGTCAAGGAAATGGCCGTTTTGGGAGCGGACGCAAAACTGCCTCTTTTTTGCCTCATCCACCTCCAGACCTGTTGGGAAACAGTTACTGATCACTTTTAATGTGGTAAGTCGGCCAGAAAACAAGTGGCAGCCAAAACAGTGGAGGAGGGGGGATTGGCCAAAAACGCTGACCCCGGGGTCAAGGAAATGGCCGTTTTGCATCCGCTCCCAAAACTGCCTCTTTTTTGCCTCATCCACCTCCAGACCTGTTGGGAAACAGTTACTGATCACTTTTAATGTGGTAAGTCGGCCAGAAAACAAGTGGCAGCCAAAACAGTGGAGGAGGGGGGATTGGCCAAAAACGCTGACCCCGGGGTCAAGGAAATGGCCGTTTTGCATCCACTCCTAAAACTGCCTCTTTTTTGCCTCATCCACCTCCAGACCTGTTGGGAAACAGTTACTGATCACTTTTAATGTGGTAAGTCGGCCAGAAAACAAGTGGCAGCCAAAAGAGTGGAGGAGGGGGGATTGGCCAAAAACGCTGACCCCGGGGTCAAGGAAATGGCCGTTTTGCATCCGCTCCCAAAACGGCCTCTTTTTTGCCTCATCCACCTCCAGACCTGTTGGGAAACAGTTACTGATCACTTTTAATGTGGTAAGTCGGCCAGAAAACAAGTGGCAGCAAAAACAGTGGAGGAGGGGGGATTGGCCAAAAACGCTGACCCCGGGGTCAAGGAAATGGCCGTTTTGGGAGCGGACGCAAAACTGCCTCTTTTTTGCCTCATCCACCTCCAGACCTGTTGGGAAACAGTTACTGATCACTTTTAATGTGGTAAGTCGGCCAGAAAACAAGTGGCAGCCAAAACAGTGGAGGAGGGGGGATTGGCCAAAAACGCTGACCCCGGGGTCAAGGAAATGGCCGTTTTGGGAGCGGACGCAAAACTGCCTCTTTTTTGCCTCATCCACCTCCAGACCTGTTGGGAAACAGTTACTGATCACTTTTAATGTGGTAAGTCGGCCAGAAAACAAGTGGCAGCCAAAAGAGTGGAGGAGGGGGGATTGGCCAAAAACGCTGACCCCGGGGTCAAGGAAATGGCCGTTTTGCATCCGCTCCCAAAACTGCCTCTTTTTTGCCTCATCCACCTCCAGACCTGTTGGGAAACAGTTACTGATCACTTTTAATGTGGTAAGTCGGCCAGAAAACAAGTGGCAGCCAAAACAGTGGAGGAGGGGGGATTGGCCAAAAACGCTGACCCCGGGGTCAAGGAAATGGCTGTTTTGGGAGCGGACGCAAAACTGCCTCTTTTTTGCCTCATCCACCTCCAGACCTGTTGGGAAACAGTTACTGATCACTTTTAATGTGGTAAGTCGGCCAGAAAACAAGTGGCAGCCAAAACAGTGGAGGAGGGGGGATTGGCCAAAAACGCTGACCCCGGGGTCAAGGAAATGGCCGTTTTGGGAGCGGACGCAAAACTGCCTCTTTTTTGCCTCATCCACCTCCAGACCTGTTGGGAAACAGTTACTGATCACTTTTAATGTGGTAAGTCGGCCAGAAAACAAGTGGCAGCCAAAACAGTGGAGGAGGGGGGATTGGCCAAAAACGCTGACCCCGGGGTCAAGGAAATGGCCGTTTTGGGAGCGGACGCAAAACTGCCTCTTTTTTGCCTCATCCACCTCCAGACCTGTTGGGAAACAGTTACTGATCACTTTTAATGTGGTAAGTCGGCCAGAAAACAAGTGGCAGCCAAAACAGTGGAGGAGGGGGGATTGGCCAAAAACGCTGACCCCGGGGTCAAGGAAATGGCCGTTTTGGGAGCGGACGCAAAACTGCCTCTTTTTTGCCTCATCCACCTCCAGACCTGTTGGGAAACAGTTACTGATCACTTTTAATGTGGTAAGTCGGCCAGAAAACAAGTGGCAGCCAAAACAGTGGAGGAGGGGGGATTGGCCAAAAACGCTGACCCCGGGGTCAAGGAAATGGCCGTTTTGGGAGCGGACGCAAAACTGCCTCTTTTTTGCCTCATCCACCTCCAGACCTGTTGGGAAACAGTTACTGATCACTTTTAATGTGGTAAGTCGGCCAGAAAACAAGTGGCAGCCAAAACAGTGGAGGAGGGGGGATTGGCCAAAAACGCTGACCCCGGGGTCAAGGAAATGGCCGTTTTGCATCCGCTCCCAAAACTGCCTCTTTTTTGCCTCATCCACCTCCAGACCTGTTGGGAAACAGTTACTGATCACTTTTAATGTGGTAAGTCGGCCAGAAAACAAGTGGCAGCCAAAACAGTGGAGGAGGGGGGATTGGCCAAAAACGCTGACCCCGGGGTCAAGGAAATGGCCGTTTTGGGAGCGGACGCAAAACTGCCTCTTTTTTGCCTCATCCACCTCCAGACCTGTTGGGAAACAGTTACTGATCACTTTTAATGTGGTAAGTCGGCCAGAAAACAAGTGGCAGCCAAAACAGTGGAGGAGGGGGGATTGGCCAAAAACGCTGACCCCGGGGTCAAGGAAATGGCCGTTTTGCATCCGCTCCCAAAACTGCCTCTTTTTTGCCTCATCCACCTCCAGACCTGTTGGGAAACAGTTACTGATCACTTTTAATGTGGTAAGTCGGCCAGAAAACAAGTGGCAGCCAAAACAGTGGAGGAGGGGGGATTGGCCAAAAACGCTGACCCCGGGGTCAAGGAAATGGCCGTTTTGCATCCGCTCCCAAAACTGCCTCTTTTTTGCCTCATCCACCTCCAGACCTGTTGGGAAACAGTTACTGATCACTTTTAATGTGGTAAGTCGGCCAGAAAACAAGTGGCAGCCAAAACAGTGGAGGAGGGGGGATTGGCCAAAAACGCTGACCCCGGGGTCAAGGAAATGGCCGTTTTGGGAGCGGACGCAAAACTGCCTCTTTTTTGCCTCATCCACCTCCAGACCTGTTGGGAAACAGTTCCTGATCACTTTTAATGTGGTAAGTCGGCCAGAAAACAAGTGGCAGCCAAAAGAGTGGAGGAGGGGGGATTGGCCAAAAACGCTGACCCCGGGGTCAAGGAAATGGCCGTTTTGGGAGCAGACGCAAAACTGCCTCTTTTTTGCCTCATCCACCTCCAGACCTGTTGGGAAACAGTTACTGATCACTTTTAATGTGGTAAGTCGGCCAGAAAACAAGTGGCAGCCAAAACAGTGGAGGAGGGGGGATTGGCCAAAAACGCTGACCCCGGGGTCAAGGAAATGGCCGTTTTGGGAGCGGACGCAAAACTGCCTCTTTTTTGCCTCATCCACCTCCAGACCTGTTGGGAAACAGTTACTGATCACTTTTAATGTGGTAAGTCGGCCAGAAAACAAGTGGCAGCCAAAACAGTGGAGGAGGGGGGATTGGCCAAAAACGCTGACCCCGGGGTCAAGGAAATGGCCGTTTTGCATCCGCTCCCAAAACTGCCTCTTTTTTGCCTCATCCACCTCCAGACCTGTTGGGAAACAGTTACTGATCACTTTTAATGTGGTAAGTCGGCCAGAAAACAAGTGGCAGCCAAAACAGTGGAGGAGGGGGGATTGGCCAAAAACGCTGACCCCGGGGTCAAGGAAATGGCCGTTTTGGGAGCGGACGCAAAACTGCCTCTTTTTTGCCTCATCCACCTCCAGACCTGTTGGGAAACAGTTACTGATCACTTTTAATGTGGTAAGTCGGCCAGAAAACAAGTGGCAGCCAAAACAGTGGAGGAGGGGGGATTGGCCAAAAACGCTGACCCCGGGGTCAAGGAAATGGCCGTTTTGGGAGCGGACGCAAAACTGCCTCTTTTTTGCCTCATCCACCTCCAGACCTGTTGGGAAACAGTTACTGATCACTTTTAATGTGGTAAGTCGGCCAGAAAACAAGTGGCAGCCAAAACAGTGGAGGAGGGGGGATTGGCCAGAAACGCTGACCCCGGGGTCAAGGAAATGGCCGTTTTGCATCCGCTCCCAAAACTGCCTCTTTTTTGCCTCATCCACCTCCAGACCTGTTGGGAAACAGTTACTGATCACTTTTAATGTGGTAAGTCGGCCAGAAAACAAGTGGCAGCCAAAACAGTGGAGGAGGGGGGATTGGCCAAAAACGCTGACCCCGGGGTCAAGGAAATGGCCGTTTTGGGAGGGGACGCAAAACTGCCTCTTTTTTGCCTCATCCACCTCCAGACCTGTTGGGAAACAGTTACTGATCACTTTTAATGTGGTAAGTCGGCCAGAAAACAAGTGGCAGCCAAAACAGTGGAGGAGGGGGGATTGGCCAAAAACGCTGACCCCGGGGTCAAGGAAATGGCCGTTTTGCATCCGCTCCCAAAACTGCCTCTTTTTTGCCTCATCCACCTCCAGACCTGTTGGGAAACAGTTACTGATCACTTTTAATGTGGTAAGTCGGCCAGAAAACAAGTGGCAGCCAAAAGAGTGGAGGAGGGGGGATTGGCCAAAAACGCTGACCCCGGGGTCAAGGAAATGGCCGTTTTGCATCCGCTCCCAAAACTGCCTCTTTTTTGCCTCATCCACCTCCAGACCTGTTGGGAAACAGTTACTGATCACTTTTAATGTGGTAAGTCGGCCAGAAAACAAGTGGCAGCCAAAACAGTGGAGGAGGGGGGATTGGCCAAAAACGCTGACCCCGGGGTCAAGGAAATGGCCGTTTTGGGAGCGGACGCAAAACTGCCTCTTTTTTGCCTCATCCACCTCCAGACCTGTTGGGAAACAGTTACTGATCACTTTTAATGTGGTAAGTCGGCCAGAAAACAAGTGGCAGCCAAAACAGTGGAGGAGGGGGGATTGGCCAAAAACGCTGACCCCGGGGTCAAGGAAATGGCCGTTTTGCATCCGCTCCCAAAACTGCCTCTTTTTTGCCTCATCCACCTCCAGACCTGTTGGGAAACAGTTACTGATCACTTTTAATGTGGTAAGTCGGCCAGAAAACAAGTGGCAGCCAAAACAGTGGAGGAGGGGGGATTGGCCAAAAACGCTGACCCCGGGGTCAAGGAAATGGCCGTTTTGGGAGCGGACGCAAAACTGCCTCTTTTTTGCCTCATCCACCTCCAGACCTGTTGGGAAACAGTTACTGATCACTTTTAATGTGGTAAGTCGGCCAGAAAACAAGTGGCAGCCAAAACAGTGGAGGAGGGGGGATTGGCCAAAAACGCTGACCCCGGGGTCAAGGAAATGGCCGTTTTGGGAGCGGACGCAAAACTGCCTCTTTTTTGCCTCATCCACCTCCAGACCTGTTGGGAAACAGTTACTGATCACTTTTAATGTGGTAAGTCGGCCAGAAAACAAGTGGCAGCCAAAACAGTGGAGGAGGGGGGATTGGCCAAAAACGCTGACCCCGGGGTCAAGGAAATGGCCGTTTTGGGAGCGGACGCAAAACTGCCTCTTTTTTGCCTCATCCACCTCCAGACCTGTTGGGAAACAGTTACTGATCACTTTTAATGTGGTAAGTCGGCCAGAAAACAAGTGGCAGCCAAAACAGTGGAGGAGGGGGGATTGGCCAAAAACGCTGACCCCGGGGTCAAGGAAATGGCCGTTTTGCATCCGCTCCCAAAACTGCCTCTTTTTTGCCTCATCCACCTCCAGACCTGTTGGGAAACAGTTACTGATCACTTTTAATGTGGTAAGTCGGCCAGAAAACAAGTGGCAGCCAAAACAGTGGAGGAGGGGGGATTGGCCAAAAATGCTGACCCCGGGGTCAAGGAAATGGCCGTTTTGGGAGCGGACGCAAAACTGCCTCTTTTTTGCCTCATCCACCTCCAGACCTGTTGGGAAACAGTTACTGATCACTTTTAATGTGGTAAGTCGGCCAGAAAACAAGTGGCAGCCAAAACAGTGGAGGAGGGGGGATTGGCCAAAAACGCTGACCCCGGGGTCAAGGAAATGGCCGTTTTGGGAGCGGACGCAAAACTGCCTCTTTTTTGCCTCATCCACCTCCAGACCTGTTGGGAAACAGTTACTGATCACTTTTAATGTGGTAAGTCGGCCAGAAAACAAGTGGCAGCCAAAACAGTGGAGGAGGGGGGATTGGCCAAAAACGCTGACCCCGGGGTCAAGGAAATGGCCGTTTTGCATCCGCTCCCAAAACTGCCTCTTTTTTGCCTCATCCACCTCCAGACCTGTTGGGAAACAGTTACTGATCACTTTTAATGTGGTAAGTCGGCCAGAAAACAAGTGGCAGCCAAAACAGTGGAGGAGGGGGGATTGGCCAAAAACGCTGACCCCGGGGTCAAGGAAATGGCCGTTTTGGGAGCGGACGCAAAACTGCCTCTTTTTTGCCTCATCCACCTCCAGACCTGTTGGGAAACAGTTACTGATCACTTTTAATGTGGTAAGTCGGCCAGAAAACAAGTGGCAGCCAAAACAGTGGAGGAGGGGGGATTGGCCAAAAACGCTGACCCCGGGGTCAAGGAAATGGCCGTTTTGCATCCGCTCCCAAAACTGCCTCTTTTTTGCCTCATCCACCTCCAGACCTGTTGGGAAACAGTTACTGATCACTTTTAATGTGGTAAGTCGGCCAGAAAACAAGTGGCAGCCAAAAGAGTGGAGGAGGGGGGATTGGCCAAAAACGCTGACCCCGGGGTCAAGGAAATGGCCGTTTTGCATCCGCCCCCAAAACTGCCTCTTTTTTGCCTCATCCACCTCCAGACCTGTTGGGAAACAGTTACTGATCACTTTTAATGTGGTAAGTCGGCCAGAAAACAAGTGGCAGCCAAAACAGTGGAGGAGGGGGGATTGGCCAAAAACGCTGACCCCGGGGTCAAGGAAATGGCCGTTTTGGGAGCGGACGCAAAACTGCCTCTTTTTTGCCTCATCCACCTCCAGACCTGTTGGGAAACAGTTACTGATCACTTTTAATGTGGTAAGTCGGCCAGAAAACAAGTGGCAGCCAAAACAGTGCAGGAGGGGGGATTGGCCAAAAACGCTGACCCCGGGGTCAAGGAAATGGCCGTTTTGGGAGCGGACGCAAAACTGCCTCTTTTTTGCCTCATCCACCTCCAGACCTGTTGGGAAACAGTTACTGATCACTTTTAATGTGGTAAGTCGGCCAGAAAACAAGTGGCAGCCAAAACAGTGGAGGAGGGGGGATTGGCCAAAAACGCTGACCCCGGGGTCAAGGAAATGGCCGTTTTGCATCCGCTCCCAAAACTGCCTCTTTTTTGCCTCATCCACCTCCAGACCTGTTGGGAAACAGTTACTGATCACTTTTAATGTGGTAAGTCGGCCAGAAAACAAGTGGCAGCCAAAACAGTGGAGGAGGGGGGATTGGCCAAAAATGCTGACCCCGGGGTCAAGGAAATGGCCGTTTTGGGAGCGGACGCAAAACTGCCTCTTTTTTGCCTCATCCACCTCCAGACCTGTTGGGAAACAGTTACTGATCACTTTTAATGTGGTAAGTCGGCCAGAAAACAAGTGGCAGCCAAAACAGTGGAGGAGGGGGGATTGGCCAAAAACGCTGACCCCGGGGTCAAGGAAATGGCCGTTTTGGGAGCGGACGCAAAACTGCCTCTTTTTTGCCTCATCCACCTCCAGACCTGTTGGGAAACAGTTACTGATCACTTTTAATGTGGTAAGTCGGCCAGAAAACAAGTGGCAGCCAAAACAGTGGAGGAGGGGGGATTGGCCAAAAACGCTGACCCCGGGGTCAAGGAAATGGCCGTTTTGCATCCGCTCCCAAAACTGCCTCTTTTTTGCCTCATCCACCTCCAGACCTGTTGGGAAACAGTTACTGATCACTTTTAATGTGGTAAGTCGGCCAGAAAACAAGTGGCAGCCAAAACAGTGGAGGAGGGGGGATTGGCCAAAAACGCTGACCCCGGGGTCAAGGAAATGGCCGTTTTGGGAGCGGACGCAAAACTGCCTCTTTTTTGCCTCATCCACCTCCAGACCTGTTGGGAAACAGTTACTGATCACTTTTAATGTGGTAAGTCGGCCAGAAAACAAGTGGCAGCCAAAACAGTGGAGGAGGGGGGATTGGCCAAAAACGCTGACCCCGGGGTCAAGGAAATGGCCGTTTTGCATCCGCTCCCAAAACTGCCTCTTTTTTGCCTCATCCACCTCCAGACCTGTTGGGAAACAGTTACTGATCACTTTTAATGTGGTAAGTCGGCCAGAAAACAAGTGGCAGCCAAAAGAGTGGAGGAGGGGGGATTGGCCAAAAACGCTGACCCCGGGGTCAAGGAAATGGCCGTTTTGCATCCGCCCCCAAAACTGCCTCTTTTTTGCCTCATCCACCTCCAGACCTGTTGGGAAACAGTTACTGATCACTTTTAATGTGGTAAGTCGGCCAGAAAACAAGTGGCAGCCAAAACAGTGGAGGAGGGGGGATTGGCCAAAAACGCTGACCCCGGGGTCAAGGAAATGGCCGTTTTGGGAGCGGACGCAAAACTGCCTCTTTTTTGCCTCATCCACCTCCAGACCTGTTGGGAAACAGTTACTGATCACTTTTAATGTGGTAAGTCGGCCAGAAAACAAGTGGCAGCCAAAACAGTGCAGGAGGGGGGATTGGCCAAAAACGCTGACCCCGGGGTCAAGGAAATGGCCGTTTTGGGAGCGGACGCAAAACTGCCTCTTTTTTGCCTCATCCACCTCCAGACCTGTTGGGAAACAGTTACTGATCACTTTTAATGTGGTAAGTCGGCCAGAAAACAAGTGGCAGCCAAAACAGTGGAGGAGGGGGGATTGGCCAAAAACGCTGACCCCGGGGTCAAGGAAATGGCCGTTTTGGGAGCGGACGCAAAACTGCCTCTTTTTTGCCTCATCCACCTCCAGACCTGTTGGGAAACAGTTACTGATCACTTTTAATGTGGTAAGTCGGCCAGAAAACAAGTGGCAGCCAAAACAGTGGAGGAGGGGGGATTGGCCAAAAACGCTGACCCCGGGGTCAAGGAAATGGCCGTTTTGCATCCGCTCCCAAAACTGCCTCTTTTTTGCCTCATCCACCTCCAGACCTGTTGGGAAACAGTTACTGATCACTTTTAATGTGGTAAGTCGGCCAGAAAACAAGTGGCAGCCAAAACAGTGCAGGAGGGGGGATTGGCCAAAAACGCTGACCCCGGGGTCAAGGAAATGGCCGTTTTGGGAGCGGACGCAAAACTGCCTCTTTTTTGCCTCATCCACCTCCAGACCTGTTGGGAAACAGTTACTGATCACTTTTAATGTGGTAAGTCGGCCAGAAAACAAGTGGCAGCCAAAACAGTGGAGGAGGGGGGATTGGCCAAAAACGCTGACCCCGGGGTCAAGGAAATGGCCGTTTTGCATCCGCTCCCAAAACTGCCTCTTTTTTGCCTCATCCACCTCCAGACCTGTTGGGAAACAGTTACTGATCACTTTTAATGTGGTAAGTCGGCCAGAAAACAAGTGGCAGCCAAAACAGTGGAGGAGGGGGGATTGGCCAAAAACGCTGACCCCGGGGTCAAGGAAATGGCCGTTTTGGGAGCGGACGCAAAACTGCCTCTTTTTTGCCTCATCCACCTCCAGACCTGTTGGGAAACAGTTACTGATCACTTTTAATGTGGTAAGTCGGCCAGAAAACAAGTGGCAGCCAAAACAGTGGAGGAGGGGGGATTGGCCAAAAACGCTGACCCCGGGGTCAAGGAAATGGCCGTTTTGGGAGCGGACGCAAAACTGCCTCTTTTTTGCCTCATCCACCTCCAGACCTGTTGGGAAACAGTTACTGATCACTTTTAATGTGGTAAGTCGGCCAGAAAACAAGTGGCAGCCAAAACAGTGGAGGAGGGGGGATTGGCCAAAAACGCTGACCCCGGGGTCAAGGAAATGGCCGTTTTGGGAGCGGACGCAAAACTGCCTCTTTTTTGCCTCATCCACCTCCAGACCTGTTGGGAAACAGTTACTGATCACTTTTAATGTGGTAAGTCGGCCAGAAAACAAGTGGCAGCCAAAACAGTGGAGGAGGGGGGATTGGCCAAAAACGCTGACCCCGGGGTCAAGGAAATGGCCGTTTTGGGAGCGGACGCAAAACTGCCTCTTTTTTGCCTCATCCACCTCCAGACCTGTTGGGAAACAGTTACTGATCACTTTTAATGTGGTAAGTCGGCCAGAAAACAAGTGGCAGCCAAAACAGTGGAGGAGGGGGGATTGGCCAAAAACGCTGACCCCGGGGTCAAGGAAATGGCCGTTTTGGGAGCGGACGCAAAACTGCCTCTTTTTTGCCTCATCCACCTCCAGACCTGTTGGGAAACAGTTACTGATCACTTTTAATGTGGTAAGTCGGCCAGAAAACAAGTGGCAGCCAAAACAGTGCAGGAGGGGGGATTGGCCAAAAACGCTGACCCCGGGGTCAAGGAAATGGCCGTTTTGGGAGCGGACGCAAAACTGCCTCTTTTTTGCCTCATCCACCTCCAGACCTGTTGGGAAACAGTTACTGATCACTTTTAATGTGGTAAGTCGGCCAGAAAACAAGTGGCAGCCAAAACAGTGGAGGAGGGGGGATTGGCCAAAAACGCTGACCCCGGGGTCAAGGAAATGGCCGTTTTGCATCCGCTCCCAAAACTGCCTCTTTTTTGCCTCATCCACCTCCAGACCTGTTGGGAAACAGTTACTGATCACTTTTAATGTGGTAAGTCGGCCAGAAAACAAGTGGCAGCCAAAACAGTGGAGGAGGGGGGATTGGCCAAAAATGCTGACCCCGGGGTCAAGGAAATGGCCGTTTTGGGAGCGGACGCAAAACTGCCTCTTTTTTGCCTCATCCACCTCCAGACCTGTTGGGAAACAGTTACTGATCACTTTTAATGTGGTAAGTCGGCCAGAAAACAAGTGGCAGCCAAAACAGTGGAGGAGGGGGGATTGGCCAAAAACGCTGACCCCGGGGTCAAGGAAATGGCCGTTTTGGGAGCGGACGCAAAACTGCCTCTTTTTTGCCTCATCCACCTCCAGACCTGTTGGGAAACAGTTACTGATCACTTTTAATGTGGTAAGTCGGCCAGAAAACAAGTGGCAGCCAAAACAGTGGAGGAGGGGGGATTGGCCAAAAACGCTGACCCCGGGGTCAAGGAAATGGCCGTTTTGCATCCGCTCCCAAAACTGCCTCTTTTTTGCCTCATCCACCTCCAGACCTGTTGGGAAACAGTTACTGATCACTTTTAATGTGGTAAGTCGGCCAGAAAACAAGTGGCAGCCAAAACAGTGGAGGAGGGGGGATTGGCCAAAAACGCTGACCCCGGGGTCAAGGAAATGGCCGTTTTGGGAGCGGACGCAAAACTGCCTCTTTTTTGCCTCATCCACCTCCAGACCTGTTGGGAAACAGTTACTGATCACTTTTAATGTGGTAAGTCGGCCAGAAAACAAGTGGCAGCCAAAACAGTGGAGGAGGGGGGATTGGCCAAAAACGCTGACCCCGGGGTCAAGGAAATGGCCGTTTTGCATCCGCTCCCAAAACTGCCTCTTTTTTGCCTCATCCACCTCCAGACCTGTTGGGAAACAGTTACTGATCACTTTTAATGTGGTAAGTCGGCCAGAAAACAAGTGGCAGCCAAAAGAGTGGAGGAGGGGGGATTGGCCAAAAACGCTGACCCCGGGGTCAAGGAAATGGCCGTTTTGCATCCGCCCCCAAAACTGCCTCTTTTTTGCCTCATCCACCTCCAGACCTGTTGGGAAACAGTTACTGATCACTTTTAATGTGGTAAGTCGGCCAGAAAACAAGTGGCAGCCAAAACAGTGGAGGAGGGGGGATTGGCCAAAAACGCTGACCCCGGGGTCAAGGAAATGGCCGTTTTGGGAGCGGACGCAAAACTGCCTCTTTTTTGCCTCATCCACCTCCAGACCTGTTGGGAAACAGTTACTGATCACTTTTAATGTGGTAAGTCGGCCAGAAAACAAGTGGCAGCCAAAACAGTGCAGGAGGGGGGATTGGCCAAAAACGCTGACCCCGGGGTCAAGGAAATGGCCGTTTTGGGAGCGGACGCAAAACTGCCTCTTTTTTGCCTCATCCACCTCCAGACCTGTTGGGAAACAGTTACTGATCACTTTTAATGTGGTAAGTCGGCCAGAAAACAAGTGGCAGCCAAAACAGTGGAGGAGGGGGGATTGGCCAAAAACGCTGACCCCGGGGTCAAGGAAATGGCCGTTTTGGGAGCGGACGCAAAACTGCCTCTTTTTTGCCTCATCCACCTCCAGACCTGTTGGGAAACAGTTACTGATCACTTTTAATGTGGTAAGTCGGCCAGAAAACAAGTGGCAGCCAAAACAGTGGAGGAGGGGGGATTGGCCAAAAACGCTGACCCCGGGGTCAAGGAAATGGCCGTTTTGCATCCGCTCCCAAAACTGCCTCTTTTTTGCCTCATCCACCTCCAGACCTGTTGGGAAACAGTTACTGATCACTTTTAATGTGGTAAGTCGGCCAGAAAACAAGTGGCAGCCAAAACAGTGCAGGAGGGGGGATTGGCCAAAAACGCTGACCCCGGGGTCAAGGAAATGGCCGTTTTGGGAGCGGACGCAAAACTGCCTCTTTTTTGCCTCATCCACCTCCAGACCTGTTGGGAAACAGTTACTGATCACTTTTAATGTGGTAAGTCGGCCAGAAAACAAGTGGCAGCCAAAACAGTGGAGGAGGGGGGATTGGCCAAAAACGCTGACCCCGGGGTCAAGGAAATGGCCGTTTTGCATCCGCTCCCAAAACTGCCTCTTTTTTGCCTCATCCACCTCCAGACCTGTTGGGAAACAGTTACTGATCACTTTTAATGTGGTAAGTCGGCCAGAAAACAAGTGGCAGCCAAAACAGTGGAGGAGGGGGGATTGGCCAAAAACGCTGACCCCGGGGTCAAGGAAATGGCCGTTTTGGGAGCGGACGCAAAACTGCCTCTTTTTTGCCTCATCCACCTCCAGACCTGTTGGGAAACAGTTACTGATCACTTTTAATGTGGTAAGTCGGCCAGAAAACAAGTGGCAGCCAAAACAGTGGAGGAGGGGGGATTGGCCAAAAACGCTGACCCCGGGGTCAAGGAAATGGCCGTTTTGGGAGCGGACGCAAAACTGCCTCTTTTTTGCCTCATCCACCTCCAGACCTGTTGGGAAACAGTTACTGATCACTTTTAATGTGGTAAGTCGGCCAGAAAACAAGTGGCAGCCAAAACAGTGGAGGAGGGGGGATTGGCCAAAAACGCTGACCCCGGGGTCAAGGAAATGGCCGTTTTGGGAGCGGACGCAAAACTGCCTCTTTTTTGCCTCATCCACCTCCAGACCTGTTGGGAAACAGTTACTGATCACTTTTAATGTGGTAAGTCGGCCAGAAAACAAGTGGCAGCCAAAACAGTGGAGGAGGGGGGATTGGCCAAAAACGCTGACCCCGGGGTCAAGGAAATGGCCGTTTTGGGAGCGGACGCAAAACTGCCTCTTTTTTGCCTCATCCACCTCCAGACCTGTTGGGAAACAGTTACTGATCACTTTTAATGTGGTAAGTCGGCCAGAAAACAAGTGGCAGCCAAAACAGTGGAGGAGGGGGGATTGGCCAAAAACGCTGACCCCGGGGTCAAGGAAATGGCCGTTTTGGGAGCGGACGCAAAACTGCCTCTTTTTTGCCTCATCCACCTCCAGACCTGTTGGGAAACAGTTACTGATCACTTTTAATGTGGTAAGTCGGCCAGAAAACAAGTGGCAGCCAAAACAGTGGAGGAGGGGGGATTGGCCAAAAACGCTGACCCCGGGGTCAAGGAAATGGCCGTTTTGCATCCGCTCCCAAAACTGCCTCTTTTTTGCCTCATCCACCTCCAGACCTGTTGGGAAACAGTTACTGATCACTTTTAATGTGGTAAGTCGGCCAGAAAACAAGTGGCAGCCAAAACAGTGGAGGAGGGGGGATTGGCCAAAAATGCTGACCCCGGGGTCAAGGAAATGGCCGTTTTGGGAGCGGACGCAAAACTGCCTCTTTTTTGCCTCATCCACCTCCAGACCTGTTGGGAAACAGTTACTGATCACTTTTAATGTGGTAAGTCGGCCAGAAAACAAGTGGCAGCCAAAACAGTGGAGGAGGGGGGATTGGCCAAAAACGCTGACCCCGGGGTCAAGGAAATGGCCGTTTTGGGAGCGGACGCAAAACTGCCTCTTTTTTGCCTCATCCACCTCCAGACCTGTTGGGAAACAGTTACTGATCACTTTTAATGTGGTAAGTCGGCCAGAAAACAAGTGGCAGCCAAAACAGTGGAGGAGGGGGGATTGGCCAAAAACGCTGACCCCGGGGTCAAGGAAATGGCCGTTTTGCATCCGCTCCCAAAACTGCCTCTTTTTTGCCTCATCCACCTCCAGACCTGTTGGGAAACAGTTACTGATCACTTTTAATGTGGTAAGTCGGCCAGAAAACAAGTGGCAGCCAAAACAGTGGAGGAGGGGGGATTGGCCAAAAACGCTGACCCCGGGGTCAAGGAAATGGCCGTTTTGGGAGCGGACGCAAAACTGCCTCTTTTTTGCCTCATCCACCTCCAGACCTGTTGGGAAACAGTTACTGATCACTTTTAATGTGGTAAGTCGGCCAGAAAACAAGTGGCAGCCAAAACAGTGGAGGAGGGGGGATTGGCCAAAAACGCTGACCCCGGGGTCAAGGAAATGGCCGTTTTGCATCCGCTCCAAAACTGCCTCTTTTTTGCCTCATCCACCTCCAGACCTGTTGGGAAACAGTTACTGATCACTTTTAATGTGGTAAGTCGGCCAGAAAACAAGTGGCAGCCAAAACAGTGGAGGAGGGGGGATTGGCCAAAAACGCTGACCCCGGGGTCAAGGAAATGGCCGTTTTGCATCCGCCCCAAAACTGCCTCTTTTTTGCCTCATCCACCTCCAGACCTGTTGGGAAACAGTTACTGATCACTTTTAATGTGGTAAGTCGGCCAGAAAACAAGTGGCAGCCAAAACAGTGGAGGAGGGGGGATTGGCCAAAAACGCTGACCCCGGGGTCAAGGAAATGGCCGTTTTGGGAGCGGACGCAAAACTGCCTCTTTTTTGCCTCATCCACCTCCAGACCTGTTGGGAAACAGTTACTGATCACTTTTAATGTGGTAAGTCGGCCAGAAAACAAGTGGCAGCCAAAACAGTGCAGGAGGGGGGATTGGCCAAAAACGCTGACCCCGGGGTCAAGGAAATGGCCGTTTTGGGAGCGGACGCAAAACTGCCTCTTTTTTGCCTCATCCACCTCCAGACCTGTTGGGAAACAGTTACTGATCACTTTTAATGTGGTAAGTCGGCCAGAAAACAAGTGGCAGCCAAAACAGTGGAGGAGGGGGGATTGGCCAAAAACGCTGACCCCGGGGTCAAGGAAATGGCCGTTTTGGAGCGGACGCAAAACTGCCTCTTTTTTGCCTCATCCACCTCCAGACCTGTTGGGAAACAGTTACTGATCACTTTTAATGTGGTAAGTCGGCCAGAAAACAAGTGGCAGCCAAAACAGTGGAGGAGGGGGGATTGGCCAAAAACGCTGACCCCGGGTCAAGGAAATGGCCGTTTTGCATCGCTCCAAAACTGCCTCTTTTTTGCCTCATCCACCTCCAGACCTGTTGGGAAACAGTTACTGATCACTTTTAATGTGGTAAGTCGGCCAGAAAACAAGTGGCAGCCAAAACAGTGCAGGAGGGGGGATTGGCCAAAAACGCTGACCCCGGGGTCAAGGAAATGGCCGTTTTGGAGCGGACCGCAAAACTGCCTCTTTTTTGCCTCATCCACCTCCAGACCTGTTGGGAAACAGTTACTGATCACTTTTAATGTGGTAAGTCGGCCAGAAAACAAGTGGCAGCCAAAACAGTGGAGGAGGGGGGATTGGCCAAAAACGCTGACCCCGGGGTCAAGGAAATGGCCGTTTTGCATCCGCTCCCAAAACTGCCTCTTTTTTGCCTCATCCACCTCCAGACCTGTTGGGAAACAGTTACTGATCACTTTTAATGTGGTAAGTCGGCCAGAAAACAAGTGGCAGCCAAAACAGTGGAGGAGGGGGGATTGGCCAAAAACGCTGACCCCGGGGTCAAGGAAATGGCCGTTTTGGGAGCGGACGCAAACTGCCTCTTTTTTGCCTCATCCACCTCCAGACCTGTTGGGAAACAGTTACTGATCACTTTTAATGTGGTAAGTCGGCCAGAAAACAAGTGGCAGCCAAAACAGTGGAGGAGGGGGGATTGGCCAAAAACGCTGACCCCGGGGTCAAGGAAATGGCCGTTTTGGGAGCGGACGCAAAACTGCCTCTTTTTTGCCTCATCCACCTCCAGACCTGTTGGGAAACAGTTACTGATCACTTTTAATGTGGTAAGTCGGCCAGAAAACAAGTGGCAGCCAAAACAGTGGAGGAGGGGGGATTGGCCAAAAACGCTGACCCCGGGGTCAAGGAAATGGCCGTTTTGGGAGCGGACGCAAAACTGCCTCTTTTTTGCCTCATCCACCTCCAGACCTGTTGGGAAACAGTTACTGATCACTTTTAATGTGGTAAGTCGGCCAGAAAACAAGTGGCAGCCAAAACAGTGCAGGAGGGGGGATTGGCCAAAAACGCTGACCCCGGGGTCAAGGAAATGGCCGTTTTGGATCCGCTCCCAAAACTGCCTCTTTTTTGCCTCATCCACCTCCAGACCTGTTGGGAAACAGTTACTGATCACTTTTAATGTGGTAAG